>NC_087476.1:50418903-51150153 GCF_036417665.1 Passer domesticus
AGCGTTTGTGATTTTCTTGTTTTAAACCATATGGTATCTGGTGGGTAGTTGCTCAACGTAGGAAGGTCAGAAGAAGCCTCAGTTACCAATGCTACACCTCTGCAGTACACCCAGTTAAGACTCGGCTTCCTAAAGAAAGCTGGCATTGTCTCTCATGTGTTGTCTTGTATCTTCTACCTTTTGGTACTGCACGTTGAGCAAGAAAGATGGCAAAGCTCTGCTCTGCCTCTAGTGTAAGCAGGCAGTAAAACTGGCTATCTTCAGAAGGAGAAGTTTAAAAGCAACCTAGCAAATGTGATAGGGTTGGAGACAAATAAAGTACTCCATGTTCTTAATTGATCTTGGAATTACTGAACTAGATTTTTGGTTGTATCTATTGACAGTTCAAAACATACAAACAGATACAAGCAGCCTTGTGTTTTAATTACTTTAGAGATTAATCATTACTAGTAGTCTCCATTAGTTAATTTTTAGGGTTCATAAAAAGCACATTGCTCAATAACATTCATATTTAATTAATTTAGTGTTGAAAACCATTATCAATTACTCATTTTCCTGTAAAATTGTTTGTCTTGTAATCTGACAATGCGTAATAAAATCACACCAAGCCTTATGATATGAGCAAAAAAATATAAAAGGTATAAGTAGGAGTCTGCTTCCTAATTCCTCTTGATAGAAATCAGAGGCTACATCCATAATTGAGAGGTTTAAATATTAGGATTTTGTAAGAAACCATGAATCCTACAGGGCAGAAAAAACACTGAATGTGTAGTCACACTTTGATACATCTGGTATGTTTGAATGATAAACAAAAAATATATTCTTTGGAGGAAGTCAATTCTGTCATAACCTTACGGGTTATTTCAAGTGTGCAGGAAAGAGAGTCCTTATTTAATATAAAAAACATTATTAATACTCTGAAAAATGAATTATTCAGAGATGTTAATTTTTTTCAGATTACTTTCTTCTTTCTCTCTGCCTTCTCCTAGGGGATAACGAAAAAAGTAAAAATATTTCATACATTTACATATCTTCTACTAGGTGTTTATTAGAAGAGTGAAGGTCAAGAAAATTGGTTGTGAAGAAAGGGGATAAGGCTAGCAGGCCTTGTATTGGTTCTCAGGTCTTCTGATAACAATTTCAGAAGTACTGAACCAGGTCCAACTAATGTTTTGTCTAACCAAGAACCTTCATTCATCTGGCAACAAGCAGCATTTTGCTGGTTAATCATAATTTTTTTACAGAAAAATCAGTTTTTTGGTTGATTGAGGTTTGGTTTTTTTAGGGAAGCCTAACCTGAAAGGTGATGCAAGATCTCAATCATTATGGAAATTTCTGCAGGGAGACCCGAAGGCAAAGCCGAGTTTCAGACTTGACTGTAGTTTCTGGAGTTCTGTTTTATATCCAAGACTATGCTATAATCTTTCTAAGCACATCCAGGAGACATAGGGTCAAGTTATTTAAGGCAAATGATTACCAAGTGTCCTAATGAAAATTAATTACTTCTCCCTGGATATTACTGTATCATGAAAATTTCCTATCAGTGAAGAAAAAGAATTCTCAAGTAACTTGTGCTAAGGATGGACTAATCATGATTACATTTTATGAAATAGATGAGAACATGCCTATTTGCAAAGGGTGTTTTCCCTACCTCATAGTGTAATTCTAATTTTGGTCTGATTAATTTTCAAACAGTTGCTCTTCATCCATGAGCTCATCTCTATCAAAAAGTATATTAATTTAGTCAGGGTAATATACCTGTATGATGCGAAGGGCAAACAGAACTGTGTATCATTAGCAAACACTCAAATTTGAGTCTGTAACGTCTAACCAGTTTTCTAAATAGTGGAAGACCTTTGTGTGTGAATTGTCTAAAATTTTAATTTCTTGCTTTCTGTAATGAGGTACATTTGCTTAGGAAGAATTAGGTGTCACCTCAAGAGAATACATCCTTTTCCAAGCAGCACAAACCAGAAGTATATGGTTGCTCAGGCTAAGAAAGTTAAAGGAGCAGAATGCTGTACAAAATAGGAAGTACCTCCTTAGATGACACACTTCAGTCTCATGGTGGAAACACTGAATGATGCAGGGAGATCCCAACCATATAAGAATGAGCATTATCCTTCTATCTATGGGATAGTCATAGCATGGCAAATGTGTTTTCAGTTCTGGATGCAATGTGTACAGCATCAAAATTACTGATAATGTGTACATGAGCTTTAAGACACTTCTCTGAAATTACTGAGGAACAGAAAGGGTAGTAGGTAGCCATTCAGATGAATTTTGACATGGATTCATCAGCCAGAGATTAATTTCATCATGCTATCTGTTGAAAGCAGAAACAAAAAATTCTTCAGTGTGAGAGAAGGGTCCACATAAAGAGCTAAATCACCGATATTTTCTGCAACTTTCTTATATTCTATTTTTAGTATATTTTGTTAAAAGTAAAATTACTTGGTTTGAAACTACTGAGTTATTTGTCAGAATTGATCTAATAAGTATCATTAAACCTTTCTTCTCAGTGTTTGGTAGAAGAACTGGAAAGCAGTTCAGCACTTTGAACCCCTTGGCAGGAGTAATAGTTTAAGAAAATAGAGAATATCCAGAATCTAAATAAACAAGGGAGTTTCATAGAGCTGTAATATTTTCCCTTTCTTGCCACAGTTAATTTGCCTGAGGCATCATTGTAAGAAAAATTATATTACTGCTACATTTATTGACTGTCTTCATGGTACAAGTTTTTTAAGCATGCTTACTTGAAATATTGAAAGAGGAAAATGAGAAATGTTTTCATGTTCTTCCATTCCTTAGAAATTTGTTGTGCTGGATGCTACCACAAAAGGTATAATGAGCTATTTCAATGGACAGGGCACTCAGTGGAGAAAGGGTCCAAAACTTACATGGAACTTTTCCTACACAATTTTTCTCTTGATTACAACCAATATATAAGTCCATCTTGCTCCTGGGAATAATTCTCAATAAAAAAAGGATGTGTTTCTGTAAACAAGAAATCTTAGTTCTGACAAATTATGGTGAAAACCTATTTTATTGAAAAATATCACCCAGGCTGCTGGCTACAGTATACAGACTGAAAAGGATTGCTATAGGAAGTGCAAGTTGAGGCCTGTCTGTTTTATTCAATAGCTTCTGGGACTGATTTTTTATTTTATTAGGAGCCTGAGGAATAAAGAGGCTGTTATTTTAAGAATTTCTCATTAAGATATAATAAGCCAAGCACATTTATTTTATTAGCTGTCTTGTAGTCTCCTAACTGCCAAAATGAAGCTGAGTGCTTGTGCATGGCCTCACCTGGGATATGTATGATCAAGACTGGACACAAATCAGCTGAGCCAAGGGACAGAAGCTGATAAACTACATTGGAGTTTTCTAATTGTGAGAATAGAACTTATTATGGCTGGAACTAGAATATAGAATAGAAGTTATCAAGGTATATTCTATAGAAGTCTATAGACTAGAACTTATCAAAGCTATTCTAGACCAAGACTACAATACTGAAAAATCCATATGCAATATGTGAATCTGATTCACATAAAAATCCTTATGCAATATGTGAATTTGTTTAATTCTTTTGGATATTTGTACATCAGAGAAGCCAAAGTAGAAGATGTCTATGACTTGTGGGCTGTGTTGTGAAATTTTCTTTTAAAAACCACTTTCAAAGAATCCTTATTTCCGGATGTGTCCTCTACCATCAAAGTAGGGAGGAGTTTGAGCCTTCTCCTTAGGCAGCTTTTCTATCATGTTTGTGGGATTTCATTTCTGATAAGAGAGGAAAGACTGAGAGGAATGCTCAGATATGTATTTGGAGAGATATTCAGATATGTATTTGACAATGTAAGTAGGAATGGTTTGGGTAGAATAGAGAAGTAGTTCATCAGCACTACATGGGAAACTCTTTTGAACAGAAGCAGACAGACCTAGACATTGTTTTTAAGTTAATAGAAAGAAAAATACCCTCAAATTGAAGCTAAAATTGTTAACAAGGGAAAATACATTGAAAGCCAGGTGGAGTCTGGCTTTATTCTCTTTTTCTTATTTTTTATTCTAAAAAATAAGAAAAAGAGAATAAAATAAAGGTTTGGTAAGCCAGAAAGTCTCTGCTTTTTTTTTTTTTTTTTTCAGCTACAGTATTATCAATAAAACATAGATACAGAATTTCATTTAGTCTTCTGTCCCCACAACCATAGAAGCAAAAGGAGGCACTGGTAATTTTCAATGTGTTTTAAGAGACCTCCATTTGATACAGAAGAATTGTTGGAGGAAAGAAAGGAAAGAAGTCAGACCATATGTCCACAAACAAACTTACGAACTAAAACTGAAGGATAATATAAAAAAATAGAAGAAACCTTTGATTCACTGTTGACTGTTGGAGAATGAATATTCTCCAGAATCATGAGAAATATAAATCCTGACATGTGCCTGAGTGACTAACTGCTCTGGACATGTTCTCATCTCAGATTCAAAGCACTAAAGAGGCCAATAAATGAGGCTGTATGCAGAAAGTGTGCCTTTCTGGAAAGCACAGCCATTTGAAAGAACTTTTCATCATTCTGTTCATGCTTGCATCTGCAGCATAAAGCAGAGGTCACTTGCTATTAGCTGGGCCAATTCAGAGTTAAAAAGTGTCTTTAAAAAAAATCCTCCTGATCCCATTTTGCAAAATGGATAGAATGCACAATGCTATTGACCTCAGACTCAGATTAGCTTAATTTCATCCAATTTATTCTTGCATTGTTCAATTTGTGTATAAAAGAAAAGGGAAAAAAGAGATGAATGGCAGATGTCACTCGTCCTAAGCCTGATAGATGTTTGAAACCCTTTTGTGGCATGAATAAAGTATTTCCTTACCAGGCAACAGAAATATGTTTATGTCCTTGTAAAATAAACCAGGTCATTTAGAAGCATTATTAACAAACAAAGGATGTCAAGGATGGATTATTTGTGGTCTCACTAGAGTTCTATGAATATGAATGACACTTGCTTCCTGAATGTGCTGACATGTGAAACACAACAACAAACTTTCTAATCATAACTACTAAACAAGTAGGTCTCAAAATGTACAAGCCAAAAGGAAATGTTATGAAAATCAGTGTGAAAACTCATAGTCCTAAAAGAGATGTTCTGAGAGCTATTGATAAGCTTCCTGATCTGGACAGCCTCATTTGTATCCATAAAATGCTGCTTTCCTGAGTATGTAGGGCAAGCACTGTTTCCATAGACTGGATTCACATTAGCATTCTACAAAAAGCAAGTTCAGCTGATGGAGATTCAGCAGTAAAAGGCAAAGGGAAACTAGAAAGGACAGGTCATTTCTGTGGGGACTCTGTGGTGTGACAGTAGCTAAGGGATTGTGTAAAGCTTTGGACATCAGGCACTGCTCTCTTCCTGGCTTGTAGAGCGTACACACCTTATACAAATAACAGTCCTGGTAGAAGCTGTGTGTTCAAGATTTTCTTTGCTTTCCACACGTAGAGTTTTGGCAACTCAAATGCACAAAAATGCAAGTGAACACAGGGACTTGAAAGTAGCTCTCAAGCTGAATTGTAAAGTATGGCAGAACAGTCTCAGTCCCACTGCTCTTCTGGGATGTTCCTGTTGTTTCCCTGTCTCTCCCTGGGCCTAAGGGGCAGCTTGTTGATTTATGCTGATGGGAACTGGCATAAATCAGGGCTAGATCAGCATGGTGACAGGAGGCTGTGCCTGCCGCTCCTGGCTGCTACCCGTTTTGGCATCATAATGCTGAGTGATGAGCAGGGTCAGTTCAACGGGATCGGCCTACAGCTGGGAGAAAAGTAAACCCTGAGCATGGATCCCATGACACACTGGCAGCATTTCAGTGCTCTGGCATCCCTGACAGGGAGCTGGTGGACTGAAAGGCCAAACAGAGCTTTAATTGCATTATTGCTAAGCTGATTTAAAAAAAAAGGTTCAAGAGAGGGAGAAATGTAGTACATGGCACAGACATGTTTGCATTACTGTGAACCTAGTTTCTGTACCCTTTTTAATCTTTCAGCTTTTGAAGAAAATGTAAACCTACATAAATAAATGATTAATGAATCCTTCTTCTGACTTTACTTTCGTGTTCCTTACTGTCACCCTTCTTTCACAGACTTTAATCTGTTCTTTAACTTATAAAGCTTTTAAATTTAAGGCTTCTTACCTAGTTAACTTTCTATAATATCCCAAAGAAAATAAAATCTTGAGTTCTAGCTAATTAGATTGTGCTTTGAATGGTAGTATATTTGAATGTTGTATACTGTGAGTTACAGGCATGTGTGTTTCCAATCATTAAATAATTTTGAACTTTACAAAATTTTTTAAACTTTGTAATAAATACGTTACTATATTCATAGTTAATTAAATGCATTTTAGTTATCATCATAACCACTTGAAGACTATAGACTATCATATCTAAAATTACTCTTTCATGGCCTGACTTAATCAGAAGTCATGTCAGTAAGTGTTCAGTGAATATATATATTTATATATATGTACATATGTAGATATATATATATATATATATTATATACATACACAAATTTTAGTTCAAGAGCAGGATTAAAAGGATTAAAATATCCAAGTTAATGTACACACGAAAAGGTTCTCTATCTTTTTTGTATGGATTTAGGCAACTATGGCATGTATAAAGGGACAGATTTGTGCAAGGAAATGTGCCAATCTTTCAGGATCATAAGTAAACCAAATTTTTTTTATTTCCCTATTTCCATATATCTATGTATCTATGTATCTCTGTATGTATGAATCTATATATTTATTTATCTATTTATCTAAATATAAAATAACTCAGAAAATGTCAATATTATTATGCAATAACTTTTTTATTCTTCATAACAGTGTCATGTTGGTTCCACATAAAGTCTGATACACTGTATTAAAGGGAATTAATTTTAATTATTTCCCAGAAGTGTGATGACTTGCTCTTTCTTTTTATAGGAATGTGTAGGAGAATCTTGAATAGAGCATGAAAATATTTAGTCCGTATTTCTTTTATAACATTTTAGGAGGTATCATGTCAAAGGACTGCAAGCACATTAAAGATATTAATTTATACTCTATGACATTTTGAGATTTGTGACAGTGCAAATCAGGGAGAAGGTGTCTTTGGGGATAATGGTTATGTTGTTTCTGTTTTTTGCAAGGAGGCTGATAAACAAATTTGTGCACACTAAGCTGATACTGTGGTCCCTGTCTGTTGGTATATTGAAATACCCTGGGCCAGATGAGACATCTTCATGGGCCTGGCAGACATAATCTGGGTTCTGTGCCTTTCTGCAAGGAAAGCCAAATGCCAGATCAAGCCAGGCAACTTGGCATTAGGTGACACCTGGCATTAGGTGTCTACAAGGTAGGATTCAGTTAGAGGTTCAAATTACTAAGCAGAAGTGTCTTCACATAAGCAAGGTGCCCAGATTCCTACTACAGCCAGTGGAACACTTGTCTGTAGAATAAGACATCAACCATATGCAAAACCTGCATAAAAAGAAGTGTGTAGGTTGAGTTATGTGATTTTCACCTCTACTCTGCTCTCATGGGACTCTACCTGGAGTGCTGCATCCATTTCTTGGGTACCCAAGAAATTTCTTGGACCTGTTGGAGCAAGTCCAGAGGAGGTCACAAAGATGATCAAAGGACTGGAGTCTGCAGTCTGAGAGAGTTGGGGTTTTTCAGCCTGGGGAAGAGAAAACTCTGAGGAGACTCTTTTTAGGCCTTTCATTATATAAAGGAAGGTTCTATGAAAGATTCTGAAAGAGGTTTTACCAGGGCCTGTAGTGACAAGAAACAATGCTTTTAAACTGAAAATTGGTGTATATAGAAGGAAGAGAAGGAAGAAATTTTTTATGGTGTTGGAACACAGGAACAGGTCTCCTAGAGAAGTTGTGGATGCTCCTTCATTGCAAGAGGTCAAAGTGAGGTTGCACAGGGCCTTTGATCAACCTGGTCTGTTGAAAGATGTTGCTGCCCATGGCAGAGGTTTGCAGTGGATTATCCTTAACTGTCTCTTCCAATCCAAACCATTCTATAATTTTATGATTCAAGGTAGACAGCAGTTGTCTGGTGAGATAAAGTTTATAAGTTTTGTTGACTATTGGTCAAATCTCCAAAGGGCACTTGGACCTACATAAGTTCATGTCTGCATATATATATATATGTATTTATGTAGGTATTTTCTTTCTGAATTGAGTCTGGATTGGTGCAAAGAACTGACTGCAAAAATGTTATTGTAAGCCTGATCTGTCTTACAGATCTTAAGGTGTGTCTGTGAAATGGACACTAGATGTGTCTAGTGGTTGTACCTTGGTATAGGTGCCTCCAGTATTCAGACCAATAGAAAGTACCAGGGTTACCACTGCTGCAGTTTGCCATCATACAAGAGAAAAGAGGATGCAGAAATTAATTGTAGTTATGGAAAACTCCTCTATTCTGAAGTGGAATGTAGTGAGACTAACGCACTCTCCTAGGTGTAATCTGTTTGCATTGACCTTGAGTCAGAGAGCATTTTTTACAGTTATGGAAACAAATTATTCCAGCACATGATACTGCCAGAGGCCTTCTTTAGTAACATCAGATTGGAACAAGTGTGTAAATCTGAAGAAATTTAATTTTTTCAGCATAAACCCATCAAACTCTGCATAGGCTTGAACACCAGAGAAGTCTCTCTTTTCTGCTTGCCTCAGGCCTTGATGTTGCGCTCTCTTCCCACAACATAAACAGAGTGGGGTGTAACAAAGGACAGAGAAAGTCATATTTCAGTGTAATCTGAGAGAATTCAATAAGATTTGTTATCAGTGAGCATTTATTAATGTTGTTTTCATTTTTCACTGTGGGAGTCTAGCTGAAATGTAGATAAAAAACTCCCATTAAGACAGGCACCAGTTTGATGCGTCTTGTGGTGCCCAGGTTTTTGATAGGCAAGCCGATGTAATTTATAAAACAAGACCTTTAAAAGTGAGGCATGAAGACATATAAATTGATGAAAAATTTGTTTTTCTCATTTATTAGTGAAACTGCTTTTCTTATATGCATATCCTTAATCTGTGCCTTTATTTCCCACTTGATGTTGATGGGGAAAATAGTATAAGTTAGGATGGTGCATGGCTCATGAAATTTTTATAAACAAGTTTTAAAAACTGAAATCAGATTTTTAGCTGTTAGACCAAAGAGAAAAAAATTGACCAAGCACTCTTATCGATGCAGGAAACTGGTGGTGAAAGGTAATGAGAGATCAAAATGTAGAGGATAATTTTGAATCCTTGGCATATGCTGTTTACACTCAAATTGCCCTAAAGCAAAATTGTTGCTGTGATTTTAGGAAGTAGCCATATCTAATTGTACCTAATGAAAAATATGATGCACTGTCTTTGTGTGTGTGTGTGTACGTGACAGTATTGATGCACAGGTGACCTCCGATGAAGAGACAATGATACATCTGACTCCATCATCAGAAGGCTAAATAATTACTTTATTATTCTATACTATATATACATTGCATCTAAACTGAATCTGCCTTGCACTCACCCTTGCTCACAAGTGCACAGAACTGCACTCACTCTCGACTGTCTCGTGACTGGCTCGTGACTGTCTGACTCTCACACACACACTTGATCCTGGGAACAAAACATCCTCACTTTGGGTAAATAATCTCCATATTGCATTCCACTGTGGCACAGCAAGTGAGATAATAATTATGTTTTCCTTCTTCTCTGCTTGTCTCACAACTTTTCTCTGTTCAGAGGGCATGCAAATACCACATGATAGAGAGCCAGCGAGCATTTAATTTAGATTCTTTGCATTAGAATAACCCTGCAAAATGCTTCATAAGATGAGTTAAACTTTCCAGCATCACTTTGATGAATCAATATTTTCATTTTGCACAAGGAAAAATGGAAAGACAGTAAGTAAGAATCTGTCTTCCAGAGTCTGAAAAAAACTGCAGCAAGCCATGAGAATGATTTGTTGTGCAGAGACTTTAATTTCCTAGACCTGGGGGTTTTTAAAGTAGAATTTTTCTTTCATAGGTTTTTAAATGTTAATAAAATCGTTCTTTAATATAGTGGTTTGGAGAGGACTGTGAAAGTGATATTTCAATGTCTTCTTTAAAATGTATTTATGACAACAGAAATATGTACTCCAAAAATATACCACAGGTGGATTCTGGGAGGGTGCCACCAATTGCAAGTTTACTTATGCCAAGAAATGTTGTGTAGTAGGGTCTTGACAGAATGAAAATAATAGATTAAAATGTTTTTCTGTTTATGATGGGGAAAAAAAATTAATATTTGTATGTAGCTTTGTCCAGTCAATTGGTCATATTCTAGTAAAGTAAAGAGCTGTAAAGATACTACAAAACAAAGAAGAAGCAACTCCTGTTGTATTAATGCCACATTTTTTGTTGTCATTTAGTTTTGCTCTCTACTTTTAACTTTCTAAATTGATCTCTGAGATAGTTTTGTTCAGTAAAAGTGAGAGTTTTTTTTTATTTTTTTATTTAATTTTTAGATTAGTAATGATAATAGAAATTGTTGGATGTGTCAGGGACTCATGAGCAATAGTAACTGAAAGCCACTCTTGATATCAAATTAATTGTAAGTTGTTTTTTTAATAGGTCAGGTGTTGCCACCTGGTGAATCTTACTAGATGCTATAAAATTCATCCTTAAAATGAAATAATTTTTTCATGGTCCTTAGTTTTAATAGGACCAGTTAAATCACTTTAACATAACTTATATTACATGGGAGTTCTGAGAGCTGTATAGCTTAAGTAAAAAAAAAATAAATTGGCTGATGAGATGGCGAAAAAGTTCCTAATGCCTACAGTTTAATTTTTAAATACGTTAATAAAAATTTATATATATATATATATATATATATATAAAATTGTTTTCTATTATTTTCTATTATTTTCCTGACATATCTTATGTGATCTGACTTTTCTTTTTTCTTAGAAATTCTACTTTTAAAAGATTCTTCAAAACATTTGGTAAAGCTGTTCTTATTTCTAATTTTTATCTGACTATTTTGGACAAATAATTGAACTAATCTTACTGAAAACATTCACATTTGTAGCTTACTTCATACAGTTGTTGTGTCTTTAATATGTATGGTTATGTGATCATGTTGTCAACTTAAATACATTCTCTGAAATGAAATATAACAGTGAATACAGATGGTATCTCACTATTAAAAAGTGAGATAAGACTCAAGATGTTCTTGAGTCTGTTATGAAGGCTCTTCTTGTCAAATGTTCCTACTTTTAAAAACAGTTTATCAGTCTTCAAGCAGCAATTTAAAAAGAATTTATTTTTGTTTTTCAATATATGTGACCCACTGAAACCAATGATGTATGAATTGTAAACAAGTTGCAATCTGGAGGGTTTCTGAAGTCAAGCGAGGGGAGCAAAATGAATTTAGTCTCTGATTTCTCATCCCATTTTTCAATATCACTGTCCACGTCAAAAGTTCATACTGAAGAATTCTGTATATTTTTCAAGTTATGTTTTCAGAACTGTGACAGCAGAACTCTGCTGAGGAGCAAATGCACTTATCATCCCCTACCCATTGCCACTCTGTTCCTCCACTCCTTATTTCAGTGCTTCCTCAGTATCTACGTTATCCTCATTTGACCACTTGTTTTATTGTTTCTCTGTTTCTACTTAGTCCCCTACTGTTTCTTTCAGATAAATTCCTGTTGAGAATTGTATTGCTCTTGCTGCTTTTCCTGTAGTCCTTTTCCTTACTACACCTTTCTAAAATATCGTGTAGCATTCTCACTTAGTTGTGCTTGCATTTTACTAGACTGAAGATAAATTTAGAAATTGGTGTTACCAGACACAGGCTTTTTTGATTTTGAGTATGGGATGTGTACTGAGCATTTCCTAAAACCTCTGGAACTTCTAAAATAATTGCCAGTTATTTTGTAAAGCCCACAACCGAAGGACTGTTTCAGTCACTTCAGTCAAAGCAGTGAGGAAATGCATGCTTTGAATTCTTGGGCATATGCATCTTCTGGCCTTCTGGGTTTCACCTTCCGGAAGTTTTCACCTTAGCTAAAGTGCTTACATAAATTATTTTTACCTGGCTTTAAACCCCTCTTCTGAAAAGTTTCATTTTACATTGTTTGCATTGTGGGAACTTTCAATACATATCCCATTCCTATAAATTAGTAACTGCTGGAGTTTAGATTAATGAACTCTCATTAGTTATTTCCTTTGCATTTTGTTTCCTGTATAAATTTTGAGATGATTGCTAAAATAAATTACTTGTACAAGCTTTAAGTGCTTTTCTGTTTCCTGCTGTGGTGACAAGTGCCTCATTCAATTGTTTTGAAATGAATGCCTTAAGTGACTTTTCTCCTTTTGAGAATCCTCCTCAGTTACAAACTTCACTGAAGCTAAAACTTTGATTTATAGAATCATTTCTGTACATTAGGATCTACTGAGGAAGTTTTTTTTCTGAAGAAGTTATTTCTCAATAAGTAGCTGCTTTAGTTACATGGTCCTGGAAAAAAATGCACATGCGACTTCTAATACCTTTATTGAATTAAAGGTGCCAGCTCTACAAAATGGCATAAAAAAATCTTTATATCACTTATTTTTGGGATAAAATGTGGACTAGTCTGTATTAAAAGCAGTGCTACCTCCTCTGTAATATGAAGAGTAATTTTGCTCTCTCAAACAGAGGGCTATATTTCTGTCATTCTACTGTAAAAAAAGATCCTGCCATTTCAGACTATTGCAGCTCACAAGAAAAAATAATGCAGAACAAAGAAGAGTATATTGAGAACTTTTTCTCTCTGGACTCATCATGTTTACACAACAAGTTGCCAAATGCAGCATATTGCATTTTCGAATATATATATTTTAAATATTTATGGATAGTGAATAATTCCTTTTAGTAAGAGATAAAAATGATTTCTGATCCCTTAGCACCCTGCAGTTATAAAACCATTATTCAAATTAATTAGATATTCCATCTGTTAAATGAAAACTCTGCAATGGCTTTTTAAAACTTATTGAAATATTTCTGATGTAGATGATCGATTGTGACAGGTTCATTTGAGTCGTGGCAGATGAAAAATCTGAAAGTAAATTTTTATTTCAATGATCGTAAGTCTTTCCTCTGAAGACCATGAAAGGAAATATTCAAGGTCAGCTTGGAGAGGGCTCTGAGCAACCTGATCTTTTCGAAGATGTCTCTGCTCATTGCAGGAAGACTGGATTGGGTGACCTTTAAAGGTCCCTTCCAACCCAAACTGTCCTATGACACTGTGAACAGAACTTTGCTGCTCAGTGTTTTCTAAACAGATGCAGTTATGAGAATGCTTAAATAGTTGCCTTTCATAAAGTGATAACACATTATTCTTTCCACAACATTTTCAGATTTCCCTTTGCTATTTTAATAGAACAGTTGCATATTGTGCAGGAATTTGATTCTCTTTCCATCATCATTTAATCTCTAATTTATATTGACATCGTGATTTAGCTGACTTTCTGATATGAAAAGGAATTCAAGAAAAACAGATTCTGACATTGCTACAGTATAATTAAGAAAAGGCTGGTGATCCTCTGTGGGTCTACCACTGATTTTCATTAAAAGAAAGAAAAAATCCTGACTTTTGATATTTTGTGTATGAGCAGTTAGGTGTGATGACAAAACCAATATGATCAGCACCAGTGTAATACAGGAAGAAAAAAAAGGCCAGTTAATCTTTTATATTTAATTCCTCCATAATGTTGCTTAGGCATGCCTCCACTTAAATACCTTTGCTTTGTTTCGGTTTTGTTCTTCTTGTTGGTTTTGCTCTTCTTTATATTGGTTAGACTGAGTATAACCCACATTTACTTTTGACTAAACACTGCTGTATTCACTTCACAATAATTTTTCTATTCCATCATAGTGTTGTTTAGGAGCCCATTTCTTCACCTTGATCATTCTGAGATGTCCTGTGAAGGACTCCATTGATTTTATGTAGACATAAGAGGGTAACTTTTCTTCTTTTAACTTGTATTAAAACTTGCATTTGGGATGTTTGTCAGCTACTTTAGCAAAAGATAAAGAAGAATAAAAGATAATGGTTACCTAGAAAATGGGAAAATGCAGGGATTTTGTGGCCAAGAAAAGCTCTCTAGTGACCAATTGCTTCACTAAAATTATTTTTCTACAACTTTTAGTCTTTTAATAATTTTATATCTTTCCTCAATACCACAATAAAACATCACCCCATTAAGAATTCAAATGCAAACATTCAGGTCTAGTAACTAGTAATTAGCTCTCATGACAATGGAAACTAAAAATTACAGGCTGCATAAATTACTTTAAACTCAACAAGCCTATTTTTTTTAACTTCGCACCACTATTAAAATTTCTTATTACTATTGAAATTATTTTAATGTGACATATTGAATTATAATTAATATAATTAAAAATAATAAAATATTATTCAAAGACTGTTTATTCAATAGAACTTGTTCCCATAGAAACAAGGAGCAAAAGATTCAATTTATTCAGGTTTCATGGCAAATAAATATTCTCTGCTCTGAATATTTAATGCTCTCACATCTATGTTTACATGAATATCACAAAAAAATCAATAAGCTACTGAATATAGAATATTTCCTTTGCTCTTTACATGAAGTTTTAGTTGCATTTATTGTAAAAAAATAAAACAAAATAAACAAATCCTGAGTAAATTTGTTTGTACTCCAAGAAGAGCCACAGATGTTTTCTTGGTATTGATCTCCAGCAATAATGATTTTTAAGCATTGAAGTGCATATGGGGATTTTGTGTGATGGCCAAGGGAAAAAAACCAAACCACCAAAAAACAGCAAAACAAAACGTGAAAGAAATAGAGGCTAAAGAGCTGCATCAAGACTGCCAGCAGTGAGCACAGCTTTCATCTTATGCAACTACTGTTGGCTTGTGTTTGCAAAACCTCATGATTTATTTAGAATTTTAATTAAAGAAAAGGAGTGATTGGAACAGCATCCTAGGAGTACCTAGCATCTGCCAACCGTGGCTAATGATTTTTACAACCTCATCTGCAAACACTCCATTAAGGAAGCTAACCATGACATGTGACACAACTGAACCAAATGAGTGAAGGAAAAAAAAAATCTTTCCTGCAGCTATCACTAATAAAAGAGACAGAATAAGATTTAAAAAAAAAAGAAAAAGAAAGACACTGCGCAAAGTGTTGTAGCTTCAGGGCTCAATCTCAAGTCCTTGGAAAGCAGGATCATTACATACTCATGAGCATGTGAAGCATTATGGCCTCTGGATGCTCTGTTGACAGCTTTTTCAGAATTTGCATTATTTTTCCATTTTCTTAAGAAAAGAAAAGAAATCCAACACTTCAATTTTAAAATCAAAAGGCCCCAGAATTTTTTGTCAATCATAATTTCCATTTGGTCTCTCTTTCTGTAGGTCTTTAAAAAATAATGCTTTGCATTTGGTTGGGAATTCACTGTGCAAGGTACAACATGAATTATAGCAGCTCCTGGGTACAGGGGGATATTATGGTCAGAAGTGGTTATGAATGGGGAATACAGAGAGACAATGTGGCTACAACTTCTCTGGTCAATGGCTGGTCAGTTTTTCATCTGTGATTAAGTACTCTATCCTCATCTTTTTGGTTTCAAATAAGTTAAATATTTAATATATAATTAACTGGATCCAATCAAGATTCTCCACAAAGTACACCTTTTGGGATTTAGCCTCACAACTGGAAAATTCTAATATTTTCCTTGGGGGAAGAAAAAAAATGAAGTAACCACTAAGTATTACAGTATTCCCTAAGCTATTTTTAGATTTTTCCACTTACATGGATGTTAGAGATGGAAAAGATCTATTAATGGTTTCAGCCCTTTCTCTGCCATTTCAGGGCATTTTGCTGCATTGTAATACAATAATACTGCAACCATAGTAGAGTAATAATAGAGTGCATTTTTCTCTGGATATCTGCTGGAGGAGTCTTGAATCTTAGGTCTGGCTCCTCCCTGGACCAATCTGTGCCCACAGACAAGCACCACATGTGAGTGCACAGACACACCAAACTGACAGTAAGTGTCTCCAATGATCACTGAGCTCTTAAGAGTCCAGCAGATGAAAAACAAAGAGAAAATTTCCAAAGGTCAGATATTGTGTATGTCAGAGTTTAAGAAACCTTGAAAAAGTTGGCTAGAATAATACAGATCTTCATTTCACACAAAACATTTTAAGAGGAAGGTTCTTGTGACAACTAAATAATTGTAAAGCTTGAGATGCATTTTGTGTGGTATATCACAAGTTAAAAAATATCCCCCTGCTCCATTAAATTATTCTGTAGCTTGGCTTATTTAATTAATGTATTCGATAGTTTGTGGGTTATAAGAGATTGTGCAAAGAGTATTGATAGAAAGAAAAGAAACACGCAGAGTTTTTCATCCTCTGTTCCTTTCCAGCAGTAGGACAGTTTCTGATCACTGAAAAGGACCCTATAGAAAAACAATGTGCTTTCTTTTGGAAAACAAACAGTCTCCTTAGGGAATGTGGGAATTTTTCCTGGCAGATTTGGGTCTTTTTCCAATCCAAAGAACAGTGCAACAATGGTTTTTTATTGTTCTGGAAGAAAATACATCTGTATAATATGTGTTCTTGCAGGTCATACAATCCCTTCACACCAGGCATCTTTGAATTTGCTTGCAACTGGGTTTCACTCCATTGTTTGGCTGGCAGGCTTCAACTGCTTTTTGTAATACTGAAGGCACATATCAGTATTTTTACAGCTGAAATGAAAATCCTTAAGCTTTCTTTTGACTGCTAACCATGGTTTATGCATTAAACTTCATCTAAATACTGTAATTAAGTGTATTTTTTCATGTCCCACATCTACTCAGTATGTTACCTTTAAATCATAAGGGTATCATAGAATTAATTTTGTGGGAACTAGTGGGATTTCAGAAATGTCCTCTAAGGAGATGCTTCATAAAATGCTGTAGTTGAACTTGTAGATCTAAAAGAGACTTAAAAATATTCTGTATGGATTTACAGAACAACCACTGGACTTATGTTGCAACAGTACTGAAAACTGTCAGACAGACAGTGGAAAAAAAATAGTTTGGACTCAGCTCAGAACAAACTGCTTCTGCTTATATTCCCCACCTTGCAATTTGCTTTGTTTCAGTTAGGAATCTGACCGAAAACAAATTCCGACTAAGTACTTTGTGAGTCACTGAAGTGGAAGAAGCAGTCAGAGGTTCAAGTGCAGAGCTAGGCTCAAGACAAAAGTCTCAAATTTACAGGTTTAAAATTAATCATTTTACTCTATAATTAGAAATTGAAGATATTTGATCTGAGTTTTAATTGTCTGCACTCAACACAAAATTGAATGTAGATTACAGATATCCTTACACGGAGCTTATAACTGCAGCAGCTCTGAAAAGGGCAACTGTCAAAACATGTATTTCAGTATTTAACTTCAGACAGTTAAATGTAATTTTTGTAGTTCATTGGTTTAATTTTGGGGAATGTGATATGAACCATCTCTCCATCAGAAGATGTGCAGCATTCAAATCCTTTCTTACCTGCTGGGATTCTGCACTGCCTGATCAATCTCAGTTCAAGTGTTTTGGGTAGCCAGAGTTATTCATGGCAGCCTTGCGAAAAGAGTGCAGACACAGAAAACATGCCTGATTCCTTTCAATTTGTTGCATTACCTTTGTTTGATTTGTTTTTCAGGCATGGATTGATGTGCTAGCAACAATTCATTTTTCATATTCTTACATAAATTGAAAAGGGCAAAGTATCTTTCTTGGTTGCAAGAACATATTTGAAATTGAATTATTGTGAGACAATGGAAATCTGTTTTCAGAGCAATTTTTCAAACTATCACATCATCTTTAAACTTCGAAGTACTGGTGCCTTATTGGCTCTAATTAGATAAATAGATATATAACTTCATATTTATGGATTTCAGTATTTATGTAGCTCAAACTGCACGTTGGAAGTCCATGCCAGATTCTTTTATATGTATTCTGTTTTGTAAGTGAAGATATAATCTATTGTCCTTGAAAAAACAAGTTCACTGACAGAGCAGTTCTCAAACTGTGTTTCTAAAGAGGTGCCTCTTGCTGTTCTGTGAAGAACTAGCAGACATTAATGTCAGGCCCTTGTCAACTCTTGATGACTTATTTTAGGATATTATAGAATATGCAAAATGCTTCCCCAATGCTAATGTCATATATAAATATTTTAATAATTGCTAGCCAGATGATAAACAATGGTAATTTAAAAAAAAAAAAAAAAGAAAAAAAAAAAAGAGCTAGTCCCTTGCCTTTACCTAGAGACCAGAAAGAACAAAACCCTGGTCTCTACCCTGGCATATGGAGAGACTGTTTGGTCATTGCAGTACATTCAATAGGTACAGTTTTACTGAGCTCCTTGGACCAAACATGGCAAGTCTGTGTGTGAGTTAGCACAAAACATCATTCCAGAAAAATGAATACACTGCACAACCATACCAGTAGTTATGGCACAAGTGACTTTTTTGCCCTGTATCCTTTTTGAAATTCAAATCTATATCATGTCAACATTATGTTATTCACAGGTGAGTTATTTGTCTTGAGGATTAAATGTACTCAGTGTCTCAGCAAGTAGAAACTTGCTATTATCTCTCTCCCTGACACATAACTTGATGCGGTTGATTGGAAGTTGGGCTCTTTATTTCAAGTCCAAATGTAGGGCAGCGTGTTTACCAAATGAACTGAAGGTTTAAGTTTATGCTTTTATGTGAGTTGTGGCACATCATACATGCCCTCTGCTAACTCAGTGTTCCCGTTGATATAAAGCAAATCCAGAGAATCCATTTGGATTTTTGCATTTCTCATAACAATTTTCATTGTTTGACAGATACATAAGCAGTGGGCAGCTCCAAAGACATCTTCAGGAAATGATGAAACTGTGCTCTGGTGGGCTTCTTGAATTCTAAAATTTATTCTGCTATTTACTCTTCTGATGTGACTATCACAGGGAATTTGATGTATTAACTTGGTAAGAGGGAATTATTATTGGTGTTGAGGCTGTCTGCAGTGTTTTTTTACAAAGAACTAGTAGATTATCTTGGTTGGGTTTTTTTGATCTTCTGGCATATATTTCGGGGGAGGCAGAAGAAGGTTGTAGAAGGTTGATTTGTCATTAACAGCTGCAATTTTTACTTAGAACCATCCTTACACCCACTATATTTTAAACCTTATAAAGCAAAATGTGGAAGTATTAGACTAGTAAGAAAATCCTGTGTTCAGTTTTGTGTTTGTCACTACAGGAAAGATATTGAGGTACTGTAATATGTCCAGAGAAGGGCAACAGAGCTGGTGAAGGGTCTAGAGAGTAAGTCATATAAGGAGCAGGTGGGGGAGCTGGGGTTGTTTAGCCTGGAGAAGAAGAGGATCAGGGGAGACCTTATCACTCCCTACAACTGCCTGACAGGAGGTTATGGCCAGGTGAGGGCTGGCCTCTTCTCCCAGGCAACCAGTAACAGAACAAGAGGATATAGTGCCAGGGAAGGCTCAGATTGGACAGCAGGAAGAATTTCCTCATGGGAAGAGTTGAAAAACACTGAAATGAGCTGGCCAGGGAAGTGGTAGAGTCACCATCCCTGGAAGTGTTCAAGAAACAGCTGGATGTGGCACTTAGTCCTTGGTCTAGTTTACAGGGTAGCAATCAGTCAAAGGCTGAACTCAATGGCCTTAGAGGTCTTTTCCAATTCAAATGGTTCTGTGATTCTGTAATTGCTGTATTCATAAATTGTTTCTACAGGGATGATAATATCCACACAAAGTGGATACTCCAGATAGCTTTACAGCAACCCTAAACGAGGAACAAACCTAAACTAGGAGATTTATAGTTAGATGATTCTTTTATATTGTTTTCTGTATTTATTGGAGATCCCACACTAGTTCTACCCTAGCAATGTAGAACTACTTTGAAGCTGCTCTCACACTTATTTCATAGCATACACACATGCATGGTAAACTACTGTGGGATTTCAAAGACTCATATGTGGCTATGACCCAATGTTGCCCAATCATACCAAACACTGTCATGTGCAATATTTACATATCTGTATTTGAGCAAGTGTTTCTCCATTTTTGCGACTGAAAGGTATTTTGTTCAAATTTATTTCCTGAAGCTTTCTGCTTCTCTTTGCCATTACCATTGAAAGGCCATCTACTGTAAAAGACTTCCCACTGGATCCATATTTTCCACATGAAAATTTCAAGCACCAGGATCCATTTTTATTTTTGTAATCTACCATGTTGCAGCTTGCACTCTGTTTTGCCATGACCACATGGCTTGCCGTGACCACATTTTTCTTGTAGGCACATAAGAAATTTCTCTTTCTCTCTTTTAAAAGTGATTAGCTATTCTTTATTTTTAGAAAGCATCAAAGGAAGGCAATGAAGATAGTGAAGGGCCTTGAGGGAAGGCAGTACAAGGAGCAGTTGAGGTCACTTGGTCTATGCAGCCTGGAGAGGAAGAGACTGAAAGGAGACCCCATCACAGCTACAACTTCTTCATGAGGGGAAGCAGAGGGGCAGTCACAGGACCAAAGGAATGGCCTTAAGTTGTGTCAGGGGAGGTTTATGTTGGATATCAGGGAAAGGTTCTTCAACCAGAGGGTGGGTGTTTGGGCACTGGAACAGGCTCCCCAGGGAAGTGGTCACAGCGTCAAGCCTGACAAAGCTCAAGAAACATTTGTACAGTGCTCTCAGGTACATGGTGTGACCCTTGGGGGGACCTCTGCAGGGCCTGTACAGGAGCTGGACTCAATGATTCTTGTGGATCCCTTCCAACTCAGCTTATTCTGATTCTGTGATTTATATGGATGTATTTGGTTTAAGGCTTATTACATTAAACACTGTTTTCCTTTGTGGACATCTTACCACTAATTATCATTGATGGAGACATTCAAGCTATATTAAATCTTTCTGCAAGCTCTTTTAGGTAAGATGTATAAAGCATTGTAACTGATTGAGAACAGTTGGGTATTTCTTGGTTTTGGTTGGTGGCTGAATTTATATCACATTATACTGGTCTGAACCTTAAAAACATTCTCTGCTGACACGCAGGGCTTTCAGTGTCTGTAGCAAGTTTGTCATCAAGATGACTTGATTCCTGATGGTTAGGGAGTTGAAACTAGCAAAGGGCTAATAAAGTACATTGATCAATGATGTAGGGGTAAACAGGAAACACAGGAGAAATATAATTTCTAGTGTCCTGTGCTTGGCAGAGGCATGAATGAATCTTTGTCACTCTTTTTTCCCTGAAGCCCCCCAGTCGACTGCATTGCTAGTATTCACTTCCTGTAACCTACCCCCTTCCATTCCAGTGAGGGCTCTCACCTGCTCTTTTCTGCAAATGTACCATGGCTGAAGTATGCAGGGACTAAGGAGATCAAGACAGAAATAGAGATCTGAAGTAGAATAAGAAGAATACTGGAATGTTCCTTTTTTTTTTTTTTTTTTTTTTCCCTTTTCTGAGTCATGTACTAAAATCTCTGGAAGACACAAAAAAAGGCCCAGGTCAGGTCTGAAAACCCCAGTGTGTCTTGTGTGCTGGAAAAGGGCAAGGTAGTAACCCATTAAGTACTGGTAGATGAAGAGTGTGTTCTCAGGTGAGGAGAAACAGATACAGAAGCCTGAACTGTGTATCTTCTCCTCCTGTCATGTGAATAGATTACCTATTTCCTTGATTTAGTGACACTGAGTAGAATAAAATGACAGTGTCAGAGGGCAGAGTATTTTTTCCAATTTGAAGCAAATCATTTTGGTAATGTATGTGTTAAATAATCTCTGTAAATGTCTGAAAACAGACAGTTTAATGAATACTTGCTCATATGTTTGAACATAAATGATTACAAAGATTCCATATTACTATAGGCAATTAATTTATACTTATTTAAGATTTATTTTTTTCATGGCCAGTGGGGATATATCCCTCCTGGGTTGTGACCAGATGTTTAAACATGAAGACTGTAATTTTAGCTTTTATTGCATATATATGCCTCAGCAGTAATGGATTTGACTCTTTTTAGCAGGCATCTCAAATCCTGCAATTTTCTGGTCAGCTTAAGGAAAAAGAAGTGCTCTGCAAATGAGTAAAAACCAGTCTGCATCTCTTATCAGTGAATCCTCTGAGCCAGCTGCATAACTAATAGAATCAGCTGCTGCTCTTTTCACCTGTGTGGAGCACATTCACTCTTAATAAAATAACTGCAATCCCACAGTCTGATGTAGTTTGGGAAGAAGTGAATTTCAGACTCACTGAAGCACAAGCCTTTCAGGCAGCTTTTTTGGTTAGGAGTGAATGAGTCCAGCTGATTAGAGCTGGTAATGGAGAGGAGAGGTGCCTGAAATCTCTTTGCAGCTGTCATTGATTTCCAGTAGGAGCACAGAAGCTTTCAAGTACTTGAATCTCATTCTTCTTCTCAGTAGCCACCTCCAGCAAGCTCTGTTTAATAAATATTTGTTTCTCAACATCCCTGCCCCTATTTTTCTGTGCTTGTGAATTTGAGGCACCCAAAGATACAATTTCCAGGGCTGCTTCTTCTTTCCCTGCCAAAACTTAATACCAGTTAACAAACAACATATGATCTTAAGTACTTACAACAAATCTGTTATCCAGATTTAGCAACTATATTTTGTTGTTGTTGTTGTTTTTGGGATTTTTTTGGTTTTGTTTTTAATCCATGCAGGATTCTGCATAATTTCTTGGACTTTTTCAAATATCAGTCTAGCTGCAAAAGCTTTGTCACAGTTTTGGAGCCCCAAATATCATATTAATATGGCAGTTTGTACACACTTTGATGGGAAAAAAAGGTCATGCATACTTGGCATTTCAAAATCCCTGTCAGCTCTCTTTAAGAAAGTAGGGCCTTCTAAATATGACTTAAAACCCAAAGTACATGCCTCAGTCAGTGACCAACTGACTGACAAATTTTTCCTTGTAATTTCTTGACCCAGGATTTTCCTTCTCTTAGTTTCAATATAAAGTCTGATTTTGACTAATAATTATGTATTTAGGTTTTTTAAATTTTTTTTCTTTTTATTGTTTGTTTCGTTTTTTCAGGTTTTTTTTGTTTGTTTGTGTTTTTTTTTGTTGTTTTGTTGTTTTTTTGTTTTTTTTTAAAGGAAGTCTTGCAGTTCACATTTAGTTATTCCCCAAGGCTTGGTTGGTATAACTAAAACTTACTAATGCAATTGAAACATTATGTTTGGTACCCTTTGTGCCTCCCTTCTGGAAGCTAATATCTGTCCTTCTTGAAGCATGTCTGTTGGGGGAAAAATCTGATAAGCTACTGGGGTAATGTCTGCAACACAGACACTGCAACTAGGTTCCTATGCAGACTTGTATTACCACAGATTGAAGATAAGTAAAAAAATACAATTGTTCCTAGTCCTGTATCTTTTTTTCCTCGGTAAAGTGAAATATATAAAAAGGAACATACAATCCCAAATATTTATATCTGTAAGCTGACAGAGTCTAAAACTACTGATTTTACATAGCTATTTCAGCTTCTTCATATTGATACAAATTTCTAGTCTTTCTGAATATGTCTAATATTATTCTAGTTCTCAGCTATTTACATGAAAAAACATTTTATCAAAATCCTCTTTTATCAGGGTCATCCTGTAATTTAAAAGACCAGCTGACAAAAATCCTTGACAGGCTGAGGCTGCATCATTTATGCTTCCTGTAAGGAGGAAAGACATAGAAGTGATGTGGGGAGTCAGCAATTCTAGGAAACCCAGCAGCCCAAGTCCTGGGTTATCGCTGTGCTCTGCTTGGACCAGGCTACCTTGCTGAAAAGATATTAAGCTCTGACAGCTCAGACTCCCATGCTGCAGGCATAGGCATGGAAATGTCATTTTTAAATGATAGCAGTATATCTGTTGAAATCCACTTTTTTAACCCTCCAATGAACATTTTTATACATATTCAAGCAGCAAGCAGGTGTTTCACAATTCCCTAACCTGATGGTATACATGGAAACAGGCCATTTTGGTGAGCCTGTAATCATTCTTTTTCAATTTCATTCAAAGCTCTCCTTCAGCAACCAAAGTTCAGCCTGGGAATGGACAGGCTTGCTAGACAGTGTTTTGTGCTGGCTTTTGTTCTGTGGCTAGGAAGTACTGAGTGGTAGTAATGGGGAGGTGCCTTGTTTTGATTCAGATTTAAGCTGGTTCTGAAGTTTGTTCCACTAGCTTGTTAGGATAGTGCGTTAGCATCTGCCAAACTTTTCACAAGTTTTATTCAGCCACAAAGAGTCAAGAAGGGCTGAGTGCTTCTCACAGCTCTGGTATCATACACACAGAAGCATAAAGTTTAGTGTCTAGCCATCTGCCAAATTCCTATTTGAGCTGTCTGGGTGAAGGCTGACCCTGTAAGCAGCCAGGGTGGATGAAGTTGTCTGCCTTTCCTGGGAAAGGCTGCTGATGTGATCCCCTTGTGGAGTGAGGCCCTGCAATGCCCACAGTGAGTCCAACCTCTCCCCTGCTCATGCAGCAAACACAGGGCTGCAGGACAAAGCAAGGTGGCAAGTGGAATCCTGAATGGGAAAGTCCCCTTGGCACTTGGCAGGCAGCTCAGCTGGTGTGGGACTGCAGAGACTGCATGGATAGGAGGTGAAGCCTGCAGGGAATCCCCAAAGAGGCTGCTCTTTCTGCACTGATTTGTGCAAAATGTTGTGGTATCAGCAGCAAGCCATGCACTCTCTGTCTCTCTATTGAAGGAAATCACTGTCAGATTAACTGCTACAAAAGAAATAGCTGTGTTAGAAATAATAGGTGAGGCAGCTAGATAAATCATATTGTGTCATTTAAGGGGTAATATCTTATGTTTATAGTACCTTTTCATAGGATCAGACAGCCCTTATAAGTGAACAAAAATGGGAAGCTATTTTGAAAGCCTGAAGTAACCCCAGGTAAAATGAGCATTAGAAGCAGCAAGTCATCCAGGGCCCTGCTCAGCAGGCAGTGTTATCTTCTGCATGCACAGTAAGCTGAACTGCTCAGAGTGGTGAGCAGAACTAAACCTGGCACCTCCCAACTGCTATTTAGTTAACTAGCCAAGACACTTAGTTTTCAGGCAAGGCTGGGAACGGGGATAGTTATTCTTCACTGGAACTGCAGCCCGCTGGTCCCTGGACCACCTAGGGTTAGGGTTATGCTTAGTGTAAGGGTTATGCCTAGGGTTAGGGTTTTGAAAACCACAAAGGCCAGAGCCTAGGGGAACCCAGATCTGCCAAGACATGACTCCCTCCACACCTTTCTGCTTAGGACCAGCCTCACTCCTATACACCTTTTCCTCCCTCCCCTACAGTTAGGGTTACACCTAGGATTAGGGTTCTGAAAACTACAAAACTCAGAGCTCCAAGCATACTGCAGCTGCAAAACCCATGCCAAGGGGAAAACAGATCTGCCAAAACTTTGTTTCCTCCACAGCTTCCTGCTTCTAACCAGCCTTAGCCCAAGGCTGCTGATCCTGCTCTGCCTAGGGTTAGGGCTATGCCTACGGTTAGGGTTCTGAAAACCACAAAGCCCAGAGCTCACAACATGCTGCAGCTGCAGAAGGCATGCCAAGGGGAACACAGAAGTGCCAAAACATGGATTTCTCAACAGCTTTCGCCTTTGAACCAGTCTTAGCCCAAGGTTGCTTTTAAATCTCTGCCTAGATTTAGGGTTATGCCTAGTGTTAGGGTTATGAAAACCACAAAGGCCAGAGCTCCAGGCACACTGCAGTTACAAATGCCATGCCAAGGGGAACACAGAACTGCCACAATATGAGTCCCTCCCCACCATTCTGCTTGGCACCAGCCTCACCCCTATGCACCTTTTTAATCCCTCACCTAAGGATAGGGTTATGCCTGGCTTTAGGGTTACGCCAGGGGTTAGGGCTCCAAAAACTACAAAGGCCAGAGCACCAGGCACACTGCACATTACAAAAGTTACAAAAACCATGCCAAGGGGAACACAGAACTGCCAAGACATGGCTCTCTCCCCACCTTTCTGCTTGGCACCAGCCTCATCTCCCTGTCACCTTTTAATCCCACACCTAATGTTAGGGTTATACCTGGGGTTAGGGTTACACCTAGGGTTAGGGTTTTGAAAACCACAATACTCAGAGCTCCAGGTACACTGCAGTTATAAAATACCTGCGAAGGGGAACACAGAACTGCCACATCATGGCTCCCTCCACTGCTTTCTCCTTTGAACCAGCCTTAGCTGTTTTTACTGCTCTGCCTAGGGTTGGGGTTATGCCTAAAGGTTAGGGCTCTGAAAACCACAAAGCTCAGAGCTCCAGGCATGCTGCAGGTACAAAAGCCATGCCAAGGGGGACACAGAACTGCCACAACATGGCACCCTCCATAGCTTTTTGCTTGGAACGAGCCTCAGCCCCTTGTCACTTTTAATCCCTCACCCAGGGTTAGAGCTACCCCACTAGCTCTAGGGGGGTGGGGTAGCTCTACCCCCCCTAGAGCTAGGGTAACTCCTACGTTTATGGCTCTTAAAGCCACAAAGCCATTTTATGATCTTAAGACAGATGCTGCTACATAGATTTTTCTTTTATTTTACTCAGACCCAGGCTCTCTAGCAGAACGTATTTCTCTTTTATATAGCTCCTCTCCAACCTATCTCAAGCCTTCATGCCAAGTAGCCCAGTATGCACAGCACCACACTTGACCCACAGAACATCCAAAGGGGACTCACAGCACAAGTTTCACTTCTCCTCTTTGTTTTTAGCAGTATACTCAACTTTTTACTCAAAATTTTAGAATTCTGGACCAATGCTCTTTGGTTTGTTTGTTTCAGAGTTTTTTTAAAGAGGATGAACACCTCATTGTTCCCCTCTTCCCTCATTTGCTACAATCCCCCTCTTTACTGCATCATCAAGCACTCTCCACTGAAGATTCAGCCCTAATTCTCCAAGAGTTCTCACAGACAAAATTCTGAGCCTTTGTTGATTGCTAACACCACATATTGCTCACTGTTACTTAAATGCAGCAGCAAAAGAAGGACTTGCATAACTGAGCAGCAGATCTGATGTGCTGTCAAGAACAGTTTGGTTTTTTATGAGGAGCTAAAAGGATTCATGTTGTTTTGCCTGCCAATTAAAGCCTTTCAGAAGCATAGCTCCCTCCCCACCTTTCTGCTTGCCACCAGCCTCACCCCCATGCAATTGCTAAGGCCAGTTAAAGTAGCTGAGAGGGGAGAAGACAGTCATATAGCATTAACTATTCCACAGGTCACAAATATTACTGTTTCCTAGAGACATCCCTAGGCATGCCCAGACATAAAGAAAATATGTAAAGCAAAGGACCTGATCTCTAAAAATATTTTTTACATTGAACAACTTTTCTCACAGACAGCAAATCATGCTCTTCACAGCACCTTAATAACCTCGGATGTACTTGATTAATCATTGATAAATGAACTCAGTTTTAGTTGTTTGTTTTTTTTTTTTCTTTCCTTTAGGGCAACTAGTAGCCAGAACATAAAAGCATTATATAAGTTTGAAAGAGATTTTGAAGCTGTTGCACAGATGAAGACTTATATTTTTCTTGTGACTTAATCTTTGAATATGTGACTACTTCTGTTTTAAGATAGAAGGAGCATTTATTTATTTATTTATTTATTTATTTATTTATTTTTAATGAGGCTGTGACATATTCTTCTGGGGAGGGCTGCTTTCTGCTGAGCCAAAAGCCAGGCAAAGCAAATAAATGTAATGGATTCAGCTTGCTAAAAAGAAATATTTTCTTTATGAGATATAGAATTAAGAAGCTGGTGAAACCACAAATTAAATCAGAATATTTGGTACATAACTAAGGGTTGTGAACCTCAGCAGTAAGTGTATCCCATTTGGAAATGTCGTCATTTAGGATTCACTTTTTAAATTTTTTGTAATCTATGGATGTTTGAAGAAGATTTGTCCCTGGAAGACTGTCCTGTACCCTACTTAAAATAGGAGCATCTCAAACATCTTTTGGAAGATTCTGATCATTAGGATATTGAAACTGATGGACTCAGATCACATGTGGTTTTATTTTTACCCCTTTGGTAGAAAATAAGGAAATAAAAACTGACTTAATAAACACACCCAAAAGAAGGAGCTTTTGTGAAAAGAAAAAATGCTGGGGTGAGGAGAAATGAGCAGGTAAAATCTGAAGAAGCCCATTAAAACTGAGGTGTCCAGTCAGAGCAGATTTTAATACAGGAAGTATCTGCATGCTAGGTCCACTCTCAGTTACAGGTACAAAAGATACAGATGCTAAGCACATGTCTGAAAGCCTTTAAATATGTCTTTTCAGATGCTGAACTGATCTCTATGATCAGCCCATGATGACAATAGAATTGAATGAAAACCCAGTTGCAAACCTTCTTAAGCTCAATAGAAAAGAATATGCATTTAACTACAGTGGCTTGGTACCACTATACATTTGGAGTGGTCAGCAGTTTATTCACATCATGAAAACCATCAAACCATTGGTAGTGCTGGGTCTTGCTTGTACATAAAATATATTTTTTCTTTATAAAG
Source organism: Passer domesticus (assembly GCF_036417665.1). NCBI lineage: Eukaryota > Metazoa > Chordata > Aves > Passeriformes > Passeridae > Passer > Passer domesticus. The sequence goes on from NC_087476.1 coordinate 50,447,515, forward strand.
TAGAATGCTGAAAATTGGTGAGATAATTGAAAATGATGAATAAGTTTTATCTGATATTCAGAAGCTTCAACTGCCTTGTAAAATTAAATATCTGTGAACTTATGTGGTAGTTTCTTTTCTGTAAATCTTTGGCAATTAAATGATATTTTTATGACCTTATGGTATCCTGATGTATATAGTTTGGCTATCCTTTGGGATTGCTGGTGACAATATTCACAAATGCAATTAATATTTGCAACAAATACCTGGACTTTTTTTTTATGCAATCCAGGTTTGTCTCAGTCGCTCTTTGTACCAATAGACTAGACAGGCACATGTGACTTGTAAAGAAATAATTCCTTTGCGTGTTTGTAGATTTACATCACTTTAGCTGCAGTCTGATGGCTTTTCTTTATATTTTAAAACAGATGAGAAGTTATTACTCAGGGGTGATGGCTTCATTGAACCATCCCATTTATCAACAGCTCAATTCCTGTTTGTCACTGCCTGGCGTTGATAATCTGTTGCCAAAATCTGTCAGACAAAAAGAAGTTCTTCTTGCCTCAGTGACAGATGGCTCTCCTGAACAAAGATCTTTCTGCCTATAAAATACTGTCTCTTTTCTTTTTGTCACAGATTTATTTTAAGTAGCCACAGATACATCAATACAGTGCTGTTCCTCCAGGCTGGGCCAGCAGGTGAGAATACGGATTTGTGTCACTTCTTCTGTGAGTCAGAGACTGAAGATAAAAGCTCAGTCCAGACTCTGTATTGTCACACAGTCAGGGTCTGTATCATGATGTCCAGCTCTACTTGGGCTATACCAGTTCAGGTCCCATGTCATGCTAGTGCTCTTGTGGGGCTCTTGGCTCTGGTGCTTCATGGTCTGCTCTGTTCCTTCAGGTGCAGCAGCACTAGAGCCTGTTCTTCTGTGTCTGTATCTTGTTCAATAACCTGTGAATCCTTTGGAACATTTTCCTATGAGACACACCAAGAATGTTCTCAGACATGAAGATCCTTGGCATTTTCTGGAGGAAAAAGCCAAACTCATTGTTGCCAATAAAAGAATATCAATGAAAACTTAAATTATAATGGACATCTGAAGTTTTGCACAGATGGAGAGGAAGATGGTCAAACTTTCATTATTGCTTACTTGGTATCAGGAAGAACGACTTTCTTCTAAATATGTGTCTTTAAAACAAGGAACTCTTCACCTTCTCAGGAATTCTTTTAGAATTTTAACTTTTTAGGGAGAAAATGAAAAATGACAAAGTACATTTTCTTCTCATAAAGCATATGAAAAACATTGCAGGGCAATACTATGCTAAAGCAGAGCTGTCATAGTATGTCATTTACTGTTCTAATGCATTCAGCTAGTTCAGCAGAGCTTATTGCAGACAGATTTTGTTGGGAAATGGGTAAACATTATGCAGTATTGTAACCTATAGCCATAAGATCCATGCAAATTCAGTAATCGTGTTATATGAAGCTTCCTGTTTGCCTGGGCAGCCAGAATGTATAAATTAAATATTTATCCACATCCAAACATTGTTTTAAATTATACTGAACAGCGTGAAAACCAAACATCCAATTTAAATAATGAACCATTAAATAAAAGGATTGCTGGAACCATCTTAAAGTCTTGTATATTTTTTCCATTATGTTTCCATAGTTCCTTAGAGATCATTAATTTTTTCTTTATCCCTACTACTTTAAAGTACTTCCTTGATAAACCAGTGGCTTCCAGCCATCCAGAATAAAGACGAGTCGATTTTTTAATAAATATTTTTTCCTGAAACCACTTCTATGATGTTTTGTATTATCCCACTGAAAGAAAACTGAAATATATCTCAGTATCGCACTTGACTATGGTAGATCAAGTGAGGTAAAATTCCCAACCTGATGGTGACTTCTTCAGCTCTGTTAGTGGAGCAATGGCTGAGGAGTTGGTAAGTGTTTATATGTGTCTATAAAGCAGAAAACTCAAAACCTGCTTTGCAAAAGATTTTTGAAGATGGGATACTTTGAAAGTTAATACATCTTCTCATGTTTGGTACTAACAATGCCAGTGGTGGAGTTAAAATGGCGGTGTTTTTACACATAAAACTGAAAGAAAAAAATTTCTCTCTATGTAAGATCTATGGAAGAACATGAAATAGTTGATAATAAGTCTTTCGTCTGCCTGTTTTGAGTTCCCACAAACCTGTTCTGCTTGCATTGTTGCAATGCACCAAATCTAAAATTCAGGTTCTCCATGTGCAGACTGTATACATGACATCCCTCACATATCTGCTTTATTGAAAGGGAAAGTGTAGCTTAATATTACTTGTTAGTAGATTAAGTACAAATAGAGCTATAAAATACTAGTTTGAACACATCTGGATTACTGTACAGGATGTAGGACTGACACTAGAAAGAACATATAAGAAATAACATAAAGTGAAGAAAAGAGATAGCAGGTAAAACATGGGAAGACTGAAGAGACAAAATTTGGCTATCCTTTAAAAGAATACGAGGGACACAAGAACTGTAAACTATCTTCAAAGTAACACCCCTAAATGAAGTTACTAACATTGAACACAAACTAATACACTTAAGAAAGAATTTCAAAGCAGACAATAACACGTAAAATCCTGTTGTTGCATGAATTCCTAAAGGAATTACACAAAACCAGAGCTATCCGCAAGTGGTGTAATGCTGGGGAAAGATTAATTCATGTAATTGATATTTATTTACAACCAGATAAAAGCCCAGACTTCACCAGAACAATTATTTTATATTAAATAATAATTGATTACTAGCACATAGCAATTGAAAAGTAATTAGCATGTATTGATATGTAGTATTTTATTTTTCAGTCTCAGCAGATGGCTTTTTAATATTTTTGTTATTAACTGATATAGATAAATGTCTTATTGAATAAAAATTAAATTGATATTCGAGGACTATAATTTAATCACTTACTTCCATTATTTCCCATAGGATTCTTTTGGAGCCCTACCTGCTTTTTTCTTCCTCCCTTCTTCCCATCTTTGTGCCTGAGGATACTAATAATGATGAATTGAGAGTAGAAAGTTATAAGAATCATTTAATTATTTGGCAGGTAGTAAAATATTTTATCCTTCCTAAACTGCACAGAATGTGCTTGTGATTAGAGAACAAATTTAATAAAACAGAGCATATTGATTGCCAAAGGGGGGATTTTTTTTTCCCAAACTAATGATGCTAAGCACTGTAGGAGACTATACAAAGTAAAGTTACTTGTTCAGACAGCTGTCATCTGCAAGAGTGATCCAGATGTAGGAAATAGCATAGCTGAGAAAAATACAATGATATCATCACAGATAATGCCTGCAGAGAAATTCTGATGGAATGCAACTGTTCTAGATGTTAATGTAATTCAGGTATTTATTAAAGTACACAGGTATTTGGTCAGCTTTATGGTTTCACAGCATTTTGCATCTGAGGATTTCCAAGCACTGTCTCAGTGGCAAATAGTTAAACTAAACACCTTATTTGTGAATCCAGCTGATGCAAAAACTAGATAGAAAATAACTGTCATGTGAAATTTCTCTTTCAGAACCCACTTGTGTTTATTTGCAGGTGGGTGTTAAAATTCTGAACAGAATACAATTTTGAAAGAAGTTAACAAGTGTCAAAACATCAAAAAATGTGAACACTTTCTCCAGAAGGTAGAAATTACAAATACAAGATATGTATATTGTCATAATGACATTACTTTTTATCATTAATTAATGACAGGATTTATAGCATTTCCACTATATCCAGACAAAATACTTCAGTGTTTTCCACGTTACTGAAACAAGCATGTAGAAATTATTTGTTTTGACCGTTCTCCCCCAAAATGGAGTCAAATTGGACACATTCTTTTGAAAAGTAAATGTAGTTTTTCTGACAGTTCTGTCTGTCCCACCAGCCATTTTGCCCAGCTTAGAGCTGCTTTCTGTTTTAACTGAGCCCAAAGGACACGCTTTTTTGATCACACAGGAGCTGGTGACTTGCCTTGCATTAGACCTCCCAGCTTGCAAGATTTGTTCTCATCCTGAGAAAAGAATTTGGATATGTTCATCTTTGACAGCTGCATTAGCCTGGCACATGGATCAAGAACAAGTGTCAGCATTCAGTATTGCACAAAACATAAAGATATGTCTGACCACAACCTTTTGAAAACTGGGAACAGGCTTGACCTACTGTGAACTTCCTTCTGCTTTTCCAGCACAGGAAGGCATTGTTATACAGGGGTTGAATACAGATTGATTTCCCATCAATCTGTAGCAGTAAGGATAGAAGAGGACTGCCAAGCTGATAAGAAGGATGCAGCACCTCTCCTGTGAGGAAAGGCTGAGGGAACTGGGTTTGTACAGCCTGGAGAAGAGGTGGATCTGGTGTAACCTAATTGTGGCCTTCCAGTACCTGAAGGGAGTCTACAAGAAAGATGGGATACAGCAGCAGCACATACTGACAGAACAAGAGGGAGTGGCTTCAAACGGAGAGTAGGTTTAGATTAGCTATTAGGAAGAAATTCTTCAGTGTGAGGTTGGTAAGACACTGGAATAGGTTGCTTGGAGAAATTGTGGATGATCTGTGTCTGAAAGTTCCAGGAAAGGTTGGATGGGGCTCTGAGCAACCTGGTCTAGTGAAAAATGTCTCTGTCAATGGCAGGGGTATTGGAACTAGATGATCTTTAAGGACCCTTCCAACCCAGGCTATTCCATGATTCTGTGATTCTGTATTCAAGTAACAGCTTGGCATCTAGAAATTTGTGAAACAACATGCTATTTCATAACAGATAATCTGTCTGTGCATTTTCATTTGGACTTTGAAGAAAGTTTTTCCTAATGTTCTTGCTCTTATAGGAATTATTTATTTGATCATTGCTGTTTTTCTTCTTAGGGAAAAGGAAGCTATCCCATAAAATATGGTGTCTTGTATATTTCTTCTCCTTACAAATTAAACAACTGGTCTAGTTAAAAGAATTTTACACTGACTTAGGAACTTAGTATGGAAATTACTGTTATCAAATATAACTCATCCTAGTATGAGAATCTAAAGATTGATCCTTTTAAAAAAGTTTCCCTGCCAGTGTTTAGTTACAATTAGGGTTGATGTTGGTATTGATTTTTAATAGTTGCTAAAACAATGGCTGTTCTGTAATCTGTATTCAACCAGCTTGATATACCCAACCAGTTCTCAGAATAAACACTAAAAAATAGCAGTAAATTAATACTCTCAGTCTATTTTCATAAACTCACAATCTTGTGAGTTGCATGGTGATTCTCAAATGTTCATGGTCATGTGAAAGGTCTGTGTTTTGAAGGTTGGAATAATACTTGGTGCTACAAGAAATCAAAGCTTCACAAATCTGTTAGAAATCAGTCAAGGACCAGAATTAACACAGTAATGTATTCATTTTAACAACAACAGGAAGCTGGTGAGCTTAAATAATACAGTTCTTACATGGTATTAAAGCAAGAGAAAGAAATAGGACTTGATGTAACAGGGAGGACAGATTCACAGAATACTTTATTGGCACCTTGTCTTATAATGCTCAAGTGAAGGAGCTGTCTCTGCCTCTTTTTAAGCACAGAGCTGTCCATGCACACATAATTGTTTCATGTCAAGGTTAATGAGAAAAAAAAAAAATCACATTTAAATTTTGCATTCAGACAATAAATCTGTCAGGATCCAAGAAGTCTCAGGTTTCCAGGGTCTACCAGTGAAAAGTAAGGGATGCAAAAGGTTTTCTTCAGAGTCACTAATCAAATTAGGCTTTTATCCTTGACATAAACCGAGGAACCTCGAACTTAAACCCTCCTGCTGACTAAAGCTGTAGTTTGACTAAAGCAGATTGATTTTAAGTACAGAACAGGATAAATGGCTTTAATTCAGGCTAGACTGAACTGCTGGAAAAACATCAAACCTTGATCTGCATATAATAGAAAATTTAAGAAAATCCCATGTGTGTTGTTATGATGGCTAGATGCACTCAAACTGCGACCTTGTAATCTACTATAGCAGGTATAGAATGATACTGCATTTGAAAGAGGTGGTTTTGTACTCCCATTTCCCATTCCCATTCCTCATGCTGTCTCCTTATGCCTCTCACAAGTGTTATGAGCTGGTAACCTGCTTGAACAACCGAGTCAGAAACCATAGAAAAAGTAAGTTAAGTTTTGGATCCAAAGTTGTCTTCACCATACAGTCTAGACTGGGATTGGTTTCTATGTGAAAGAGAAGATTCAAGAGGATTAATAAATTTTATAAAAAAAAAATAAAATTGCATTTTCTTCTTTCTTTCTTTCTTTCTTTCTTTTTCTTTCTTTCTTTCTTTCTTTCTTTCTTTCTTTCTTTCTTTCTTTCTTTCTTTCTTTCTTTCTTTCTTTCTTTCTTTCTTTCTTTCTTTCTTTTTCTTTTCTTTTCTTTTCTTTTCTTTTCTTTTTTCATTGTTCTCATACAATTATGTCCCTAAGTTAATTTTAGATACCTTTATGGGTTTGATCAGTTCATGCAGGAACACCAGGAGAATTTGTTACTTACTTTTGAGCTAGGGTTTGAAGATATTTCAGTCCAGCTTACTGGTGTTGTCTGCTTCCCTTGTGATTCTTAGTAATCCTTCTAGGGGACACACAAATGTTTTACATGCTTACTGTTGGAAATACACTTCTGAGCTCCATGGTGCCAGAGAACTCCATGTGTCAGAGTCCTTGGGTCTGTCCCCACTTGCAACTTCCTCTGCAAATTCCATCTCAGCTTTCAAAGAACAGATTAGAATGTGAAAGCGAACACTTCCTGAGGAAGGAAAAGGTAGTTTTTAGCCTCCTGTGTCAATCTGCATAGAAATATTATTCTAATAATAATGAAAATAATAAAAAAATATTAGTGATCTTTCCTGGCTTGGAGGGGTTTTGTACTGACACAAAAATTAAGGAGTGCATCAGGTCCTCCAACAAGTTCCCAGACAGAGCTCACACTGTGGTAGGGTTTGAAGGGGTATTGTGGAATTTCTTAGGAAGAAATTAATAACTTGTTAAATTTACACATGATACCTGGCTGCTACCTAGAAATTACATTGTCACCTTAGTCTATTGGGAAACATTTGACACTAGGCAAAGGGATAAAAATTGCAAAATATACCCACCAAACTCAGAGCAATCTTTTTACTAACACTTTATTTTTTGCATTTTCAATCTTTGCAGTATCAAGGTTATTCTTTCCACTTGACACTTCCTTCAGCAGATATAACAGCTATGTAGGTCATCTTATGGATCTGTCAGCAGTGAGAAGCAGTGTGCATCTACTGAAGGTTTGCCTGCTGGCTGTTCTGCTGTGTTATGAGTGTGTTTACCTGTTCCTTGGAGATGTTCTATTCTGCGCAAAATTGAATTTTGTTATTTGGGTTGTCCATTAGTGTGTTAGTAAATGTCTGCCTCAGCTGAAAATGGCAATGAAATATTTTCTCCCTCAAAACTAAAGTTTTGGATTACATAATGAATTGCTTACTAAAGAGAGAGCCTCTCTTTATTATGCATCTTTCCAGAATTGTCTCAGTCTACCATTATTTAGCTTTTTTTTCTTTTTGGAGCAGTATGATCATATGCTACTGATAAAGAATGTTTAATTGCCACTTTGTGCTTCTACACTCCTGTAGTTATCCAGTGATTATGAATCTTGTATTTTTAGTCCATAATAACCACACAAGATAAACTCTGAGGTACTTCAGAGATTCAGAGTTTAAATAACCTTTTATAAGTTTTAGTGAGATTATTATTATGATTGTTTATGGCTTTGATCAAAATTTGCCTTTGTCCAACAATTCTCTTATCCTGGTAGGGTGATTTTGAAGCATGCTCTTGGGGCAGAGCATGGTGATGAATGTGAGCAGAGGTTTATTTCATTCATTCCCTTACTTGAATTTCACTTATCCCTAAGTTATTGAAGCACCTGTATTACTGAGGTAAGGTTTTTTTTAAAGATGGAGAAAAAAAGGCTTGTGACCTTGAAAAATCACAAATATGAAAAAGTGCATGCTGTTTCTCTGGTTGAGCCAGTACAAACAGCCTTAGGCACTTCTACCACAGAGAATTGTCCCTGTGTGCTTTCCCATGCAAATGGAAGGTAAAAACACATTGCAAAGTGTCAGCCATTCTAAAAATATTCAGTACTGCATGAGTTTTATCAGACAATGTGAAAGGGGAGGGTATCAGAGCAATAACTTTGAACATTAGATCATTAAATCATCACAGAATGGTTCCAATTCCCCTGCCATGAACAGGGACACCTTCCACTAAACAAGCCCCATCCAGCCTGGCCTTGAACACGTCCAGGGATGGAGCATCCACAACTTGTCTGGGCAACCTGTTCCAGTCTCTCACACCCACAGAAAATAATTTTTTCTAATTTCTAATGTAAATCTACTATCTTTCAGTTTAAAGCAAAACTATCCTAGGCTGCTTGAAAAGAAGTGTGGCCAGCTCGTCTCTCTGCCCTTGTGAGACCCCACCTAGAATGCTGTGCCAGCTCTGGTGCCCCCAGCTCAAGAAAATGGACCTGTTGGAACGAATCCAGAAGACAAAAAAGAAATGATCAGGGGGCTGGAACAACTCTCTGTGAAGACAGGCTGAGAGAGTTGGGATTGCTCAGCCTGGAGAAGAGAAGGCTCTAGGAAGACCTTATTGTGGTATTTCAGTATTTAAGGAGGGCTTACAAGAGTGAGATATACAAACTTTTTAGCAGGGTCTAACAACAATGCTAAAGCAATAGTTAATGATTTAAAACTAAAAGGGTTTAAACTAAACTAATTTTACCTGAACTATATAGTAATAGTAGATATAAGGAGGACATTTTTTAGAATGAGTGTTGTGAAACACTGATACAGGTGCCCAGAGAGACAGTAGCCCCATGTGTGGAAACATTTAGGACCAGGTTGGTCTGGGTTCTGAGAAACTGGTTTTGTTGAAGATGGTCCTGCTTATTGCAGTGAGGGTTGGATTAGGTGGCCCTTCTAACCCCAACCCTTCTATAATTCTATGATTCTATGAGGCCCCCTGAATATCCCTCCTACTGCTTTGAGTTGGTTGGGGCTTATGCTATATAGCTTGTGAGAGCTGCCCTTTATCCTGCAATCTGTCACATACATGGAATTTGTCTACTGGTGGATGTCATAGTTGCATGAATTATTGGTATACCTCTGCAACATGCAACTCTTCTATGGTGACAAGGAAATCCATGAGAGAATTTGTGTCTCAGAGCCCTGTCCAGCCAGCAAAGCTTGACATTCCTTCGCTGTTTCATGTTGCCCTATGAGTCAGCTCTGCTTTGCTAATAATTTCCTGTCTGTCATCCAACATAAATGGAGAAATTTGTATTCTCAGAGAAAGAGAATTATACATATATTTTCCCTGCAGCAGAAGGGGCAGGTAACACTTATGAACATCAAATAAGTGGAGCTTTTTTTTACAGAAGAGCCAAACTTAAGTACTTTGTGGTAGGAACTGTGCAACAGATAATTGTTTCCAGTAAAGACCTGGCTCCAGTGTCTGTGTTTTGTGGGGAGAAAGAAGCATGCAGCCTCTATGTGGCCGTGATAATTCACAGATATTTGGTGAATAGTGATAGAAAGTGGGTAGTGATAGAAAGTGGGTAGTGCTAGAAAGAGAGTGAAGATACAAACAGGATTGTGTAGAAAAGTATTTACACTGAAATTCCCTCTGCCTGGAAAGTTCAGTCCTTCAACAGTTGTAAAAAACCTCTAGTCTGCACAATCTCACTAGTCAGCCTTCTTTCCTCAGTGGACACAAACTAAATCCATGTGCAAGCTAAAACCTGTAGGAATATAGTGAACCTGCCTTTGATCACACCCTGAGGAACATGAACCAAGTTTAAAAATGCGGTATACAGAAACAAATAATTACTATCAACATGGGTTCCACAGAGGAGTAGAGAGAGGCCTTTGAAAATTCTGCAGTAAGACCATATTAAATCATACACCACCATCTCTCAGCATCCTCATTTTCTGAAGTTTAAGAATTCCATCTACAGATTCATATGCAAAATTAAGAGCAAGTGATAGAAAACACCCCTACAATCACAATGGAGTATTTAATAATGAATAAAGAGGACACTGTACTATCTCATAAAACTTGCTGTATACAATGAGGGATTGTATACAGTCCCTTACTCTATACAGGAGGCTTTATGGGTTAGTGCAGTTAGTAAAAGAATAATCCTCCAAAAGTATGAGGAAACCCAGGTACTCCTTTGATACATAAGGACAGTAATTTGTGGCTCATTTTATATGGTCTTTTTATTTCAACAGAAACATTAAGACTTTCAGAACACTGCAAAATTTACAAAGTTAATATTTGTCCAAAGTTGTTCCTGAAATTGCATTGCATAATTCAGATGTTGGTATACGTGGGTTTTACTGTCAGCTTCTCACTATGAGGTGAATGTGAAATGAGGTTCTCAGGTGCATCATAAAATGAAATACTGTTAATCTGCAACTCTTTTCAATATACTGTAATACTGGGGTTCAGTTTCACTTGGTTTTACTTACACTCCAAAATTTGACTCTAAGTACTCAACTGGTCTGTTAAATTCCACTTACAAGAATAGATTCATAGAAAAAACAATTGAAAGCAATCAATTGATTTTGTACATCATCTAGTCCAACTTCCCATTCAAACAAAGTCTAGCTTCAAACTTTAGATACAGCTGTTCAGGGCTTTGTCTGTCTAAATTTTTAAAATATGAAGGAATGGAAACCTATTCATGAGCTCAATCATGTTCCTTGAGGAGAAAAGTTCTTTTTCTTAACAAGACCAAGCTTAACTTGCGCTAACTTGTGTCCTTTTCCTGTTCACCTCTGAGATGTCAGTCTTCATAATCTCTTTAGTGTCCCTCTCTATTGTAGGAAAGAGCAATTAAACTTTCCCAGAGTTTCCTCTTCTCTGTCAGCTGCCCCATACATTATGGTCCCTATCTCTTGAGCACTTCAGCATCCTAATTTTCATTTTCTCCTACTCCTAAGTAGAAGTAGTACTGCTACTCCTAACCCTAACCCTAACCCTGATCTAACCAATGCATAAAAATGCTGAGCCTGAAGACTCACAACTTGCATAGAAAAAATCTCTTTTGATGTCAAATAAGCTTATTTTAAGTGACTTTTTTTCCCTGTTTTTTATTCTGATGTTATGTATGAGACACCGTCCTTCTCTGCTCTGTTATTGCATGAGAAGCTGAAGACAGGAAAGCGATGATCTGCAATGTACAGCACACTGGAGAGAAACAGAGCTAAATTACTCTTTTGCACCCATAGAAATTGCCTTACTTTAATTCTTGAAATACTTGTGAACAACTTTGGTCTTTAGAATACCTAAGGATTGTGTCATTGTTATGTAAATCTTAGACTAGTACTCATATTCTTTACTAAATTGAATAATTCCATTTCAGTTGCATGCCTCTGCTTATTATGATGGTTTTTTTGAACAGCTGGGTTGGACAGACAGTGCTCAAAGGTACTCCTGTCTTATAATATCAAGGAAGGAGTTTTACTTTTTGTCCCCAAAGAGAACCTCATATGGCATTTTCATTGCATGGGATATGTATTTTATTTATTGTAATCCAGAAAATATTATTAGAACTATTCTGAACCTTTCTTTTTGTGCTCTTTCTATCCCCAAATATTTTTCTTCTGTTTCCTTCTGAATTCCTGCTGGATTCTGTAAAATTAATCCAGGCAAGAGTTCACATCCTCAGGAAAAAGGGACCACTGTGATCAGTTTATCAGTCTGCTAGTTGCCCTCAGTAATCTTAAAGAACCTGGCATTGCAGACTGACAGCTACAGTCCCTTGACATCATAAATGTGTCCTGTCTTTCAGTGAGATATGTGAAATACTGAACAACAGCCAGAAGTCTGAAAAAGAAACCTTGTCTAGATCTAGCTGAGACACCTTTACTTGAGAAATCTGTTTGATTTCTCACATGACAAGGAGTGAAAAATATTTTTTTTCTACATTTATGTTAAATTTTCCTAGTAGAGGCCATAGGAAAGATTTTTACTTCCAGCTGCAAGTGGGAGTGAAGATGCCTGCTTTACCAGCTGCTCTTCTTAAACAACAATTATCCAAGTAATGAGCTCTTCTTTTAACCTTTATTTCAGGGAACAGAAAATTATTTCTGTGTAAACTCTGGTGATGATCTTTCAGCTCTCTTTTTATGGTCCTCTGATTATTCCTTCACCATGGAAGAAAGTAGTCTCAGATTCTCCCTTATCTATTTTAAGCCTCAGCCTTTCAGTGACTGCTTTTTTCTTGAGGGAGAGCAATGGCTGGGTGAGCTTTCATCCTATAATAGACACATTTCTCACTGGTTCTATTATAAATTTTGTCATTTCTCATTTATTATTTTGCTTTCACACATTCAGTTCACACACTCCTCAATAGGGATAAGGTTAATATCATAAACACTCTGGTTTATCAAGTAACTTTCTATTTTCTGTTTAGGTTTTTTTTCCCTCTTTGTGCATATGCCTGTAAAACAGTGGATACATGGCTGTGTGCACTCTGTGTTTTGGGCTGAAAATTGCTGAGCAATAAAAGACTGAGAAATTACTCCTCTTAGTTGTAACAGCAGCTATGGGGTCTTTAAATAAATCTATTTGGCTTAATATGTTGTCATTTTACCCATGTTGTCTGCACTTTGCAGATCTTTGCACGGTTATGTAAAGGAGCACTTGTCTCTCTTTTGTTTCTAAATGAGAGGAAGGCCCCTCCTCTCCCAATATTTTGATTTCTCTGAAATGTGCATATACTTTGTCCATAGTTCACACTCTGTATCTACTCAGGATCATGCAATTTCTTCTGGATGGTACACTCTTTTAACTTAACTCTGAGTTGGCTTTTTTTGACCCACTTATAGTCATAACTTAGCCTGTGTTACGGACTTATTTGCCACAAAAAATACCACAATTTGCTGTTCAGTCTTTTATAATTTATGGAGATTAATTTTTTCCTTCTTAAAAAAACCCAAAAATCTTTCATTTTTATGTGGGCTCAACAAATGACTGAATTTGGTGGATGTAGATTAGTAGAATTTTAAATCACCATAGAATGGTGCTTCACATAAAGTAAATAAACCAGACCCTGATTTGACCCCGTGACTTGGTGAGCAGCTCCACTTTTCTTGCAGATATCCTCTGACATTTCAGCTAGATGTTTTAGCAAGGTCTGGACAAATTCACGTCATCTATGTGTTGCTGAACACTGAATGCTCCATCTTAATTCAGTGCTTCTGAAGAGTTGACACAAAGAACAATTATCCTGTGAAATCCACCTCTTCTGATTGTGATTTCAATACCTCACCCTTGATGCAGTTCTTAAAAATCGAGTTTGGTTTTAGAGGGTGAGAAGCAGACTTAAAACAGCATGGGATATCCAAACTGCAAAATTCCCAAACATTTCAAGGTACGGGCTTTTAGAGGGAAGGCAGAGTTTTCTGTCCATTCACTGATGTCACAAATAGTGTTAGTCAGCTTTTCTCACTTGTACAAAGCTGTCATTACAGTGACAGTAATAAAGGGTGCAGTATTACCTCCTCCAGCCATTAGGCTGTTTCACCACTTCACCTGACTATTGTAAAACAGTCTTAGTGGGAAAGAGTCTGACCCTTGGAAAGCAACACACATAAAAAAGCAAAATATTTTCAATCATAGCTGGCTTGCAATTCCAGAAAGATAATTCTGTCCTGCAAGATGCAGGCAAATGTTCAGTAAGCACACAATTTCTTGGCAAATAAATGTTATTCAGTTCTCTCTGTGAGCTTGATAAATGTTTTATTTGAGTGGCAAGGTGTGAGAGGGGCAGGAGCTGACACATCAACATGTACATAAAACATTTGTCAGACATCTCCAGAGATTCTGAGTAGTACTGTTCAGTAAAAGAGCAGTCTGGGCCAAGTTATCAATATTATTAATGCCATAATCTGGACTCGACTGATGACACTGCTGTTTATATAATTCTAAGTTATTTTTGACTGGTGTATGTGAGCCTTAATTTTGGTTGTTGCTCTTTCATGTGTTTAAATCTTGTGTTTGTTTTTCCACCTAACACTGTTATACTGTTGCAAATTAGATTAGTGGTATCAAGAGCGTAGTTTACTCTTCTTCCCACATGCATTTTGTCCTTGCAAGATATTTCTAGAAAGAAAATTTTCTGAAGGGGTTTAGAATGTGCTTGACAAAGCAGCTTTCAGTGGAACAGAATGATGTGTCTACAGGCTGTAGTCACAATCTGGTAATTTTTGGATCATGTGGGTTATAACAGAAAACATAAAATGCACAAATAAAGTGCTAACTTTCATTTTTATTTTTAAACTTTCATGTAAGGTTTTGCTAACAGTAATTGTGTTTTGCAAAGTTGCTCTGTCCTGTTTCAAACAACACTTAAAACCCGTGATGTATGTCTGCCAACATGTATGTCTACCTATACACACAATCTGAATAATTTGTCACTCTCCACTTTAAAGACTAGATGAAAAAATCAGGTCAAAAAGATATATGTAGTGCTAATCTTAGATATTTGGAATGCACTGCATTTCTTGAATGGTTAGAAAAGCTCAAAGTACTTGTGTTTTGCAGATCAAGTCACAAGCTTTCATGAGCAGATCCATCTGGGACAAATTAGAACCTAAACTTATATCCTTAATAGACTTATTAAATTAAAGTTATATTATTCTGTGAGTGTTTTTCCTCTTTCTCTGGGCAGCATGTGAAACAAAGTGAGCATCGCAATGTGGGCAGGCACACCAAGGTCCTCCAGCTAACTTCTGTGAGGAAATCTATTTAGGACCACTGTTTTGGGCTGGTTACATCCAACTCTTACTTATACAGGAGATTTATCTTGCATTTATCTGGTTGTTCAGATGCAAGTATTGAGGAAGCAATCCATAGAATTATGTTGATTTTCATGCAGCATAAGTACATGGAAGGTCTGGTCCAAGGTATGGAAAGGCTTCTCCAGCTGGCCAGGACAATGAAGCATCAGTGAGGGCTTGTGAAGCCCACTTTTGGCCTGTATCTCCAGGTTTTTAGGGAAGAGATAGGGTGGGTGGGAGAGAAATTCTGTCTTGCCAGAGAAAGCATCCACTGTGTGGAGGGGGGCAGCCCTGCCCTTGCTGCGGTGGGCTGCGACAGTCAGGAAATGTGATATTGCCCTGCTGAAAGCCAGCACAGATGGCAGTGGCTGCTTATGCACTTTACAGCAGCAGAGAAAAGCAGAAGGGAGGGCATTAGCAATGGTAACTATTATGCAACTGGTAATTCAATTAACTGACTCTTGGGACTCTTTTCGATTTCCATAGTGTAGTTCATGTAGTTTTAATTGAAGATATCCATATGTGAGGTTAGATTTGGATCATAAGGGTTTGTATGGATTTTGCTGTTCATGTTTCTAGGGTGGAATGGGTAACTAAATTAAGACTCTACTTATCTGTCACTTACATAAAATACTACATAATATCCCAGGACTGTTCCTGCTAAAAACAGGTTATTCTTTTTATGCTGCATTTTATCTGCAAAGGTACACTGAATAAAGCTCTTATGTCTTTGGTACAGTATCACACTACTGCACAGCCTTGGGACAAGGTGCCATTTTAGTGGTAATTCCAGAGATATACAAATTTTTACCAAAACATTTCCTGTCTTCAGCCTGCTTGAGCTGGTTTTGGTAGAAAGACCAGAAAAATGTAGTTGCAATTGTTATGGAAGAAACACCTTTTACGCAAGTTCTATAGCTGTGAATCTAGTCAGTTTATTATATATGCTTGTGCCTATGCATAGATGAAGAGGCTCAGCAAAGAAATGTGATCTAGTTTGTTCTAAGGGATGCATTTGAAATTACAGGTTTTTAAAATCTTGATGACAAATATTCATAAATGTATATTGCTTTGTCATAACCTTTCCTTCTTTGAAAAGTCCAGAGTGCTAAAATACTGCTTTCTCAGAAGATATATATCCCATTCTTGGACGTAGTAACAATTGAGATCCTTGTATCAGGCTGAGATTCTGTGATTATGATTAACCAACCCCCTTTTGTGTCTTTGCATTTGCATTACAATACTGCCCGTGATTATTTAATCATATGCTGTATTATCCACATAAATCCTTGTCTTGTGGTAGTATCGTACAGACATTTTCTGGAGATAAACCAAAGATTATTGTTAAAGAGCTTGATAACTCCAACATCTACCTAATTTTCTGCAGACACTAAAAAAGGAGTGGACAAGTAAAACTTAGAATATGGACTTGGCAATACTATTTGTTTCCCATATTTTTTCAGGAGATGAACAGAAGAGTTTTGGATATTATTATTATTATTATTATTATTATTATTATTATTATTATTATTCAGGCAAAAAGAAAAACAAACAACATCCTACCGAATATATTTAAGTTTTCATTCCCCATATAGGAGAATTTCAAAAGAAGACAACCATTTGAAATCAAGGGTTAAAGTGCTTATACTGGAAGGCTGGTTTATTTTCATGTGGTGCAGTATACACTAATAGTTTGTGAAGGTGCGTTCTGTTTAATCTCTTCTTATGTTTAATCTCTTCTTATTATCCCCTCTCTTAATCCCTTCCTTCTCTCTTCACTCTATGACTTTATTTTCTGCCAAATTTTCTATTCTCTGAAGTATGACCCAGACCCCATAAGAGAACAGAATTAAAAAAAATATATTTTTTTTTTAATGGACAAAGCATTCAATTGTGAAGGACTACATTCTTGTTGGTTCCATATTATTTCTATGTAATGGTAGGCTTGTTACTTAAAGTTTTCAAGACGATTGCTAATACTAAACTCTTCATCTTTTGGTTATCCAGCAATCCACACCTCCTCTCTGACAACTACTAGTTCTGACCAGCTGTCTCTGTTATTGGGAACTCTCCTTTACATGTATAAAATCACCTCAAATTCTAATTACTTCATTAAGTCTCAAGCCTTCTCTAACCAAGCATCCTCAGTTTATGACATATTTGAAACTTTTGATTTTAAACTTTGAATCTCAGTACAAAAAAAAAAAAAAAAAGATCACATGTATCCTGTTCTGTGTGAAGAGAAATATATTTTAGAAGAATACTGTGAAAATTAATGTTTATAAAGAACGGACATCCAAGTCATCAAAATTCTCTATCTAAATCATAAGACTCCAAAATATTTCCCAGCTTCACGTCTAGCAAAAAAAAAAAAAGTCTGAACCAACCCCACTGCTTCCATAAACCTTCACTGAGAGGAATATGAAACATATTGTCCTTAAAGAAAATATCTTGTGCCCCAAGAAGATTTTGGTTAATCAGAAAGCTAGCACAATGAGTCACAGGACACAATCAAAGCTTAAGCAGAAGGAAATAAGCATTTGAATCCTGTGGTGGGCTTTGCAATATTATCCTGGACCCTTAGAAAGTGGTTTGAGTGCCAGTGTTATTTTCCTGAAAGTGTGCTGGAAAGATTTGTTGTTGTGCAAAAGAGTGAAAACTCCTCCAAGCATATCTGTGAGGACTCTTGAGGACTTAAAACATAATTACCTCAGAGGCTGGGAACCCAAAGGGACTGAGATGTGTGAGGAGTGTTGGCAGTCCTGCTTCACCATGATGGAGTCACGTCCATCATGAACACCCAAGGCTTATGGAGCTACTTGGTAGCAACAAAACTGCTCGTAAAACCCCACTGTGTCAGTCAGGGTGTTTGCTGACCACCTGTGTGACCTGAGTGCCAACATGCTACATTAGGGAGAGATTTATTTCAACTACTAGTGACAAAATGGTGAAAACAATAATTAAAATAACACTGTAGCCATATATGCTCATTATTTTTGTGTGTGACACAAAAACACATGTTCTTCAAGTGTACGATCCAACTGGCCTGTTTTTGATGCTTGCATTACTGGTACTATGTGGACCTGAAGAAGGGCAAATGCATATTTTCTTACCTTGTTTTAATATTCAGATTGAAGATTATTCTTTGAGACCGTTGGAGGAAAGATCAGAAAGAAATCACTACTGTTGTGTAATGCAGCAGGGACAGAAAGCAGTGAATAGAGTTATAAGATAAATAAATGAGGAAGAGTGAAGATAGACAGGTATTTATTTAATGAGAGTCCTCTGACTTTTCTCTTTCCTTTACGTAGCTAGTCCTAGTTGTAGCAAGATAAAGTGGTTTGGATGCCTGTAATTACTACTATCTGTATTTTTCTCTATAAGATATTCAACTATGTGTCATTGATCTTTGTTGTCTATTGTCAAGGGCAATACTTATTCAAATAAGTGTGTAAGGATATAATTTCTGACATTTTATGGGCATCAAGTCAAAATAAAAAGTAGTAGCTCAGGGAGTTATCGTAAATTCAACACAAACTGAAACTGTGTTCTAAAGTGTTGTAAATGATAATATCCCTATAGCCAATTATAATTTTTTTAATCTCTATTTTTTCAATTTATCTTCTTTCGTAATAGCTTATGTTATCTTTTATTTCCCCCCTTAGCATAAGCATTTAAATTTGCAAAAATATGTGATACTATGTGCAAACTGTTACCAGGTTTCCTCCTTAACTTTATAAATAAACCAAAGAATTTTCATTAACTACTCATGGTAAAAATTAAAATGATCCATTTTGTCAATTTTTAAATTACCTCAGGCATTCCAGCAAGAGGATGAGACGACATAGTCTTAAGCTGTGATAGGGGAGGTTTGGGAAGAAGCTCTTCACAGAAAGGGTGATTGGGAACTGCCCAGGGAGGTAGTGGAGTCACTGTCCCTGGAGGTGTTTAAGCAAAGACTGGTCTAGTTGACAAGGTGGTGTTAGGTCATAGGTTGGACTTGATGATCTCAAAGGTCTTTTCCAGCCTAAATGATTCTGTGATTCTATGAGTTGTAATATTTTTTTTGCTCAGAGTTACTATTTTATACTGAATCCATACAGTAGAATGATCTGAGGTTTATTCTGAGGTTGAAAATCTAGGATAGACATCTTGCAAAAGTGCCTTATTAAATTTCTTACAATATTATTTTCAGAAGGGTTAGTTTCAAAATCTTCAAAACTTGCTGTCTTGCTGGTAGTAGAGATACTAAGAGTAAATACTTTAAATGTACTGGCTTGTATATATTCCACTTTGTGGAGAAAAAAAACCCCCTAAATTTCTGTGTCAGCAAATAAATCTTCACTTAAGGAAAAAAAAATAAAATTGCCAAATGATGTGGCAAAAAATATGAGAAATTCAGAAATGTTAGGTGTTTAGAAGCAAGAGAAGTGGACTGCTGTTCAAAAGTCTTACTCAGGATCGTACAGTAAATTAAATGTAGGCATATTGCATCCCAAGAGAAATGGATGACTGAGTTAATGCTAAGCCTTAATCCACTCATATCAGTCTGACCTTGATCAAGATTTTTGAGGTGGGAGAGAGGGACATAGGATAGGATAAAAAATAGATTTTGCAGGATAATGCAATGGGTAAAGAATAAAAAGGCTGTACTTGTCAGTGCTGCATTCTGTAATATGCTCGCGTTCTTCTGGACTCTGAATCTTTTGCTGCAAAAAAAATATGAAATATGGTAAACCTCTGCATTTAGCCGTCTCATTTTCATGCAATGTAAGTTTGAAGCAAGCAAAACAAATGGATCTTAGCAGTCATATGCTTTGAGGGTAGTTTCCATGGTCCCCTTGCTTTAAAGAAGAAAAATGTCTTAGAAAAAAGAAAACTTTTTCCTTTAAGAGAGAGACTTCCTTAACTGAGCAATAGATATTAGAAAAGTCAGCTGCAAGAACTCAATATCATTAATCTAATGTTCTGTTTCCTGTAAATTCAGGCATGTGTCATTCTTTTTGAATCAAGGTTAATTCACATACAGAACTTCTGAGTAATAATGATCTTTCCACTTGTTCAGACAGGTCAGCTCCATGGCTATTAGCTCACAGCTATCATTTGCAATCTGAGGTAAGTTTTTCTCAACATTCCAGACCATTTTTGTATTGACCTTTAAGGCAACAAAATAATTAAGCACACCAGTGTTGTTCTGTAACTTTGAATTCACTACATTAACAAGCCCCTGGTATTACAAGGCCACCAACCCATCCATTAAGTCTGACCATGCTCTTTTGGAATCAATAGCAAAAATTCTAATAGTCTCCACTGACTGTGCTCAGACACTGGAAATTACTTTTATTTGCAGAATCACAAAGAGCAGAGGTTGAAAGGGACCTGTGTAGATCATCTATCCAACTGTTTCTGCTTAGAACACAGGATGCCCAGAATCACGTTCATTTGGGTATTGACTGTCTCCAAGGATGGAGAATTCACTGCATCCCTGGATAACCCATTCTATTGCTCACAATCAGAAAGTTTTTTTCTTGTGCTCAGGTATAATATTCTACCTTTTGACTTGTGCTCATTACCTCTTAGCGGATGAAAAGCTGGACATGGGCCAGCAATGTACACCCATATCTCAGAAATTCAATTGCATCCTGAGCTACAACAAAGGAATTCCCAGTAGGCTGAGGAATGAGATTCTCCTTCACTACTCCACTTTTGTGAGATCCCACCTGAAAGACTTCATCCAGTTCTGGGATCCTCAGAATAGGAAAGACATGGACCTATTGGAATGTGTCCAGAGAACAACCACAAAAATGATCAGAGGGATGGAACACCCTTCCTATGCAGAAAGGTTGAGAGAGCTGGAGATATTTAGATTAGATATAATGGGGGAAAAAATTACTATGAGAGAGGTAGAACAATGAAACAGGTTTTCCAGAGAAGTTGTAGATGCGCTTTCCCTGTAAAAACTCAAGGTCGGGTTGGACAGGACTCTGAGCAACCTGATCAGATTGAAGATGTTCCTGTTCATTGCAGGAGGGCTGGACTAGATGAGGGACCCTTCATGGGTCCTTCCAACCCAAACTGTTCCATGATTCGATGATGTTATTATTCATTCTATTATTGTCTTTTACTGGTCACCACTGAGGAAAGTCCGGCTTTGTCTCCTATACACCCACCATCTTGCATTTGTGCACATGGTTAAGATCCCCCTAAACTCTCCCTTCTCCAGGCTGAACAGTTCCATCTCTTAATCTCTTCCCATATGAGGGGTGTTACAGGGACTGGCCCAGTGCTGAGCTCACTCACTTACTCCAGATATGTCTTTGTCTTTTGTACTGGGGAGCCCAGCATTTAGTCAGTGCCTCACTAGTATTGAATAGAGGAGAAAGGGCTTTGTCAGGAAGGTACACTGCTCTCTCATGATTGCCTTGTTAACTTCAAGATCTCAGGGTCTTCTCTGCCATAATCCACAATCGATTTTGGAAACAGTTTTTTAAAAGAGTCATTTGGAAGTAGGAAAAAACAAGATGTTACAACTATATTGGTTAACAACACATTTTCTCCAGTTCAAAATATAAAATAGACTAGAGCTAAGAAATTAATAAAATGTTTAGGTTTAATGTTTAGCTCTGACTGTTATTTAATTGTAAATACAAATTGCTTGGCATTTGTTTCAGAACTTGTCTCTACCTATGCCTCTATTTCCAACCTGTAATTAAGTTTGATAGAATTTTTATTGGAAGAAATTATACAAAAGCATGCTTTCATAAATAAGACAAGATACGTAATTGGTTTAAGACTATGCAGGTATAAACCATTGCCTGTCAAATACAGACAACATAGTTTGCTGCTTGTTAAGAGAGGGAGAGAATGCCTTTGTGGCTCCTCTACCTGATTAAGTTTCATAACATAATCAGGAAATCTCTTCCACTGGAAATAAAAGTTACTTTTTGAACTTAATTACATGTCAATACTAAATGACATAAATTAATTGCTAACAATCTGTAATGACTTCTAACAGAAATCCTAACCCCTTGTAATTTGATAAAAAGTTAATTTGATTCCTTAATTGAATTCTAATTCATCTCTTTGATATACAGCTAGTAATTGCATTGCATAGGACTTGATTTTTTTCTATAATAAATTTCTTTTTAATTTCCCCAAATATTTTTTTTTCCTGTAAATATTTAAAAGATTTCTTTGGTGTCCTTGGAAGAGGGCTATGGTTATTGACTCTGGCTTTTGCCTTAGTAGCACAGAAAACAATGGGTTCACTTCAGTGGGCATTCAAAATTCACCACATATAAAATTGCTCTGGCGACCCTTTTGATCAGTAGGTTGTGATACCAGGAAGCCTTGAAGCAGGTATAAGATTCTTGTGGGCAAAATGTGCTTGTGGTTGACAGTGTTTCCTGGCAAGATTTTTATCACTCTAATATTTTTCTATTGGCTCTGTTAGAGGACAGCGCTGTGGTTGTCTCTACATAATAAGTTGCTGAAGAAGAGAAGTACAAACAATGAAAAAGAGGAAGGGCAACTATAAAAACTATCAATCTAATGTAGTCCGGACTTGTCTACCATAATTTTGAATGCTGGCTTTGATATTATCATAACTGCAGCCTTCGCAAACAAGGACAGACAAATATGTTCTCTAAACTTTCTTAGGCTGTGGAACTGAGAATTTTTGTAAATATATAAAAACAAGGAAGAAAATCCCACAAGCCTTCCTCTGTTAACATTAATCCACCTGTGTAAGAAGTGGGAGAACATTTCAAAGGACCTGTTGCAAAATGGTTGCTATGATTTCAGGATGAAAGGTCCATTTTGTTCTAGGTATTCTGAAATGCTTTTACTTAAAAATAAGTAGACTTGTGTTTTTTAGCTTATTTAGCACAGTTGGTTAGAGCATGATACTAATGTCAGTCATGGGTTCAATCCCCATGAAGACAATTGGAGTTGGACTCGATTATCCTTGTAGATCTCTTGCAACTCAAAATATTCTTTGATTCTGTGATTTATTAGCCAGACTATTTACAGTTTTCTCTATTTCTCCACAGACTATGAACACAACACAGGAGTGTCTTCCTCTGAGTGTGTTTGAACTACTGAACTATATGAGACTAATGGGAAATATTACCAATTGCTACTTTTAACACACTGACTTTGAACACATGCCTCTTACTTAAAAGGGCTTGGTGAAACTAAATTAAAATTTGCCAACACTTTGACAAGACAGAAACCAAGTTTCTGCTGAAATGTCCATTCTTTAAAATTCTTTGTCCAGTTTTAACAGCCGGCAATGGTTAATTAAATAACAATTGCCAGAAGAGTTTCATATGCAGTTTACATAAAAATTAAATCTCACAACATTGCACATTATTACAGATCAGAATACACAACATTTCAAATTATGGAAAGGTCTTTTTTGTTTGGTTGGGTTTTTTTTTAAATTTCAGTATGCATGGTTTTGGGGTTTTTTCCATATTTCTAAGGCCTGGTAGGTATTTTGCCAATCAAAATTTTGTAAAACTAGTATTTACAGACAGCTGGGTAACTCAAAGAAAATGTTCACTTGGAAAGAAACAGTACAGTTAAATCAGGTTTATGCTATTTGGATTAATTTTGATTTATGCTTTTTTTTTAAATGAAAAAACTGTGTAACTCCTGACATGCCTTGCTTGTACCGGGCAAAATTCTTTCCAGATTAACAAGCTACTGTTTTGCTTTCTTGCAGTCTTTCATTTCCCTCCAGATTTGACTACATTTATGAAGAATCAAGTTAGCTAATTTTGTTTAACAATTTGAATAGATTCTTTCCTCTTGACATTATTCAGAACCTGAATTCCTAAAGAGGAAAACAATAGCAACTGCAGCACCTGAAAGGCGATTGCTTACAGGTGGTATTGTATGATGACCTTTTTAGAGATGAACATCGTTAAGTCTATTAGAGTGAAACAATGAAGTGTGTGGGTCTAAAACTCAAGAGAAATAAATGCTGCCTTTGTTACACTCAGGGCTCCTAGGAAACAATTAGCAAGCAGTAACAGATCCAAATAGGGAGAAAGTAGCAGCTAGTAAGATAGCACAAAATAATTTTGGAAATGAAAGAATTCCTACAATGATTCACTGCCTCTTCTGAATAGTTAAGATTTTTTTTTTTTGACAAACACTTTTCAGGAGATGAACACTCCTGAAACGGAGGGTTTTCATACCTAACTTAGTTGACAGGTAGGAAGAAAGAGAGAAAGTAGATGAAAGCAAATAAGGTAGAGAGCCTGGTAGAGAGTTGTCACTGGTGGGGCAGACTGAACCACAATCTGTGGGGGACCTGGATGCTGAAGTTTGTTCAAGGGCTGAAGAGAGCTCTTACTATGCTACTTTCCAGTTCTCTTCTCTTTCCTGACACCACTTTTTGGCACCAACTCTTATTTCCCCAAGTCTTCAATTTTTTCCAGTGTAAATACCTTATTTGTTTAAGAACAACACATGATTATCCTTCTAATTGGTGATTCTGCCTCATAGTTTCTTATTAGCTGGAGGATTCAGGATGTGCCACTTTGTTCAGTCTGAGTATCATCAAAATTTGCAACTAGCCACATGAGCTGCATCTACCAGGTAGCAGCTTGAAACCTGCAGTTTCAAAAATTCAGTTTCAGACACCTCAGCAGGCATACACACAAGTAGGTGCTGCCAATTAGCATTCAAAATTCAAGCTGTTTTTTCACATACAAATGAATATTTGGAAAATTTGTTTGCTAGTTGTACCTTAATGAACCTTAAATATTGCTATTACCTATCCCTGGTGGGGATTTTCATGTCTAAGCTCTACCTGGATGATTGGAAAGCTGAAAACATCATTGAGTATCTCAGGCTTGTTGGATACAAAATGAGAACAAATGCACAAAATCTTGAATCCCTAAATATAATTTTGGTTGGTTTTTTTTTTCAGTCTTTGCAGAGATCTCTGAAAGACAATCTGTTTTCCTAAAACAAATTCTAAAAAATTAAAGTACTAGATATTGCAGCAAAATGTAGAAGGTAAGCATCCATCAGTTCAGATGACCTAGAAGGCATGCCAGTGTTTCTTCCTCTGCTGCTAGCAAGCACACTCAGATAGAAGTGAAGAGAGCCAAGTGAGGACTGATGGTCAGCCAAAGCAAGCTGCACAAAGGCTGAGGGCACTGAAGGGACACTGCATTTTGTTATGCTCTTATTGAGGTGGACTCCCTGGGTATGCTATGAGCATGAGAAGAAATTGCAAAATGATCCTATGGATTAGATTGCCATCCACTTTTAACATACAACAAACCTCACATGACTGAAAAGTAACAAGAATAGCTTCCAGTGAGAAGTCAGATGATTTTCATGCAGTTGGTAGGCAATGCATGATCATGGAAGGGCCTTGGCTAAGTAATTGCTTCTACCATGTCTAGACAGCCTTTGAATAGTATTACTATTTCAGAATCACTTTACAGAAATGTCCAGAAACAATGACTGTAAAAGTATAAATAAGCAGTCAGTTCCAGAAATAACAAAGAAACAGAGGTAACTCATGAGTACAGTGAGAGAGTAGAGAAGAAGTGTGCATGATAATGAAAAAGAGCTGCTGCAGTGGTATTAGAGAGCTGTGTGCATTGGTTCAGCCGCACAATGGGTACTTATGAAATAACTCTACTGGAGCCTTTGCAACTACAGTAAAGTGAAATTGATGCAAGGTCAAAATTAGAATCCTGTTGTTTCAGGTGTGACACGTAGGTCAGTGAGACCGTCCTCGCAACTGTGCAGAGGGCACATATTTGTAAATGACAGAGGATTTTGCAAATTCTGAGACATTTCAAAATCTCAGTGATGTACTGCTCAGCCTCTTTGGTCACTGAAAATCTATGACTTCCTGGGCTTTCACTGTTGACATTCCATACTGAAATTTGTCTTTTTAATGTATTTAAATATTTTCTATTAATGGGAAAACAAAAAAAGAGAGGATTAATTTTGCACAGGTTTTTTATTCATCTGGTAGAAAAAAACAGGTAAATGTAGCCTTGTGACAGTGTCAGCTAGACTAAGAATATGCTCACACACAGCACAGAACCGTTTTCACATCTCATTTCCTTAACAGCTGAGATGGAAAATTAATTTAGAAGCAAAATCAAATAAAAATATAGGCTTTTTTCTGTATTAAAAAAAAAAGGAAAAAAAGAAAATAAGTAATGACATTGCTGTTAAACTAAAGTTTCAGTTATAGCCTAGGCTATAACACCAATCAACCTTCCTATTTAAGTAAGTGTAGTATTCATCTTAGTCTATCTTACTATATTCTTTTAAGACTAGTTAAAATGTGACTGGTAACAGGTCTCTTAGCTATTTGTCATGAAGAAGTCTATAAGGAACCTAATTTCTCTGAGTGATTTATTTACAACTTGATTTCTTTTGTACTAGGAACTGTGACACAAAGTCTTACGTCTAGATGAGCAGAGACACAACATTTGGGAAAAACATTTAAAAACTCCTCCAGCAAAACTGTGTGTTGACACAAGTAAAAGAACGACTATGCAGAGCTGAGGTTCTTCTTCAGGCACATTTTTTTTTGTCTTGGTTTAAAAAGTCTGTTTTGCACTGGACCATAGATTGCTAAACAGTAGCATATGTGCCACAGATGGCATGTTAGTCCCCCTGGAGTGATCAGACATGCAGATGGGGGCTGCCTCCACAAGCAGTATTACCTGCAGCCTGCACTGTTCAGGTTCGAGGGCCTGTAGTACTTTATCTCTGCTAGATCCCTCTCTGTAATGGATTCCTGCATGGGATGATAAGACCCAATCTAGGTTTTAAAGAATATTAGGAATTACTTTAATATAAACTGTAGTGGAACCATAGTCAAATGTATTTTCATATCACATTTATCTTCTCTAAGTAATTGGTGACAGACTGTGACTTTACTTCTCCTTTCAGACCATCAGCCTGTGATCTGCTCATAGATTACTTTTTCGTCTCAGATATTCAAAAGGTCTTTTGCCTGCTTTCCTTTTCTAAGGTCTTTGCCCTCTCTCTATGCAATGGCACCAATTCCTGAACTTAGAAAAGTCATATCTTGTACAGGCAGATGTCACACTTTTAACTCCATACAGAGATGTTAATTAAGCAGGTAATCTTCAAAATAAATTATTTATATGAAAGTCTTTCATTATCTCTACAAATTTATCAGCCAAGGAAGCTTTGGAAGAGTTAATGAAAAATCCACAAAAGCCAGAAAACATATGAAGAAATAGTGCTGATTAAATTTGGAAATAAAATATCCAATTTTGAAATAAAATCAGAAATTTCTCATGTGACTTTCAAGTATGTAAGTATTCAAGCATTTAAGTGCTCCTGCATGGAACACTGGAGGACAGATAGACAGATGGAATTTCTGTCACCTTTTTATAGGGAGAGACTGTTTTCTCTTTGGGAGCCCAAAGCAGGCCACTGATTGAGAAGTCAAACAGATTATCCAGGTACTTGCATCTTTCCAGAACTGAATTTTCTGGATCCAGCCCATTGCATCTACTCGAGCTGGCGTGACCCAATGCAGCTTGTGCATAGCTGGTCTCAGAACCTGGAAGACAGGAAGGGTGGGCTCCGTGCTTGGCTAAAGATCTCAATTTAAAACTAATCCTAAAGAAAATGGGAAATGCAAAGTTGGAAATGGCTGGAAGCAAGAAGAAAAGGTATTAAAATCAATGCATCTGGTTGCAGTCTGTGACTCATTAAATCCCCTAGGTCTTTGATTGCTGAAAGGCAGGAGGACACACCAAGGGGTATATCACTCTGTACCTTTCCTGCTTTTTAAATGCTTTCCCTAAACATTTTCTATTTGTCATTGCCATAGACAAGCTGGACTGGCTCAATCCAATGGTTACACTTACTAAATTTAAAAACAGCACTAAAAACTCAATTCAGGACTGTTCTTTATATTCAGCTGGCATGGTATGGCCTATGTCCATACCATTAATATTCTTCCCACATAGAGGTGATGGCCTTATTCAGACAGCCTCTTGGAAGTGCCCCATACAAACCTTTCAGGGTTTGTTTGAGAGGTTTCTAGTTGAAAAACAGCTGGAGGAAGCTCCTCTCCTTCTCTGTTGTCTTTCAAAGCTCTCCAATTGTCTGTGTATGTCTTTTGACAACCCTTGAAAATCATCCAAAGGATTCTTACCAGTGTGTTAGATGAGAAATACCCCAAGAGCCTTCCAGCATCACATCACAAAGTTTGAGATGTTTATTGCAGGATTGGTCTGTCTTTACTAGAGAATAAATCTGCTTTGAGCAGTCAGAATAGACAAACACTTGGCACAGAGCAAAGAGGGACAATCAGCCTCTTCATGCTGTGTTGGTACATTACAGTACCCTCTTGCACTGCTGTTTATATGTGGGCATATGCAGGGCAGTTCCCCTGACCTCACTGTCATTTTCATCTATCAGTGCTGTATTTTCCTTCTGGTCTTTTTCTGCTAGATGTATGGTCCTTTCCATTTCCATTTCCTTGCAGTACTTTTGAATGAAATATATGACTTCTGTTTTTGCAATAGAAGGACATTAAATCCCTAAAGACAAGGATTGTTGGCAATCCATATTTACTTAAAGTTAGTAGGAAAATATTGCCTCTGTTGCTTGGAATTAGAAAAAGAAATTATTCTACGTAAGGATTAACATGACCAGGTGTCTTGTAACCTTTACAAGAGAGATTGAAGTCTCCATATATTAGATGGATTTTCAGAGAAATGTAATTTCTGTTGCTAACTGATCTATTTCAGTAAAGATCAAGGAATGATTCAAAAGTCACTCACACCAGGTGCAGCCTTAAAAGTAATTCAGACTGGTATACAAAATCATCAGTATACTCAATCCTGTTGACCTTTAAAATGTCTATAGACATTAATTTTGGGTACCTGTAAAGGTGAAGTCTAAATAAAAATATAAATTGGTCCTACACATATTCCATCATACAGGACTTGTGACTCTTACATAAACCCTGACTCATTAGTTTTTCATGTTTTCAGATCTTTGACTGATTAATTATTTAGTTTTCAAATGCCTGATTATCTTGTGAAAAATAATGAAGGGAATCTGGACTGAATCATTCTTTAGAGGAGGGTGTCAAGTTAACCTTCCCTTGAACAGCCATGCAATCAAATGAGGCAAAGCTGAACTATAACTAAATTGTCAATCAGAAGAAATCTCTGAAGATACTTTAATAACTAGAGAAACTTTCTCTGAGAATGGATGATTCTCAGAAATGAATTCTGTTAACTACAGAATATCAAATGAGAAGTTTTACAGCTTAGACTGAAAATAATTTTTCCTTTTTTTCAGCTAATATACATAAGCCAGAAAATAACTTTTTTCTTGGTGTTTGTTGCTTTTTGCTTGAATTTTGCACATTAAAATAAAAATGTCTAACTTGCACCTTTCATTTATGTACGTTCAATAATGAATATATGACCTCCTACTTTTTACCATTTCCACATGACCTCATCTCTTGTCACATAAATTGCATTCACCACATGAGTTGTCATTGGACTGACCTCAAGTTCCATAATAGGTATGAAATTTATTTTTTAAATCCTAATATTAGATTTTCCCAATTTTCTCTGATCACTAGCTAAATTTTCTATTTTTCATTTAACTTTCATTTATGCAAATCAGAAACTACTTTCTCAAAGTAAAATAAAAACTGTTTTTCATACCACAGGAATACACACTGTTAGGAATAGCCTGTGTGGGGGCATAGGGGAAATATGTTGTATTTGGGCACAGAGGTCTCAAGTTCCAATAGTGAAAAGTACATTGAAGTTTAGCCACAGCACTGTGTAAAAACATCATGACTCCCAGAGTTTTAGAATGCTGTTCTGTGCCAGTAATTTTCCACTTTGCACTTGTATAGTGCACCTTTTCCTGTGTTAAATGGTATTAAAGGAAAATTCTGTCAAAGCTGGTATATTCATCACTAGCCTCCTGAAGTGAGTGCATGACTTAAGGGGCATGAAAACAAGCTGAAAAATCTTTAGAGAATTTATTTTAAAAATAGTTAGACTGTCTTTGATAAATACATAGTTCATGTCATCATATGATAATTTCAAATACTGCTATACTGTAATTTTTTCAGCTGAGATGAAATTATTTTTCTGTATTTTTTTTGTTCTAAATTTGCTTTGTTTTGTTTTCTCACAGCTAGTTTAATTTTAGTTTTGTTTTTCCTCACAGCCAATTGCTGTTGTGATAGTCTATATAACTGTCAATTTTTGAATGTTGAATCGGGTAGTCATTTATGTGTTTATTCTGACAGCTGAAGAGTTTAATCTCACCTCTTTGTCTGTACTGTGTAATTGATAATAATGTGTTTTCCAGAAAATTAGAGAATTTTTTAGTTCCTATGTCATAATTTCAAGATTTTTACTCCTGAGTTATCTGTAAATGTATGTCTCCATGATTGAAATACATACAGGAGAGTATTGTGGGATTTTAAAAATAAATGTATGCAGCTCCAAAGGTAGATACCAGGACTTTAGGACCTAGAAATTCTAGGTGGCAATCATCTCACCTACCATAGTTTTCTGGGATTTAGGTATTTAAACAAATAATTTTTTTTAAAAAAACAGTTCAACTAGACTATTTTTACACTTTTTACATTGGAATAAACTACTCTTTGGAAGTGTATATATTCCAATAAGTGTGGAGTTTATTTGCCAGCTTTTTGACTAACTGTTATCTTTTGTTGGTAAGTGGCACAGCCTGTATGTTACCATTACTTTTCTCCACTGCACTGTTTTGTATCACATAATGTTCTTCAGTGTATCATGCATTTCTTACAATTTTTAATTTGATAGAATACTTAGGAAAAAAAATAGTGTCTGAAAAGGTTTCATTTTGACAATAATTATACTGTTCAATCAAGCAAGATTTTTCTTATATGACTTATTAATGGAGATGTTAAATTCCAATCATTTCATCAAAATTATTTGAAGTGATCACCCTGAAAGGCTTTAACAAATGCACAGTAAATATGTAATAGCTGTACACATTTATTCTAGGCAAGTTTTTGATATCCTTAGTTATTCACTAAAATTCTCCTGAACTTTGAATATTTCACACAGTGTTGAATTTCTTTTACAATTTCAAGAAAGACTCAGACAAATTAAAAGCAAGTAAAAGTATGGCATCCATTTATATGTGCCTCCTCCCTTTCTTTATTCATAATGGTGGAAACACTTTTTATGTGTGAAATTGCCAAATAATTAAGGTGCTATACAAAACAATGCTAGAAGTGTTAAAAGAACAGCCCTCAGGATTTTAGAAGGAGAATTTATTATCCCCAGGTTGTAACTGACCTGGAGAAACTGTACACATCTGTTGCAAAAGGACTCAGTCTCTCTGCATCTCAGAAAGAAGGATTGTGTCAGGGCACTGTGCTCAGTGGAGTGTTGAATGAGGCATTGGACATAAGGAAAAGCCTTTTAGGATATTGCAATAAAAATTGAATTTAGATGGGTGGCTCTTGCCTTGGGGGTATAGAAGCCCATTGTGACCAGTAACCTACCTGTTAAAGTTTTAGTAAGACCTTTATCTTTTCCATCCTATGCTACATACATGGATATTGCTGCTGACAGTGAGCTCAACACCACAGGATATGTTGCTCCTTGGTAATAACCCTTTATGGAGATTTACTTGGCTCCTCCCAAAGCTGCCAAAGCACGGGTTAAGCATGCAAGGTGGCCCCATAAGGCAGAATGAGGGAGTCACAACTCCCTGAGTGTTCTGCAACTTCATTCACAAGGTGAACAGTAAGAATTAATTGTTTCACTGAATAATTTGTTGGAGGTTTTTTTTTTTTTTTTTCTGGAATAAAGCAGTATGAGGCACTGTTTCTCAATAGCTGAAAAGCATAAAAGCTGGCACATATGTGTGTGCATCAGCAATGACTTTCTTGGAATAAACCCAGAATTTTGTTCTTGTTCAATTTTGGTTTTGTTTTTGCTTTTGTTTTTGTTTTGCTTCTGGAAATATTTATTTGTATATCCAGGAGAGGTTACTTAACCAATATTTTGTGCTCAGATACAGCATGATTTCTATAAAAATATTATTACTATCAATATTATCTGAATCCTGTAACAGGACTGTATTCATCTTTGATATTTTCTATGGACGTTATATATTTTTTGATTCAAGTTAACGACCAAATTTCACACCTTTGTGAAACATAAAATCAGAGAGAATGTTCTCTGATAGATATTTGACATAGTCTTGGAGAATCAAGTTCAGCAAACTGAGGAACAAACAAAACAAACAAAGGAAAGCTGGCTGAGGATGCAGGCTGCTATGATGACAATGTTTTCTTTTTGAAAACAAAACCAGAATGTCAGTAAGGAAGATGTATTTTTAGTTTAGGAGAGGAAGAAGAGAAAGGATTATATCTCAAAGCATGGCCAAGGTAAACTGAAAGCAGGAAAAGTATCCTAATTAGTTGAGTATTACTGGAAAACAGAAGAGTTGGACTTTGAAACTGGAGTATAGGAACGTGGACAGTTACTTGATTGAGTTGCTCATTTAGGATCAGGAAGAGCTGCAGTCATTGCATTGCTCTGTTTTTTGTTGTGCATGATGTTGGGCTTTTGCCTATTTGTCTAAACAGAATAATAGAATTTGCTAAACCCTTCAGTGTAAAACAAGTGAGCTGTTCATCTTCCCGGATAATTAGGATTTGCTGCATGTTTCAGATAATGGTGATACCAATACATTAACTATTTTCTATCTGGAAATGTCCCAGGTAGAGGAAGATATTTCATCAGCATGGCTTGTTCTGAAAGACAACATCTGTATTTTCCTGAACCATGTTGGAATTGTGTATCGTGATAAAAAACACCATTATGCTCACTCTAACTTAATGATGATATAGATATTCCTGAAACCATAGAAAACCCCATATTTGTGTGTACTTGTGTGTGTGCGTGTGTTTGTGTGTGTGTGCATGCACTTCTGTGTTTGATGTTGTAAAAATGTTGGCTAGATTTCTTATAGATTGCTAAAGCAAGGAACTGTATTTAAAACTGGGTCAGTAAATTCTTGCAGAGGCCATATACTGATTCTGAAGAAATTATGCAAGAGGCAAAATAGACAACTACTGATTGTACAATTTCCAATGGACAGAAAGAGTACATGTGAAAAATTCTTCTGTAATATGAGTACTGTATGATGTTCACTGCTTGAAAGTGTCTGAGGATGTTGTTCAAGATTACAACCCATAATTTTTGGTCTTTAGTTTCTCAGAATAAATTCAGGATTAAAGACTCAATCTCACTCCAGTTTAAACCCAATGTGGAAATTTTAACTAGAATATAAATTGTGTAATTGTGTATATAATGGAATATACATTGTAATAATTGTGTATATTTTAGCTGGAAAAAACCCTTTGTTAATGGTTCTTAATAGGATATTGAAATTTACTTCAAAGATAAGTAAAGGCAAAAATTCCCCCAAAACTCCATACAGCATATCCTATGGTGTGCCAAAAGCTCCAGGAGCCTGGTTTCTAAAATACTTGTTACGATCTAGATTTTACTTGCTAGATCAAATTACTAGATTCAGTAAAAACATTGGATAGGTCAAAACACAGAAAAAAGAATAACAGCAATAATAATAAAGCCTCCTAGGGCTTTATGTTTAGATCAGGGGGTTTGAATATAAACTTACATATAATGCAATATTTGAAGGAGACAAGTAATAAGAATATGCTGGGAGGAAGTATTACCTGAATTAATGAAAGAACCTTTTGACTGATTAACAATTACTCAGCTAGAAGAAACAACTTTCAAATGCAAAATGAAGGTAATGTGTCTAATAACAAAAAAGAAAATTATCACAATTCTTATCAGCCTAAAGGCAATGTAAATGCAATGTAAGAGTACACTGGTTGCTGTGACAATGTTGTAAACTGTTTTCCTTGGCTTGCAGTATGAAGCCAGGGACAGAGGAATTTTATGCACAAACTCTGCAGTGAAATGGAAAAAGAAGAACATTAGCTTTGAGGTTTAGACAATGTTCCTTTTGCTAATCAAGTTCCTTATTCGGGGTTTGAAGAATAGAAATATTTCATTGACTCTCTTCCAATGCCAGGAGGCAGATGGCAAATCTAGAGGTGTAAATGAGGAAGAGCATATGACAATTGTCTCTTGTGATACACACATCTGGCCACAACATTATTGCATAGACTCTCCCATAGTCTAAAATCATCCATCATGAAATTAAAAAAAATTAGGCAAGGGAAGTGGAATATAAATGCCTGGCTGAGAATGACATTTAGTTGTGTTTGTGCAGCTCTTTCATTGAAAAAACTTTGTTTTCCTCCCTGCTTCAGGATAGACAGTGGTGACTGCCATTTTGAGATTCAGGTGCAAACTCCTACAGGTGAGTAAAATCTGTATTTTATTCTTTCACTATCTCTTTCTTGAATAAAAACCCCTCTTTGGGGCCTGGATGAGATTAGTTGTTTAGAACATGGGAACGAAATTTTACCTTATTTCAAAAGGGATTTAATTTCAGCAAAGATTTAATTTTTCAATAAAGATATGGCATAGGCAGAAGAGCATGTACCAAATATTCTATTATAATGAAAAATTAAAGGAGAACTTGAGTTCTTGCTTTAATACAGTTTGAATGTGTGGGCTGGTGGATGAAATTTAGCTTTCCTATTCTTAATTAAATTATTGCATAATTTAAGGCTGACGTAAATGCCTTTAATATATTTTTGAGCTGTTTTCTCTCTGCTGTCTTGATTATCTTGACACTTATCCAAAATTTTCATAGAGTTACAGATCTAAAATCCAAAATTTTCATAGAGTTACAGATCTATGCTTTGTTCTGAACACATAAATGATGGTATAGCCTAGAGAAAAATATCAATAAATAATATATCTCTTCACTAACATGGGTTATTTTAGCAATATCCAGATCACTGTCTCAAACCTTGCCAGTCTGATTTTTGTTCAAACAAAGCTGTCATTGCCCCAAACACTTTAAATATATAATATTAAATGACCCTTGGACTCAGGAAATCTCTGTTGGACCTATGTTTTATCCAGTTTTTTTGAAGGTGCAGAGGTTGGTAGGTAGGAGCACTACTAATTTGTTGCATTCATGATCTATAGGGATGAATGAAAATAGGTCCAATTTCCTTATTAACAGCACTTGATTCTCTCACTGCTTGTTAACCACAGAGTAACCCAACCTTTTAGAAAAGACCCTTATCACTCATCATATCTACATTACTTCTGCGTTCAGATAGCAGCCATGGAGCTCAGTTTCCTCTTCCATTTCCTCTTTGCAGCAATAAGTAGCTCAACAGAGCTGTGAAAGTGATTTGACTGTGTCAGTGCCATTTTCCAAATGGCAGCACCATTTCATTTTCACAAACATCTGCAGACTGTGCTGTATGTCACCCTAACAGGGGTAATTGCAGTTCCCAGCCTGTGTGTATGTACTAGCCAGGTGACTCACAAATGCGCACGAGTTTCCAGCTCTTCTGTACATCAAATTAACTGCAAATGCTTAGGCCATTGGCGCAGCACATCATCAGGATGTCCAACACATCCAGGAAATCTAAAATATACTTTGTCCTCCTTAATCCGTCCTACAAGTATGGCAATGAGGATATGTGTAACGCATATTGCACACTGCGTGCTTCATCCATGATCATGCCTGGGCACCACAAATTATAGTGCAGGGTTTTCAAATTCTACCAGGAAAATGTTGCTTATCAGGGAAAAATACAAGCCCAGAAAAACCAACATGCCTGGCAGCCTCAGCTATATCAGGAATTTCTATGTAGAAAATAGGGACAGAATGCACTGTGAACAGCTTCCAGTGTGGCACCGTGCTTAGCAGGCATGAATAAGCCCTACTGACATCTGTGTTTGAGTCCAAGAAAGCTTGAATTATTCAGCATGTGCCAGTGTAATTAGTGTCATACACATGAGTTAAATGTGGCACACACTGTCAGGGACAATCCCTAGCCACCAGCAGAAGCTGTTGTGAATTAGTAATGCTGACTCACGAGCTTGGTAATGGGCGTGTGGTTGGCTAGTTAGAGAAGATTCATTAATTACCCATATATGGATCCTGTAGAACTGAGTACAGCCTGGGACATAAAACTGTTCAGTGACAACTTTCTGGAAAATATTTTCATGTATCTGCTATGCAATAGGGATTAGTTTACCTAAATTAGTAACTTTATCCTGTGTTTTTTGTTATTCCTGGTACCTAACTTTATGAACACTACAAATGCTCTGAAACCAGAATTTTCATGGTTAATACCTTGATATTATGATATCTACATAACAGCCACACTTTTTATATGTAAAAACAATGCCCCTGCTGTGGTTTAGGAATGGCATTCTCCAATTTAGTGCAGCTACTTGAAAATACTTGAAACCATGTGCCACTCGTTGACTTCTCCTCTACCTCCCCTGCAGTGGGTTGGAGAGCAGAAATGGAGGCACAAAAGGTTAAGATTATGGGTTGAGAGAAGAACAATTTACTGGAAACAGCAGTGAGATAAGGAAATTAACAGTAACAGTGATACTACTAATGGCAAGGGGTACAAGAAAAGAAACATTATTGCTCACCCTGTGGAAAACCCCTGACAATACCCCACTGCTCCCTCCACCAAGCTATCCTGAGTTGGAATGGAGCCCTTCTCTCTGTCCCCAAAAAATGTGAGGCAGTATATAATTTCAATGCATGTCCTAAGCCCAAAAACTCAGCTGTGTCAGAAATAATTTTTATCTCAAATTATTGGAGATAAATTATTTTTTTACAAGCAGTTCTTGCAGCCCTGTAGTTATACAGTAGGCTGCCTGACCCTAACCCAGTGTTACTGTTTGATGTCTATACTCTCATGTTCTATTGCAACAATCAGGAAACTGACCCAAATGGTTTTCAGCAAGGCTATCTTGAAAAGTCTCTAGGAAGCTGGAACAGTCATGGAGGTTTGACTCATCCAATAATGTTCATGAGGGAAGAGAGAGAGGTGTATAAGGAAGGTCAAATATTCTCAAGTGACTGATATTTGAATTCCAGAACAGCAGCCATAGAACAGCAGAAATACAGGCTTGAGACAAGAGCAGCTCCTGGCACAAGGTGCAGAAGCTCCACACAAAGCTTTTCACATCTTTTCTACCAGTTTGGAAGTTTACACAAATCAGTGTGATGGGTGGTTGCACCACTGTTCCACATCGCAGCTGACCCTGGAAGCAGACAGTCAGTGCCCCAGGGAAGGCACTGAAGGAGAGGTTGCAGAGACCGTAGGGTTGGCCAGAGACAGCAAATTTCTCTGAGATCTCCTGCTCAGCAAACAACTTCCTGCAGTATCTTCTGGTTTCTTCTCATGGTTCACTGACCTTGGAAGCGTCTTGCCTGTAGCACAAGCCTTTCCTTTGCTCCATGGTCCAAACAGGGTACATTTTTAAACCTTGTTTATCTGAAATGGAATGTCTAATATTTTAACCCAATCCTTGTAGACAATATTTTGTCCTGGACATGCTCTAACATTGCTTGGAGACACGGGAATTTGCTGCTGTCATGGTCAGGGTTAACAGGAGAAAAAAACATTGTTGCCTGTGGTGCTTTATGAACATCCATACCTATGGGCTTATGGTTTAATGTTATTTAATACCTATGCAAATTTATATTTATAGAGTTAAAGGAATTGTGGAATGTATGTGGAGCTATCACTTTAAAAAAGATTTATGGTGATTCTGGATTTCTGTAATACAGATTTTAAGTATTTTCCTACTTTGTATTAAGAAAAACAAAGACTTTAATAGGATAAAATAAATCAATAGGAAAGCACTCAGCTAAGTATGTTTTTCAGGCTTTCATCTTATTGTTGGTGGTGAAAAAACAAATTGGAGAAAGCATCTTTAAATTATATCAGTGTGATTAATTGCCAGGAAAGGTATACACTGGCCAGGATTCTATAATTTACTGTGCAAGACAATGCATATAATTGTCTTCCATGAAAATATGTGAATTATGTAGTTATGTGGTCATTTGCAGATTAAGAATCAAGAGGAAAATGTGGCTGACAGTGCAGTTTTGTTTCAATCACTTTTACTTTCTGCCTTTTGTTGATGGCCTGTCCTGACTTTTGAAGCATAAAATCTGACTCCCAGTATTCTCAGTGTGTGAGGAAAATATGACTGTATAGTCCCTGAAAAGCTAAGGTGACACATTAATGTAGATGAGGATTCACTCTGTTAAAACAAAACCAATATGTGTATCTGATATCTGGAGAAATGTACACCCTCTCACAGAATCATAAAATGGCCTGACTTGGAAGTGACCTTAAAAATCAACCAGTTACAACCACTCTGCCAGGAACAGGGATGCCATGCACTAGACCAGTTACTCAAAGCCCCATCCAGCCTGGCCTTGAACACTGACAGGGATAGCACATCCACAACTTTTCTGAACAAACTGTTCCAGCCCCTCACTACAGGAAAGAATTTCTTCTTAACACCAAATCTAAATTTCTCTTTTAATTTGAAAGTGCTTCCCCTTGATTTATCACTATCTGCTCATGTAAAATATCTCTCTTTCTCTTTTTTATAAGACCTCTTTAGGCACTGGAAGGCTTCAATGAGGTGTCCCTGTAGCATTCTTTTCTCCAGGCTGAGCCTCTCCAGCTCTGTCATCTTGTCTTTGTAGGAGAGGTGCTGCAGCCCTCTGATTATCTTGGTGACCCTCCTCTGCTTCAACAGGTCCACATCCTTCTTGTGCTGAGGAGTCCAGAGCTGGGGGTAGTTACTCCTGCATGGTGGAGCCTCATGAAGGCAGATTGGAAGGGCAGAATCACCTCCCCTGACCTGCTGGCTACTCCTCTCTTGATGCAGCCCAGGATCCAGTTAGCTGCCTGGGCTGCAAGCACACATTGCCTGGTCATGTCCAACTTTTTATCCATGAGAACCTGTCTATCCTTCTCCTCGAGGCTGCTTGATACGTGTTCTTCTCCCAGTCACTATTTGTGTCTGGGATTGCCCTGTCCCAGGTGCAGCACCTAGGCCTTGTACTTTTTCAACTTCTTGAGGTTCTTATGGGCTTACTTTTCAAGTTTGTCCAGGTCCCCCTGGGTGGCATCCCATCCCTCAGGTGTGTCAGCTCACTGTTCAGCTCCACTGTCTTCTGCCAACTTGCTGAGTGTGCATTCAATCTCAGTGTCCAAATCAATGATGAAGACATTAAAGAGCACCAGTCCCAAAACAGAGCCTTCTTACCAGCCTACAGCTGGACACTGACCACAGCTCTCTGGCAGTGCCCATCCTGACAATTTCTTATTCACAGAATAGTCCACCCTTAAATCCATATCTCTCCAACTGGAGATAATGATGTTGTGTGGGACTGTATTTAAGCCCTTAAAAGGTATTTGCATTATTATAGGACACACCCAAAAAAAAGGGATTTGTTTTTGTTTGTTTCTTTGTAGTGAGTTTGTTTTGGTTTATTTTGTTTTGCTTTGCTTTGTTTTCTCTCCCATAACTGAATTTTCCTTGTTTGACTTTCACATAGATTGAGTTTTGCTCAGGACCAATTGAATAACAACCAGGCAGCAATCTGACATTAAATTCAAACAGAAGACATTCCGTGTCAACATTCAAGTGTTGCCTCAAACAGGAGAAAGGGCACATTAGTTTTGGAAAGAAGGGCAGAGTGATAGAGCATGATAAAGATTTTCTACTGTGCATGATTTTCCACATGGCACCTTTTAATGGAAATCTAACGATGTTAAGCTAAAAGAGAGATTAAAAAGAGTGCTTCATTCTTTCAGCAGCTGAGTATTGGGAGTGAAGATGTTGAGATTCTGGAAAAACTAGTGGTTTAAAAAGATGGAAGGACAAATTGTGGTTACTACATCTGTCCACAGCTTGATTTCACAGTTATCAATACCATAATATTACAGCTGTACTCTATTATATTGGAAAGATATGGTGCAGTTCCTTCACTTAGAAAAGCCCACTTTCTATAACAGAAAGGAAACTAAATGGCAAAGAGCAACCTGAGGTGACAGCGTAAGCAGGTGTTAATGTTGGCAAGGATGTCTCACTGCTACGCCACACACCCATGTCAAGTGTGTGTGGAGAAACCCCACTGAAGGGGCCTGTTGGGTTGTCCAGCTCTTGGCAGATTGTGCCACTGGTCACTGTCTCCTCCTGTTTCCCTGACTCAGGCAGTTTCCCTGCAGCGCCCAACAGAGCTGTATCTGAGAATCTCACAAACAGCCTTCTTCCTCTCAAGTCACACATAGCGGCAAAGGTTAGAATATAATTTAAGCATAAATCTGCCAAACTGCTTTGTATTTAGTACTTCAAAATGGCAAAACCAGAGCAAACTCTTTCAAAGAATATTTCAGTTTTGTTAAAAAAACCCAAAAAACCAAAACCAAAAGCTGAAGTCTTATTTCCTTCTGCCTCTTACAAAGAATGTGAATGTTTCAATGCTCTTGAATAAATCCTGAAATATGCTCCTTGCATATGCCACTTCATGTACTAAGCCAAGTGCAGTAAAATATTATAACTCATTCATCACCCATTATACAGTGAGTTGGTTGTTACAGCAAACCATTATAGGCTTCTCAACATATGTTCAAGAGCACAGCAAACAGGGCAGAGTGGGGATCTGAACCCTATTCATCTTGAGATCCTTCCAGTCTGCACTGCCGGTTAAAAGAAATCTTACATTAGGTGCCAATGAAAGGTGCAAGACCTTTGTAATAGTCAAGTTGTATAAAATATCTTTGTGTAAAAGAGAAGCTGGGCTGAGATCACCATCAGTGAAACTTAAAAGATCAATGCAGATAAAGCCAGACTGTGGAGATGCTACGAGAACTGCCACTGTGGCTTCAGTGATGTGATGCTGTCTTTAGACTACAAGTGCAACTCAAAACTTTATGCCTTTTTCCACAACTCCTTTCTCTTTAGGAAGGACTTGCTGCCACCTGCCACTGAATCTGATGTTATGGTTACAAATCCCCTGTTTGAGTTGTCAACCAGTTAGCCAAAACACAGTCTACTGCCCAGACTCACAGACATTAGTTGCAACCACAGTTCAAGTTATACAGCAAGTATGATCTAGTAAGACATCTCAATGAATCACCAAACCCCATAACAAGCTGCTATCCATGTAAATTGTTTATAATAATAAACAGAATTCAGTGGAGGAATCCATTTCTACTACTCATGCTGACTGTGTACTTAGTCAGCATCTATTATGAAGTCTGGCTGTGCTTTGGGGAATAGTCCTGGCGAGGTTGATTGCTGCTGTATCCCTGGATGACTTCAGATAAATCATACAGCTCCATCTGTGCCTCGGTGAAATAGCACTCTGGAAAGCTTACATTTCTTGTATGTGCCTGAATACCTGTGATCATCTGCAGCACAAGAAATGATATTTAAAGTCCCCTGAAGCAATAACTGAATGTTGCAGGAATAAACTGCTCTCAGCAGAATAGCTCTCAGCATGTCTATACCATCAGTTAAGTACATGTTCTCAAGACAGATTTCCTCACAACTGCACATTATAAATCCCCCAACTTCCACCTATTATTGCTCATCCGAGGCAAAGCTTGGCGTTTTCTGCACACGGGGCCCTAATTATAGGTGTAGGCTTCCACTGCAGTGTCCTGGATAGACTGAGGTGGTATAGGGCAATCTGTTACAGCTCAGTCAAGTTTCCCAAGTCAAGCATGGGTGTTCTGGCTCAAGGCTCCAGCCAGGAGAGAAGACTGAACACACTCCAGTGTTCTCTTCTGTCGAGTGGAGACAGAGTCCAGAGTGTCCAGCAACCTGAGCCTAGATGCTGCAAACCTGATGCTAACGAGAGGAGAATGTCAGGAAAATATTTAAGTGGGGGAGAAAAAGAAATTTCAACATTTTGAATGTTCTATAATTCAGTCTTATGCAGAACTACAGTTGTGCACAGCTTTGAGGCTTCACCACATACCTTGTCCCCAAGTTTGAGATTCTGGGA
Source organism: Passer domesticus (assembly GCF_036417665.1). Taxonomy (NCBI): domain Eukaryota; kingdom Metazoa; phylum Chordata; class Aves; order Passeriformes; family Passeridae; genus Passer; species Passer domesticus. The sequence goes on from NC_087476.1 coordinate 50,489,432, forward strand.
CATGTTTTAAAATGCTGAGTATTTATTACTGCTTCTGTATGTATAATCTGCAACTGTTTAAAAGGAAGAACTAAGAAAATAAGTTGTTCATCTGTGAGTCAGAATTTTGAAGTAGCAGGCAGCGGATAACTGCCACCTCCCTCTGTGTTCCCACTCCTGCCAAGATCTAGACACAGAAAGTGATCTGGCTTGAAGAAAAAAAAAGTTTAAAAATCCATGGGATTATTTCCAGCTTTATCAACTCCTTGGTCTGGTTCACAGCAAAGCCTTTTAGGCAGCTGTGCCAATACTATTGAGGAGATAATGTGCTGTGACAGGAGTCACTGGTGCTGAAGGCTTTGTTTTATGAAATCGGTCTCAAGTCAGTCTACAATGTGAACAGGGATGAACTTTATAAAGTCTGGTCTCTTAAATGATCACTGAATGAAATCTCACTTCATAGGGAGCAGGGTATCAAAAGGAGGGACTGTGAGCAAAGGATTTATTTGTTTAACTTGTAACTCTTGTTTGATTAGCTGTTATTAGGTTGATTGTCTGTGAAGTTTTGGTCAGTTAGTGATCAATTTTACATTTGTAACTGATTCCTATCAACCCCAGTCCTTTTTCCAGCCTCGCTTAGCAGTAGTAAAGTGCAATTTTACCATCTATTTAGAATGTTTAGTTGCAATTGCATAAGTTGTTTTTATAATTTAATTTCATAATGATACTAAAAGTTTATAATTACATCCCATTTTGACTTGTGGTGTAGATTTTGAGTTAGAGTGGTAATTTTTAAATTGAATAATGACAACTCGTATTAAAAAGTGAAGGGAAAATAAAATAAAACAAATATAAATACAAATGAAACAGCTGGGATTTCATGCACCCTCAGCAAGTTTGCTGATGACACCAAGCTGTGTGGTGCTGTTAACACACTGGAGGGAAGGGATGTCATCCTGAGGGATCTTGACAGGCTCAGGGGGCTCCGTGTGAACCTCATAAAGTTCAACAAGGCCAAGAGGAAGGTCCTGCACCTGGGCCATGACAATCCCAAGCGTAAATACAGGCTGGATGGGCAAGGATTTAGAACAGTCCATAGGAGGAGGACTTGGGTGTATTGGTGGATGAAAAGCTCCGTGTGACTTGGTGCACTCACAGCCCAGAAAGCCAAACATGCCCTGGGTTGAATCAAAAACAGCATGGCCAGTAGGGCAAGGGAGGGGATTCTCGCTCTGAAATCCCACCAGGAGTACTGTGTCCTGCCTGGGGTTCTCTAGCACTGGAAGGGCATGGGACTGTTAGAGTCTAGAGAAGAGCCACCAATATGATGAGAGACTGGATCAACTCTCTTGTGGAGACAGGCTGAAAAAGCTGGAAATGTTCAGCCTAGAGAAAAGAAGGCTCTGGGGAGACCTTATACCAACCTTTCAGTAACTAAAGGAGGCCTGCAGGAGAGCTGGAGAGGGACATTTGAGAAGGATGTGCTGTGGTAGGGGAAGGGGGACTAGCTTTGAACTGAAGGAGAATATGTTTAGATTAGATTTAGGGGAAAGTTCCACACTGTGGGAGTGAGGAGGGATTGGAACAAGTTGCCAAGAGAATCTGTGGATACCCCATCCCTGGAAGTGTTCAAGGCCAAGTTGGGTGAGGATTTCAGCACCCAGGTTTAGTGTGTGGTATGCCTGCCAATCGCAGAAGGGTCCCTTTCAACCCAAACCATTGTATCCTTCTATGTTTCTATGAAAAGAAAAGACAGTGGATGCTGAGCTGCAGGCCAGATTACTGCTGAACAAAAGCCTTTGTGATTTTTTCCTGTCAGGTGTCATCTGATTGATACCTGAATGTAGTTCAGTTTAGCTAAGAGTAAACAGTCTAGAGAGCTCACTCTCCACCCTTTAGGGCCACAGCACAAGGAGCTTTGCTGATGAACAACAGAGAGCTTTTTGTGTGAGTAATGGACGCTGTGTTTTGTCCTCAGCCACTGGTAAGAACACCAGTGGCAAGTGGTTGCTTTTGCAGAAGGAGCTGCCAAAAATCAGCCAGCAGACACTGAAGTTCTAACCTGTGATGAACCTCTTTTTCCGGTCAGTTGTGCTTTGTGTCTGAACTGTCTCATCTGATGCTTTAATCCTACCTTGCTCCACTTTTTCAAAGACAGTAGAAGTGAGCTGTCTTTTTCATTCTCCTTTCTTCTTTCCTTGTTTCTTTCTCTTTTGTCTTTTTCCTAAATCACGGAGTTTCAGCAGAGGTTCTTCAGGCACTTCACCGTGTGAAACTTTAACAGTTGGTAGTGGAGACTTTTCTAAAAAAGAAGCAGAGCTAAAGGCTTTTATTTTCATTCAGGGCTCCACAGAGAGTGTGCAAAGGATTTAAAGGGGCCTCAGAACAGATGAATTTCTAGGTCAGACTCAGGTGCTTCGCACCATCTGTGTGCATGTACACCAGTACAAAGACCTCACAAACACTTGTATTGTAGTCTTACATTGCAAGGGCAATAGCTGATTATCTGTTGAATCAGAAAGCTGAGGGCTTTTATTAGATCTTTGATACAATACTACATACCTTTTTAATATATATAATGTAATATAATAATATAATACATATTATATAATAATTCTGATAAAATAATACAGCAACTTAGGCACTGAGGCAGTACCTCTACCTCTCTGCACTGGATGGCCTGTATGTTACTGAACATGGAAACCATTTAGGAACAGAAAAGGTAATATTTGGTCTGCTTAATACAGTTTTATTTTCCCTGCACAATTTTATTTCATTCGTTAGATATAATTTTTGCTATGAACTACATGTAGAGTGAGAACTCTCATGTATGCATTTTATCATGTTTCCTGGTTCAGACCTGTGCTACAAGTGGAGGCAACAAGGGATGTTTAATGCAGCAGTGTGACATGATGGGTTGCTAGTGTATCGTTTGGGCATACCATATGGTGAAGTTGTCCTACAGCTTCCCAATTGATCTATTTTTTTATAACTCCTGCTGTAAATGCCTACCTGGACAGGGAACTGTTTAGAGAACAGGAGGCCAATAAGAGAAAATTGGAGCAGGTTTGTGTGTGTCTGCTTCTTCATTAAGGAATATTTTTGTAGAAATGCATGTGGTTTTGGTTTATTTATTTGTAAAATTCCCAAATTAATTATTTCAAGTGAAAACATCAAGCTAAAAATTGCTGATGATATATAGCAGACAGCAGAAGGGAAGGGAAAGTAAAAAGTGCACTAAGGAGATAATAGGTATAATGAGCACTTGGCTGCACATTTTGAGCCCAAGGCCTAAACTATTTGCATTAGTGCAGATTCTTGAGTTCAGCTTAATTAAGTTTGCATAAGCAGTAAACAATTGTACAGATCTTTTTTACTTCTGTAGTGCTTTGCAGAAGATATGAAAATAATTTTTAATGTTTGATTATTCAACCAAATGATCTTGCAACCATTACCTGGTCTTATATAAAGTTCCCTTTCAGTTATGAAGTTAGAAAACTCCACAATAAAGCTTCTGTAAATTACTAAAACAAGCAAAGTGTATGCCTTGTAGTCTTTCCTTTAGCTCTTCCAATAGTTTCCTATTTTACTTTAACGATTATTTGACATATAATATTGAGACTGTGTCATAGGTTTTTTTGTTCTGGCAGGCTTCCTGATTTTTTCTTGTATCCAAATGCATCCTGATCCACTAACATCGATGCAGTTCAACCATTTTTGTAATGAATTTTGGAATTCTCATAATTTTTAAATTTACACCTGATGCTGGTTTCTGATCTTCTGGGTCACATTCCCACTATTCTTGGTAGCAGCATTCCCATCCAAGTCCATCTGTGTCCTCATTGTTTTCTTCCATGCAGTACACCTGGCTCTGAGTGGGGCTAATCAGAGCGTGTGAGCTGTATAAAAATGCTTCTAAGTTCCAACAACCTTTCAGGGCATTGGGCTAAGTAAAGGTCCCAGTGGCTCTTTCAGGCTGAAAGTTCTCTCCTCAGCAGAATCAGCTGCCTATTGCCTAAAAGCTCTTATTATTACTTGTAAAGATCCTAATTCTCACCTCATCCTACGTTATTTGCACATGAAAGGCCTTATTCTTCATTCTTGTGTAGCCCTTTTTTTTTGTCTTATAAATGTACTATTAAGTCAGCCTATTTTCCCAGCTGAAAGTGCTCATGGCATGAGGGTCTGATTTATGTCTGTGTCAGAGGGACTCTGGAAATTTTAGAATTTGGCCAGGCAGAGGGGACTTATAGACCCATCTTCCTTCTATCTTTTCCTTCCCTGTGGTGAACAGTATTCTGTGTGGACAGGGAACCAGTGTGATTCATGGTTATGGATGCTATTCAGAGGAGGAAAGACACAGTAAGTCATGGTTTTTTTACAGCTTTTATGTTTGTTTTTCTACTTCATTTAGGCTTCAGATTTACTGATACAACACCAACTCCCCTTTTCTTTATATCTCTTGCTACAGGTTTTCAACACATAATATCGTTAGGTCTTAAATTTCATGATATAGTTATTTCCATGGTAGGATAACTTGTACTGACATTATGTCACTCTGATATTGATTCACAATAACAGTGTCATTATTCTGGCATTGCAATATAATCTTTTAAACTTTCCAGCTCTTTTTAATGTTGTTTTTCATTCAAAGAAAATTAAAACTCGTAGGAATAATGCTGACCACATTTCCCTTCCCTATATGTTCCACATTAGTTGTTTTGAAGCATGAAGATTTGTAAAAAATACATGCAATCCAGAAACCCATACAAAAATATTCTGGAGGGCTCATGTCCAATGGGGTTTTCTTTGTTTCTTCTTCAATTTTATCAAAAGCCTTCTTGATTCACATTTACATAAGGAAAAATGTTCCCAATTAAATTTTTCAGGTTTATATCACCATAAAATTTAGGATGTACAGCTGAATTAAAGTACAGCTAAGATAACATAGGGAGGCAGAAGGCCCAGAGATGCCTTGCTTTATTAGCCTCTTTCATTACACTGACTTTGTCTCCTGCTACTCCCCAACGCTATTAACATGAAATTTTAACCATGAGTTACTTGCATAGAACAGAGCAATAACTTGTTGCAAATGTAAGAATGTTTTACATAATCACATCTGCTCTTCATTCCAGCAAAACCATTTTATTCCTAGGAGTCTGGAATGTGCCAAACAATGCAGAATCATAACATTTTCAACTTCTGCTATAAATGTAGGCACTAAAGTGAAGGTGGCATGGCCTCAGGAAAAAAGAAAAAGTGAGCCTCAGACTCAAATTCTTCAGCTGATGAGTCACAGCTCCTTTGAGAGGGTCTGAAGAGCTACCAGAGGCACTGTGAAGCACTGAAAGTTTTATTAGAGGTCTAAAGCAGAGAACATTTCATTCTCTGTTCCTCTGCACACTGTTAGCTTTCACAGGCAAGTATTCTTTGCCAGCTTCTTGATTTGGTGACATAAATTTTTTTAACTTTGTCTGTGATATAAGTTCACCTATATTTTTACAAAAAATATGAAGTTTTTGGCTAGAGTATGAGATAAGATTTAGTCTCCTTATACACTAAGTGGAATTTAGTTACTTTGCATGCTTTTTCCCAAAACCCTGAAATACAGATAAGGTCATGAATGCTCCCAAGTCGCTGCCTCATGAAAAACTGTACAATGCCAATATCTGCAGGATTAGCAAGTAGACTCTGTGGGTAGTGGCTCATAAAGTGTGCCAAAGCATTCTTCCTACTATCTGGAGCACTCTTTTTTTGGGAATAGGGACACATTTCTTCAAGTATCATGACTTCAACAAGGAGGAGTGAGAACGACCTCCTCCAGGTTACCCTGTAATCTGATGGAGTCAAGGAAGAGCCTGATGCTCAGAACCTCTCTGTGAGCCTATTGTTCCTTCAAAATTTTTGATGTGATATTAATTTTCAAATAATTTGAAAATATTTGAAATTTTCTTCTCAACAACTTCAATATTTATTGACAAGAATTAATGATATGCAAACCAAGGAAACTTTATTGTATTATAGCTGTTAAACATAAGATGGACAAACATTAAGCTGCTTGCTTTCCATTCTGATGAGACTCCACCTGGAATACCAGATCCATCTCTGGAGTCCTCAGCACAAGAAAAATATGGGCCTGTTGGAAGGAGTGCAGAAGAGGGTCACCAAGATGATTAGAGGGGTGGAACACTCTCATCTGAGGAAAGGCTGAGAGAAGTGCATTTGTTCAGCCTGGAAAAGAGCCGTCTTAGGGCTGACCTAACTGCAGCTTTCTGGTGCCCGAAGAGAGCCTAGAGGAAAGAAGGAGAGGGACTTGTTACAGGAGCATGTAGTGAAGGAAAAAGGGGAATGGATTCAAGCTAAAAAAAGAGTAAATTCAGATTAGATATTATGAGGAAGTTATTGGTGGTGAGGTTGGTGAGACACTGAAAAAGATTGCCCAGGGAAGTTGTGGATGCCCTGTCACTGGAAGTTTTCAGGACTAGGTTGGATGGGGCCCTGAGCAACCTGGGCCAGTAGGATGTGTCTTTGCCCATGGATGATCTTAAAGGTTGCTCCCGATACAAATCATTCTTTGATTCTGAAAGAGTTTTATAAGATGTAGCATTTTGAGTGTTAAGTCTGGGAAATTATCTGAAATGCATTCCAAACTGTTGCAATGACCTTGCAACTGATTGAAATACTTTGGCATACACAGACAACCCCATTTGCTTCAAGAAATTGAAAGTTTATCAGTGTGGCAAGAAAGAAAGACTACTTTTACTTCTTTTGAACTAGGAAGGAGGAGGCAGGACTTGTTGGTCATGAATATGCGGTTACTTTTCCCTAATACAGAAATGAAAGATGTCTATACTGCAGATGGGAAAGAATAAATCTAATCCTATTAATAAAGAGCTCATTTAAATGCAACCGATTTTTCTGAGTTTAAATAGCTCAAAACCTTCTCAGATGCCTTTAAGTTTGATAATGTCTCATTGTGCCAGACTAGAGGCTCTGGGAATTTAAGATCCTGAGTGTTGGAATTAAGTACTGTGGAAACTCATGTATGAGCTGAAGTGGGGATGAGTTAAAGCAGCCAAGAGTAATTCCTGGAAAAGGAAAAATTTGGTGCTAGTTCTTTGTAAATTTTCAGCTTTTAGGGTTGCCCCATGTCTAATAAACCCGAGCAATGCACTAGATTATCTGAGCTACTAAGGAAGGCCAGCTATAGTGGCAGTGACTCAGGCTAACTAAAATTTTCTAGATCTGTCCCACCCAAAATAAGAAGGGTGACAAAAATGCTTGAAGGAGACAGCCTACCTCCACCATAGCACTTCAAATGAATTTTTGAAGGAAATAGTATCATAGGAAGCATAAGCTTAACTACTGAAATTGTTCAGAGCAAAGGTTTCAGAGAAAATACTTTACATGAAAGATGTAAAGATTGATTGTTCCTTTCTAAGCTCTCAGGTACCTAAGATGTTGCTTAAAGAAGACTCAGAAATTACCTAGTACCACATTTTATCATTTATGCTTTATTTATTTAGACTGCTAAAATATTCACATCTCTTCTTCCATTTCAAACAATTCTTTAAAAAGTTGGGATTTTTATAAATAAAATGAGACTTATTTTTGATGCCTTAGTGTAGATGCTGAGTACTGGATAAAGAGATCAAGCTGAAACTCATCTTGTTTCAGTGTAGCCTGTTATTCTCCAGTTAGAAATAGATTCTATTTATTGTGAATATAAGTGAATTAGCATATTATAAGGATATGTTGTTATTATTATTATTGCTCTTGCAAGCTGTCGCTCAGTGAAGTGCCAGACTGAGTGTTTTAGCAACCCAAGCTGTCATCAAGCTTAGGAAAGCCAAGGACAGATATTCAGATGCACATGGCTTCTATCTTGACACATGAACATGGGGTCACTGACAGCCACATTCCTGCAAAGTGTTGGGATGTGCTAATTGATAGCAGCCAGAAGCAGCCCAATTTCTGCAAGCGAGGAAATGAGAACAAGCTGTCATTACAAGTATTGAAATGTTTACGCTGCTGGATAACTTTAATGGCTAAAGCTACTCACTTTCTCTGTGGTTTGGAGGTGCATATTTATATCTGCAGCTTGTAATTACAGCTTGTTGTTTCTGTAAACATAACACCACCCCCCTCTCTCCATAGCTGAGCTGTCACAAGAAGTTCCACAAGTGAAACAAAGATTGCAAGTAACATATTGGTAATGGAATGGGTTTATCACTTTAATATTAGAGGAGATACAGTGGTGCTCTACAGATGGAAGGTTTGTGGAAAAAAAGAGTGTTTTCAAAACTAGAGTTTGATATGTCTGCAGCAGCTTATCAAAATGAGCATTATGGTGAGAGACACTGTTTTAAAGGGATCAAAATACTAGTAGCTACTAAAGGAAAAAAGAGAAACATTAAATAAAAATTGAATTCTGCTGATTTATTGCTATCAACAGCTCAGTTTCTCCTGTGTAATGTAGTAAAAAGCAGCTGCAGCTGCTGGTTACTGTTGTATACTGGCCAGGGAATAGCTAACAACCTCTAATTGTAGCAATGGATTAGATCCCATGTGATGGCTGGAAAATGAACTAAGTTCTTCCCAATAATTACATCTGGTTCTCTCTTCCTTACCCCCTAGTAGAGGAGTTGCTAGCATCAGTCAAAGGTGGTAGCTTTTCCTCTCTTTGGAGACCAGGAGTTTTACAAAGGCAATGAAACCCAGAAAAGGTCAGGCTTGCAGGGACCTTGAGAAAATCTGACCTACAATCAAGAGGCTCCTTCTGTGGGCAGAGCACCTGTGTTTCAGAGCCTGCTCTCAAATGCACTTCTGAGAGCATGTTTTCCTTCCACAGAGACTACTCAGAATATTTGCATTCCTGGGTTAAAGAAAGTCTTTTTAAATAGCCCCATTTCACACTGGATTCACTACTGTGGCACTCTGATTGATGTTAGGGTTTACTCTTTTTGAGTCTTAATGAAAAAATACAAACAGATTTCTTCTGAGAAAGCAAATTTACCTCTTTTCCAGGCACAGAAATTGTTTGTCTTTGAAAGAACAACACTGATAACAAATGGCTCAGAAGGCTGGAAAGGAACAGGTCTCTGGGCTTCATTGCTTCAGCAAGCTGCCTTGCACTTTGGGTGATGAGCTGATGCTGAAATTATGGAACTACTCTGACACTTTTTCACCCTAATGATGGAGTAAGCAGCCTTGGCTCATGGCTCATTAATCAGAGGCTGCATGCTCTGTTACTGATCCCCCTGTGTGTTGTGTTGCATCTTACATGTGAAGGGCTGTAGCAGTATTGTGTGCTTGTTTCATAAATGAGTGGCAATTACATTGTGCTACATCTAACAGTGATACCGTACCCTGTGTTGGAAAACATGTAAGCCAACAGATTCAATGGTAGTTGGACTCCCAAATGTGCAGAGAATGGGTACTAAGATCTTCAAAATTCTCTCTGCAAGTTAAAAAAATTCCTTAAATTTAAAGAAGAAACATCAAAGTATGTTAGGTAATTAGTTTTGTTTTTTTGTGGGTTTTTTTGTGTTTTTTTTTTTTTTTTTTTTTGTTTGGTTGGTTTGCTTTTTTTTTTTTTTGTTTTGTTTTTTTTTCATTTTTTTGCATTTTTGGGCACCAGCTTTCCAGGAAATCTTTCTGTTATGCTACGAAATACTGTCCCAGTGAAAGTATAAAGTTGTCTCTTCTTTTTCTTACTCGCCATTAGTATAAGATGCCCTGATGTCGACAGAAAGGAAAACACATTTATTTAGCCACGGACTCTGAAACATAGAAAGGGAAGAACTTTTCTGCATGAGCATACAGTGCCTAAATCTGCAAAATCTTCATTGCAGATCCTACATTCTAAAAAGCTAAATATATTGTTAAAGTAGTAATGTCTCTTCTTAAACTGTTAAAACACCCCAGGTGAAAAATTCTGTCTTCCAAAAGAGAATATTCATTGACAGTAGTCAACTTTCAATACCAAACATTTGTAAATAAAAGCTGTATTTTAAAATACATCAGTTTTTCATTGTAAGAAAAATATTCTTGGTTCTATATATCTTGGAACAATTAAGCAAGCATTTGGATATTTTTTTTTTTTTTTCCCTTTCTTTAAGACATGAGTTTAGAAGGTCTTTGGAAAAAAAATAACTGGAAAACTATGAAAAGCTATGTCATCTTCAGGGTATTACAGCCTTCCTCAATATGAAGTAAATTCTTAAATAGGTTCTAAAATTGAGGGTTTGGAGCACTGGTATGTAAAAAATGAGGATGGCTGTGCCAGAGAGATTGTGGTGGTTGACAGAATTTGTGTAAAGGAGTAGCTGATGATTTGGAGTAGATGTTTTTTCACTTGCTTTAAAGATTACAGCTGCTTTCATCACTGTTCCTTGTGAAGGATTGTTAAGTGATTTACTGGTATCATATCAGAGTAGGATGAAACTCTATTATTCAATGTCTTCTTTATTCCTTTTAGGCAGATTTCAGGAGGTGAGTATGGATATTTTTTTCCCCAGAACATCATAGTGATGATTGGGCTGGTCACTGGTTAGGTTTTCACTTCTCTTCAAAGAGAAAAGGAGCCATTTGGGAGTTAGTGTGGGATCTAACTTTGGGGTCAAAAAAATCTGAGCTAGACACTTTGACTATCCCCACAATGAAGAGAAAAGCAGGCTTTGAAAGCAGGATAAGTTTAAAGTAGGTCTAATAACTTGTCTTCTGGACCTACTTATTACTTCCTTGTTTTTTGTTTTTTGTGGAAGTATGGGAGACCAGATTGAGCTTCAGGTGGCTAGAAGATAAATTAGATGAATCCCACCCTAAAAAAGTATGTGATCCTTTTATTTTTAATCTATTGATAAAGCAAATGTGTGTAAATCTCTATTTTCCATTTATAATGAATGATGCAACACAGTTCACAAAGAAGAGCAAAGCAGAGATATAAATTAGCTGTCTGAGGATCAACTCAGATTAACTGAGATTGTGATGATAGGTTGGGAAAGTAGCCAGAGGAGACAAAGTAATTTTAGCTCCTCTGTAGGAAAAATGTGTCCACCATTAATTAAGAGTACTCACAGCTAAGATGTGATTGTAAATTCCCAGGAGCTATTTGAAAACTATGTCAGAGCAGAAACCCACACAGCCTTGAGTTATTGGTGTTTGGCTAAGAAGCTGTGACCTTCCTTGTGGACACAGACCCTGGCAGTGTCATCCAAGTCCTAATCTCTTAAACATTAAATTATTGCTAAACATTTGACATTTATAGGGGAGTGCTAAAGGGGATTCTGGCAGTTTGATTATGAGGAGAGTAACTTGATGAGAGCATAGTTCTTCTGAGGTTTGTACAGGCTTCCTGCAGATCCCAGAGTGAATGGAAACAATAGCTGAGGAAATCCTAGCTCTTGTTCATTGCCATTATTGCTGTAGTTGGTATTTCTTTATGTTATTGACTGAGACAGTATCAGTACTCAGGAATTTGGTACCTCTGATCTGACATTGCCAAAATTTTGTGATGTCCTTACCTTGATGAAAAACTCTTTTCAACACTCTTGAGTATCAAAAGGTGACAAAGGAGATGGGTAATTCTTTGGAGCAAGTCAGCTTCCTGGGTAATCCATTCTGTCACTATCTGAATTTAATTATTTTAAAATTATGATTAGTTATTAAGGGTGATTTTAAGTGTGTGTTAAATTCTATAATTGAGTGTATTTGTTGTTCTAAATACATATGAGAGTTTGTTATTTTAAATAACACTTTAAATCTTAATTTAAACTTTGATAATATTTATTCTAAGTCTAAGCAGAGTGCATAAGCTGTGTTCCTCATTGTAGATAGGAACGGTTCTCAGAGGAAAAGTGAACACTTCTGTCTAGCCTCAACTGTTGCTATCAGATCCCTGGCAAAAATTCTACATCTCTGTAGAAGACACAAACTTGTGCTCCCACAGCTTCACAGATGCCATGATGACTTTTTTTATACAGACCTCACAAAAGTCAAGAAAATTTGCTTGAATGGTGATAAATGAGTACTCCCTGGCAAGCAGTAGCTGTTACACAATATAGGTAGGATGAAACTAGGATGTTTGCCATAGGAAACCTCTGTGGTGACAGGAATTTTGCCAGCAAAACACTAATGCATAATGGTAACTGTTGACATTGTGTGGTTACTTTAGAAGAAGGGTAGCAGTTTTCATGTGAATATGGTGGAAAACAGCAAAATACAGTCTTACCACTATGTCATTATCTTGTACTATCAGGAAATGAAAGCAGTTCAGATGTAGCAGGTTAGCAGTTCCCTCCTCTCCTGCTCTCCTATCCTTTTTCAGAATACCATTGAAACTAAAAAATGTTTGAAAAAATGAAAGGAAGGGTGAAGATGGAAAGAGGTGCTGCATAATGGTGTTTGGAACATTCCTCATTACAGGAAGCACAATAGAGATCAGGAACAGTATGGGGCTTCATTAGCTCTGGGAATATTGGTACTGGACAGTGGGGGGCTTTGTTAGGTTATTTTCAAAAGATCTTTCTTTAGGTCCACAGCTATTAAGCGCCCTCAAATTTAAACAGCTGGTAATGTGAAAAGTTTGGCAACATCATCTGAATTGTATATGAAGGATTGCCTCTGGTTAGCAGCAGTAAAATGTTAATTTAGTCTTTGATAGAGCATATTAGCATGATAACTCACAAAACACTTCTGGTATGCTAATCCTGAAATAAAAAATGTGTTCTGATTAATGCCCAAATCAATATAAAAACTACTGTCTGCCTGAAATGACAAAGCTGATCAAAGCTGCCAAAATTGTGTGACAAATATATTAACAACAGTAAAGGCTATTTGGTTTTTTCCTCCTGTCAGAAACAGTGTGAAATTTAATTATAAATGGAACCTATTCAAACACATAAGTCTGCAGAGTGAAACCTGTGTGTTCTGTCCTCACCTTAATCCACAAATTATCTGATTTTGCTGTCACAGACTTTAGCTGTAGCTAATATTTGTAATGAGTTGTCACAAGTGTTAAGCTCCTCTGAACTCATATTAAGGATTTTCTTAAGAATTTTGCTAATCATTAGTTCGATAAATATTGCTTTATATTGTTGTTTGAGAAATTAAATTACTACATGACAGTATGGATGGTTTGCTGGATGTGCAAGGCACTGGTGTGTGAAAAAGATCCCCACAGAGAGTGTGTTAGGCATCCCATTTTGGCATGCTCCCTGCTTTGTTTACAGCACATTTTTCTTAGTATTACTCTAGCTGAAGTAGCAGAATCATGATACTTAACCATGTTAAGTAGCATAGTTTCCATGCTATTTAATGGCTTCCAGATGCATCTGGAAAATTGATGTTTGCCTTGAAAAACTGCGTCTGACTGCAGCGTTAGAGGAAATCTGTGGTACAAATTAAAGCACTATAGGAAGATGAAGCACTTTAAATTTAATTTCTTAATATTACAGACCAATGTTAGCTTTTTTAGATGTTTCTAAGACTGTAGACTACTCAAGATTAAACCTAGGTTGTACAATATGTTATACAGGCTTGTAGGGTGATATTCACAGACATGGAGTGCTTAAGACCTGGTACAGGGAAAATACCGCTTTAAGCCGCACTTGAAAACACATTTGTTTCAGCAGTGTCTGTGGGTCCTGAATAAAGAAGTGGCAGTGCATGTGCTCTCCTCAACAGCCCCTTGGGGTATTGTATTAGGCAACATAATAATGATTGTACAAAAACCCTAACCCTCCCATTCACACTTTCCAAAAAATTATGACACCACATCATTACCATGTTAGGATCATTTTTTGTGATTTACTTGGAAGAATGCATGATAAATCTTATTAATTATGTGCTAACACATTTGCATGCAATTAATCCTGTGCTGTATAATTATGGTATGGAATATAAAAGTATAACACTATGAAGTATAGTAATATAATTACATTGCAGCTTATTCAAGCCCCAAGTCAGCAAAAATTCTGTCATTGATATCAGTGATGAAGTGGAAGGTAAATGAGAATATTTTCGTATTCTCATGGTGTGGTGCTCTCAGGAGGGAGAAGGGCTTAAATTAATCTGCAGGTCAGACCAGCAATTAAAACACCCTCCTCTGCTCTAAAGAGGGGAGGGGACTTTCTGACAGCATGGGCATTTAGGAAGTCCATAAAAATAAAGCTGATCAGTGGAAAAAATCTCAGCTTAGAAAAAATCTGTGCTCAGAGTAGACACACCTTTCACGGACAGATTTGGGTGTTGGGGCTGAGAGTACCCACATAATGGTCTTATGAGTGATTGATTACTGATATTAAGTAGTAGAATTGCTCCACCAGGAAACATTTATCTTATTTAATTTTGTAGTTATGCCAGAAACTAAAGTGTTTAAGAAAGGTGTGGTGGGTTTTTTTTGTTGTTGTTGTTGTTTTGTTTTGGTTTTTTTTGTTTTGTTTTTTGGGTTTTTTTCCCTGCAAAGGGGTTAGACAATTTTAATCAGCTGAAAAAATTTTGCATATATATAATGTAACTCACTTTTTCAGAAGTAGAAGCAAGGATTCAACAGTATATCCTTTTGAAAATGTCACACCTACTCCTGCAGGAATTTCTGGGACTATAAATGTTATTGCAAACTGGAAGAACATCAACATTTGAGATGGTTTTCAAGCATATATTCTTACTTTACTTCTTGGGGCAACAAAAGCAGATCTATCTGTCTAGTAGAAGGAAGGAGTCCTTCTCTTTGGCCCATAGGCAGGAGATGGATGAGAAAGGCTACTTTGAAAAAAACCAATCCCTTGACAACTATGGCTATCTAGGGTGAGAGAGAAGGGAGAGAGAGCCATGTCTTGTAGAGGTTATGAATCCTGTCTTTTCTATGTTTTACCCTTTTTTATCATGCTAATGATTTTACAGATGGAGAATCATAGAATGGTTTGGGTTGGAAGGGACCTGAACAACCATCTGCTTTCAACACCTCACTACACACACACACTGGCCAGGGCACCTTCTACTAGACCAGGTTGCTCAAAATTCCAGCCTTTCCCCATAGGAGAGGAGTTTTGTCCTGCTAATCATCTTCATGTCTCTCTTCTGGGTTTGCTCCAACAGGTCCATACCTCTCCTGTGCTGGGGACCCTAAAGCTGGATGCAGTCCCTCAGGTGGGAGGTTGCCCCAACTCAGGTGTAGCACCTTGCACTTGGCCTTAGTAAATCTCTTAGTAAATCTCTTAGTAAATCTCATGAGGTTTCCATAAGCCTCTTCTCGAGCTTGTCCAAAACCCTCTGGATGGTATCCTATCCTTCAGGTGTGTCAACTGCACCACTCAGTTTGGTATCATCTACAAATTTGCTAAGGATGTGCTTAATCCTTTTGTCTCTGTCACTGATGCAGACATTGAAAAGCACTAGTCCCAAAACAGACCCCTGAGGATACTGTCAGGACTCTGAGCAATTGACCACTCCCCTCTGGATGGGACCATCCAACCAATTCTAACCAATACAATCCAAACATTCTGCCCATCAAATCCTTCTCTTTCCAATTTAGAGAAAAGGATGTTCTACAGGGCTGTGTTCAAGGCCTTTCAGAAATCCAGATGTACAACTGCAGCCCTTCCCTTGGCCACTGATGCAGTCCCTCCATCATAGAAGACCACCAGGTTCATCAGACTAGGCTTATCCTTACTGAAGCCATGGCAGCTGTCCCGAATCACCTCTCTGTCCTCCATGTGCCTTAGCACAGCTTCTAGGGTAATCTATTACATGATTTTTTTGGGCATAGAAGGGAGGCTGATTGGTCTCTGGTTCACAGGATCCTTCTTTCTACCCTTTTTAAAGATGGGTATTAAGTTTGGTTGGTTTTTTTTAATATTTTTTTCTCTTTTTTTTTTTACCCCCAGTAATCTGGGACTTCTTCTGATTGCTGTGACATCAAATATGATGGAGAATAGCTTGGCAATGACATCTGCCAGTTTCCTCAGGACTCTGGCACGCATCCCACCAGGTCCCATAGATTTATGCACAATCAGATTCCTCAAATGGTCACTGTTCTTCACACACAGTGGGAAGCACTTTGCTCCCCCAATCACCTTCTTGCATTCCACTCACTTGAGAGGTGTAGAAAAAGGTGTTCCCACTGAAAACAGAGGAAAAATATTGTTGAGTACATCATCCAGTTCTCTATCCATTTTTTGCAGTTTGCCATCCTTCTTTATTGGGAGGGGACAGGGGAAAGGAGCAACAAGATGCCTTCTTTGATCTTCCTCTTCTGTCTGGCACACCTGCCCTTGTTATTTTTTTGCATCCTTTGCAAAATTCAGGGTGAGATACACCTTGGTCTTCCTCCCCCCACCCCTACACAACTGGATTGTGTCCCTATACCCTCACCAGAATACCATGCTTCCATTGCCTGTGCATTTGTTTCTTGCCCTTTAATTTGACTAGCAGGTCCATACTCTGCCATGCTGAGCTCTTACCTTCCTTGCCTGATTTCTTGTGTTGGGGAAGATGAAGGGCAGAAAAATAAGAAGTCAAGAAGCAAGTGACAAAATATGCAGAAAAGTGATCAGAACTCGGGTCCTAGGAAGACAAAAAGAAAGCATGGAGAGAAAAGGTAGAAATAAATAGAGAATCAAGGAAGGGAGCTGGGAACTGTGCACAAGTCTAGAGAGAAGGAGTTAAGAAAATCAAGGGAAAATAAGGTAACAAAGAGGAAGAAAAGTACAACACAGAATAAAAAAAATCATATCAAAATTTGTCACTTTCTTAGATCTGGAGGAGGGATAAATAGTACTGTGGAGTAATATGGGGGAGAGATGAAACAGGAAGAGAAGAACATAATAAAAGAAGTGAGAGCTTAAGTAGAAACTCTGAAACTGTTTCTTTTGTAGAACAAAATTGCCAAGGAAGGCAAATAATTATATCTTTCAGTACCTTCAGTCATAGATTAAAAACACTTCACTTTTCTTTTAAAGATATGACACTTTTTTCTTTTTACATTCAAAAGTATCCCAAAGTGATAAACTAATATTGTAATTCTTCCTGACGTGATTTTAATGCTTAAAGCTCCCCAACCAAACAGTTACTAGCACTCCTAATTTTTTTTCTTTTCTTCTTCCTTTCTTATTTTCTTTAGCTTGCAGTAATAGCATGAACAATTGGTGTCCAAAAAAAGCCTCCTGGCCAATGTGTCTCAGCCTTGACAATGGAAATCTTTTGGGTGTGGGATGTAGAATGTAGAATCTATTTCTTTATTTAGCTTCTCTCTTGGATTGTCAGTGTGAATTCCAATAGCAAAAGCTGTAGCAGCATCAAAGCTCTCTTTCCTCTTCATCCCAGCTTCAAATTAATTTTATATGTCATTTCTTGCAGTGTATGAAATTGAGCTATTAATGATTCTGTGTCAATTAGGGTTTCGCTTACCCTACTCACAGAGAAGTACTTCATTCAGGAGATAGAGGGGACAGTCAGTGCTGTGGCGTTGCTGGGACAGGAACCCATGGCCCCAGGAATCCAAAATGGCATCCTGGCCCAGGGACAGGGGGGATGAATGTGCAAGGGGGCTGGGAAGGGACAGCCAAGCCTGGTGAACTAGGCTGATGATTTGCTTGACTTCTACTAATATTAAGACAGATTTGCATAATCCAAATTAAGACAAGTGATAATATGCCCTTATTTAAATTTCTCTGGCACCAAATTTAATTTCCTTTTTGTGTCATGTGGTTTCTAGAAATCCATCTACATTCTCAGGTACAGAATAGGCTACATAACAACCAGAAACGCATATCTGACTTTTCTTCTCCTCACATTGTTTATCAGGATGCAAATAATATTTTTATTCATTAGAAGGCTTTATTTACTTTTTTCTTTTAAATTGATGCATTGATTTGGGTTTTTATTAATGACTATGCTCAGAAAAGTATTCATTAATAGTAAAATGGATGGATATAAAGTGAATTAGTATGATTTAAGTAACTTATGTTAAACGGCTCCAGTAAAATTGAAGAAAATCCATAGTTTTACTTGAACACTTTTTAGAAGCTTTTCATTACTGCTGCTATTGTTGTTAGAGATGACCCTTGAAGCTGTAGCTTACTCTAAATTGTAATGCCAGAGGCACCTGCTTCAGCTGATACATGCCTGCCTCCTTCATTAAATTGTTTGCACACTTTGTTACTGATCTAAGATATAAATGGTCCCACCAAAAAAAAAAAAATCCATATAAAATAAATAATTAATATTTTTAAAATAAATACATATCCATGTAAAATATAATAAATTAGAGCATTCTTGTCCATAATATTCAAATCTGCCAGTGTGGTTGGGTTATCCTCTGCATTTGTGGTTTTCTTAAAACATAAATTCAGTGGCCAGTCTCAAATATTCTCTTAATGTAGGCACATCTAAGAAATTTAAGCCTAGTTTTAAAGATTGATTCCTTCATTCATCCGTCAAAAAATCTCAGTTTATTAATTGATCTAAGAGAAACTTATTATAAATATACTGGAATATTTAACTATCCCTATAATCTTGAATTTATTTCTCTTACCAGCAGAACTCATTACTTTTTCTAGAATTAGTTGTATGTGGACAGTAACTAATCTCCATAATCCTAATTTTCAAACTTCTGTCAATCTTTGAGATTCATAATCTCAATGTTCTAACTTTAAAAATGTTCTAACTTTACATATCACTGTTTAGTTTCAGGTATCTCATCAAGTATCTTTCAATTAAGATTGAAGGAAAAAGGATCACCTTCCAATCAGCTGGTCTTTAAATAACTGGTGGAACAATTTAGGCTGTGAGAATTCTGCTTCCCTGCACAAGTATTCAGCCTCTCTGGTCCTATGTCTCCACCAAATAAGGGGGAAACTGCCTGTGCAGGCCCAGCTATGGTACTCAGAACCTGAATTCTGATTCTGGAGACAGCAGTTTTATCAGTCAATTTGAAGAATGCCACATCTTTGTGTTCACGTAAACACTGATGAAAATTTATTAATTATTATTATTATTATTATGGTTGTTGTTGTTGTTTTGTTGTTGTTTTGTTGTTGTTGTTGTTGTTGCTGCTGTCATTTCTGTTGTTATTATTATTAGAATTTTTTCCTCTGGTCCTTTCTTGCAGGATGATGCCTTTCATCATTCTGCTAAGACATTTATGGACTTGAGTTCCTCTTCTAGTCCTCTTCTAGTGACTTTTGTCCTCTTCTGGACAAAATGGGGATGACAACAAGTCTTTGGAGGACATATTTTGCCAGACACTTTTTTTTTCTGAAGTCTTTAAATAGGTACAAAGTTTGCACCTGTCTTTTAACTGGAAAAGAGTAATAAGGTGCCTCACGTTGTAATGCATGGTCTCTATTCATAGAGCATGGACTCCTCTTCAGCTGCGGATTTCACCTCCCCTGCATTCTTCACATGGCAGAGTCTATTGTGAATTGTTGGCCTGAAAATAAGGGAATAGGAAGGCAAAGCCTTTTTAAACAGTTAACTTTCTAGAGAGGTAAATTGATAGAAAAAAGCCCTAGAAAGTTATGATGCAGAGTATGTATAATACTTCTGTCTAGTTCTCTGGATACTCATCCTAGACTTGCTTCTGTCCTGGGCAAGACAAGCAGGAGGCTGCTGTGTGCCTTGTCCTGTGGGAATGGGAATCTAGGAATGGTTAATGGTGATATATTGAGATGTATGAAAAATTTATTACAAACTAATGAGCACCCTGAGACCAGCTTGGTTGGTCAGAGCACAATGCTAATAATGCCAAGGTTGTGGTTTTGATTCTTGTATGGGCCTTTCACTTAAGGGTTGGACTTGATGATCCTTGTGAGTCCCTTCCAAATCAGGATATCTGTGATCTGTGGTGTCTATTTGTCAAAAGGACAAATGGTTTATTTGAGAGAGGAGAATTCCATAGGTGAACCAATAGATCCACTTAGCAGAAAGATAGGGGGTCATAGACTCATGTGCAAAAAACTAAACCCATAAAAACAAACCAGCACTGTTCTGAAAAATTTTGTGGAAATGGTCTGTCTGCCTTTTTCCACCTGATAGTCATGAAACTCTATTTCTCTTTTCAAATCCTCAAGAAGGATGAACTGAAGAAGTCTTCATTTTTCAAAGTTGTTTTGTCAACATCTCATAAAAGAAAAAAAATCAGTGTTTCACCTGCAAAGTTGCCTTCTGTCATTATTTATCTGCTTTCTTTTCAGCTGTTCTTTCTCCCTAAGACTGCAAAAATGGTGTTAGAAAAATGGATTAACTGGGCTTCTAATGAGTTGCATCAAGGTGAGATGGAAGAAAGCAATGACACAAGCCTAGCCCCAGACTAGGAATAGTTGTATATCAGCTCTTCAGCATCTGACAAGGCATGAATGCTGAAGTAAACTTAGTTGATATTCTTAGTTGAAGTATTCTTAGTTGATATTTTTAAATAATTGTTTGTGTAGAAGTGCAAAACGAGTCTTTTTCCCTGTGTCCTATCCACAAAAACTCACACGAAAGAGGAACTATTTAACAAGATCTCTAGTTGGAAAAGTTGCCTTTCCTGTGTGGAAAAAGTTATTCAATACACATTACAAAATCTCTCTCCTCTGCCTAAAAGTTGCTGACAGATTAAAGCAGGAATGTTTCTAGCTGGAGATGTATTTTATAGTAAGCAGGCACTTTTATTCTTTAATCTGTTTTCTTAAGAACTCAAACGGAACGAAGACAATGGAAAGAGTACTTGATTGTAGCAGATGTGAAACTAAATAAGAGACAGTGGCAGACTAAGGAAAAATATAATGGTTGTGAATTAATTCTAGTGGAATGTCCTGCGAAAAACTTTGATAGAGTACCCCTGGGTCATAGGCATTCAGCACAGGAATCAAAATCAAGTAAACTGAGCAAGTAACAAAGCTCTGTTGCAGCACTTAACTTAGATTGATGTGCTTCAGTCCACTGGCATACACCTTGAGCTACATCCTGGTCTCCCAGTATTAGGGTCACATCATTTCACCTCATAGTACCAGTCCCTATAACCTATAACCTTTTAAGAAAATTAAATCCTGGCTCTGATGGCAAGAAAGAGTTAAATGGCTAATACTATAGATAACATACTGTTCTGTGTTTTTAGTTGCCTAAACTTCATTTCAAGCATCTGCTCCCTGGCATTCATTCACTTCCAAAAACTATTATGCTGATAGCTGTTTGTCAAAGCACAAAGAGAGGAAGTATAAAACACAGTTAAAAATATAACATAAGAAAAATTATGAATAAGTGGATCATGCATAAAACCGGAACATCAAGATATTCCCCATCAGTGAGCAGGGGGGAGGTTAGGGAAATAGAAGAAATTCTAATTTTCTCTAGAGATGTAAATTAATTGTGCATATATATATATATATATATATTTATTTATTTATTTATTAAGCAAGATCTTTTTTCCACTTTATTTTTGACACTTTAGTCCTATTCTCTCATCAGTTAGTATTTTAAAGATAAATATTCATAAATGAATTGTAATGACACCATAAAAATATGTGTTCTTCTTTACAAAATGGATACTTTTGGGCCAGTTACTCTCATACATATAAAATAACTGTCCAATTGTCAATTTGGATCCTCTTTCTCTGAAACAGTGGCATATTTGAGATTAATTATAGATTAAAAACAATATTACCCCACAGTTATTTCTTGTGACAAGGGACTTTTCTGAAGTGACTATGTGAAGCACACGGATGAATTAATGAAATGATTTTATCTGTCTTCCCAATACAATCTTTCAATTCAGTGTCACCCTTTCTTTTCTTCTTTTTCTTTTTTCCCAGTAAATGGAGGCCTCATTGAACAGACAAGTACTGTACTGCCTGTGGGATCACTAAGGGATGGGACAAAGGAAACGTCTTTTGCTGAACCAGTGCAGAAATGTTCTTAATATTTTTCCATCAGAAAATGGAGGAATAATGCAGTGGCAAATTTTTAGGGGATCCAAATGCACTGTTCTGATTCTTAAACCCTGAGGATGATCTTTAATACAGGCCATGAAGAAACAGATCATGCACGTGTTTGAGCATCCCAACTGGTGCTTACTATTGGGTAACAGATTTTGGCAGATGTTGATGAAACTGTTTGTGAATTGCTGATATGAAGCTTTTCTGAAAACAAATATTCCATTATTATTCTGTTGTTTAAACACGAATTTTATTTGGACAGCCTCTCTTTTTGTCTATTCTAAGTTCTAGATTAGACCCTTAACTTGTTTTCTAACCCTGTAGCTTTAGAAAATGGCATATTTCTCCCTTATTTGGAATAACCCTTTGTATATCATCCCTTTCCTAGCCTTATCTCCCTTTTTTTTTCTTTTAACTTTCCCACACAGATCTTGCCAATTATTCTAGATATGACCTTTCATTAGAAGCTTTAGCAGTGCTGAATGAAAAGGTATAATTCCTTGCCTTTTGTGGTTTACACAAAACTTATTCTAAAGATTGCCTCTTAAAATGTCATTTGCCTTATTTTCAGTAACACATATTTTTGTGATGTGTAAATTCCACCGTGTCAGGATTTTTTCTGCACTGCAGTTTTCGAGATAGCTGTTGCACAACATACATTTTTACATAAGACTTTTCCTACCTAGATTGATTCTTTACTCTTGTAGTTATGTAACATTGTATTTAAATTTCTTCAATTTATAAGCATAATTTGAATTCCTATCCCACTTCCAAAGTCTTTGTTTTCTGATTTGGTGTCATGCCCAGTTATAACATACGGATTTTCCTATTCCATTGTTTATAGTATTGTCATAAATAGTAATTGGATAATAAATATCAAATAGGTGAGACCAATGTGTGAGCTAAAATGCTTTCTTTACTTTAAGACTAAACTCAATAACTAAACTCATTTTTTCAAGGTTTTTTTGTTTTTGATATTTCTCTTATTCTATGCTTACAAGACTACTTGAATTACTATCAAACTAGCATTAGTTTGATAACAAACATAAGCATTACTAAAGTTAAAAGAGATTGCATCTACTTTTTCCTATATCTTCTAGGAAATTTGTCCTATTATAAGGTAACAAGACCATTTTGAATAAAACCTGGCAATGACTAGTAAATGTTGACAGTTCATTATTACTTGATTATTCTTGGGGTTCTTGCAAATTGATTAATAACATGGTTCCTATTATTTTTGCAGTCATCAATATTATATATTATGTTGGGCTTATACCTCCTTTAAGCTTTCTTCTCCCTACTCCCTCCCTTTTTCTGTAAAGGGTACTTACTGTTTGCCTTTTTTCAGTTCACTGAGTCTTTACAAGTCATCCAGGAAAACTGCCTAAACCAGTTGTCTTAAGTGATTCTCATCAGGAATAACTTGAAAAATGAGTTATCTTCATATAATTGGTCTGGGTTTTTTTTTTTTTTTTCTGTAATATTGCCTCTTTTCTTAATCCTTGCTATCAATATTAACCATGCTAAGTGAATTAAATGTGAACTTAACATTCTATATAGAATAAACCAACCAAACTGAAGCAAGAACACTCTGTCCCCTGTAGTAGCTTGCCTTCTCCCTTTAACTAAGAAGCCCTTCTTTCTCTCATCCCATTATTACATCCAATGCATTTCAGAGCATTTCCTGATTGCCTTTTATGTTTTCTTCCAGCTGTATTTCATTTTGTGCTGTAGGCGTTTGTGCCTATCCCTCCATCATATGCTATTTTTCTACATTGTGTTTTTTTGGCAATGAGTCCTTGTTTCAATTGTGCACAACTTCTTCCCTTCTTCCTCCTTCCACTTCAACCACTGAAGAGCTTCCGCTGGAATTGGTGTCTTACCATATCCATCATCCATTTTCTGTAATAGCATAGGTTATCTTCAGACTTTGCAGTCTTGTTATAATCAACTACTTTATTGCACTAAAGAAAATCTACCAAATCTATTATTAAAACAAATGATTACATGAATGAAAGTCAATAATTCCCAAGGCTGTATCAGAAAATTATTTTAAATGATTATTCATAGTTGTATATAAAAATATTTATGAAAACAGTATGATAGACACATCAGCATAGATTCCATAAATTAAAGTAGTGCCTCTACCAACCCTAAAGTGGTCGATATGAATTCTCATGAATGAAAGTAGCCTTGCTCATGGCTCAAGCCCTGCAATGTATATACCATACCCTGAGTATGAAATGAAAAGGGTGAAAAAATAGTTAAAAGGATAAAGAGATGGACATTACAACCAGTCTCTGGGATAAAGAGATGGACATTACAATCAGTCTCTGAACATCATATTTGACTAAGATTGTGAGACAGGGCACTAACTCAGTCAGGTGGTGCTGGGGTGAATTTGTGTTTTCCCACGAGAACCTTTGAAATCTGAAAGGGTTGTACATGACTAAGCAGATCCTTCACTTTTCACTGGTGAGAAAATCCTTTTTTTTCAGTTTCATAGGGAAGCATTGCAACCCAAGAGCAAATAGGTGTTACACAAAGAAGCAACTGAGATTTTTCAACACAAATCCAATGCTGAAATAATGTGGAAAGGTTTGCATTTGTGTGCAAAATTAGAAATTATTTGGGTCTTGATGGAAAGAAACACTTATTATAAGTGAACAAAACCCAAGCCTTTTCCACCATTTAAAGGAAGATAAAGCAGATTCTAGTTCTAGATTCTACTTCCAGTTCTTCAATCTTACGTTTCTTAATTTATAGGTGTAATGATGTCATACTTGATGAGAAAAATTTGTATTTTCATTACCTGATACTTTAGGGTGTAGAGGGAAAGTGTATGGAAAGCTTAGTTGGCTGATATTTGTTGAGTGTAGGATAAAAAAATTATACAAAATTTTGAATATTTAACTCTCTTTATACACGCACTGTGTGCATCAATTCTCAATTTTGAGTTCAGTAAGTTCTAGCTCCTGTCATTCAAATACAAATAACCTCCCTTAATGCCATAAGTCCCTTATAGCACAGCACAATGTCTTGTGTGGGAGCAGCATTGCTGCTACTAGCAGCTGTGCAGGAAAAATCCTGAAATATGGCTATAGGTATAAGATGGATCATTTCCTTCCAAAGGAGGCTGCAGTCATTGAAGTGCCTTGTGGACTCTAGACATAAGCAGATATTAGTGGGTTTTGATGAATTTTTTCTGTTTCTTGGCTTATCAATTGCCAAGCAAGATGCAGATGAGAGCAATGAACTACAGAAAATTCACCCTTATTTTTTCAATGCCTTTAAAAAAAGTTGCAGGCTGCATGTTGGTCTAGAAATGTGTTAGCTTACCTCAGTCCACAGGGCAACCATAGCTCCTGAATAAGTACAGCAGTTAATGACACTTATTCAAGTGCTGAACGAACCAAGAAAAAGATGAATGAACAAGACTGTCAGATAAGAGGAAGGAGTTGCCGTCTGACTGTAGTGCAAAGGGCTCGTGAAAAATTTGGGGTTGTCTTCTGGTGCTGCTTCTCCTGATCAGAACTGGATGCCCTATCACATAAGGCCACCAGAGGTTTCATTTTCTGTACTGAAAAATTGTCATGGTTTTGCTGATAACTCGGTTTGAATGTCTATAAACTCGCAGCTGTTTCAAAAGCCCAGGGGCACCACTCCACTCTCTGTAGCTGGTCAATGATTGCCTTCATCACCTGGCAATTCTCATTTCATATTGCAGCAGACTGCTTCTCATTTTCCTGGCTCAGTGGTCAGCCACTGCAATATTTGCTGTAGCTCTGCCAACGCCGAAGAAACAAGACTTCTTTTTAGATTTAAGAGAAGAATTACACCAATACTGCAGCTTTTGTTCTGGTAGCCATTTCCAGCAGAGAGACTGGTAAACATGGAGGATCAGAGCATGGACATTACAAGAGAGATTACAGGAAATTAAAAGATGAAAAAATGGAAATTTTCAGTAAAATAATCTTCTGTATTATAACTGGCAACTGTCACCCCACAGCGCACTGTAGCTACATTTTACAAAGAATCAGCTGTTCAACGCTGGTGTGGAACAGTCTGGTACGTATAATGTATCTTTTGTGGCAGAAGATGATATGCCCGTAGCACAGCAACCAAAGGTGTGCATAACTTTGTCATGTCCGATGACATCTGTTTCGATACTTCAGCTACTGAAAAAATCTCTGACAATAGACATGACTTTTTCACCTACTCCTTCTTTTCTGAACTGACTGATGAACATTTTCAATTAGGAAGAAAAAGACAAACAAAATACTTTTTAAAAAAATATTTTGTTTTGTTTTGCTTTTAATGATAAGTCAGTTTTAGCAGCAGTCATTCTCCAAGCAACAATACAAAATAAAGTCTTGCTCAAATGCTTACAGATGTAACCAGAAGAGGGCCTGAACATGGCTGAAGAGTAACTCGACCCAGAGTAGAAGTTCTTGGACCCTTACCCTACCCAACCATGCATTTATAGTAAATATTAGGATGCACGACAAGAATCTTGTTCCCACACACAGAACGAAGCATGGAGGGACAGTGACAGGTAGGGGAATCCCAATAACACAGGCAGAGCCCGGAGTCCCTGACTCCAGCCCCCAGGGCATTCCAGGAGGACATCAATACATCTCTTTATTCTTTTACAGTCACTTCCACATGGGTGGAAGTGACTCCAGCCACCGTAGATCTCTTGGATATCTACTGGGTAGACAGTCTAAGCCAACTATCCACATTGTGTATGTTTTTAATGGGAAAGGTAATAGAAAGCATAGTAAAAGTGTGAGATATTTGCTAAATACTGTAGCTTATAGGCAAGTAGATAAAAAAGAAAATGTAAGAAAGAAAAATTTATTTGCACTACTAGAAAAAAAAGGTGTCTAAACACACCCATAAAATACAAAATAACCCTTGAAATTTACAATTTTGGTCAACCTGAGGCAAAAATGTGTGATTAATATCATAGATTTTAAACTCCTGTTTTATTAGTGTTGAGATGAAATTACTACATTTAAAAGGAAATTTTAAAAAATTGTTTATTTTCTTAGAAAAAAAAAATTAAATGAAAATATTTGGATGTATGTTATTTTGATTTGGAAATAATAAAATAATGTATCATTTTTTGTTTTCAGGCAACCAAAATGCTTAAAGTTCTTATTTTTAGACTCGTTGTTGTTCACATTGAATTTTTTTTTTTGGTTGGTTTGTTTGGCTTCATTTTGGGTTTGGATTTTTCTACTAAGTTTCAGCCATCTAAAAATTTACTTGTGCTTGTGGATGCATTCAAAACTGACAAGTCCCAAAGATAGTATTTTAAATCACAGAGGTCAACTTTTCATACAGAAGAAAACAGGACTAACTGGGCTTCCCATTCCCCAAAACATTTTTTATTGTGCAAGGGAAAAGGCCAGAAGGTGGCAAAGAGAGAAGTAGGAAGAAGTTGTGCTCGACTGCCCTGGTACAACAAGTCAAAGAAAGGATTAAATTTTTGTTTTTATTTCATATAACTTCATAATGTTTTGCCAGCCTTTAGCAGCTAAAAGCACTAGAGACTAATGTCTTGGTTGAATCCACAATCAAAGACATCCAGCCTAACATTTTCTGAGCTGTAGGAATAGTTACTATTACAGTCAATTTTATTGTCCTGTGGTAAATTTATCATTCTTCTCATTGCTCGCACAGGGATTTGCTGATCCCCGTTTGAAGCAAAGGCTCATGCTTGATGATGTGGGCAGAGTGCTATGCTCTTATGTTTCTCTCTGTTTTTTCCTCTTTTCATGAATTCTGTCCTCTCGAGAAACAAATGTGCACCATGCCCCGAGGCCTCACTTATGCTGGCATAAGTGTGTGTCTAAGAAAATATCTTGAGCAGAAGTATTTTTTGTTCCAAGGAAATGTTCAGCTTTGCTGTGAAGTGATACAAAAGACAGCTCATCTTTGCAGAGGAAGGCAATCTCTGGTTGGGCCCCTAGAATTCTGGTAAAGGGATCTCCACTCCTGTTTCCTGGAGCTGCTGCACCCGTTAGTGACACTGAAAAGAGCTGAAAGAAAAGTCATGATCCTCTTATAACTCAATGATAAGACATTTGTCATAACAAAGATGTTATTCTATATAAGCAAATTGTGCCCTTTTAATTAAGATTTCATGAAATGACAGAATGTAAACCCATGAAATCTGCTGGGGTGTACTCTTATTTCAGATTGATAGAAGCTGCATGGTTTACTTGGAGATGGCTTGGTTTAAAAGTACAGCTTTTGAATCATGCCTGATTTATGTAGACCTTAGGAAGCTAGAATATTTCCATTTCCCAAGCAGCTGGATATATGGTAGGAAGGAACCTGTCTTTAAGCTGTTTTTTTTTTTTTTAAGTGGTAGCCAGTTGTGTTTAGACTTGTTGTTTCAAGAACTTTTAAGTACTGCACAGAGTATAAGTTTGGTGTTTTTTGGTGCCAAATGCCCTTGGGGAAAATGCTACTGGTATCCTTTTCTTATGAGTCTGATAAATACCAACATTTTTCACTATTTTCTTACTTGGAACAAGTTGTGGAACTGCTGTTGAACATCAGACAATTAGAACAAGACAGCAGAAGGCTAAGCTTTCAATAAGAGTTGGTTCAGAGGCAAGAGGCAGAGACCACACTTCACATACATAAGCAGAACTCCAGTGGCAGCACAATTGCCAGTGTTCCATCATAACAGAGATGAGGGTACCCCATGGAGTCAGGTGTTAAGAGGTGGAAAGAACTGGTTGTAATTTCAAGAATTACATTGACGTGACTGGACCAAGATTTGCCAGCAATTCCCTGAGTCTGCAAAGAAGTCTTCCTCAGTCCTAATGTTATTTACTATGGTGAATACTATAAAATCCTTACATTCAATTATTCAGATTAAAAATTCAGATCTTCTGCCTAATGTTTCTGATGACATGATGATATATAGGTACTTTTGTTAACAGCTCTCGTCAAAAATCTGTTGTTTTGGGGTTTGGAGGGTTCTGCACAGCTTTCTTAGCAAAGCAGTGGGCCCTCACATGACAAAAAGAGAAGCAGTGGATGTAATGATGCTTGCCTGTTCTTCCCAATCACTGAGTGAAGAAAACTAAACTTTTGAAATAACTAAATGAATACCACAAGTCAAACAAAAACCTAGAAAACTTCTGTGGTTACATTTACATTCAGTTAATCTAAAAACTGTGTTAGAGGAAGGAAGTACTTTCAGAGGAGTTTTTTTCCCTTAAGGTCAGGGACAGAAGTTTTCAACTGCCCATCAATTCCCAACTCACACCAGGCACTCTGTGGCTCTGTCTATTATCTTGAAAAATGAATAAAAACTGAGACTCAAGGTATTTTTGAACTATGCAATTCCCACTAAGGTGAGTGTTAGCTGAAGTAATGTTTACAAAGTAAAAGGTAGCTTTGTCCTAGATCAGAGAAAAGCCTAGACAAAAAGTGACTTCTGAAGGTCTCATATAAAAGGATTGTAAACCAGCTTAGATAGCTGGTTTAATTTATTCACAGGACAAAACTTTTTCTGTTTTTGGATAGGACTGCACTAGCCACTCATGTTGGCAAGCTCCAAGGCAAAAAAAGTAGAAAAAATAAAATAATTTCAGAGCTCATATTTTATAGATGTTGTTATGGAGTTAGATTACAGAATTAAGATATTGGACGCTTCTCCCTGGCTCACTCTCTCATCAACTGTTTAGTAAGGTGGGTGCCTACACATCACAAAATACTCTAGGACCTGTAGCAAGCAGTTAAACATATTTACTGTGGGTTTCTTAATAAAATAATCTGTCCTAAACTCAAGTCTGTTTACAAATAAATATTGGCAGGATATCCGTTGCACCTGAAATTTCTGTTTTCATCCAGTACCTGGTACCACTGCATCTATTTCAGCTAGCTTAGAGAAACTTGAACCAGTCTCAGGACGCAGATGAAACCTGAAAAAATACCCCACTCATACTATTAGGAGCTGAGGCTTCCCTGGATTCACAGCTCTTTTCATACTGAACCATAGCAAAAGTCACAGTTTAAAGCTATTTATGGAATTGGCTTATTGGGATTTCTCTCCCAACTTTCCTTGGTGTGTAATGTGAGCTCTATATAAGAGAAGTAATGCAGATTCTGCTGTGGCTCAGGATAGGACTACTGGTGTAATATCCACTACAAGAACACAAGGTAGCTACAATCTCAGCTCTGGCAGGAAATTCAAAGAAAATTTTGTTCCACAACAGCAGGTAGTGACAGACTGTCCCTTCCTCTTTCTACCTATTGGGAACAAACGGTTCAGAAATTACGAAAAATATTATAAGAGTACGTGTCGTAATTTCAACAGTGATCTACTGCATCAGTATTTATTGTTTTGATTTAGTGAAAAACAAGCCTGTCCAAAAGTTAAAGAATGTACATGAAGTAAAATGCAGTCAAAATCAGTGGAAAAATATAAAAACCTTATTAAAGTACTGAAAATAAGGTTTTTCTCACCACCCAACACAACCTACTCATGCTGGTTTTGCAGAAGAACCTTGTAAAAAAAGACATCCTTTTAGAATAACCTAGAGGTCAAGTAATTCTAGCTCTGTGGAAGGATGGGAAAAGCAAGTTCTGGAGTTCAGAACCTTTTGGCAGAACACTCTGTCTCAGCCCCTCACAATTATATCAGGGCTCTGTTAATACCTCAGGCAATTTCCACTGCAGTGCTATTCACCTGAAAAAAAATATCTGTGATAAAGGGAGACTTCCAGGAAGCATGAAATAAGTGTTCATGGGTACAAGCAAAATACATTCTTTTTTTCTAAGGCTAATATTGGTTTAGCACCCTGACATTGCTTGTTATGAAAAATGATGGTTATTAATTAAATATTGCTAACACAAAATCTTTGTGCTTGGAAAATGTATGGTTATCCTTAAACAGAGATTTTGTTTATTCTTTATATTATGGTAACACCTAGAGGCAGGGCTCCACTGTGCAAGGCACTGCACAAACATGCACAAGGGGCTGGTTCTTGCTTTGAGGAATATATTGCAATTGTAAGGAGCAAGTGAGTAATGCAGTGAAATGTGGCAGAAGAACCAGCAATTTGTGGTCAATATGAAAAAAGTGATGGCAGTGACTCATCTGTTGAACTGTAGTTAGGTTTTTAAAGCTCTACATTGGAGAAGATTTCCCAGGATTTATTTGCAAGAAGCCTTTGGACCCTGGACAGGTTTTGTGAAAAATTACATTGAGCATGTGGTAAGTTGGATGCATACACTAGAATCCCCCACTAGCTTCAATTTTTAAATATTTTGATAGGATTTTCATTGTCTTTTCATCAGTGACTAATAGTCTATGAGTTAAAAATGGGTCTGAAGATGGTGATCCCTTATAAAAACAGTCAGCGTTGGATTTAAGTATGTCCTGAAGAATGAGAACTTTGGGTTTTTAAGTTTTCTTTGCTGTGTTATGTAATATGTATGAAGAAAAGTTATTGACAGTGTTGAATAGCCTTAGAACTACATTGTCCCTGTCCTCTGCTTTTGTGTACTGAGTTGGAGACAGAAGAAGTCAAGAACTATTACAGTTTCAAGCGATGCCATGAATTCATGGAGAAGATTACCACTGGTATCTGTTTAAACTTCACAGCAAATGCTCTCCCATTCATAGATGGAGAATGTTATCAAACCCGACAGTGACTTAAGACATGGAGTCAGGTTTGGGGGCTGAGTGTTAGTATTGGATTTGGTTCAAGTACTGAGCCAATTGTAGAGGGAGTTTATTAGTGTCAGTGCCTATCTTTTTCTATTTTTATAAAACAGCTGTGAGAGTTAGCTCAGCCTAAGAAATTCAAAAAGTTGCAAGTTTTGTTATATTTATCGCACGCCAACATTTTGCTCTGGCAGCAAGTCTTCCATGGAGCATTATTCTTTCCATTATCAATGGCACTGGACAGCTTTCTAATGTCTTCCCTGAGCAATTTCCAAAACTATCTGGCTGGCTGGGAAATACTCAGTGATACACAAAGCTCACATATGCCAGCTGTTGACCCATCTGCGAAGCTTGGCACAGGTTCTCCCACATGGACTGGTGTGAGATGGAAACTGCAGCCCACAGTTTGGGAGGAGAGTCAGACCAATGTCCAACAGCACTGAAATAGGACTGGCTTGTCATATATCACCTGCAAGTCCCACTTCACTTTGCCTGTTGCAATGAAATGGTTAAAGAGCAGAAGGGTTAAAAATCTTGACCAGATCCTGGTAGCCATTGGCAAAGGTATCTTTCACTCACTACTTCAGACTTAGCCTTACTTCATTAGCATGTTTTTCTGATTATTAAATTTTTTTTTCTATGTGTAAAACCAGAAAAAACTGTCACATGATGAGATGTGACAATACAATTACATTATTTTGATGAGAGTATGAATAACACAAGCCATATTTTTATCACAGATAATTGAGTGGTATTAACCGTACAAGTGTTTCTAGTATCAAGCCTGATGAGGTCTGGAGAAGACCAATACAACAGTGCATACTGCATTTCAGGCAGCAAAAGAGTGGTGCACCATGAAGACAGCTGGAGATATAATTTTCTTCAATGGCATATTATTGCTAGTGGAAAGTTAAAGTTTTCTTCTCCCATCAGCTTTCCTCTGAATACAAAAACAATGTCAGCAGACATTTAACAGCAAAGGCTCTGTACCAGGGTGCTGTTTTTTCCACTTCCCTGATATTTCAAAGCCTTCATATTCCCTCCAGCATTACCAGGCAGAAACAGTGAGGAGGGAAGCAAGACTATCCTGTTGACCCTTGTTGAAAGCAGAAGTCTCCTTCACCCTCATGCTTTTCTGTACTCACTCCAGATGTGAGCTCAATGCTTGCAGATTAACACCCACACTAGGTCAAAGACTGAATGCTGTTCTTCAGGTAGATTTATGGATGCAAGTGGATGTCTTTTCATATCGTATTGCATGGTGCAAAGCCTTTATGTTTAGCCTGGCAAATTTACATCACAGATATTGCAGACATAAGAGTGCAGCTTTTTGATTTCTTGTTCTGGGCCCCCTTCAATCTCCTGCATTGTCAAACAGATTTCACTGTCTGAATCTTGTTTTCAAGCATTAGTTTATGTGTCATGTTGTGAGTTCATTTAGGGCAAAGAGGCACCTCCTTCAAAAGCTGAAAAATGGCTTTTACTATTGGGGACAGAGAATAAAATCTCAGCTTTGAAGACAATAGCTCTGATTTCTTTTTCCTGTTACGGCACTGGGGAAGCAGTGGGGAATCAGTCTCAGGAAATGTCATTTCATGGTGCTTTTTGTTCTCCAAGGCTTGAGACTCAAAGGACCAGGGAGAGAATAGAGTGACCTGACTCTTTTGTGAATGGAGCAGCACAGTGTACCACCAAGCTATTACTGAAGAGACTAAGAGAGGCAATTTAACAGAATATGATTTGTTCAGAAGCTTACCTGCCTAGTGATGTCATCTTTCTAATATTCCTGTGAGTACAATTCAAATCCTGACTGCAAGTAGAACAACGTTTTATTTATACTGGATGATAACTTATGTATCAAAATATACTTTTATCATCCAAGTGAACCCGTTTCCAGTTACTACATAAACCAAAGAGTTAAACTTTCCAAAATGGATATAACCATTTTTTAAATTAAGTATCTATGTCATAGTTCTCATTCTTTATTATCACTCTTATAACCTACAAGCATTGTCAGTAAAAGATAATGTCCGCAGTCACCAGTGTTTAACCATTTAATTAAGTAATACTTTGCATAGTTCTCTCAATAATCTCTAAAATTTTGTTTTGTTTTCTGTTTAGCAAATGCCTGACAGAAGCCATTTCCTGGTACACAAAGATCCAATCCAATCATCCTCCCAAACACAGCCATTCAATATTTAAAGCATGTTTTACTGTTGTTAAATCAAAACTGCTTTGTTTTGGACTTGTTCATAAACGTGGGGCATTGTGCAAATTTGACAGTCCTGGGAAAAACTTTTGAATTATTCATTGTCAAAAGTGCAATAGTTTTCATCTTTATGGTGAATAAGCCCAGGTGCTGATGAAACACATGGACTTCTCATTCCCCATGGAGAGGGGACACAGAGACAGAGCAAGCTCCTCTGTGCCAGGCCCTCTGAGGTTTTGCTGCTCAGTGAGACTTCAGATAGTAGCTTAATATTTGTCATGACACCAGAAGTAAATAAATACATTGGCACAAAGCCTGGAGCCTGTCAGGACTGCCCCTGCTACAACCTCCTGTTCAAAATACAGAACTCTATCATCTTTCACATAAAGCCTGTTCAGAGGAAATTACCTAGGATATGTTAAATTTCCTTCTTTGACTTCTCAGTAGTGTCACTTAGATAAACCCCAAATCCAGAGACCTTCACTGAGAGCATTAGGACAAAGTAGCTGTGAGGGCTGTTACTTGTCAAAGTCATTTAATTTATAATGAAGTGCTTCATAGCTGGTCTGTGCCAAATCAGCTTAACCGAATGTCTTCTATCTGTGTTATTTCCCCTAAATGCTAAAGTAT
The DNA here is from genome assembly GCF_036417665.1 of Passer domesticus. Classification (NCBI taxonomy): domain Eukaryota; kingdom Metazoa; phylum Chordata; class Aves; order Passeriformes; family Passeridae; genus Passer; species Passer domesticus. The sequence goes on from NC_087476.1 coordinate 50,523,864, forward strand.
GGAATTGTTACAGCAGCTGTTTAATGGAACATTTCAAAACCATGAGGACTTTCACTTTAGATAGGAGCCCCAGTGCTGAGTCTTTTTATCCCTTCTGTGCTGTACTTTTTCCTAAGCATTCTTGCTGAAAAGTAAAACACTACCAAAAATGTACTGGGAATAGGATAGTAGTTTTTTTCATTCGTTTTTCTCCAGCAATAATTATTGTGTTCAAGTATTACAGTGGTGGAATTGGGTATGTTTCTGATGAGGAGGGGTACATAGGAAAGAAGGACGGTGGTAAAACTAAAAATATTGTGTACTATATAATGAAATCAGAGAGCAGAAAGAGAAGAGTGGTATCCAAGGAAAGATACTGATGAGAGTTACCAAATTAAGTGTGACCTATTGGTGCAGAAAAACAAAAAAAACAACCAAACAATTGAATTTAGATAATTACCTGTAGTTGTGTCGTGGAAAATTAATAGTTACTGTTGGAAATCTATGCTTCTGGAAGTCCTTCCCCTCGACACCTTGGATTTATCTACTTTGAGAGGAGTCTTGCAGGATGCAGAAATTTTTCACAGCCTCAGCTGTAGATGATGAGGTCCCCAGGGCGCATACCAGTGACCATCTGCCTCTCAGTCTATACAGTGAATCTCTTTGGGATGTGAAACATGTATTAAGGAATCTGACAAGGAGGACAAAAAGCAATAGTACATTAATAGAAAGGTGTCCTTGGACTATCCTTCTGGCCCTAAATCTCTGAATCTGTGAATAACTCTCTTGGGAGAGAAAAAAGGGTTCTCTGGTACCCTGTTTTTGGAAAGTATTTAATTTTTTTTTTGCAAGACAAAATAGAGGGTTTACTTCTTTTATTCAGAATGTTAACCTTTCAAAACCAACAGGAAACACAACATAATCCAGTATGTCAATTCTATTTCTCTGATGGCTATTTATAATTGCTATTCAAATACGAAATCTGCTTCTGACCTTTGGTACTGGAATATACTTGGAATTCACGCCTCACTGTGCTGTCAGCTCCTTTTCATGTATGCATTTATATGTGGGATAATAAATATGAGTTTGGGAGCAAAAGCTCTAGCAGTGAAATCCAGCTTGTGACTTTGCTGTGAGGCGTGCTAGAAAAAAGCTTGTATAGAAACTGAAGGAGAATGTTTTATTACTTTGAGCAGCTTTGAATATGACATCACTGTTTATAAATGACATTAGCAAAAAATTTTAATGTCAGAGTCATGCATATGAGAGTATCACTAAATTTGAAGTAATGCAGAGATGCATATTTTAATTAGTGCTCTTTACTGAAAATTATTTTGCCTGAATCTGTGATATAACAGTTTTAAAAAATATTTTCCAGGCTACACTTTTGTTATTACAATACATTTGATTTCAGTCTGTGTGCATCAAAACAAACCAGTGGCCTGTATATTCCAAACAGTACAATACTACGAAATTAACTCAGCTATCTCAGGCTATATGTTTTTGCTCTACATCTCTAAAATAATATACAAATCAAAGATAAATTATTTATACAGGTGATGCTTGGCAGACACTGTGAGATAATGGGATACATTAAATCCTTTTGTCCTCACAGCTAAGGCTAGGACTCTTCTTTAGAGTCTTGGGCAGTAGATATCTAAGGATTCTAAGGTGGATAGGAACAGTAATTTCTGCTGAGGCACACCCTAAGCAGTAGTTGCTAACAGTATATCTTAAACTTATACCTCTGGCATACCATAGATAAAAATCTGTATATCAATCACACTGTAATATGATAACTGAATTTTAAGGCTAAAATAAATTCACAAAAGAGTGCCAATTAAAATAAGGCAATAAAGTAACCATTGGTTTGTAACACAGTGTTATGCTCCTAGATAGAGAAACACAGGAGAAGGTCATTTAATGGTGAAAGTTGTGTGTGAATAGGCAAGTGTTTGAGGAGAGACTCTTTGTGTTACCTGGAAGTTGCCAGTGAAATTGCTGCAGGAATCTAACCATTATGACAGAACAATATTTGGGCATTGACAACACCTCTAGAGCTTTAGGCACATAAGGACAAAATTGTCCACGGTTCGGGTATGAATGTAAAACTGCAGGAGTAGGGATGTTTTTATTTCCAGTTTTCTGTGTCTTCTTCATGCCAGATTCAAATGAAAGCCAGTATTGTCTTTCAGGGCCAAATCTTGTTTTAAAAACTAGGCAGACTGTCTGTCCCCTTTATAAACTCACATGACTTGTGTAAAAATGTTTCAGTAGAACATAACACCAATTACACTTAAAATTACCGTTGTGATAAAGAATTAATTTTTAAACACTTTTTCGTGCAACAACTTGGTTATTACTTCCTGCAACAACTTTCAGCAACAGTTGAAATAGCTATAATGAAAATAAAAAAATCACTGCCTTTTAGAGAAGTATCTAAGAGTCCTCATATGGTTTGATGTAAGGATGATGGTGGCTGAATTGTTCCTGCAACTTTAACAGGCAAAGAACACTGAGCATTTGATTTAAGAGAAAAACTTGTCATTTGGAATTGATTTCTTCTTGATTTGGTTCAGTATAACATCAGAATAATTATTTTTCACTCTGAAGTATTTGTATTTTACGTATTTGGCTTTGGAAAAAGAAACCTCAAAATCAAATATTTTCTTTCCCCTAAACATTTTTGTATTTGGATCCAAATGTCAGCTGTCTTCTCATTGAATTCAGTAGGCTTTTGATCAAATTCTGATTTCTCTTGGGCTATAGCAGCTGGCTGGGGCTGGTTGTGGCTTGTACTAAGTGATGCCTGGTTCTCAGTTCAGCTGCAACCAGACAGGGGTGCAGACACACGAGCCGACACAGGTGGCAGGGCAGGCACCTGGGGAATAGCGGCATTGCCAAGAACTGAAAGCCTGAACTCTTACCTCTAGGGAAGGGTGTACAGGACAGAGATAAGGCAAAAATTATATGGTAGTTTGAGAAATACAAGATCTTTTATTTTGACAGCAGACCCAGAGTGTTTCTGCTTGTGTCAGCCCAGACTCTTCTATATGCCATGTATTTTACTTTCAGTTCCTCAGGGAGGTAATGGTCTAATTGAAGTGCCCTCACTCTCCCATTGATCTTATTCCACTGTGCATAAAGCACTGACATTCTTATGCAAAATTGGCTGAAATTAATATCAATGACTCCACAAACTGGTAGCTAGGACACCTGTGAAAGAGACACTGTCTCAGATTTGCTCATGGCTGATTGTGAGCAGGTAATGTAAAAAGATCCCAAGCCCCTAGGAAAGGTCCACAGTTATGTATTCCTAGGGTCATTTGAGCAGGTCTTCCTTGATCTCACTTACTGGAGCTATTTGATTTTGAATACAATATTTTAAATATTCATCAGCTCAGAGAGTCCCTGGGAATGGTGCTTCATCCTGGAAGGTACAGTATTTGCTTGAGAGGTGGAATATCTGTGTGCAATGAATTTTTAATAATTTTATGTGTGGTTGAAGAGACACAATAAGAGAGTTTGAGAAGCTATGATCATTTTGCCCTGGAATGCCAGCAGTCAGGTCATTGTGATAGTTTTTCCCAGGCAGGTGGCAGCTACACTGACCCTTGTTCTGGCTGCTGTGCATGATCTGCCAGCTAATTAGATAAAACAGGCTGACAAATTTCTTCCCTTGTTATCCTGAGAGAATCAGCAGAAAGCATTGTGCATATGGTGAATTAGAATCATCCATTTTAGATATTTTTCCTAGTTTTTATTTAAATATTTTGTTTACAAAAGAAAAAAAACAAACTGGAGCAGGGAGAAAGATCAACAGGTGAGCCGAAGCCCCTCTTGTGGATTAATAAAACTGCATTCAGAACATTTTTCACTTGACCCATTAGCTTTTTACCTAAAGAGTTAAACATACAACCATTAGGAGAGGGACAAAGCCATATGTTTTATATTTCAGTGCTTGCTTTGAGATCTTGACAGAAAATACTTGATCTTGAAGGTCAAGGATGTGTGGCTAAAAGTGAAAAAAAAAAGATATTAATTATAAATTGGAATGTATTTTAGAGCATTGTAGGACTATTTTGATTTTTTTTTTTAATGATCTCTTATCCTTCATATCCTCTGGCTAAAAACAATTATACCTGACAGAATTTTTCATTCCTTTCTTCTGGCTTGTTTTATCAATTTTCTTGCAAGTTTAGCTATCCTATTTTTATTTGCCTTTTCCCAGTCTTTTATTATCTGGAGCACATAATTTCTCCTCTTTCCTTAATTCTTCAGCTGCCTTCATCCAGATCCTGTGACCTGGATGCTGTTTTCAAAATAAGGAGACACAACTGGTTTTGAACAGCATCCTGTAATTTTATCATGGGTTTTTGACATTTCTGTGTACATTCTACTACTATAGTTTTGTGACAAGTGTATATTGAGCCAAAACTTTTACTGAGAAGCCTGTAAGGGTGTTTCTTGATTGATTCAAGCAGGAAATTTAGGTTCCTCTGTCGTTTCCATTTAATATTGTTTGACATATCTGAATATGTTTGTGTAGTTCTGTATAATAAAAATATTTACAAAATCCAGCATCTGGGGCTGTAGAAATGCCATTGTGTAAGGCCCTACTCATGCTTGAAAACTTTTTTTGACTAATTTACAACCAACAAGCCTGTGATGACTGACCAGAAAATAGCATAAATAAGGAGGAAGGCTAAATGTCAGTGCACTTGTCTGTTTATAAGTACCAAGACATTTGTATAAGATTGTTTTTATATTATGTCTGTCCCTCTGTCTACTTAGCACTTGTATTTGCCAAGTTACTTGTCTGAGGAGACTGCAAACTGGCAGAAACAGTAGAAACAGATAGAAACAATAGTTTATAAAGCATTTGTACTAAAAGCATGGTTCAAGGAGAATTCAGTCCTGATGTGAGTATCAAGAGACTATAATAATGCAACTTAGAGTAATGTGGCGGCCAAGGAGGAGCAGGATTTCTGTAATGTAGTAATATTGAGATGAAACTGGACAAAAGCTATTTAAGCCTGACTGCTGATGTACTTTCTGATGGTGACATCTGTCAGAGTGATACAATCTCTAGAGGGATGCAGTAGAAACTCCAGCAGTGAATTGTTTAAAAATTAGTCTGCTAAACCACTTGAAAATGTAGTAAATTGAAGAGGTCTGTGTTGGTAGAGGACAGCTAAAAAAACCAAACCATGTTCTTCCCAGTTTTCAGTACTGTGAGCCTGGGCCAGCTACAGCACTCTTGCCTTTCACTTATCCGATATATCTAAGCAAACTTATTTTGTAACACTTGGGAGAGGGAGCAATGTACTGTATTAAATACTTCCACTTATGAGCTGCATATATGTCATGAAATCTATTGCACTTCCTTCCTTCACAGCAGAGGAATTTTTTCTTACAGTATTTTCCATCAAAACAAATAATTCATTCGGATACAGGAGCCAAAATAAAACGTGAAAAGGTACAGTTCCTCAAAATGGTCAAAGCCAATGGTATAATTTGATATACTTCAATGGCGGTAAACTGCATTTTTTCCAAAATTGGGTTTGGAATACCCTGTATAGTGGAAACTAATCTCAACTTCATTTTCTAGCAACATATAAACTACAACAAGACAAAAAAAATATTATCAAATTAATTTTTACACTGTGTTAAATTTTCTATTCCTTTGTACTGGAGAAGTATTTTTATTTCATTCAAAATGGATTCTTCTCCAAATAAAATGGAAATTTAAATTATAGGCAATGGTTTATGGATTTTGCAAATAGTTAATCACCTTTAATTACTGTAGAAAGAAGTAGAACTAAGAGTCAGATGGATATAGTATGGTTACCAATGAAGCATTATCAAAACACTCAACCATAAGTATGATCCATTCTGACACCAATTTAAGCATAAGCTCTTGTCATCTGTACCATGAAGAGGTGGTGGTAGGTTTTTAACTATGGGTTTACCTGTAACACAAAACATGAAACACAAATTACAACAATCCTTGGCTTTCCTTAAAGACAAAACCATTGCAAACATTGATTATGTTATTTCTTTTCTTTTTTCCTACTGCAGATATATACAGCTGAAGAAGGTGTAACTACTGTAGAGGATTAACCCTAAGAATCTACAACCCTGCATACAGGTTGAAGGAATTTCTGTTCATGGAATTCAGCTAGGACCTTTTTTCCAAGGTCCACAGAGAGAGATGCCCTCCTGCCTCTGCAATGAGTATTCATTATCCAGGATACCAGCTCCCAATGATCTCATTGGTGTTGGACAAACTACAGACACAGACTTTGCTCTAATCTCTTCTTTAAGAGCTTTTGCAGCTTACTTAAAAGTTATGTGCAGGTATAATGAAAAAGTGGACATGATCAAAAAGAAATGATGGGGAAACTACAACAGTGCTATGGCTTATCTTGCCTGTGCAGAACTTGGTAGGTCTGATGTACTTTAACTTGTTAAATAGGTTTAAAGAAAGACTCCAGACTTGCTGCCTCTGTGCTTTAGCTCTTCACATCTTTACATGCTGCCCTTAAGCTTCCCTTTACCTCTATCATTCCCTTTGCCTTAAATAGCTTATTTTGACATTTTTTCCCATGAGACAAATCTTTTGGCCTCTCTCCAGGGCACAGGATGCTGCAGAGAAGGCAAATGTCTAATGGCAGAGCTGCAGAGAGGGTAGTCATCTTTTTATGGGGATGATGAGGGTCAACTATTCCCCCAGAGAGGCTGAAAAAATGATGTCTGAAGCCTGACCATTGCCTGGGCTATACACTAGTTCACAAAATCTGAGGTCTCAACTCAGCTCAAAGCCAGCAGTGAGTGCTCCAGTGTCAAAGCAGAGGGAAGAGGCAAAAAGATTTTTTGTTCTTGAGGTTCATTGGTGAGATCTGAACCAAATATTGATGTTGGTGCTGTGCTGTAAAGCTGGACTTAGAGTAGTATGTCTTGCTCAGAAAAGAGCCCAGTGGCTGCATGTCACAAAAGAGCATTTTAAGGTAGCTTAAGGAATCACTGGCAAAGGCAAACAGATTTAACACAAAAGCAACAGTGTCACAGAGTTCATTGGTGAGGTTCACTCCACTACTCATTAGATGGTTAAAGCACACAGAGGAAAAGAAACCAAAAAGTTGGAGTCAATCAATCAAAATCAAAATAAGCTAAAAAATATCTGTGTGGATGTGAGTGGCCAGGGGGAGAGTGTGGGGGTGAAGGGGGGCATAGTGGTGGTGGTGGATGAGTGGTTGGATGTGTGTGCAACACAAAGGGATAGAAAGGATGAGAGTAAGAAGGAATATAGCCTGAAGGCCCAACAGCTCTTAATTTGACATAATTTAAACTTAACAGTACTTAAACATAACAGTACCTTAAACATAACAGCCTTTAATTTAACAGCTTACAATTTTTGTTAAACAATTTAGCAAAGAATTCATATAGGATTACTATACCATCTTACTTACAGGCCCAAATTACAGATCTCAAGTATAGCATTTCTCTCACACTTGCTCTATCATATGAATCCTCCTGGACATAAAGAGTCTGTACAAGATACCTTGTGAAAAATTACCCTTGAAGATAGTGAAATATTCAATTTGGAAGGCTTTTGGCTTGGAAACATCTTCTTAGTGGGTTAAGAGTTGAGCGTTGAGGAATGGGGGTACCAGCCCCGGATCCAATATTGTTCGGCCATCCTCTGAGCACAGCAAACCTAAGAATTCTCTGGCTCTGAGAGGCCTCACTCAGAGGCTGCTCATAGCCCACTGTGGTCCAGGAGAGCTCAGAGGGTCTCATTTTGGACCACTGCTTATAGGGCAAATGAGTAAGCTTTAGTCATAACAATGTCTCCTCCTGGACACACTTTGTGTTAAAAACTTTCTTTGAAAGTGTGAGAACAAAAATGTTATGTCATTTGGACAAAAAAACCCAAAAACCAAAAAACAAACAAACAAAAAACCAAACAAACAAAAAAACCCAAAAAACAAAACCAAAACAAAACAACAACAACAACAACAACAAAAAGCATAAGCTCATTAGACAGCATGAGTTCCTAGGACCTGACAGTGTTTTTAAAAAGGTCAAGAGCCCAGGTGTTGTTGCCTAACTCTGAGGCCTCACAAGCAATTCTTAGATCATGGTGCAGTCTGGAGGTGGGGGAGGATGCACCACCACACTGGACTGCATGAAGGGACCTTACTCTGCTTTTAGTTCCATTTTCTGGTTATACTCTTCATGGGTTATACCCATGTCCTGCAAAAGTCTTACAGTTTGCTGGGCTGAAATCATTGCAATGTGGCATCTTTTTGTGCAACCAACATGCAAATGTAGTTTATGTTTTCTTGTTTCCTAGAGCATGTATTCCCCAAAACAAGGGGAAGACTGGTGTGCCACATTGCTTAACTACAAAAGAGATATGATGATCAAGACTTAGTGGGCATTTTGGTATAATTTTAAAGGTCTCTCCACTTAAAACAGCTCCTGGGGAATCAGCAATACTAAAGGACTACATGTAGTGAGGTCTCTGGTATTATTTGTTCTTTGAAGGAAGAAATAGGGAAGAAAAACATGCGGACAGAAAAAGAAAAATACTTGAAGCAAAACATGTTTTAGAAAACATAGTGGGTTTGTTGGTAAGGCAGTTTTGCAGAAACTGGAAACTGAGTATTTTAGGCAGTTGTGAGTACATACTTCTTCATTCAGGGAGAAACAAGACTCCTGTAGCAAATCTTCCCTTTGCCACAATAGAAAAGGGAACCCTGGATCATTTTGAAATATTTCTGCAGAAAAGCACATTAGACCTAATGACTGCATGCTGGGTGATGGAAGACACTTCACCTATCTGGGAAAAAATGCTTTTTAATGACTTCCTTTTTTTTATTTCTAAAACCCAGTAAAGGTGTCATGTTATAATCTCCCAGAGATGCTCCCAGGTGAGCTGTTGAATGGTAATATCAGCACACCTAGGGCTTCACACTCTAATATAACCCACTGTGCCTCACAGTTTAATCACACTGTGGCATTTAGAAATCATTCATTGTGGCTGGCAAAAATGTCTTGCAATAACACCATTACTGCAACTTACATTTTTATAGCAATTTTTACTTCTTAGGCAAACATACTGAAGTAGTCTACAAAACATTTTAAGTACATAACAGGCATTGAATCACTGAGCATTATGAATCCCTTATGACCTAGAAACATCCCTTATACAATGAAAGCATATCACTTTTTCATAAGAAGTTATCATAGTTATAAAACATGCATATATATTTAATTTAGATAAAACTTCCTTTTCCAAGAGATCACACTGAGTCATGGATTCTGATATCAAAGTTTAAAATACAAGGGAATTCCTTATATCCACTTGGAGACTGGAAGTCTGACAGCAATCAAAGGTTTTAAATAAATCTATAACACAAGCTGTGGTAAAAAGGGCTTCTAGCAGACTGCTAAGCTTAACTGGGGCTTACTAAGCTCAAGAGTGTACAACACACACAATTCAGCATTTAATATTCTTGTTGCTCAACGTACAGGCTGTCAGCCACATTTTGGAAGAATTCAGCTATTGATATATCACAATGGAATGTGAAAATGTCCCTTCACCAGCATGAAATATTCAATTTGCTATGATTTTTTGTCATTTATAAAGCTTTACATGTTCTGGGTACGGCAACCAGAGTTTACTATTGTTCACGTTCCTCTGCGACAACTGCATTAGATTTATTCACTGTCACATGGCCCCTTCTAAACTGGCTGCCTTCTCCATGGATTCTTGGATTTCATGTCCCCACATGGCTGAGAGAGCACCCAGGGTATGGTGACAGACAACAGGCTGTTCCAGGGCTTTGAGGTGCTGCAAACTCTCCTCAATTAAACATAAAAAAACCCCAAAAAAACCCACAGAATCAGTGACTGCAAACCACAGAGAACACCCAATACAAAACATGACTTGAAGTTGCCACCTTTATCACTGCAATATTGCCTTGACAGGCTCTGAATCAAGTCAGTCCTTAGATAAATTTTGCTCAGGGAATGTTTTAAACTTATAGGAGAAAACCAAAGTAACCTTCAAAATCCAAGCTTTCCATGTGTGCTCTGAGCATGAGAGAGAAAACCAGTGAGCTGACAACAAAATGGAATTATATTATGGTAAATATGAGGAGGCCACAGCAAGGACAGTGAGGCAGATAAATATTGCTGATCAGCTCACCCCAGGCAGAGGTGTATGCATTGCATTTTTATACGTAACAAGACATACCTGGAGTGGTCTGAAGTCAAACTGATTTTAAAATAAACACTGCTGGTATTCGCCTACAGCAAAATAAATCTGTCCCAGACCCTAGGCTGATGTCATCCCTGCAGTCCTCAGCTAGTTTTTCCATTCTTGTGCCATTGCTTCCCTTTTAAGCATTTTTCTGTTTTGGAAGAAAACAAGGAGAGATTTGTAAACAGCAGAGGAAAGAAGGCAAGAATGTTTGCTCTAATGTTGATCAGGCAGAAGTCATGGGCTTTTTAGCAGTAATGAGTGATTTCACTTTGGGGTTGTTTTGTATCTTGAATGCTCAGATGGAGCCTCTGTACTTTACAGAGGAGGCTGGAGGCAGGCCAGGAAGGGACTGTTAGTTTAATACTGATTTTAATTTCATATGTCACTAAATTGCAATTAAAATTGAATACTTATTGCACATTACTCTGTGTATGAAAACCAACATCCTTCATTATTATGGCTATTAACCACAGATTTTTTAGATATTTGGTATTTAAATATTTATCAACAGCTATAGTGTATTTGGTGTATAATTTCTTCTTTTAGGCCTGAAAGTGTGTCTAGAAGCTTCTGCTCTGAGCACAAGATCTCTGCAAACAGCAATAAAGTCTACATGACTCCTCAAAAGTAATTTGGTATAAATGCTGCCATTGTCTCATTGTACCTGTAAGCAGAAAGCTCAGTTACAGAGGGATTATTACCAAGTTGTGCCCAAAACACAGATGTAGGTCAGGGATTTGGGATGAACATGGGTACCTAAAAGTCATGTCACTGGACACTAATTTTTCAGGCTCTTAGAAGTTTTGAAATAACAGGTTAATTAATTAGGCGCTGAGTATTTTGATGATTTTTAAATGTTTAACAATCACCAAGAGCAAGTTCAATGCAAGAATGAGAAAGAAAGAGTGGATTAACTCTTTAATCATAATTTCAATAGTGCTGTACTTTTAAGGAATAAAAGGGAAAACTTAGAAAACAAGAAGTTAGACTTTCATGTAAATTAAGATATAGAAGCATGTTATATTTCACAATATAGTAACTTTGTCTAATTCCTGCAAAGCTGTTTTGGCCAAAGGTTTTGTAATACTTTTGCTGCTAGTGAAACCAGATGACTTTTCAAAGGAGAAAAGCTCTAGGTAAGAGCCTAAAGTTGCAGCACTGCTGCAATACATTTTCTTAAAGCCTTCTGTGCATTGTCCAGAAGACTTAGAAGAACAAGGCTGGATCCAAAGCTGTGCAGTTACCTTAAGGACCATTTAGGCACCTGTGAGTCAGAAAGTCAGAAACTCCTTGCATGCCCAATAGATATTTAAATAGTGAAGTTGTTGCAGTTTTGGGTAGATGGTTGGTTTACTGGAAGGCTGCCACTGTGTATATAAACATACATTAGAAAAGTTTCAGCCCTTTCTGTTCCTGTACATATTTTTATCTTTCCCTCCAAAGTGTCCAAACTGAAATTAATAACCAAGAGTGAGTACTGCACCAGGATCTGTACCAAATATAACAGTACCAGCTATTTTGCTACAGGCTGGGTAAAAATGGAGAGAGACAGACCACTTATATGATGTTTCTCTCCACAACTCTTGCCTTTCAGAAGAAAGCAGTGAGAAAGAAGGTTACAGGTATTTTTCAGGCGGATAATACCTGCAAAAGCTGTTTTACTTTCCATCAGCTGTCTGGGACTCATTGCATCAAAAAGAGGAACTGTGACCTCCTGCTCTGTACAAGACCGTGATCATTTGCTCAAACATGAAACATATAACACATGGGGCCTGAGCCATTCTGGGGAGTAATCATAGTCACAGTGGAAATTCACATACTATCAGTGAAACCTAAATGGAGCTCTGCACAACAAACATTTACTCATGTAAGCCCATGGGATTACTCATGCGATTAAGCATCTGTCAGAACTGAGCCTTAAATATGTCACACATCCAATCTGAATGTGGGTGTGAATATATAATGATGCAAAAATATAAACACACAAATATGCCATCTTCTGTGTAGCTGTCAGTGACTGATAGAATCACCTGCTTATCCAAAATTAATTCTTAATTAAAATAAGAGAGTCTTCTTCATGCTTAATTTTTTTTTTCTGGATGGCTGGAAAATAATTAGAACTCTAATTAAGCAATTTCACCTGATGTAGTTATCTGAACATTAACTCATCAGCAGCGCAGTGAGGGATTTTGCGTACTCAGGGAAACCTGCTCATACTCCTTTGAATCCCTTGAGTTTTGTGCCTATCAATTTTATGTGGCCTCCACAGGCTTTTGACCAAGGCTTGCACAGACTTTTTCCTGCTGCATTTTTCTGGTTTTCATTAGTATAAGACCTCAATGGATTTCATTTTCTTATGGATGTTTAGAATTCTGGTATTTTTTTTTTTTTGGTTGTCATTTCATATGTTAAGAAGGCACAAAGTATCTGTGATAGCAAGGGACAGGATCTAATGGGTCAGATGAGCTCTGCCCAGGTCTTCACTCCAGTTTACACATTTCTTGGTACTGCCACTGCACATGAGCTTCTATGAACCCAGCCTTTTCACTGTATTGCATAATTGTGTGTATTGTCTACATTAGCTGCACAAAAAAGGCCTCACACAAATCTGCCTTCTAGCCATATTAGTTTCTTAGGATGCTGCTCAGGACAAACATTCAGCATTACTCCGGCAGGTGAAGTTATACCCAGCTGGCTGTGCACTAGTGAGATAATCCACAGGCCTGCACCACAGTGTCCTTTTAACTTTAAACTGTACACATGAAAAATGCTCTGCCTCCTGCTATAAAAAGAAAAATGAATACCTGGGCACTTGGGATTTTTTTCTATTTAAATGCAGATTACAGCTTTCCCCACAATCATTTGGAACCATTAATCCTTTTAGGAGATTTCCTAGGGCAGAGGGAGATGGACAAGGTTGCTGTTTCAACATGTTTTTTTGTTCTGCGAAAACCTTTTAAGTTTTAGAAATTGGTGAATCTGGCACAGTTTTATCAAAAGAAAAAGAATAAAAGGAGCTTAATAGTATTACTTCTAGTACTGGAAAAGATTAATTATTTCCAGGGTGTGCCTCCACACTGGATAAGATTTGGAATATATACAAACTTAGTCTGGGAAACACTCAAGCTTCTCTAGTAACTCATAGTTGCCATAAGATCAGTAATTACTGAGTAGACGACAGGTAAAGAGAGATTTAAGCAAATTCTCCATTTACTGTTCACAGGCTTAAGGCTACCTGCAGGCTGCTGTAAGCCAGCCATCCTAACAGATTAATTTGGGTTAAGTGGAGTTGTGCCTGTTTCCAGTTATGCTCAAAGGAATAATGAAATCAACATTTAAGTCTCCTGCCTGTTGATATCTATTTGGAGGCAGTTTAAACAGAAGCAGGTCTTTCTGATAGTCCTCAATGAGTCTTGAACTCAAGCAGTGGGATATGAAGCAAAACGCTTTTTTGCTGCCATGCCCTTGTGTTAATTAACTAAGTTATGATGCATCTGACAGTCAATTTAGTTTAGGGTTTTCTTTAATCCAAAAGATTCATTTGCAGTCTAGTAATTTAATACCAAAATAAATGCTGCTGAACTTTTATCTTTCTTTTTTCAATGATCCAGTTCATAAAAATTTATGATGTAGCTTCAGGATAGCAAGTTTCTGACAGAATCCTTCTATTTCTGGATAGAAATGTTGCTTCTCAGGAATTTTTTTTAGAGGGGTGGGGGCTCTGCACTTTTTGCATTAAACCAAATATACAAATATACAGAGCATCCAAGACAGGCTGAAAGTCAGGCCATCCCAGCAGCTGAGGAAGCTCACCAAAATCCATATGATCTTACTCTTTTCCAAAGGATCTTCTGAAGAAAAAGCTGCTGATTTTTATGTTCCATACAGAGGAAGCAGTTTGACTTGAGTTATTCTGAGGCAAGTGAAGCAATGGGATAGCTCAACAGAGGTACTAAACACTACCTTGAAGGCATTTTAAACTCAAGTGTTTTTTCTTTCCTTCAGGTTTGCGTGCTGCACTATTGAGCATAACAGTTATAAGAATTCTATTCTGCAATTTAACCAGTAGTAAATGCAACTGGGAAACTATGTAGTGTGAGGAAGAATATAAAATACCGATTGCTCTTAACGATTCTTTTGCCCTTTTTTCCCACCATATAAAATTAAACTAATATATTTAGTTGAGTCAGGAGACTGAAATACTGGAATTGAAAAGTGATGCTTCACTGTGAGGAGATTAGATAGTAGGGACATCTTTTGAAAGATTTTATTTTAAAAGACCAGAAAATTATATAGTGCTGTGGACCTTTTACCTCAGTTTACATAGGAGAGACAATTACCGCTGAAGGGGTTCCTGCTCTTGTGACACCATGAGGGCTGGCACATGACCTTAGCTGTGGCCAGCTTGGACCACAGTAATTATCTAATCTGACCTTTTGCATAAAGTTGGAATGTACTTTCACTTCTGAGATTTCTTGGACAAGTTCTCCCTTTCCAAATAGAAATGTTATCTGGCTTTGAACGGCATTTCTGACCATCTGGTTTTCGTAGCAGATCAGAAACATTAGATGTATCTGCTGCACACCTGCAGCTCTGGGGCCTGAACCCAAAGTGCCCATGAGGGTGAACAGAAGCTTGCTGAGAAACCAAAAAAATGTGCACAATCTTTTAGAGGATAAGCAGTTGTGACTTACAGTGAACGTTCTACTGAAGAGACCTTCTGATGTATGATATTTATTATCTACCCAGAAGATCTTTAATGTGCCTTCCAACACAAAGCATTCTGTGATTATAATATTAGGCCTTTGGGTGGTTACATAAATGGTGGGGTAATGATAACCAAGACATGTTGTTAATGAACCTTTTTGCCTATCTTTTCCTCCACATTAGAGAAGCAAAAGGTGCAGCTGAGTACCAGTAATATTATGATATTCTTCCCAGCTGCCTAATGATATGGAAAACTGTTGACACTAGTTCTAGTTAACAGCTGTTGAAATGAAACCCTTAGCAACATAACGGAGAACATGAAACGGTCTTCCTAAATGAAAGACCTGACAAGTGGGTGGAACGCTTAATAAATAACAAGCACCAAACTCTTTTTTTTTATGAAATAGAGGTTTCTCATTTCCTGCTTCTTGTGATTTCTTACAATAGTACTTGGTGCTTATCCTATGCTTTTGCTCTCTAAAGCACTGTATAAACATTAACTAATTAATCCTCCAAACACCCCATGAATTAGGTGAGAAAGCAATATTTCCATACGCATTCTGCACTGTAGGGAAAATATTAGAACAGACTTTAAAAGGAGCCCTTTGCTCATTTGCATGTGTTAACCTCTGTGTTACACATGTCCAAACAACAGGGTTTCTTCTAAGGGCACACAATAGAGAAGTAACATTTATCAGCATTTATTTATTTTTTTTTTCATTAAGTGACTGAAAATTAAGCACATATTTCCCTACTGTAACTTGAATTGGTCTCTCAGTGTTTTGTGCCTCACTTATCTCTGAGGTAAAACTTAGCAGATGAAGGCAATATGTTTAATATATTGGTTAGTGCCTTGTATCTCCTTGTAAGATTTAATCCCTGCTTTCCCATCCTCAGCTTTCCTGTGATATTTGTGTTTGTGCTGTCCTTGCTCATTTTTCTTCTCTTTCAAAACACAGGTTGTGTTATAAAATTAGAGCCTAAGCACTGTGATGCTTGGAATTGCATTGAGACTGGTACTAAGTTCATTTGTTCTGACATTATAATGTCTGCATCTTCTATCTGTGTGCAACCTTAGTAGATAAATTTGAGCCCACTTTTCTTTCATATTCCACTTGCTGGTTAAAGTGCAGCTGTCCCTTTCTGCTCAGAATATGTCCAGGGGGGACAACAACCTTACAAGACTGCGAGCAAGCTGTTGGGTAGCTATTACTGCCTGCAGCCACACTGCCTGACAGAAATTCATATTTCATCATTTACTTGAAGCCATCACTGCTTCCAGTACCCCATATTATGACAACTCTTTGTTTCCCTGTTTGAATTTTCCTTTTATTTTTTTCACACACTTCTCCCCTGAATGCCTGATGTCAAAGATCTCCTTGCTCCCTGTGATATGTTAGATGAGTGTCAGAAGATGGCAATGAGAATTTCACTGCAGGTGCAGTGCAACCTATCCCCGAAAAATTATATATAATTAGGATCTTACTCTATAACCTTTTTTTTACTCCTCAATTTGCCCACCCATCACATCAGGGTTTCTGAGATAAATGAAAATTAGGAAAGTTTATTTTCAATGAAATAACTAAATGCTAATTAAGTCTATTTAAATTAATAGTCACAAAAATTTAATATTCACTGGTAACATTACTGTTACATCAGGTACTGCACCTAAGATTAAATCATCTTTGACATGCACAGTTACTCTGTCTTCTCAATAAACTATTAGGAAGAAAACTGATATGATATATCAGAAATAGTAATGATGCAAGAAAATGGTTGCATACTTGCCATGTATGGGCTTATTTTGGGTATTTTTTTTCCCTTCATTACCAATACACACTCTCCTATTGTCCTGGGCCCCTATTCCAGCATATATAATGTGTCTTGATAGCCTCCAGGCTATTCAGTAGGGCCCAGACTAAAATATTATTTTGTTGTTGTTTGATTATTGATTTTTTTTCTTAATTTTGCATTCTTAAGCCACCATTGTATACTCTGTTGAACATATTGCTCTCTGCTGTCTTTAATCAGAATGCCTTTTAGATCTGAAAGATTCTCTTTAGCTTGATAGTAGTGTCTTTGAGTTTGAGCTTCCAACCTTCCTGTGTTAACAGATTGTTTCCTCTCTTCTAAAATATGGCTCCATCTACAGTTTATCCAAAACCTTCTCTTTTTATCAGATTTAATTGCATTTTTATCATGGAGAATGTGCTTGCAGCTATTAATGTTCTCCTGAGCTTGTTTTTGACTTGTAAGCTGTAACTGTTTAACTAAAAGCATAAGATTGTGTTCTTAGGACATTTTGCCACTGTTCTGTGTTAGTACTGGCAATTATTTTTTGTTGTGTTTCGGACAGCTACATCCACTCAGAGGAACAGACAGGGCAGTTTTTATACCAGTCTGCTTAGTTTTATTTGTTTCCTTCTGCTGCACATCAGCAGGTTTACTTTTTTAATAATTATTATCATAATTTTAATTTTAATGCTAAAAGAAGAATGTACCACACACTCCTTGGACGATCCTGTTGTCCACAAGATTTTCATTTTTCTGTTTCAGTTTTCTGTTTCTCAGGACCTGGGACAGTTTAAAGTCACCCTATCTAGTTTTCCAAACTTTTGCCTTCTCCATAGGTGCCTTAAATTATCATGTGTACTACCCAGCATTATCAAGGTACTGGCATAATTTAAACACAGAAAAAATACCATTTAGGAAGATACATCTATAAATTTTATCAAATGTAGGTTAAATTATTAGATATTATGTTTTGCTGTCTAGAACACAAATTTCAGAATAGTTAAAAATCTTGTGGCAACACAGTGATTTATTATGCCAACATCCAGGCTGGGAGAAGTGCTGCTTCACTTGCATCCACATAGGCTGTCAACTCAGCTCTTGTGGAAGCACTGTCCACAACTCAGTGGGCAGATCCTATATGCCATAATTCTTGCCTGTGTACTAGCAGCACTCAGAAACTAAGAAATAATGTTGTTCCTTTTGTTTTACTCCGTGTTCCTTATTTTCTAGGATTACCTAAGCCAATGATCTGTCAGAGAAATACCACATTGCAACACTGTTTTGTTCATCTTGAACAGTCCAGTTTTGTGATCCTTCTGCCACAGGTTCTTGGGTTGTTCATGTACTTTTAGAGATTCACTTGTGGTTGGAAGGTCAAAGTCGGCCCAGAAACTTTTAACTTGCATTATGCAGCAAAAGGCAGATATGAAATCTTGTTCTTCATATAGCTTTATTCTTAGCTATTTTATTCTAAAGTCAATTAGCAATTGGGTTTTTAGAAGGTGTAAGATGGACTTTTCAGCTTCAGATCCTCTGAAGCTCCTCTGCTTTTTCACTCTGCCCTATCTTCATCTGAAAAAAGTCAAGTGCATGTGAAATATATTTATAGAATGGGGAGAGTAATACTACTGAAATTTCTTTCAAGCCATTAGGTAAATCAGAATCTGTGGAACTGGGCAACCATGAAAAATATCTAATGTATTACATTCACCACTCCTTATTACATGCAGAGGAAAATGTCCTTTGAGTTTTCTTCCTTTTTTTTTTTTTTTTTTTTTACATTTCTAAAGGGATTCAACTACTCTGATAGACCTTTCAGCACCTCCATCCTTTTATTTAGAGTATTTTAGTACATTTTCTTTTACTCTTTTTCCATATGGGTAATCTCTCTGATCTATTGTTTGTCTCAGAGCTTTTTAATTTATTGTTTCAGTTTCTACTGCCTTTGAATCATGAAACAAAAGCTGCTTAAAAGTACAATTTCCTTTCAGCATCAACAGCAGTCAAGAGACCAAATAGACTCAACAGACTCCCAAAGTACAGTAGCTTAAAACTACCTTAGTTTCTTGGCAAGGGATTGCTAAATTTTCAGAGAAGTGGAAGGTTTGAAGGCTGTAAGCTTTGGTTGAAATAGGGGAGAAAAGGGAACAAGACCAGAGGCAGAGGGAAATAAGGTCTGTTTTGTCTCTTCTGTCATCCACAAATTCAAACCTTCACTTCTGCTCCTTTTCACTCAGTCCTTTCACAAATAAAAGCCTTTTATGCAAACTCATTAACTACCCCCCTGAAACCCATCTATATGTTATATATAATTCATGAAAGAAAGCATAGGGATTTCTGAGAAACATATTGTGCCAGAGAATTAACCACTCCAAAGTAAAACAGATAAAAATGGATATAATATACATATGTCAAGAGCCTCAAAAATATGTGATTTGTCATTAATGTAATGGAATTTTGCAAATAAAAACAAGAAAGCTATTAAACTTCAGATAAAACTCCAAAACATCCAGAGGAGTATTATTCACATCTGAAGAACAAGTTTTATTCTTTAAGACAGAAATAACTGGGCTGCAGTAAAAGATTTCTGTGAAAACTATCCACTTGGAAATGTGTGCCTTTCCCTGCTGTTAGTGGAAGTGCTGTGACGGGTTTGTCAGTCACTCAAGCTGTGGTGCTGCAAAAGCAGCACAGCATTTCTATTTCAAGTGAGTCTGTCGAAGTACTTCTATAACAAACCAGCCTCCACTTCTCCTCCAGTACAAACAGCAATCTTAAGCATTTCAATCACATCAGACTCTTCGGTGGAGGGAGAAAATTTCAGCACTATTGTATGCAAAACATACAAGAACTTTCCAGTTTCTTTTCTTTTACCATCCAACAAACATACCAAAAGCTGTGACAAGAAGAAAAGCCTTCTTTAAAAAAGTAATATTTTCTAAGAATTGAAGAAATCATAGCAACAAGGCAAAAGCATCAGTTCTAATGGATGATTGGAAGGTTTTCAAAGGCAATTAAAGAAATTATGGGCTGCAGAACTCAGGTGTAGGAGTAGCTGATCTGAAGGGTTGTATTTTTAATGGACTCTTCTGGTAAGCTGTCAAGACACTTTTCCCCCATGAATTTTCAATCATTTCGCTAACTCTCTCCATTTTACTTGCTGTTTATTCAATTATGGTGGTTAACAGAAGCTGTTCCTATTTCACTGAGATCAGTAGTTCCCAAACTGCTCACCAAACACTGACAGCTACAAGGCTGTAATAAGCAAGATTCATCCTCAATAAAACAGTGTGGGTTTTCTAGGCCTTTTCACATGTGATATTTTGACCACAATTGGAAATGTTTGTTTTTTAAATAGAGGAAACATGTAAGAAACATTTTCTATTTTATCAAGAGATGGAAGGAGTTGTTAGTGTTAGACAGTAACAGCAATGTCAACATCAAGAAGGGAGACAGATAATTCACTACTATATTAACTATTAACAGATGTGAAACTGGTAAAATAGATTCTAACAGACTGCACCTGGACTGAGCTAGTGCATTCTGCAATGCATCCAGGCTCCTGGTCACCTGAGCCTCACGCTGGGGCCAGACCACATCAGGCTCCTGCAGGCATGAAGGGCTGGTGAAAAAGAGTGATTCTGCCAGCTGGGCCATGGGGGAAGACTCAGATCCATAATCTATGTGCTCAGCTTCTGAAGAGAGATTGTGCTTTAGGGACAAGTCATGAATTTCAGAATCAACTGAGAACTCCCTTGGTACTGTGATTTAGAGGGGGATTTTAATGGGGATTGCCTCTAGTGGCGGGAGCAATTTTAGGTGATGGAAGAGCTGAGTCAAAAACAAGAAGCTGAGCAATAAAACAATTAATGTCCTACTTTTGCCTTTTTCAGCTGCATCTCTTCTGAATATTGTTAGCAGAATTTAGCCAGCTGTGTTATACAATTTCTTTACAAAAATAGAATTCCCTTTCTTATCTAGCATATTGTTTTGCTGTAACATATGGGTTTAGGCTGTGGCAAATTTCAGGTTGATTACAATGAAACAATAACCAGCCTCAGTGAAAGCAGAAAGAAAGAAATACTTCTGTAACTTTCCTGTCCTCAGAAGCACATTTGAAGTGACCAGATTACATAATTCTCCATTTTGGTTAAGGAGCTAAACTTTCTGGGTGCTAGAGGTATATACAGCTACTGTTTTGGGGGATGGGGGAAATGCTAGGGAGAATTTATTTGTCAGTTTTTACTGTGCTACTGGACAGAATGGGGTTCATAAACACTGGCAGATGATGGAGCAGGGATCTGTGGCTTGACCCTGGAGCTCTGTAGTGGTTTCTTCAGCCCACTGCCTATTTTCCCAGCCAGTCGTCTGGCCCTGTTCACTCATGCTGTTTTCTCTCCTTTAGGTTCCTCTTCCTACTCTAATTTTCTTTGCCTGCAGTGTCTCAACCTGCACTCTTCATGTATGTCATCCCAATCCCACTTGCCCATCCATGTCTAATGATCATTTTTCAACTCTTTTGATGTCCACTTTCCTTGCTCTTGGATCCCAGTCCTAGTCTACCTCCAACCTTTTCCTCAGTCTCAGATCAGCTCCATGCTCCCTCCTGGAATTTCAGCAGTCTCACTTCCTCTGTGGTCCCATCCTTTTGCATCCCAGCATGTCTCACCCTGTTGTTTCTCCAGTTCCTATTCATCTGTCCCAATTTGCTTAAGCTCTAGGTACAAACTTCTCCAAGTTTTTAAACCATTTGTCTAAGCCAGCCAAAGTAGTCTCTGTGTTTTTTTACAGCTCCTAGTCCCCGTCTCTATTAGCTTTTCTGCTTGCTCAGTAAAGTCCTGTTTGTCTTGATCCATCTCAGGGCTGGGTCACCATTCTCTCACAATATTTCAGCCTAAATAATTTGTAGAAATAGCAAAGGACTTAAGAATATGAAGCACTGGGAAATTTGAACAGGGGGTGGTGTTAGCCTACATACAACAGATTGCATTCTCACTAGAGTAACACCCTTGTCTGTTTTGCTGCATATCCATAAAGTGTGGTGGAAG
Source organism: Passer domesticus (assembly GCF_036417665.1). NCBI lineage: Eukaryota > Metazoa > Chordata > Aves > Passeriformes > Passeridae > Passer > Passer domesticus. Next base: position 50,545,668 of record NC_087476.1, read on the forward strand.
TCATTAGAAGCACTTATTTTTATTTTACTGTCTACCAATAGTGCAAGTAACTGTCCATTAGAACTTAGATCTCTCATACTTTGGAGAAAATTGAAAGCATATCACGTAATAGAAGATGGTAGTTGAAACAATGAGCCAGATGCTAAGATGGTGTAAATCAGTGTGAGTGTAAGGAAGCAATTCCAGTTCGTGCTCACTGCAGATCTCCTCTTTTGAATATATATTCTCTAGTAAAAGAAATGCTAATAGAAAAATTGTTAAACTGAGACTAAAAATCTGCCTTGTAATAACAGCAACTTGATCAATCTTGTTTCTCTCTTGAGCTTAATTTGAATGCAAAAACAGTGGGTTTTTTATTATCTAAGTAAACTTTCTAATTAAAAAAACAATCAAAGTTTTATAACACAAGCATAAAATGTAAAGAGCTCAGTTCAACTATGCTGATTAAAACTGAAGTTTTGTGTCCTAATAAAAATTATAGATTTACTTTCTTTTTCTTTTGATAAAAATTACATTAATTTTTAGGGGTTTTGTCCTTTTTATTTCGATTTTAATTTTGTGGTTGTTGTTGTTATTTTTGTTGGGATTTTTTTCACTATAGTCTGTAATTATGTAGTACTAAGCCAAAGACATTTCCACTCTTTCAGAGTCTTTAACTTGCCCTGTTTGGATATTCTGATTTCATTTTCGCCCTCTCTCTCACAGGACTCTTTTATGTGTTTATTTTTCCTAGTCCTCAGGATTGTTGAATAATGGTAGGGAAATTGCCTCTTTCCATTTATGGACACTAGTTTATTTAAACTAGTTTCAAAAGAGCTATTTTATTTATAATTTTTTAAATTTTATTTTTAAGCTTCCTCTAAAACGTATTTTATGGTGCTTATAATCACTTTAGTGATAGCAACTCCTAATAGCAACTTTCTTAAGTATAACTCCTGGAAGTAAGTTTTGCTTTGGGGTTTACTCTAAGTGGTTGATGTATGCCAGGGATGGCTGAGTAAGACCAATGCTTTTGCACAGTTGACACAGATAGCCACACATCTTGGTGGAGCATAGGGCAGCCAACCATGTAGTTGTGCTGTTTACAACTTCTGTTTTCATAATGTCTATATATTTGGCTTACACAAAACAGAGCATGGACCAATGAATAATGTTTAAGGATCTCTGTGTTAATACTGAGTTTAGATTGGGTCTCCATGGTTAGAGATGACAAGAATGAATCTGAAGGATTCAGAAAAAAAAATTTCTTTTTATTGAATGAACGGTTTCATAGAGGTGTTTTATTTTAGATTTTCCTCAAAAAAAAAAAATCTCCTTTTACCATTTGTTGATCACAGATGTTAATATGAAAAAAAAGAGCTACAGAACCTTGCTGGTTTTTATCTTTACAGTTTTTATAGACAAGTTAAAACTTTTTCAAGTATCAGTATCTTCCAAAAATCTTCAAAGCTAAACTTTGATAAAAATACCTGCAACAGATCAACGACCACTTTTCAGTATTCCCCTCAATAACATCCAAACCCCAAACATTTTATCCATGACACCGAGCCTCAATCACAAATATGACTGGTACTGTAAAACTGCTGATTGCAATGGCAAATCATGTCCTCTTCTACTAAGATGTAAGTTTTTGCTGGCTTTAGCCTTTCCTTAGTAATTTCAGAAAGGCTTTTTGCTATAATCTAAACCTACCCAGCTGCTTTATCATGGACTTGCAGTGGCACACTACTTAAGATGTAATAAACTACAGTGTAATTAAACAGCAAATGTCCATAAGTAAAGTAATTTTCTCTATTCTATCTGTTGATATTTCACAGCTTGAATGCTCTTTAATTATTTATTAGTTTGCTTGTTTGCTTATTTCAGTTCTAAAAGGCCACAACAAATTCAAATCCTCTATGGAAGTAGACTCTATTAAAAAAAAAAAAAAGAAGAATATATACAGGAAAGACAGTCCCAACTGTACAATTAGACAACAGGGGTGAGGAGGTACGTGATATAAAAATGAATCAATGAAGAATCAAAACATGAATGTGCTGGCAGCTCTGACTTTTAGTTTTTCCAGTCATTGGCATGCTAAACTTTGAAATCCTAGCTGAGTGATGTAAATGAGTGAATCCTTTAGACACTGAAGGTATGAATCCTTTTAGACATAAACTATTGATCAAGTCTGGGACTAAGTCTAGATCCAGCTGCACAAATACTTCTTCTGAGAAGGAGTTTAGGACATGAGGGCATATTTATGCTCATGACTCAACAGGAGCATCTCCCTGACAATTCTGACCCTCTCCACTGTGCAGTAAATAATCGATGTACCTGGCCATTAAAACTTGCTAAACCACCGGTGCATTTACTCTGTTGGACTCTGTAATATCAATAAAGTTTGTTGTTGTTTCTCTCTTGTGAATGATGTGCACAGGCCCATCAACAAGAAAAGGTGATACTGGAATGCAGACAAATATGAGACTACAGTGGTATTGCACAGCTGCTACCCACCAAATGTCTAATATAGCAGAAGCAAGGAAAAAATGTGGAATACTTCTAGTTGTCTTGTTTCATAGAATAATGAAACAAAGCTGCTTCTAGGTCCCATTACAGTGTCTGTAAGTGGCTCACATACTTTGCATCTCTCCTTTCTTTTCTTCGTGGCCCCTACTGTTCCTATGATATGCAGAGAAAGTCACCAGAGGATTAATCTACAGTTTAACTATATTTATTCGGCATATTTTCCACACACTATGAGAGGCTGAATCCATGTTTACAGGAGAATTGGCATCCCAAGAAAGAAGGAGCACTCTGTTGACTGCTGCCTTGCAAGCACTCTGTTTCACAATTTACAGTAGGTAATAAGTAAATGTTTGCACAAATTAGAGCTGATTTAAGTGCAACAAAGTAAAAAAAAAAATACTACATGCAAACAGAAGATTTTGTAGTGCATCAGATTGATGAAAAATTAAGCTGTATACAAAATTACCATCTAGGCATTCCATATTCATATTTGACAGCACTGTATGGTTTTCTTTTAGACATTTTTTTTCCTAACTTGCACATTTTTTCTAATGTGTCCTCTGCCTAACATGAAAATCTGCTCCATAGGCCTGTTGGCCAGGCAGAATTGTAAGATAGGGGCATTCTATGGCTGTTTGTACAGCAACTGTTCTGCATGTATGTCCGTGTTCGTGGTTCAACATGACACTATGGACACATCATTATTTTTTGCATTTTCTCTCCATTGTCTTTCCAATGCTTTTGAGACTAGTCTAAGCTGAATTGCAACATCAGAGAGGCTGATCTAGGGCTGATCCCATCCAAAAGAACTCAGATAACTTTCACTTTGCCTAGCAATGGTTGGAGTTTCAGCTGTTGGAGAAAACTGTTTTAAAAGACATATAAAGGACAGGGAGAAATAAATTTTTTTTTTGTCTGTTCCTCTGGAGAGCAAAGGTATCCAAAGTGCAGTAGCTGGACCTTGGTTCTTCCAAGGCTGTGTCCAGTCTGTGTTTTGATATTGTTCCTTGTGTCCCTGGTTCTTTTCCTCCCCTAGAAAAAGGCCTTTTTTGTTGCTTCCTTCTTTTGATTTTCCTGCCCTGCCAGTCTTGTTTATAAATTCGTAAGTGCTTCCCAGAATTCATTTTCTTTGTCCAGCAAGGAGCTTCATCATATCCACCAATCACCTCTTCCTCCTTTGCCCTCCTACATGCTCTGCTCTTCAAAATTGCCTCTGTCTAGGTTATCTTGTCAGTAAATGAGATTCAATATTAATAAACCACTCTTTCTTACAAGGTCGGATTTTTGCCAGTTCCTCCACTGCCACCTTATTTGGCCAGGTGGTTTTGGTGTCTACAAGCCTATCTGAATATCAATGTTTCTTCCTCATTCTTTAGAAGTGTGCTTGTAACTTATGTGCTTCAAAACCTTTAGTTATATCCATCCACACACAAGGAGGAATATGATGTCTCATTCCATGGTCCCTCTTGTTTAGCAGTGAAGACATATTTCTCATGTCTGACATTAACATTTACTTAATTTTACATCAAGCCTAACACAATAGTATCTGATTGCTCGAGTCCTCTCCATACCTCTAAAATAAGAATTATTATTAAATCATTATCATGTTTGCTAGTGAAGATGATGATTACAATAACAAATACTCTTCTCCCTCAAGAGCTTTCCTTGTGTTAGTCAGAAAAACTGTGTTGCTAATCTCAGGGCTCCCTGATTCCTCTCAGCTTCAGTGGATGAATTGCTGTTGTTCTTTCCTGCATTTGTGAATGTTTTTGCTATTTCTACAAATCTTTCCTACTTCATATGTGGATTCCAATTAGGAAATTTCAGGATGCAGAGAAGACACAGAAAGGTATTTCTGATGGACACAGCATGACAGTGTATGGATGTTGTTTCAAGAACTATTTTAAATATTTCCTGACTGTATGCAGTGAAAATGATACTCTGAGGTAGGAGAAGGCATTTTAAGTAGATTATGAAGTTGTAGAAAACATTTTAAAATAAAGGTTCGTAGTCTTTCTTGCCACTAAATAAAATTACAGCATTATCTTGTCTAGCATAAAAAGTTTGCTATATCTGATTTCTGATTTCTTGAATTAAAATGCCTGTTCTGCAAATACGCAACTGGGATCAGTAACAGCTCCAAATAAGTCAGAGCCTTCCTGGAATATGAAGTATGAAAAAACAGTCTTTTTTTCTCCCCCCTGCCTTTCAAAAAAAAAGGAAAATTTAAATTTTATGGCCATAGATCAGTGTCTCTGATGTAGTATTTAAGACCTGAAAGTATTGGCTTGAAGGGTTTGGTAAGAAGCTAGACTTGTAAGCTCCTTGCCCCAAAAAGCTGTACCTTGAGAAATATGTATCCTTCACAGCTATATTCAGGGGATCTCATAAGTTCTGGACTGGAAACTTTCCTATTAAACTTACTGCTATTGAAGTATTGCAATTTCATATTAACTACTACAGGTTTCTCAATTGCTCTTACAATAGGCCCTTTTGCTACACTGAGGCAATAGCCAGTTTGCAGACATTTCCAAAATTCTATGGACAAAATTTTTGGAGGACTCACATTATGTAGGAAAAATAGCCTAATAAAAATTCTATCTGCTTCTTTTCTCCCTGAATCCCTCAGGAGGTCTCTGTGGATCACTGTCACTCCTGTACACTTGTAATCCTACTGCTGCAATTTTAAAACCTTTTAAAAAGTGCCTGTATTTTGTATTGGTAAATAAATAATGGCTACATATGATTTTTCTTCTTTAAAAATTGAATGCTCTTTGGGCTCTTGTTATTACTTCTGTGTAGTACTAAATGTCAGGTCAGTGAGACTGTTTTCATCTCTGCAAAATTACTCCCAGGTCTGTTATTAAAGAGGCAGAGTTAGCAATAAACATTGTATTAAAATTTTAGTAATAGTAATAATCTAACAATTGCAGCAGCATTTCAGTTTTTACCTACATGTGTTGGGGGCCAGTTGGTGATTTTTGGAAAATTGTTGTTAAATAGAACATCACTTGGTTAAAGGTTAGAGTGCATGTGATAGATTGCTAGTTAAACTTGTGGAAGAGAACATGCAGTTTGTGCTATCCATATAGAATAGACCTGAGATACAACCTTAAAACCTGAGTAAATCCTGGTAACTAAGGATTTGTGACATTAGCAATGAGTTCCCAGCAGCTCAAGTCACAAGCTCCATTTGCAGTACCAGAATAACCTGAGGCAAGGACGGGTATCCAGCCCTCCAGCAGCCCTACTCAGGCACAACTGAGGTGCTGAGAATCAGTGTGAAGAATGCCCAGAAGAAACTGGGGAATTGGTGACATCATGTCCTGCAGAAGCGTTCCCGGTCAGGGCTGGACATTAGTCCCGTTTCCTATGTTCATGGAGTTGTGGTGCTGCCTAGGCATACATTTACAAGGTATGCATTTGCCAATGGATATAGCCAGCAGACATCATAGATCTCAAATCTTCTTTATCCCTTAGGTGATATATCTAATTTATAGACATCCGAGTAAATACTCTACGAACATATGATTGAATTTAAATTTTGTGTTGTAGACAGGAAGATGGAAGGTACAGAGTAGATGGGAGTACAGCAAACTCTTGTATTAATGCCTGACTGATTCTATGATTCTGGCATCAATGGCTGACAATAACCATGCAGCACATGCAATCCTATAATGTCCTTGGAAATACCAAGAAAAAGGTACAGTAAGTCATACTTAAATAAATTAATTTCCTGTCATTTCATGGCAGGTAACAGGGGTGGGGTTTCATCTTTGCCGAAGATAAAATTGTGTTTCTGACACAGTGCAGTAGGATACACAGACACAGGAAAATGTATAGAATAGATATGATGGATATTAAATAATTTTTTCCTGTTCTTCCTAGGTTAATAACAACATGGTCATTTTGAAAATATGCATTTTCAATAGGAGAGGCAGCACTAAGAATCAAGATTACTGAAAAAGCTGTTAGTAACTTAAAAACAAAAAAAGGCTTACAGAATACATAGAGAAATACAGAATCAAAAAAAAGAAAATTGGAAATCTTCTAAAATCTAATTTCCTTACAGAGGTATTTATTGTTATGTTTGAGATTATTGGCTGAGTCCTGCCATTTGCTATACACCCTATCTCAGTCCTTAAGATTAAACAAAACTAAAATGCTTTTTCACACCATGCCAGAGGGCTAACATTGTAACTCAGGAACCCATCTTCATGTTTCCAGAAGAACTGAATGCATCTCTGATTTGTTTTATTAGAAGATCATTGCCATAAAGAAGATTATTTTTCTTGTTCACATGACTGGTGGTGTAATACAAATTTAATTATGAGCAAATATGCAGTGCAGTGTATCCTCTTTTCCCCACTGGTACATGAGTTACAGCAGACTCACAGGTGCTCTCCTCTGAACCTCTGTGGTCCATCCATGGTGCTGTAACCATGGCTCCCAACATCAAGTTTGAAAGCAGTAATTTAGAATTACTGACTCTCTGTAGCAGTCAGATCTGCAAGGGTCTGCATTCCAATTATCAGGGGCTGATCTTTGACTTGCTCATTTATTAAAGATGTGGGACTATAAAAGGGAACCAGTGAAGAAAATGCAGAGTATCCTGTTACACTGTCTTAACCACAAAGCTGCAATCCTGAGTTTCCTTCACCATTACTCCCATCTGACAATTTTTCAATATTCAGAGACCAGCTTGCATTCCCTCTTGCTGACTGGATAGAAATTGCTCCAGGGATTGCTTCTCATTTGCATTTTCCTAATAATGCTACCATTAGCCTTGATAGCTTTGTTGAGAAGGTTGCAGAAAGTAATAAGTATATTCATCTAGGATCTTGTGCTTTCTTGTTTGGCTTATTTTGAATTAAGATTTTTTGCTGTTGAGGAGAATTAATTGAAATAGTGCTTCAGCCTTTATTTGGAAGGCAAAGTTTGCTCTCATACTGGAAATGCCCAGTGTTCCTCCTGCTATCTTTGCCCAGTCACTAATTATCTCTTAGCATTTATAAGTTATCCTCCCTCTAGCTTAGATTACTAGTGCTTGGGTGAGATACAATGAAAATGTTCTACTAAATCAACTCATTAATTTGCTAATGATCTGTTAATTAATAAGTTGACGTGGTGGTGTTTGGTCATAGGTTGGACTTGATCATCCCAGAGGTCTTTTCCAGCCTAATTGATTATGTGATTCTGTGTGATTCCATGATTCTGTAATTGTCCTCATCTGGTTTTGCTCAGCCAAAACTTCAGAATGGAGAGCTAGGAACAGTAAAAACCAAATATTGGAAAAGTGTAAGGTGCAGTAAAGTGACTGATCTCTCACTTTAGGATTATCGAAGCAATTATCAATATTATTGGTAAACAAAGCAGAGTTGCACAAAGATGTGGAAACTGTGTTACGAGCACTAGCTACAGATTCCTGTAAGACACAAAACTGAAACTAAATAAGTAATTGATGGCTACACAAAGATTAAAATAGATCTCTCAGCAGTATGGGTAGAGAAACCGTTTAAACAACTACAAGGCAGGAATTAGGAGAAATAAATGGCAGTGATTTTTTTTTTCTGCTTTCTATGGCAATATTGGCATGGAAAGGATGAAAAGGGAATAAAGAAATAATACATCAGAGAAAGGTGACAAAACAATTAAGGCACTGAGGTTTTTCTGTCCAAGGTGACTGCTTGTAGAGGGTGAGGAAACCTTGCCACTAGGGAGTGTAAAACAGAAGACAGTCATTCAACTCTACCTGATGCTCCTCGTGAGACAGGTGCTGCCATGTTAGAAGGAGCAGAGTGCATGAAATAAAGTAGATTTGCACATGGACAGAAAGGAAAAGAGATAATGATGCACACAAAGTAAATAGGACAAAAGTCTGTTTGAGAAACTCCAAAAATGCTGCACTTAATTATGACCTTAGGGCAGGTGCCCACAAGTCACTTCCTTTTTTTATGCTTTGAGTCTTCTGTAAAATGATCCTGCTTCATCTGTTGCCTATTTTGCTCTTAAAAGGAAATCATAATTATTTGGGAAAGGACTTTCCCTGGTGCATAATGGTTTTTGCATACAGAATTCCTGAACTGTGGCCTTAATCCATTTGAGAATGGGGTCTGTTCATCACTAGAGCCCATATGCTCACTCCCTAAATGCATGCAGTACACAGCCTATCATAAAACATCCTGAAGGGAGGGACGATAATAACAGAGATAAGTCTGATAATTATAGTAATACTTAATTATTTACTGATAGATCTCTAGGTTAGACATAATTGATTCTGAAAGTGAATGAGACCTGTATTTACCCAGGAAACACATGGTTTTAATGCAGTTGCTGGAACAAGCTATTTGCACCAGAGGAATTATGAGCATTTCAGGATTTACATTACTAGTCTCTTCCAGCTCACCACATATTTAGAGGGCATATTTAGCTAGGCAAGGCTGCACAGTTTCTGCCTCTGCTCTGCTGGTTTCAGGAATGAGCATATTGGACTTAATTTTCCAAACTTGTCAGCCCAACTCTCACAAGCATTACATTCAATTAGGAGGAACACCAAAACCAATTTAAAACAAATGACAAAAGAAGGAATCTACAATGAATAAAGTTCCTTTCTTTCCTGTAATGGCCATCCCACTTTCTCAGCTGCTGGGATTATGTCAAGAGAATAACAGCAACTACACCTTTTTCAACTTATCTCAAGTCTCCACAGTGAGTCTTAATTTTCTAAGTGTGTGTGTATTTTAAAACAGCTTTCCTTGTAAATATAAATTATATAGGAATGGTCTCTTAATGGCTTCTTTTGATGTCCAGTATTAACTTAAGTGTGACTCATTTACTCAACCTTCTGCTGCATGCAGCGGGGGAATCAAATAGTTATTATTATTACGATTTTGGCCCATGCAAGTGCCAGGTTATTCAGTGTATGTCACGTAACGTTGACTCCCCTAGCTTATACAAGTTTTTTTTATGCCTGCTCTGTGCCAATGCTGACAATTTAACTAAGGATTTTCATTTGCCCCTGATTTCACAAGTGCATCTCAACATAAATATTATCATTTAGATTGGTTTTATAACCAATGCTATGCTCAGATGTATAAAAGTGACCTCAGCATGTATGGTTTGAAAAGTGCTTTAGAAAGGAACTCACTCAGGAAGGATATTTTAGGGCAGATGTGTTCTACTGGCCAGTTGGGTCCCTTTTGAAGTTTAAAATAAATATCAAGCCTTTTCTTTTTAATGTTAAATTACTTAGCATCTGTCTCTGGACTTGTACCTTTATCTTCTGCTGTGCAGTCAAAGTACTCTTTTATTATTTTCTGCCACAGCTGATCCCATATCCTCTCCATCTATGTGCTATCAGTGCTTCACATCTTCTAGCAGGTGCTGAAATTTGTTCTCTAAATGTTAATAGAAACAGCAGAAGAATTTTGAACATTCACTAGCAAGTGTCCTCGGAAAGCCAGCAGTTGAAAGAACCCAACAAAAAGCTCCTGCCAGAAACTATTTGATCATAAACCTCTCAAGCAGAAAATTGGCAATCACTGCAGAAACAATTCCTCAGGAAAGTATTCAACTTTCAAATAACCCTGAAACACAACTCAATATCATTTGATTTCCAGTGAGCACATCTAGCAGGCCATTCCTCCACCAGAAACCAGTGCAGGGGAAAGACTGACTGTTGTCCCCACAGTTCCAGGAAATTTCATCCTTTAGCAAGAGGCTACAAAAAATCCTTTTTGCTATAATGACTGTAATTCCCTACATATGCTAACTCACACAGAAATTCTTGGCTAGTTCCTATAAAAGCACCAACATTTTTGGAAATTACTGTATGGGTATATAGTAAGTAAAACACATCTTTGAAATGTATAAATCCAAATTCTCCCTTTCACCGTCCCCAGGTGTGTGTGTGTGAGGTGGGAAACACCAGAATTGGCTGCATATATGTGAGTACACTGGATTTGAAGTGCAAAATAGATGTGCCATTACCTGGCACATACATGCAGCAGAAGATGAAAGGGAGAAATGTTTTGGGACCAGCCTCCTACAATTACACTCCTGGCTGAAATAAGCTCGGGGTGAAGCAGGCAGCTTTGCAGAAGCCTGAGGGTTGTTAATTGTTCCAGATCTCCTAGACGCCATGTACAGGGAAACATAAATAAAGATGGTTTTGGTGCACTCTGGTAAGTCTTCATCCACAAACACAAAAGGGCATGTTGTAATATGAAGCAATTAAAACTTCTTTCCACCCAAATACCTTAGGGTCAGTGGGAAGCTCTAAGACAAGGAGAATGAACTGTGAGCATGTCATTAACTTGAGATCACCTCTTTTTGCTCCGTTGAAAATACCTTGGCAAAGATGTAAATGCAATTATCAGAAGTTTTTGGTTTCTGAACATAAGGAAAAAATGTGGAGAGGTTATATGCATAACCATACATTCAAAAGTTTTATAAATGGAAAATACCAACCATAAGAAAACTTTAAATATACTTAAATGTAAGACTATGGTATCAATAAACAAAGCAGTGCATACTGCTTTTGGTCTACTGTCGGAACCCAGAGCATCTCTCTGGATGCCCTGGATGTCTCAAAGCCCTGGCAGGGGCTCGGAGACCCTGGCAGGAAGCCAAAGACACCTGGAAATTCGACCTTAATTCATAGAGCAAATTGACAACCTTATATAAAGAATTACAGGCCACAAAACTTTAAGTAGCATAGTAATAGGAATCACAGGGTGAAGGGAAAAACTTTGGAGCACTGTACAGGGGGGTTTTGTATGTTGTACAGGGGGGTCTAGAAATTCTGTACATGGGGGTCAGGGGTTCTAAGATGGAGGGATTTGGGCATGCCCTGTCCTTCTTCTTTCTTCTCCTTGGCATCCATGTTCAGGATGATGTTGGCATGTGTGGATTGGTTCATAGTGAAAGTGCACTTGCCAACAAGGGCGAAAAGTATTGGAAATTGAAGGTAAATATCTTATACGTAGTTTTCGCTATAAAAGAGACAACCGCCCCGTGGGCGTGGGAGAGTGCCCTTGGCTGTCTTGCTGATCAGACCTCGGCTGGACACACAGAAAAACTTTGTAGATAAGGAACAATAAACTCAACTGAAGACCGAAAAGCAAGAGTCCAGACTCCTTCTTTGAGAGTGCGGCCTGCCCAGAACCACCTTTTCCCGTGCTGGGGCAGAGACAACTCACAGCCGACCCTGGCAGTCTACCACCTCATTTCCTTCAATTTTATTTCTCTCTTTTCACCTCATTAATATCTGTTTTTCACAAGGTGGAGTTTGGGAATAAATTAAATTGTAGACTTCGATCACTAATTGTCAGTGATGGAGAGACGGGGATGACTGAGCTGGATCAGAAGCCAATTTTATTGAGAATACAAAGGGTTTATACAGGGCTTACTTGTATGACACATATATAGGATTCTATTTTTGGTAAAAATTTCCATTTTTCATGGTATCAGTTACTTGCTAATCATGATAAAGTTTTACAACATGAGTCTTGTTCACTTCCACACCAGAGAGCTGTTATCTCCCATGATTTCGGTTTGATTAGGCTTAAGATGTCAGGCTCTTTTATGAGTTCCACTGTACTCTCTGTCTTTACTCTGCACAACTAATTTCATACATGCCTAATTCATATAACTGAGTTGCTATAGGAGCAAGTTTTACAAAGTCATAGTTTATTCATTCTGGAATGATAAAAATTAGCAAAGGCATGAATAATAAAAAAAAAAGTTTTTTAGTCTACCACATTGTTTTTCAAGGCATTGATTCTCGATTTTGACCAAGAAGGGAAACTGGGAAGGACTGAACAGTATTCAAACATTTTGAGTAAGATCAACTCCCAAATATGCAAATATATCTCTTCTGTAGAAGAAATATAGTCAATCTGTGTGTTGCCTCAAGTTCTGTCCTCTGTGCAAACAAAATTCAGCAAGGCTGATTTTTCAGGAGGTGTGTTGATATGTGTCTGTGCATTAGATGTCAGTGATTAAACCCTCAAAGGTGTGTGTGTGTACATATTTGTATTGAAAACGAATGAAGTGTGGCCACTGCTGGTGGCAAGTCTTTCACGTGTATCCGTCTCTGCCTCAGGTAATAACAGCAGCAGAAATGAAAAAAAAATCACTGAGGAATGGGATGAAGCATTTTAATTTCAGAATGTATAATATGCAGCCATGAATCCTTATCAAGGAAATAATGAAGGGATTAAATACCTTTTGAATTTGTGAAAATCAGACCATAATATTAAAGTTTTAATAACTAGTATTTCTCATCTAATGCACATCACAGTAGAGGATTCCTGTCAACTTTCAAGCTCCCAGCTTCCTAAAGCAAAAACTTGAGATGTTGTGTCTAAGTAGATTTATAATTGGGTATTACTGAAATGATGCACTGATTATAGTACACAGTTTACAGACTGAAAAAAACAGTAGGAGCTTTCAAATTTTTTTGTAATTTTTAAAATTACAGGTAAAGTAAATAGGATTTATGTCTACTGGGACATAAGAAGGTAGGAGTTTATGATATACTCCTGCCTACATCAAGGGCTGAACTATTCATAAACCACTGACCACCAAAAATATTATTTTTTTCATTCTTGGTAAGAAAATAACAATTTGCTATAGAATTTATAGCATCTTTTATATCTGTCATATAAAGCACATTCTTAGTTTTACCAGAATTTAACAAAAAATGTATGTCTCGTAAAACCAAGGCAGGAAGATGAAGAAGTTAATTTTGAGGAAACATTTTAATTCTTTCCTCACCTGTCAGTCTAATTTAATATCAATAAATACTGTACAGAAAAGTTAAGCATATTTTAAATGTCTCTCTTCCAAACTACTCATGCTTTTTTAAATTGTCTAATGGCCACTGTGGTATTATTTTGATTTTTCAGAACTACTGTCATTGCTATTACCCTACTTTTACAACAGGTATTGTAAGAGAGGGGAAGGCACTCTGATCTTGAAGACAAGCTGTCCCTGATTCTTCCTTTATCATGAGCTTTTAAATCCATAACTGTCAAGAAAACATTTATTAAAAGATAATTCAATTTCCTTAGATTACCAAAATATTGAGATTTTTCTTAGGCATTGACAAATTTATTGTAATGAAAAGTCCAGAATTTTCCTTCATGTATTTACAGGATGTAAGGGTCTTAGTTTTTGAGTGACCTGAAGCACTAATTTATTAAAATACCTGAGGCAGATATGTGAGACAGTTTCGACAAATTGCACTTGGACAGTGTTTGTATTTTTCCCCCATTGATTATTACATAAGCTGAAGGTGCTTAGTTTAGGTTCAGAGACCTAATTTCTTGACATCTCAAGTTATGAAAGATGAATTCTGGCATCTGCTGGTGTTACCAGGGGTGACATTTGTACCATTCCTTTTAACTACCCCACATAAAATCACTTCACAGAAGACCTCCTTTTCTCTCATATTTTATTAGTTGGGTTGACAGTGTGTGAATATTCATTTCTACTACAATCAAGGAACTGCAGTGCTGAAAGCAGTAATTAATATCTATGACTCCAAATACAGTGTCTGAAAATCAACAACTATTATTTTATTCAGAGTCTTGTAATTCAGCTATTTTCTGATTTTTCATCACTTAATAGAGGATTTTTAGACAATATTTAGATCACTCCCTTCTAGCATAGTGCATTACTCATGCTGTCCCTGGATAATTTGGCAGCACCTCTTTGATGCTCAGTCACATATGCTGTTCACCATTCTTACAGGTGGTTTCACAGGTCTCAGGTCAGGTCTGCTCTCTGCTTACTCATTGCTCAGTGAACATGAGCTTAACAGTCCACAAGAACATTTTCTTAAACTGTCAATGTTTTCAGTGGAAGGGCTGTCACTCTGATCTTCTTTTCTGAAGTATCAACCTTTTATAGCTGCCCTGGCTTGGAGACAGTGATTTCTGAGATGTGATCTTGCAATCCTACCAACTAAATTTTCTTTCACAGTAAAGCCTAGCAGCACTTACTAAGACATTGCTGCTGGTTTCTTTCTTATTATTTCTTTAAATTCTTATGGGGTCCATGAAATAGTATGTTGTATCTCTACTTCTGGCCTCAGATTGAAATTCTGATTTTGTCCACTAATGTGGCATTGGTTCAAAACACTGAAAATGCTGAGGTTCATTTTTGTTCTCTGTTTTTGACTGTGGTTCAAGATTTAGTTTACATTGACAAACAGGAAGATCAAGTACTGTATTTACCTAATTATTATTTCAGGGAATCCAAGAATAGAGTAGATTTTGGATCCATTGAACCACATTTTACCATACCCAAACTATGTTATATGAGCAATGCTGCTATCATCAATGACAATAGAAGAGAACAATAAAATTATCTTAATTAAACCAAAGGTCACTCAGGATTTATGGCCCAAAATATAATTACGTTTAACCTTTTTCATATTATTTTTTATGTCCATATACATAATAAAGGTTCTTGCTTTTATACCTTTATACCTTTTCCTGCCTGTCCTTGTGAAATCCACTAATACATAGTTACTTTTTTGAATATTGTAAACCTTTTTCTGCTTGTCTTCGGTCTGCTCTGAAAACAAAGTGAACCATTTTCAGCATGTTCTGATTTTATCAAAATCAGAGAATAATTCAGTTAATTTTGATGCTCTCAGAAGATGTTTCTTGTGTTTTCTTCCTAAGCATCTGTTTTGTGGCAAATTCAGGTGCACTGGCTTGTTTTTTGAGAGAAATTTCTAGTGGAGTGGTGTTTTTTACTGGTGTTATCCTGCTGTGAGGGAATAGGTAACTTGTTCAGGCAAGCAAATCATTGAGATCTGTCCTGAAATCTTTAGTAAAGCAGAATATGCTGAAGAGTGTGAACAGAAGTAATTTAAAAGTGTTAGTTTACAGAAAGCTGCTGTTTAATTTGTGGAGTCTTTGAAGGCAGTGAGAATGAATGGCCTCATGACACCTGATATGGCAGGGCAGGCTGACTACAAGGAGCAATAAAGATGAGTGAGAAGCACCCACTACAGCCCCCTGCCAAAATGTTTAGGGAGAATAGCAAGTAGGTGTTATGTGGAATTTGCAGCAATGGGGCAGTAATGAATTTAAAAGTCAAGGAAGGAAAATAAATTAATTGTGGATGACACCTAAAAACAGACACTTAAAAAACTTTTTTTTTTTTACTGGTTTTGAAGTTGATGTTAGAAAACAAATTGAAAATATGTCTAGTTCCTTGGGTACATACTTTGCTGTACTATATTCTTGAAGAAAATCAGAATTCTGACTGCTGCTGCAAAGCAGATAAGTACTTATCTGTAGTTCTTTATCTGGAGTGCCAAGCAGCGAAGGGTGCTGCGCATTGGACTGAAGTTCTGTCATTTCCTTGCAGTACCTTGGAGATAGGCATATCCATTTGGGGAATGCAAGACCTGTCTTTTTAAAATACACAGGGACATTAGTAGAACACAAAGATGCATGAAGACAACAGGACACCCACATTTAGCATACTTTTCCAGATTCCATATAAAGGGCTATTTAACTGGTTTCTAAATTCAACATTCTATCCCTGTCTTGGAACTGTCATGTCTTTCTGATGTTCCTGTACAAACTCACATGAAAGATTAATAATGAAACATTACATTTAATGCTCAAATTTTTAGGAATGCAAAAACATATTGCTCTTCTGAGATATGGTATCTTTTACATCAGGACACCACTGTGTACACGTGGGAGTAGCATTTCAAGACCCTGTGGGCAAGCTGCAGCTGTGCTAAAAGCCATTCTGCCCAGTTTGATACATATGGCTTCAGTCCCTGCTGGCAGGAACTCTAACCTCTACTGTCCTTCCTTCCTTCCTTCCTTCCTTCCTTCCTTCCTTCCTTCCTTCCTTCCTTCCTTCCTTCCTTCCTTCCTTCCTTCCTTCCTTCCTTCCTTCCTTCCTTCCTTCCTTCCTTCCTTCCTTCCTTCCTTCCTTCCTTCCTTCCTTCCCTCCTTCCCTCCTTCCCTCCTTCCCTCCTTCCCTCCTTCCCTCCTTCCCTCCTTCCCTCCTTCCCTCCTTCCTTCCTTCCTTCCTTCCTTCCTTCCTTCCTTCCTTCCTTCCTTCCTTCCTTCCTTCCTTCCTTCCTTCCTTCCTTCCTTCCTTCCTTCCTTCCTTCCTTCCTTCCTTCCTTCCTTCCTTCCTTCCTTCCTTCCTTCCTTCCTTCCTTCCTTCCTTCCTTCCTTCCTTCCTTCCTTCCTTCCTTCCTTCCTTCCTTCCTTCCTTCCTTCCTTCCTTCCTTCCTCCCTCCCTCCCTCCCTCCCTCCCTCCCTCCCTCCCTCCCTCCCTGTGTATGGTTAAGGGTCAGAAAGTCCCATTCCTCATCCCATCCCTGCCTTGCCCCAGTCTGCCTGCATCTCCACCTCGTGCTCCTTGCCTCTATCTCCATAAAGTGGTGGCACTCCCTGACAAATCTTTTTAGGAAGAGGAGATGAATACTCTCCTAATCTGTTATCATCTGCCTTTGTTGCAGAGCCATAGTCAGGACTGAACTCAGCACCACCACAGACAAGCAAATTTCCTTCCTTACATATTGTCAGGGGAGTTGCTGCTCCCAAATTGACAGATGTTATTTAGGCTGCCAAGGGTAGCCAGAGGGACCACTGAGGACTTCATGCAGCTCTACAACAATGGTATTCTTGCAAACATGGAAAGATAAAGCATCTCCTGGTTTCAGATATGCTTCCCTATCTCTATTCGTAGATTAAACTAAGTTCTCTGATTCTGATGTAGGGCTCTAGGGACAGAAGAACAAGACCTCTTCAAAGCCACATAGCATCATTAGTGACATTCAACTGGGGAGCAGGACTCAAGGTGAAATGAACCACTGTTTTCCAGGTGTCACTATGATTCCACTTTTCCCAATGGTCAATACAATGTCAGTACCGCCTCTTTCCAGATGTTCTCTCATAACAACAAGCAGCATTTCAATCCCTTCATAAATATATTCTAGAAATCCATTTTTAATCTGAATTATATATAATTACTCTTTCTGAGAGAGTAACAACAGATAGATCTGTTAAGGCAATCTCCTGGCTCCACCTCACGCTGACAGTAAACTCTGAAATAAACAAACCCCAAATTGAATTAATACTCCTTTCTCCCCCTACTCTTTCTGCAGTGTTTTTTTTTCTCAGTGTTCTTCATTCTTTGGAGTACCCAGGCTGTCACATTCAAAGTGGCTGAGGCCAGGAGTACTTTTTTCAGCTCATACTCTACAGAGATGGGCTTTTGAATTTGTGACCATAAGGGAAGATGAACTACATAATTTTCTCTGAGCTTTCACCCTCTTCTAAGAAACTATGAGCATGTAGGATTGCTTACAAAATGGTTACTTCCTGAAAATTTTCCCAGGCAATAGAACATAATGAAGTAATTTGCATATACTGAGCCACTCATCAACAAGGTGAAAGAAAAGTCCATGATTTTCATGAATATTTTGGTAAGCTGGATTTTTTCAACAAGCATTCATTAAATTAGAGTGATTGCATTTGACACTTGAATAGCAAATTTAATTTTGCTTTTGGATTAGGGTTGTTCATTTCACTTACATCTCCTTAAAATTAACTACTCTTAAAAAAATCAAAAAAACTGAGTGTGTGTAAAGTTGAGAAGTTAGGTCACTGAAGTTCTCTGATATGGTATCTAGATTTTTGAGTCATTCAAGAAGAATTTGAAGAACTTGTACTATCATCTCTGTATAACAAGAAAATATCATCCATGTTCAGCTCATGCATAATGAGGGATTTCACCTATTCCTCTGCTGCTGTGATCAAACAGTGTATAAAAATTAAATTATTACTGTTTGAGGATTAATGAGGAATGCTTCCAATGCACTGAGGCTTGCAATAGTGGCTTTATGCTTCTCAGAAGCACATGCAATAATGCACTGAGAATCCAAGATAAAGAAAGATAAAAGCCAAGAGGCTTTAAAAAATGATATTAAAATTAAGGTATTCATAAACACATTGATTTAATCAATATTTATACCTGTTGAGTGTTAGCTCCATTTAACTGGAGACTGCATTTCAAAAAGAAAAATTTTCCTAAGACAAGGGAACTGCTCCATCCAAACTCTGCATATTTTTCTTGCATGAAATCTTTTTGCAGGTAAGTAGATCAATAATCAGTTAGTTTTCATTCCTTGCTTCATTTTAAATCTTATTTAAAAAAACAAACTCTTACTGTTTGTTTGTTCTTTGTCTAATACATCTCATTAATTGCTACTACCATGCGTATGTGATGGAATATCTTATTCAGAACAATGGTAAGTAAAGCTCTACATATAAAATCAACAGACAATATAATATATGCTCTTATGAAGGGAAAAGAAACTTTCATAGACTCATAAAACTATAGAATAGCTTGAGTCAGAAGGGCCCTTAAAGATCATGCCATTCCAGCCCTCCCCACCATGGGACACCTTTCACTAGACAGGTTGCTCACAGCCCCAACTAACCTGACCTTATAACCTCCCAGGGATGTGGCACCCACAACTTCTCTGGGCAACCTTTTCTAGTGCTTCACCACCCTCACAGTGAGGAATTTCTTCCTCATATCTAATCTAAACCCACTCACAGTTTGAAGACCTTCCCCCTTGCCCTATCACTGTATGACCTTGTAAAAAGATTTTTTCCATCTTTCCTGTAGGCTCCCTTCAAGTACTGGAAGACCACAACTGGGTCACACCAAGTCCTCTTCAGCCTGAGCAATCCCAGTTCTCTCAGCCTTACCTCACAGGAGAGCTGCTCCATCCCTCTAATCATCTCCATGGCCCTCCTCTGGACTCCCTCCAGCAGGTCACTGTCCTTTCTAAGTCTAAACTTTCTCTCTTGTACTTCATTGAATGGTTGGTGCCAGAATTTATCTATTCTCCTGGATAGAGAAAACTCAAGGCTTCATTTGTTGGGTGTTATTGTGGCAATACTTACCCTGGAAATTGTCTGTTGTTTGGTCAAAGCATATTTTCATTTGCATAGGTATCTTTGAATAAGAGTGTGTGAATAGAATAACCTAATAGAATATTATTAATAACTTAATAGAATAAGGTGTTAATACTAGATTAGGGACAACTCCAAGTGATTAGGCAATTTTAATTGGTTTAAATAAGTGCCAGAAACTAAAAAACTGTCTGCTTTTAACTGTGTCCAGAAAAAGTAAGTGTTAAAAATGAAGAATTTACTGGGTCAAGCAATACTTTAAAATTTTATCTAGCTGCTTTTTTTTTTCTTTTAACTGCAGAAAAAAATGAGTCTAAAGGTCTTAGACATTCTATTTGATCCATTTTTGCAATTTATCTACAAGCTTTTTCTGTCATTAATGGAGATTTGTTAATCTTGTAAAATTGAATTGGCTGGCTTTGTTTTTCTGCGTACTTCTGACCTACCTCTGGGCACAGAATATATTTATGATAGATTTGTTTAACTTTTTGATCTGTTAAAATTGTAATGCTCCTGGAGTTTATGAACAATGCAATAACAGTTTATATCCTCAAGAAAATACCACATCTATTGTAGTTTCTTTCAAGGGTAATGACGCTTTCTATTATCTCTGTCAAAGTGCTACTGTGAATTATCTGAATGAATGTAGCCCTTTTCTTTCCTGTTTATAAGCAGATCCGGATTTTTATAGAAACAATCATTACTTGCAAGCATTTGCCAAACAGCAAACCCATTTTATGTTATGGATTATTTACTATTTTTTTTCTGTCTGAATTCTTTCTGAAATGACTGGTCACCTCACCAGCACTACTTCTTTTCCATTCTTGCATGGAAGTATCTTTTAAAAACCTGTGGCTTATCAATAATGGGGGAAAAATCCATCCATACAAATCATCTATTGCATATTCAAATATACTTGTTTCTGCATGTGAAAAGGGGCTGGGTGAACGGTAATAGAAACAAAGCTGATTTAATACAAACAACAAATCCTGGACTAAAAAGCTTTTCATATTCACATGGATTTTTGTAGGAACATCATCTTATTGGAATATCAATGGCTGGATGGACAAGGGGTTCAATGCATACCTCCTATTTACATTCCTCCTTTGGCATGAGTTAACTTGCAGAATTACACTAAGCTGCTCTTGCAAGTCTTTTTATTGAGCTTATCACATAAGCCACCTTAACCTCTTTATTCACCCTCCAAATATATGTTATAATTAAGAGTAAGTTTGTGACTTTTAAAAGCTTTTGGAAAACCACAGATGTTTTGAATCTATGTTTTCTTCCGAATAGAATCACAGCTGTGCAAGCAGGGATGTAGAGCCGAGAGTAGGAAGAAGGCTGACATAGCAAGATTCCTGTCTGCCATAATGTTGATGTTCATTCTGTGCATGTTGAAATTTCAGCAGTGAGAACAATATATTGCCCTGCTAAAAATCCAACAAAATCTGAAATAAAACGGGCATTAATAACTGCTGGTTCTGAAAACTAGATGACAATGCCATATGTCCAACTCAGAAAAAAAAACCACCCCCTGTCCCAGATATTCAGCTGCATTAAAAAAAAAGTAGGAAATAATGTTTACAGAGATTATAATAGATTTCTTATGACCCCAAATGAATATTCTAGTAGATTCTCTACATGCAATTTTGTTTTCCTTTTTTTGGTGTAATTATATATAAGTGCTCTTGGGGCCGGAAGAATAAACAAAACTGCTTAGAAAAATTTTTGGCTTTTGAAATCTAATTTGAAGTTCCAGCCATTAAAGTATCTTACATTCCTCCTGATTCTTTGTCTCTGATGCATCTATCACTCCAACTGGAATATGCATCAGCCTGATTCAAGAGGAAAAGTGAGGGAGCATTCTGACATGAGTATGTTTATGATTAAGTCTTGCAGAGTCCAACTGAAAGAAGACCAGTGAGGTTCCAGGGAAATTAAGAAAATAAACCTTTTCTCAGCAATGAAAAATTCTTTACCTTTTTGGAACAGTTCAAGGAAGAATATTTCAGATGAATATTTTTCCAATTCTCTACTAAGATCCACAAGATCTTCAGATAAGGGAGAAAAGCAAAAAGGCACCTGAATAGAAACTCTAATGGGCACAGTAATGGGAGGAAGGCAAAGTTGACTGAAGCTCACCAAAAGACAGCTTGCAATGTACCTTTATAAAAAAACTTTTTACTTAATTACCTGAAAAAAATTTAAGTAGTGCATATTGCCTAAAAGGATTGGATTTGATGGAATATGATATTTTTAAATGAAGAATTTAATGAAATCAGGAATAGATTAAACAATTTAGGAATAAAATGGTTGTTTGGACCACCATATCTATAGCAGAATAAATCAGTTTTAGTCTTTTTCTTACAGAAGTCTACAACAAAATTCTAAAGCAATTTCAGAGTAAACAAGTTTAATCTTTGGTATAGCTTCTTAAAAAGCATCTTTCTCCTAAAATTCAAAGTTATTCTGTCTTTATACATGTTCCTTCTACTCTACTGATACCTGTGTGAATATTAAATCTCACATGGTGTTTGATCTCTAGGGGGATTATTTTAGTCAGATAAGAAAGGCTTGGGCTTTATGATAATCAGTACTGCTATTTACCCAGGCAGGTGTGAATACATGTAGAACAGGGAAAAGTCTGTGATCTCATATGAATATTTAAAAAATCACTTATTTCAGCTGGAAGAGCCAACTAAAGAAAACAATGCTGTACCATTACCCTGCCATATACATTTCTCATGTATTTGTCCAATTTTGAAAAAGCCATTTTAGAATTATACCTGGAAAGACAACCTGTGCAAAATATTCTCTTCTAAAATCCATCAGCTGCCTAATCTTATCTATGATGGGCCAGGGTCTCGTTTGAAACAATCTGATTGCTTTGAAATCTCTTTGGTGCAAAGCACTTGCCAGTATTGGGTATGTAATGACATCGCCAACGAAAGCGTGACACATCTCGTCTGTGCATAAATGCACTGCTTCAGCCTCCCTGTGACAGCCACTGTGGCCAGAGTCACACCTGAAGGATGAAAACATCTTGAGCATTGCAGCTGAGTTTCTTGTTGACAAAGAAGCTGAATATATTAGAAGTTATGGTACAGTACATGTTATCGTGAGGGAACTTCCTAACTAAAGCCAGAGGTTGGCTGTTGCAATTTGTATGGGGTTTTCTAAGCATCACCACAGGCCTCTCATGTCCTGCGCCAGTACAGGACTGAGAAAACAGAGAGGAAAAGGTGACCTACAGGTACTTAACTACCCCTTCAGAAGCATGTTGTAGGCTTACCCCTCCAGTGAAGCCAGGGAAAAGAATTTCAGTAGTAGGAAAAAGCAAACAGAAAAAAGAAACCTTTAAAAATTAAAAAAAAACCAAAAACACAGATTCATCTTGTGTATAGTTAATCACTTTAAGTTCCAGAACGTGCTTGAGAGATAGGAGTGTGGAATTTCCTGTGCTCAGCTATGTAAACTGCCCATCTACTCTGACAGATGGAGAAAACTGTGGATTCTGGGCCTTTATGCGTGGCAAAACCATCAGCGTATACTTCAGAAGAGAAATTCTCTTTCCTAGAACCCAGGCTGACAAAATTCCAAGTAACTGGAAGCACTAAATGCAGATTGAAACTCAATAGGATTAAGTTTACATTTCAATCTCAGAAACTGAATTTTTATATTCGATATGTCAGACTTTTTAAGGCTCTTCAGATGAAGGTCCTCAGATCTGGAATATTCAAGAAAACACTGTGGAGTTGAGTTTTGTGGTAAGAAGGCAAATAACACAATCAGTAAAGCAGTAAATAACAAATCAGGTATTTTTCTGTGGTTACACATGCAGGACCAAAGAAAAATGTGTCTATTGTAAGCTTCCAATATGATAGTGTATTCTTTGGCTGTAGAAAACAGAGCACCATGAAATACTTTCTCTAGTACTGAGGGTTAATTGCATGAGTTATTGCTGTCATGATGCATTAATAGGTACATACAAATAATTTTGTACTTTTTTTATTGTTTTTTTTTTTCTTCCTGCTGAGTAGAGAAGAGATTACCTGTACCCAGAGGCTACAAAAGGCATTTTGTAAACAAGAAAGGCATAATGACATTTCAAACTACCCTTCTAGATTTGTGTGTACCCTCTAGATTTAGAGGTTATTCTTAATTTGTGTGAGGACCCAGGTAAGGTCAGCCTAATTGATTCAGTCTGAAAAAATATCTGAGGTTGTGTTAGCAGGCTCAGATTTTTCTACTTACAGCTCACACTGGGGAAATTTCATCACTGAGCATGAGGCAGGAAACCTTATACTCTCTCTCTCCCTCTGTGCTCAAAATACATGCTCTTTAGTTTATGGTAATGTTGTATACTGAAATTCCTGTCATAAGCTGCCAAACAACAATTTATTCTCTGCCCTCCCACAAGGGATTACTAAAAATAACCAGAATCACACAGCAGATAATGGGTCAAGGGTGCCAGGATGCTCTCAGTGTGTGCCACTTCTCCATGGAGGTTCCAGCAGTATTTCTGCTTCTACCACTTCATATGCAAGTCCTCTGCTTTTCATTTGCATTGCTGAGATGGCAAAGCCAGTCTTTCTTAGAATTTTGTCATTCTGCAAAATCTGTCCTTTTCTTCTGAGAAGAAAAGCTCCTACGCTCACTCCAGCAAGAGACTTGAATAATAACAAGGCACAGTAGAGTCCTTCTCCACCTTGTTTTCCACTTGTAAAACTTAAAGCCTTTACACCAACTGTGTCAAGTGCCCTTGTAAAAGCTTAAAAGGGAAAAAATCATACTTTATGAGAAACAACTATTTTTAACAGTCTAACTAGACATGACTAGACAATGGGGAGGGCTACTGTTATGCTTGCCAATTCTGTGGTACAAAGGCATTTTTTTAATTAGTCAAGGCTGTGCCAGAAATTTGTGGAAGTGGTGGGAACTCAGTTTGGCTCATTTGAGATCAGTATTGTAATTATAAGATCATGCTTCCAGGAGGATGAATACCAAAAGTTTCCTCTGGTGCTATTTCCTCTCCAGTATTTTCCCCTGGCAATTTTGCCCATTTCTTCCCACCCAAAACTCTCTTATTACAAAGTTTATTGGTCTTTATTGGGTCCACTCTGCAGTTCTGGAAAGTTTTTTTTAATTTTTGATACACAGGATTGCTTTTTTAGATGACAGCATTACTTAAAGTTGACTGTCATTTTGTGTCACTGACTGAAGAGATTCCTAGTATACAGGTTATGGATACATCAGAGAAATATAATAACCTAGTAGAATATTTGCTAGACAATATGGAAACAACTTTTCCTACTTTCTCCAAGAGAAGGATGAAAGCTAAATAACTTGCCCTAATTCATATATAATTTACAGCATACGTAATAACTAATTTACAGCTCCTGTGTTTCCAAACACCAGAAATGGTATTTAATTTATCTTCTTTGGAGGCCTGACAGGTCTGCTAAAGGATTTGCACACTTGTGAGCATATTTGGATCTCTCCAGTAATATATCCCTTGGTAATATATAGATATATTACTATATAATATAATATATATATACTATATAAAATATATAGAAATATATAGATAGTAATATATAGAAACACTCTTTCCATTAGTGATATTGGCCATAGTGATGTTCAGATGTGTCAAATCTGGCAGATTCTTTGCTTTCCAGAATAACTCATTCCTTTAGTGGGACAGCCCTAAAAAAATTCTAGTAGCTCCAGTGTGTTGAGGAGCTACTGGTTGGTTGTGGGGATGTCAGAGGGGTGGTTTTTCTGAGAACCTATGAGAAGCTTCTTCCATGTCCAGCAGTGCCAAGTCCAGCTGGCTTCAGGATGGATGTGCCACTGGCCAAGGCTGAACATATCAGAAATGGTGATGATGTCTCTAGGGTAACAGACTTAAGAAGGAAAAAAAGTTACTGTGCAGTTGTAATTGTGGCCAGAGAAAAGCAGGGTGAGAACATGTGGGAGGAACAGCCCTGCAGACACCAAGGTCAGTGCAGAAGGAGGGGCAGAAGGTGCTCCAAGTGCTCAAGCTTAGGTTCCCCTGCAGCCTGGGCTGGAGACCATGGTAAGTCAGGCTGTGCCCCTGCAGCCCATGGAGCTCCAGTGATGCAGAAATCCACCCGCAGCCCACGGAGGAGATCCAGACTGGAGCAGGTGGGTGCCTGAGAGGAGGCTGTGACCCCATGGGAGGCCTGTGCTGGAGCAGGCTCCTGGTAGGGACCTGCAGACCCATGGAGAGAGGTGCCCATGCTGGATCAGGTTTCCTGGCAGGACTTGTGATCTCATGGGGGACCCACACTGGAGAAGCCTTTCCTTGAAGGACCACAGAAAAGTGCTCCATGTTGGAGCATTGGGGGAGAGCTATTCCTTGTGAGATGGACTCATGCTGGAGCAGTTCATGGAGAACTATCTCCCTCGGAGGGACCACGCTGCAGTTGGGGAAGGACCCTTCTCCCTGAGCAGTAGCAGAAACAACGTGTCATGAACTTACCATAATCCCTATTCCCTGTCTCTCTGTGCCACTGAGGGGGTGGAAGTAGAGCTGGGAAGGAGGGACAGGTGTTGGGGGAAAGTGTTTTTAAGGTCTTTTTTTACTTCTCATTATCCTGCTCTGTTTTTCTTCGTAATAAAACCAATTAATATTTCTAATTCAAGTCTGTTTCATGTGACAGCGTGTGGTGAGTGATCTCTCCTGGTCCTTATCTCAAATCCTGAACCTTTAATAATATTTTCTTTTCCCTGTCCACTTGTGGAGGGAAGTGATAGAGTAGCTTTAGTGGGTGCCTGGAATTCAGCCAAGGTCAACCCACCACATCCAGTTAGCCTGTTCTTGCTTAAGAAACACAACAGCTGTCTGCTCTGAAAGGAGAGCTGTGACAGTAAAAAAGACAATATTGAAAGGGAAGAGCCAATTTTCAAATACCTTCTATATTTTCTCCTTCCACCTCTGAGAATACCCATCAAAAGCTCTCTTGGGGTTTCTCACAAAGGACAACTGCCAGGGTGAATTGCGAGGGAATCGACTTAATTTACCATGCTGCTGCTGAAATCCCGTCTGAGGCTGTTAATTTTTTCAAAGATAAACAAAATGCTCTTATTGCCTCACATGCAGTTTTGACAGATGGCTCTTAGAATTCAGCCCAGGTGTAAAGAGACAGAGATGAATGGATCTGTTCTTTTTAATTCACACACATCCTTGTGACTTTCATCTCCACCTGAATAGCTCCTCAGGCTGTCTATCTATTTCTTGTCCCATGCAATAGACAGATCTTCTTCTCTCCCAATACTTACTTGATTGTGCCTTTTAACAGAAGTCTCTCCTTCTGGAATATTCAATTTTCTGAGAATAAATCATATATATCATTAATATCTGATTTAAAAGTAAAATAATATTTAATTATGAATGCACATGAGTTTTTAGCTCAGTGGAAAGCTTTAAGCAAAGAAGAAAAAAAATACCTATCCTCCACATCACACATGTAAAAAGAGGTTGTCTCATTTCCCATTTCCAAAAATTAGATAAGTTACATGAATTTGAACAGTGAAAGTAGAGAGCAGGATTTAAATTATGGTGTCTTTTAATACAGGACTTCCCTATCCTAATAAGCATCTTGACTGACTTTCTTGCTGAAGTCTGCAGATAATGTGCAGAACAGAACACGGGAGAAGTTTCATGTCATGCTCATATTCTGCAAATATTTTTAATCTGTGCCGCATTGTTGGAAATGGCAGAGGACAGAAAGTAAAGAAGGAGGCAGAAGTAGCAGAGATATCTGTTACTTTGCTCTTAAAATTATGTCTTAGAGTGTACAGAATCTGAGAGTTCAAAGAATCTGTTGCCATTGAGGGCTGCAGAAACAGAAGAACAAATAGGGCACACAAGACCTTTGAAATTAAGGTAATAATGTGCATGAGGCATCTAAAAACACAAAAAAAATCAACTCAGCTCTGCTGTGGTCAGGGTCTAGTGGTGAATACACCAGTACTGCATACCTGTTAGCTTTAAAATGTTATTTAATTCTGTGTTATAAGGCCAACCATAGTAAGTTAATATCATGATGCCCTTGATCATTATCAGCATCAGAGAACATTTTAGTCAGGAGTTCTGGACCTGAACTTCCCCAGTTTCCAACCAGAAAACATTTTGGCTGAGTAGAAACTCTTTTCCTGCCTGACTGGTTTGAGCTATTTTCTATTATGTAACATTGCTATCTTTGCTGAAGAGATTAAAGTATTTCTTTTCTTCCTCAACTTCTAATATCATGGTTTGGCCAGTGGAAGCTGAAAACCTGTCTGTGTCTCAGACCTAGAGATGGTGGTAGATTTGAGCTCAGTCCACTTGTCCCTCTTTACTAATTTAGTTTTAACATGAATGTGTCCCAGAACTGAACTCAATCACCATCACTAGAGTGATGTGTGATAAAATATAATTTCTCTCCTGTGCTTTTTGGAAGCTTGCTAATTCAACACAAATTGGAGGGTTTCCTTCAGGATTTTGTAACACTGCCAAATGCACTGGCATGGGATTTGCTGGGCTCTTGTTCCTGCACAAGCTGCTGCCATTGTAACAACACGTAGGACAACACTGCCCTTGTCTCAGTAAACCACAGTAAGTTTGTTAAGATTATTTGAGGTCAGTTAACCTATGGCACACTAAGTGGAGATGCAGGCTGTGCTGCTTGGGATATTTTCTCCTCTCTCTATTTGCCCAGCATATCTGGCAGAAATCAAAATTAATGCTGCTCCCAGTGATGGTAATAAACAAAAGAGTTCACTAGCTCTATCTGCTGCCTTTGGCTAAGATCTGGGTGAACTGGTTGTGAATGAATGAAATCAGTGCATGCAGTAAGAAATCTTTGCAAGCTTTTTAACCTCTATATCTCTAAATTATGTTTGAACTGCATTTACAAGGATTTCTGATGACATTTTAAAATCATATATTATCACTAGAATTTGGAATAAGATGGACTTTTTTCTTTCAGGATAAAGTATTTAGTGAATATTGCTATTTGTTCTGCCAGAATACCATCATTTGTTAATAAAAAGCACAGATAACAATTTGAAGTCTTCCCACTTAAAGCAGAGTTTGCTTTTTTAGTTTAAACTTGTCCAGAGTGAGAAGTTGAAAGGAAAAAGCTCTGATGGGTGAAAATAAAACCTTTGAAATAACCACTGATTCTGCCATCTGGGATGGAGAAAAGGTCTTACAGCCTCTTCTCCAGATGTACACTTCATGTGCACCTTCATGTGCACTACACTTCTCCCTGCAGGAAGATGGGAAGAGTCAGAGGCAAACAGAATCTGACAGAGGAGGATGAAAAAGTCGATCTCAAAAGTTGCTGCTTGGCGTGAGGCTGCTTTAATGCTGCAGTTGGCTTAAGAAATGCCAGGTTCTTTGGGATGTAGAAGGCTTGATGTTAAAGACAAAAATATAGTAAGAGGCAGTGTTCTGTTTAAAATTCCATCTACGGGGTTTTGATTCTCTGCCTTGTATGTTCTATCTTCTAATCAGCCTATGCATAAGATTAACGAGTTCATCTCTACTCTGGTGTAAATATAAAACTCAGAAGTGAGTGATCATTCTTTACTTTGATAAAACAATTACTTTGATAAAACCTGTGAAAAAGCACTGAAATATTGCATACTGTAAACAGAGAGAACACTTGAATGTGCTTTCTCTAATTAATATTTGGAAAAAGGCAACATTATCCTTGCAAATATCCTGCCTGGAACTGCTCTTTTCTGGAAACTTTGCAAACCTTTTCCTCACAGGTTTTCTCTCTGTTCCCCATACTTGCCTATTGCATGGACTCAGAGTTCAAGTGTGTATTCCCTGCTTTGAAATATTCTTCTGTGCTGAGATTCAAAGGCAAACAGAATAAGTTTTGATATTCTATGAACTGGTCCAGTTATGGCTGGAGTTATCTGATGCCTTACTGAGCAGTCTGTATTATTAATGAAGTAGCTGGAAACCTTTCTGTGAAGGGGAGGAGGATGACAGGAGAGACTCTGATTATGCTTCCACCCTCTCTTTTTCAAGGCATTTCCTGGGGATGACGTTTCATAAGGTTGCACCGCCTGAGAATAATATTTCAGCTAGCCAGAGAGTGCAGCAAAATGTTTCCCTTCTCTGTGTTGCACACGTGCCTCAGAGGGACATGTTAGTTCAAACACAGGGCCACCCTGCTATGCAAATCTGTCCGTGCAATTTCCAGATGAGAGCTGGCTCCTGTCCTACCATCTCAGAGTGTGGGCAGAATAAGTTTTTGTCTTATTCATACCACAGTGTAGGCATACCCATTCTTCTGCATTTGCTCTTGTCTTTGGCATGGGAAGGTGGTTTCTAGCCCACATGCAAGCTGTGAAAGGCAGGAGCTGGATATCCTTTAAGTGGCCTTTTCAAAACTCTTCTACATCTCAATTGACTTAACACTTGTGGTTTCAGCTTCTGGGCTGTGAGCTAGCAAAAATTATAGGATGGATATTGAAAAGGTTAAATCAGTCCTGTGTCTTCCTAACTATCTTCAATAAATGTTGATAGGCAAATAATTTTGATTTTTTGTACTGCTGCTGCAGACAGCTGGAAAAAGAAGCATCTTTTAATGAATATACACTATTGTAATAAGAACAGAAAATTATACATATACTTAAAATTTTTTTCTTATAATTTGAAGCCTGTATTCTTGGGATCCTCCTGATGTGATATACCTGAGCTGTAAAGCAGAATTTGCTTAGCTTT
Source organism: Passer domesticus (assembly GCF_036417665.1). Taxonomy (NCBI): domain Eukaryota; kingdom Metazoa; phylum Chordata; class Aves; order Passeriformes; family Passeridae; genus Passer; species Passer domesticus. Next base: position 50,575,908 of record NC_087476.1, read on the forward strand.
TGATCTTACAAAAGGCTTCTATTTTACGAGTATGGTATAATTTGATGCTTCAGTGGTTTTGACTTATAAATGGTATTTGCAAATCTTTTTTATTCTTTTGGAGCTGAATTTTATGGAGAAATAATAAGTAGATGACATTTTTGTAAGTGGGAAGAATTGGCCTATCTCTGCTGGCTAAAGAACATTTTCCTCTGGAGTGGAAGGTAGTCCCTGGTATGTTCTTCCTCTGACTTAAGCTGTCTTGTTTTTTCCAACAGAGAAGTAAATACATCTTTAGGCTGAAGAATAAAATATTATGGCCTATCCAACCCAAAGTTGTTTCCCCCAGAAAAACTGGAATTTTTTTCTATTATGCCTTAGTGAGTCATCACAGATTTAACTGCTTTTGGCAAATATTTGAGGTGATTTAGTTATCTCTAAAGTTTTGATTATCTACAGAGAGAATGGTTTGATACAAGATATATTAAATACATAATGGTAAAGTCTCCTCTAAGAAAACAACTTTCAGCATCAAAGCTATGCATAACATCACAGAGTAGTGCTAGAGATGACGAACTCCTTCCAACACACTGACATTTAAAAAGCAGACATAATACTCAGTATGATTTTCAATTTCTGGGCTGCAACAAACACTAAAATCTGTGAGGATTTATTTGTAAAGTGCTCTTATGCAATTTGTAAGAAGATCTTCACAAGATTTAGTGAAGGTCTGAAGCAGCATAAGGCACTCTTGCACTGGTTATCTAAAGTGAGGAACAGCAGCTACAGTAACAAACACAGACAGGCAAGGAGCAAGTAGAAAGGGCAGAAGGCTCACAGTGTGCAAACCAAGACAGCTGAACCAGGAGGGAGATTAAACCAATCACTAAAAATGGCTGTTTTACTGTGAATTAGTTTTGATAGTTTTGATAAAGATAAATTTAATACTTCTGATTAAAGACCAGAAGAGGAGCTAAAAGGTGACTTCAGATAATTTCACTAAGTGTGAACCTATATGACGTGAAGCTAGTAGGAGCTATATGCAACCCTCAGTACAGATCTGGGACAAACATCAGACATCTAAGTTTTAAAAGCTGGCCCGTGTATTACAGAAAGGCTTGTCTTGGGTATAAGAGAGCATTTGTTACAACCCAGATGGAGGCAGTGATGAAAGTGGCAGATGAAATGATAAACACACCCAAGAAGTGAAATACAAACCTGGTTAACCAACATCTGCCAGAACTGAGGATTTCTGTATTGCTACTCAATTCTAGGTTGAGAATGTGTTGTGGTTTTACCCCAGCCAGCAACCAACCAAATCCCACACAGCTGCTCACCCACTGAAGAACTCATGGGTTGAGATAAATACAGTTTATTACCAAAAGCAAAAGCCATGCACAAAAGTAAAGAAAAACAAGGAATTAATTTACTGCTTCCTATGGGAGAACAGTGTTCTGCCATCCCCAGGAGAACAGGGCCCCATCAAATCTAATGGCTACTTTGTAGAACACCATGACTCTAAATGCTGCTGCGTTCCTACTTCTCCCCACTTTATATACTGAGCATGATGTCATATGGTCTGGAATATTCCTGTGGGCAGCCGTCTCTCCTGGCTGTGTTTCCTCCCAACCTCACATGCACCTCCAGCATGTCTTGCCAGTGTGGCAGTACAAAAAGCAGAAAAGGCCTTGGCTCTGTGCAAGCCTTGCTCAACAATAAAAATACCTTTGTATTATAAACTCTATGTTCAGCACAAATCTAAACACAGACCCATACCAGACACAGAAAGAAAACCAACTCTCCATCAGCCAAACCAGCACAGAGTGGTTTCAGCAGCAAAACAATATTGATGGCAGGGTGCTTGAGAGTTTACAGTGATGAGACCGCCTTGCTTCTTCCTGTAACTGCAGCATCAGTGCTAACAGGAAGATGGATTTCAAGACATACCTGTCTTGTGTACAAGTCAGTGACTGGGAAGCTGCAATTCAGCTTCAACTCACTGGAGATTTCTTCTTGTAATCCTATGTTAATCAAAGGGAAATAGTTTGTGTTGGAATTTTCTAAGAATGTCAAAAAGGGTGTCTTGTTTAGGTGCAAAAAATTAGGCAAGGGTGATGATTCTGCATAAAAAATCCTCCATCATGTTTTATTTTATTTTTCTGAATTAGAAATACTTGGTATATAGAGCCTGTTAACAATGGCCCATTCTGGCTGAAAAGCCTGTGGTACTGCAGTCTGGACTTTGGTGCATGGACCTAGGCATTGAGAAACACAGCATCTTATAAGTTTGAAATATAAATGAAAATAAATGCTATGTTTATGACAAAGAAAGCAGGAAAAGTCTTTTCTTACTTTCTAAAGAGACTGCACCTGGGCTGGGGGTGCTAAGTCCCCGAGGCTGGCTGGAGCTGTGTTTGACGACTGCTCAAGACAGATGACTTGCAGCAGACGGAATTTTAATGCAAAGAAAATTTGTCAGAAGCAGGGCTGGAAGAGTAGAAAGTCTTTTTTCCCCTCTGCCCCTGTTCTAACCAAGAGTTCTTAGGAGCATCTGACAGACTCTGAAGGGTGACTCAGGAATCCTGGCTAAGTTGGTGCTTGCAGCAGAAAGCTATGAAGAGCCAGATTGAAATGCTAGACACAGAGACTCTGGTGGATTTTAAACTGCTGTTATTGAACGTGGACTAATGGGCAGCTTTTAAGTAACTCAGATATTTGTAAGGGAGAAGCAGTACATTTAGCTGTGATAAGGGAGTGAGGGAAATGGGATGAAACCTGGTTTTTAAATGTTTTGAACTCTGCAGATATGAACAAGGCTTAAATGGTATTTCAAAAAATATTTCTTTTCTGTGTTGTTGATTGTGTGAAATTCTCAGACCAGCGATAAGTACTGAAACCAGGTCAATTCAAGTTGAGGATTGTTTGTTTCATTTACTAAAAATAAGAAAACAGCCCTGGCTCAATAACACATCTCATTTTTTTTCCCATTTGAAGCTCTGTATCTGAACTGAGATTAACATAATACAGAACCAGAAATGGGACAATGAGGAATAGAATATCCTTAGCCATGTTTATTTTTCCTCATACCATGTCTTGTATGTTTCTCCAGTGCATACAGTGCATCCTTATCTTCACGCAGTGAGGATAACTTGTAAATAACCATTACAGAAGCAATTTCTAAGAGAACCTAGCCAGCCTATTTGAGTGCATTTTACTTCTTATTATAAAGAAGATCCTTTTGTCATGACTGTACTAATACTCACAACATCCAAAGGCCTGTAAATTACTTTCACTCATCAAAGTGGGACACACGTGTATATCTAGAAATGGACTGTTCCGGCTCCTAATTATCTGGAAAAGCAAAATGGGTATCAAGGTGTCACACACCTCTGCTTAGAGCAGCCACCGGTGTAGTCAGAGCTGTAGAATAGTTAATGTAAAGAACAAATGCATTAAATTGCAAGTGCTTATTTTCCTAGATGGAATGAAAGTGTTCCATGTAACACACAGCAGTGTTTATAAATGAATAAGAATTGAATATATGTGTAGTGTTGAAGAGATCTCTGAGGTTAACAGAGATGAGGGCAGGAATTTTAATCATTTAATGACTCTCCTTTGTTGGTAGTGGCAGTTGCCTCTTTTATTTTAGATAAATGATTTAAAATGTGGTAGTCTGGTGCTAAAGCAAGTGTTCATTTTTAATTGCAATGTTACTTTTAACAGAGATACAGAATATTCTCTGCCTAAAGTCATAATTCAGTTTTTGCTCCAGAAATTACGCACTTGCACCTGCAACAACTGGTTTCAGATATACAAGAATTCCACCTCCAAGACTTACTTGGAATTAAAAGTTATGTATCTTCTTCTTTAATATTCTACAGGTGTTCAAAACCATCAAAATGATATGCAAATAAAAATCCATTTGTATCAAATCCTTAATGTATCCAACAGATGTCCCAATACACTAAAAAGATACTTTGAAAGAGTAAATGAAGGATTGTATAAAAAAAAAATCACTTAGGTTTGGAAGAAAACTATGGCAGACCAAGAGAAATGCTTGAGACAGAGTAACAGAACCTCAGATGGCAAAGGCAAACAAGGATAAAGGGAAAAATCAGCAAATTAAGAATAAAGGAGAAATAAGCTGTATGTTCTTTGAACGTTCACGTAGAAGAGTTGGTGTCTATATATTGCCTGTACAACTATGGGGAAGAAAGCAGAGGAGCATTGCCTTCCACTTTTCCCCTAAATGCCATTCAGCTTTCAAGTTAAGAGTATTTGTCATGCTGTACTTTGTTTTGGATAGGTGGTGGGCAAATATGTACTGAGGTGTATTAGTGCTCACAGCTCATCACTCCAACATCCCCTTTTCCCACAGTGTTTTGTCTTTTATTGCACCTTCCAGCCAGTTCCACTGGACCTACAGCTCTTTCTCATATGTGACTGCAATGGTATCATGGCAGAAGTGACCACCAAAAATTGTGTGTGTTTACACCTGCCAGCTTGTCCTTGTTTATTGATAACAGGACCAGTTCATTCATCTCTTGTGAGATGTAAGCTGTCTGCTTGAAGGCATGGTTTGTGAATAAAATCTCTCATAAATCTTTGAGGAGGTGAGAAATGAAGGTGAATTAAAACTTTTTATGGTTCCCCTCCTGTCTTTATGTTGACTACAAACATTGTGCCCTCTAAAGAGTTAGGACACAGCTCTTTGGCCTTGGGAAGGGCAGCCACTAAGGCCACCTTTCCAACTCCCTCCTCCTGAAGGAAGGGGGTATGAAAGCTATAGGAATGCACAGTACAGTGGGAAGCACAGCAGCACTTCACATAATCAGTGCTGAAAAATTCCTTAACCTCCCTGCAGGCTCAGTATTCTTTTGTGCAGATAAGCCAGTTGTATTGAGATGTCTGAGTGGACCTGGGTGCAGATAAAGACCACAGCCTCAATTACAAAGAAAAACGGAGATATTTACTGTCAGCAAGAAGCTCATCCTGGCAATGTGACAGGATATGACCAGCAAATGACACCCAGAGATCCAATAAAAATAGCTGTGCAGGTTCCAAATTTTGTTTCATTTGTTGATCAAAACAAGACACGGAGATCACACTAAATTTGATGTTGCCTTCTACCTTTACACTGAAAGTTGTAAACAAGATCCATCCTGTTTGTACACTCATGTTATATCCATGCAGCATCTGATCATCCTCTGCTTAAGAACTTTATCTCCCTTACTCAGCCTTGGACTGGGCTCTGAATATTTCACTATTCTCCTTTTACATTTGAGGTTATTGAAGTTGATGGATATTTCATAGTAAATAGCTCCTTTCAGGCTCACATTGTTTAGCATTTCAGCAAAATCTTTACATGAGCTGAGAAATGCTTCAGAAATATTCACAATGGATACTAAAGATGATTTATTTTCACTCATGGATGTTGCTTCAATGGATAGCATAGTAAATTTTCCTTTGTAATATATGCTGCAGTTACCCTTTCCCCTAAGAGACAGTCTGGATGAAACCACTTCATTTACAATAGGAAACAAAAAGGTTATGTTTGGTCCTTTAGCTGAAATTAATTTCTGTTGATTGAGTAATGTGTATGTAGTGTTTAACTTATCTGTTGTGTGTGTTTCAGGTCTTGTTTGATGCCTGGGAAACTTTTAATTCTTCCTTGTCCTTCTGACCCAGCCTAATCTCTGTGTGGACACACAGCTAAAAAAATTCAGAATGTGGTAACAGATTTTAATACATATTATTTTAATACCACATTTACAACAGGAGGTGGGTGCTTTCAGCCTTTTAGCAAGTGAAACCTCTACAACCACACAGGAAATTATAGGCCAAATTTGCAAGGTGAGTGCATGCTTGTTTTTGAAAAACATTTTTAGCTTTCCTTTGTTTACAGGCTGGCACTTGCCATGTGTACAAAAGACTTGAATACTCCAGCCAGGAAGATCAAACCATTCTGTGGGACTGACTGTTTCTTGGCAACAGGATGAAATGTCCTACACCAGTGAGGCATACTGCTCTGTGCAGAGTGGCCAATGTAACTGGGAGTGGTTGTGAAAAGACCTCCACAGTCAGAGTGGTGTTATCTTTCCTGCATGTAATTTAGAGACTGGCCCCAGAGAGAGATCTGCCTGGACTGGGGGGAGGCAAGGCCTAAGCCTGTGCTTTGGATTCAGAGGGAGTGATGCTTGAGCTCTAATCTCATACTCCCCAAGAGTTTTATAATGTGTTTTTTTTTTTTTATTTTTAATTTTATACTTAAGGCATCAAGAATATGATGTCAGTCTTTTTGAAGGGAAAAAAAGGTTGCTTGCTGCTTCTTTTTCCCAGAGGCCATTAGTGCTGTATTTTTTTGTTCTGGATTTGCCGTCTAGCTCTCTGCAAATATATTTCCCCATCTTTTCTCTGTTCCTGGCTAGAGGGAACAAGCAAGGTGGATCCCACAAGGTAGTCAAACTGAGTCCAAATGAAGTATTTTGCTTTAATTTTGTACCAATTTTATTTCTGTATTTGTAATTTTTTTTCTTTCTCTCTCCTCTCTTCCCTCATGGTCCTGATACACCCACAAATTGGCCCAAACTCCAGCAGTGCTTTTTTCTGGCTCTGTGGATTCCTGTTTCATGCCAGTGACACTTGGTGGAGCCTGGCTGCCAGACCAGGTGGTTCGTAGCTGCCCTGCTGCCAGTGCTGCCAGCGTTGCTGCCCGCAGGAATGCGCTCCCAGCACAGCCTCTCCATGCCCTGCTGTGCAGGCAAATGTGTAGCTCTGCCTTTTGAGTAGCAGAATTACAAACTGAGTGGACTGAAGTAGGAAATGTTTGCATACAGCTCTGGCAATTCTATTCAGTCAATTTTATTGCCCCAACACCCTTATAAATACAAACAGAGTTTCCATTCTTCTGCTTCTCCTCTGTTAGCAAGCAACAGTTTTAGAGGGCTAGATCTGTGCTTGTAGCATCAACTCAGTAGTATTTTCCAGTATATGGGAAGAAATCATAAAAATTTGGTTCAATATACTGAAAATACAGATAAACTGATTGCTCTGGTGCTCCTGGAACAGAAACTTAAGTTTTCCTCTAAGATTATGAATGGCTGTGGAAGAGTGTTGTGGCTCGCTGCTTCCATTGTCAGTGCTTGGAGTACAGCGCAAGGAGAACAAAGAACAAACTGATATAAACCTACTGATCTTGTGTCCAAATATCCTGGCCTTGTCCCCTTGTATTAATACATTTTTAAAATCATACATTCCCTTGTATAGGGAAAAAAATGTATTAAAAATGTATTAATATGGCAAGTGGTGAATACCAGTCCCAATGCTAAATTCAAAAATCTTCTCCATCTGCTTAACCATTCCCTTGATGACAGCATTGGGTGCTTAGGACAAGCAGGCATCTAAAGAGTGTACAAGATTAGAAAAGTCAGACTTCTAGTCTCCAGGAGTCTGAAACAGAAAAGGATGCGGAGAAGAAACTGCTGTTGCTTCTTGGTAATATTCTGACACTTGAACTTCCACACAGATCAGGTTATCCAGCTTCTCTAATAGTATTCATGTACTTAGGTATATACTTAACTTTAAATAACAAAGATAGCAGCAGTAGGCATCACTCATAGTGTCCTGCTCTGACTTCCTTTTCCATCTTCTTACCTTTATCTCTTTCAAAAGCTTGTGAAAATGTCAGACAGCCAGGTCCTTCTCACAGCAGGTAACCTCTCAGACTTGGAACAGAATTCTTAACCCAGTTCTTGCTTTTCTAAATATGGCCTATTTCAGAGCTCATTTCACAGCAAGATGTTCCAAAAACAGAGCTCTTCCTTTTTTGTTCATTGGTGACTGCACTTGTTTTCATGTTTCTTCAGACCCCTTTGTGCCATCCTGATTACTGTGTTTTGCTCTCAGAAGTTCTCCTATATTTTTCCCCTCTCTAGTTCCAGGTGCTTTGACAAGATAGGATCAGAGTTGCTAAGTGGATCATGGGACAAATATTTCAAAAAGAAGAGCTGCTCAGCCTACGGTTTGACCTTGTGTCCTCTGATCTGTCAAATGCCCCTCACCCTGCCTGTACTTTTTTTAACCCATGGAAACTGAATGTTTGGGAGTCACAATGAAGAATCTCTATTCTGTATCTACCAAGAACTTCTGGCTGTTGTAAGGTCCAGCAGTGCTAAAAAGTAGGTGCTTGTTCTAGGAGCAGAACTCATGAGTTTGATTTGGGAATGAAATAGGACATATGCTCTTATGGAACAAGTAATCACAGAATTAGGCACTCCAACATGCTGAATTTAGTGATACCTGCACTGAAATATTAAGGGAAAGAACATGTTTGCCACTTTTGCCTCCTATGTAGCTTTAAAAAAAACGGAATAAGTAAATAAAACAACTTCTTACCCTTAGAGCCTCCTTAGCCTTAGAGTCTCCCAGGTTCAATGCACTCACAGAAGCAGTAGGAAGCTGGGGTTTCTGTGCTTTCCATGGGGAAAAAAAAAACAAAACAAAACAAAACAAAACAAAACAAAAAAAAAAAAAAAAAAAACAAAAAAAAAACTACGTTGAAAAAGCCTCCACAGCCAAGCTTAATTTGTAGAACGTCTGTAATGTCATCTAGCTTCAGGGAGGTTTCTAAAACCATGAGTAAGCAGTAGGTGCCCAGGCCAGACAGCAGGCTTACAGCAAGAGGTCTCTGATTCTGCTCACTCACATGCTATAGCTCCTGGTGCAGGGAGTCCCCGGTCCAATGGTAGTAATTTCCATTTAATAGTCCTTAACTTTTCTTCTCTACATCTAATTACATTTTGACTCTATTTAGAATTCTGCTCTCCACAGCCTCCTGCAACACAGGGTTCTATAACTTAAGTAAGCTCAGTTTGACACCTGTACTTATAGAATCACAGAATGGTTTGAGTTGAAAGGGACCTTAGAGATGACCTCGTTCCAACCCCCTGAAATGGGCAGTTTGAAAATTTAATTTGATATCCCTTTGTTCTGACATTATGAGGATCTGCCTAATATTTCTTCTTCATCTGCTCATTATTTTATAATATGTCTCATACATACTCCCACCAGTGATACTTTCTTTTACCCCCTTACAAATCTGAATTAATTTAATCTCTCATCATGCCATACCTTTGATCAAATTTTTTACATTTTTTCTCTATTTATGTTGCAAGTCTTTTGAAACAGGAGACCAGAACTCCATATACGAATCAAGACACAGAGATGTCCTTAATAAATACAGTAACAGTTAATGCTTACTTTGCCATCTCTTTCTGTCTAATGATTTCAATAGTTCCATTTAGTTTTTGCCATCACAGATACAAAAAGGATATTTTCAGAGAACTATCTTCAGTGGCTTCAAAATCTCTTCCTTAGTAACGACAGGTGATTTCAAGCCTACCATCATATTCAAGTAGTTAGGTCTGTTTATTCCTCATTCAGGCTCCTGTGTCTTTACCCATGCTGAATACTGTTTTGAATGGAATTTCATGGGTGTTGTTAAATATCATGACATCCTCTGAAATCTGCCTTTTCCAAAAGTCTGCTTTACTCCTTTGAACTATATTCATATATTTTCTAACTTACTGAATTGCCGAAAATGCAGATCCTTTTAAGAGCTTCCTTACCTTTTAAATTTTTAACCTACAAGACGCAGCAGAGGTCTGGTGAGAAGCCAGTTTTGTAAACAGTGAATTGCTGCTCAAAAGCAGGTAGAACACCATCATACTTTCAAACCCATTCTTTAAAAATTCTGTCTTTTCAAAACATTAGGTGTCTTTTGAGCACATGCAAGGATAAAATCTGTGCAGATCCAACAATTATGCTGTTTTCTAAATTTTAAATACCACTGGGGGTGAAGCTGGTGCCCAGCTTGACAAACAGTATGTATCTAATGGTACTTCCTTGGCTATCCAGCAAAGTTTTGTCCTGAAACCTGAAGCATTTGAATCTTCATCAGGAGTGTAAGCAGCTTCACATGAACACCTAAACTACTGAATTTGTCAAAGCAGATATTTTTATTTTGAAAATAACAGTGGAGAAATGTTGATGCGGCCAATGAGTAACACGTGCACTCATAACATCTGGTTTTGCTGTTCTTACCAGATACAATACTGGATTTAGCCCTAATTTTGAGTTCAGCATTTACTCTTCTTTTCTTTTTTTCACTCTAAAATGGAAAACATGCCACATCCAAAGACAAATTTTAAAAGCATTTACTTTAATGTAAATGAACAATGAAAGGCACTTCCACTGGCTTTCTTTTCAAATTTAAATTAAATTTTAATTTTTTTTTAAATTTCTGTAATTCAGATTCAGTCACTGAATAATTCGGGTTGGAAGGCGCTTTCATATGAATGAAGAAAGATTGCTATGCCCATTCTCTATTTTCAATGAGTGGGAAAAAAATCACTCACCAGAGGTTAATGCTCCTTGCAATTTGAACATATCCAAATGCAGAAAGACTGAGATTAAAAACCAGCCTGTGTTCCTTAGAGCGCGTGCTGAACTGTGAATGCATTTTTCCTTGCTACAAGAAGAGAAGTCTAAATTTAGGTGCCATATCCACTCAAGACATTTTGTTGAGTATCTAAAGCTGTATCATCCTAGATTGTTCAGATGGGGAATGAAGTGTCAGTTTCTTATATGATACTTATCTGCTCCTTTACCTCTACTCCAGAAAATCAAAATTCAAATGCTTCTTCTTCCTATTCTATTCCTCACTCCTTTTTGTTTCAGAGGAGGGAAACGCAAAGCTGGTGATCAGCCACATTCCACTAACACAACATGAAATTGCAAATATCATGTATCAATTGATAACTAAAGAATTTTTGACACTATGTTCAAAACACACTAATGTTCAAAAAAATGCACACATTGATGTTAAAAGAAAAATGTATGAATCAACATGTTTATAAAAACTATCCCTAATTGTTTTTTTTAAGGGTTTTAGTGTTTCCTTGCAATGTAAAAGAGACTGAAAAGAGGAACCTAGAAATGTAACATGATTTTAGAATAAAGGAGAACCAGCCTATTTGTAAGCGGGATAGCTGAAGACTGAAATGGCTCTTCTGTTTTCAAATATATGAAAAATTTATTGATAAGTGTCTTTGGAACATTTTGGTTGCTTCAGGAAAATCTTTCTGTGTAAAGCTGGAGTGATTTTCTTGAGTATGAAGAAAATAATTTTCTACTTATTTTTTGCTGTTATGCATCACCTCTAATTACTGCTGCTACACTGTATATTAAAGGTCTTATTCAAAATGTAGTCAATGTGTGATATCTTACTAAACTTTGAAACAAAATTGTTAAGCCAACTACAGAAAAACATTATGTTTCGTCAAATAATATTTCAAAGAAAATTCTTTTAATAACAATACTTGCAAATACACTCCTTCCTCTTACTAATTGCTTTAGACTAAAAAACTAACACCTTTTTAAATGTTATTCAATTAAAATTTAAACCTTCAGTTTCATCTGCAAGTGAATGGTAATTAAAGGGAAAGTAAAGCAAATTTAGAGGGAAACTTTATAATTTCCTGATTTTTACACTGTTTCTCTTCATTCCTCTTCTCAGCCTGAGATTTGAAGAAAATGAGGCTGTGCACACATCTCCCATTTACAAGCATGACATTAAATGAGGATTAAACTTTAAACCTTCTGGCAGCCCACTGAAACAACTAGCCTTAGATGAAAAAACACCCAGAAGTTCTCATCAAACATATCCTAAACAATCTGATTCCAGATACTGTTCTCATCAGGGAAATAAAGCCAGGAGTGTTCCAAGTGGGCAAACATCATTTGTTTACTACCCGTGCCAGCTGAGCAGCGATGGTCAGGATGTGCAGAGCACAGGACACGGCTCAGCTGCCTGGGAAGCTCCTTCATGAGTGCCACAGCAGCTGGATCGAGCAACAGGAGACACAGCACAGGGTCACATTTTGAAGAGAATGTCACAGCTGCCAAACTCTGCCTTCTGCTGCAAACAATACAGCCACATTCATGCCCCAGACACGACATCTTTATTTCATTGCAGAAATGGTGTCCGGCTGCAGAGCTTGGCTTGGAAAAGAAAGGAACTGAAGAGTTTTCAATTGAACTTCCCTCCTGCATGTAGGGTGCACTCCAGCTCATCTGATTTTGTTATCTGCAGCATAGAAATTTACCTCAGAATTGGTGACCCCAGGCTCCCATTAGATACAATGAAGGGCTATAGACATTTTAAGCTTTCATTCATCCAGTCTATTTTAGCCACCACCTTCACTGACAGATAAATTATGGCCCTGATTTACCTATTTTTCTGAACTAGCAGTAAAGGGAGCCTGGAGTAAAAAGCTCAGATGCAGATTTCTTATGCATGTATCCCACTCTGCAGTGTCTTAATTGAACTCCCTAAGGCCTTTTTTCTACAAAGAGAAATGGCTAAAATCTTTTGTGACAGTGGTGTCCATCTAATTTCAAAAATCAGTTTCTGTTAAAGGAAGTATATTTTATATTGTTTGAGATTGAAAATAAGCTTCTTGAGGTATTTTTATACACTTAATTGCACTCTAAAAGATGTGGTTGCATATATAAACAAGGAACCTTTTCCAAGTAAAATCTTACAGTGAGCTCTCTCGTGCTTTTTTTTTTAATCATTAAGAGAGAGTTTAAACACAGTCATTCAACCAAAATTCAGAGTTGTCCCCAAAGTTTTCATGTTTAGCATTTGTATTCTGACTCACTCTGAGAACATATTTTAGGATGTGGAAGCTTCCTTTTGGCTAGATTTTCTTGTTTTCAATTTAAAGGTTAGCTGGAAGACTTGGAAGAACAATTTAGTCATCCTACAAAGGGAAAAAAAAAGTGACTGTGGTTGGAACGGGTCCAGGATGTTTAAGAGATGATTTGATTAGAAGAGACATCTCTCCTGAGTGTTAATTGAGGTTTATAAGCTTCATGGACAAAGCAATAATCAAACATATGTCCAGGAACAACAACTAGCCCCTCTGCATCTGTCAGTGTGAGCTCTGTACAGTTTTGGGTTTTTTCCCATTGGATGTGCTCTAGGAGGAACTTTGAAAACAGTGGTGGCAAGGGTATGAAGCCTGGAGACTCAGAGAGCACCAAGTCTGACTGACTCAAGCTTTCAGTGGATCCTCATGAGCCCATACAGCCTGGGAACTGAGGAACCCTTTATACATCTAATAAGAATTAAAATGCAAAACTATGCTAAGTGTTATCCACTCAATACCTACCAGAGAAAATAATCTGTCTTCCCAGTTTTGTGAGCATACAATAATGTAAATCCGTAATTTGTGTTACAAATTTTGTTTGTAATACAACAAAAAATATTTCAAGCCCTCGGTTTTAATTAAAGATCCTTGGGGGTGCTTTTCTCTGCCATGCAAGGTGTGAACAACTTCCTAAAATTGTATGGGAATTTCACTCAGCAAATCACCACTATTGGGATTCAGTGCCACTGAATCTCAATATTTATACTCACCTCTTCCAGAACAATAAAATTGAGGATTCTGCTTGTAAATTTCTCCTACAGGTAGAGGCTGGTGGAAAGCACATGTGACACTCAGTTCATTTGGGCTGTGAGATGAAAATATTCTGCAGAACTTTCTGTTTCCCTGCGATTGCTGGAGGTGCAATTTGACAATCCTGTTTGCTTCTCCACAAGCTGTACCATTAAATTTGTCTAACTGGGCAGAGCTGGAAGGAGGTGACCTTGTTCCATCAGGAGTTGCAACAGGATGAGGAGATTAATGGTGCTTTTTCTACCTCCCTTCTCAGGTAACAGCAGAGCTGGTTTTCTTCAATTTCACCAAATGCTTTCTCTCTGTGTCCCTCTGCTCTTCTTCACCCCTATGCTCTTCTCTGCCTGTACCTATTTTGCCTAAATTGAGGAGTTATTCATAGCTTAGTGATGATGATTTGGTAAGCAGTCACAACAACAGCAGCTGGCTAACAGCTGTCACAGCATCCATCACCCATGACCACTTGGTCACCTCCAAATCCATGGTGTTGAGGATGGGCTGAGCTTGGGCTTTTCAGACTGACTGTGCTCAACTCTTTTCTCCAGAGGCAAGTGAAGACTTTTACTGTCTCCATCAGCCTTTGGAAGAAACATTCTTCTTGACTCCAAATCTGTACATAGTTTAGCACTTTGTGCAGGCAAGCCATGTGACTTCTTTAATCATCTGTCTCCACTCATCTTTGTGGCTGAATCCTTCATGCTGACAAGTTTTATAGCATATGACTGGGTAGATGGAAAAGCCTGTCATTTGTCTGTTAACTTTTTTTTTCTTTATAATTGAATGACATTTGAGCAGGTTGATGAGCCCGAAAGAAAAGACCATGCAGGTATTTTATAACAGGTATCTCTCATCTTCATGACAGGCAGATGTTAATTTATACTATTTTTGCATATGATATATCAACATTTTTCGTGAATGTCATAATCAATATCCAGTATTTCACTTTCTGCAACAGCTTTTTTGCCTGATATCCTTCAGTAAGAGTCATTTAGACACAAGATGTATGGGATCTCCTTCAGAAGTCAAGTCAGGACTGCATCTTTTTTTTTTTTCCAGATGGTTGAAATAAAATAGGAAAAGTCAAGATGGAAAAAGAAATAAACATGTAAAAATTAACAGATTAGAAGTTCTAAGAGAACTTCTACTAAGATTAGAAGTACCTTAGAAGAGTCCAGTGACTTTAATAAGCAGTATGGTTAACTAAAACTGAATGTTAGCTGCATGTTTTGTTCTTTGACAGGCATAAATGAAAAAAATTATGAAACAATTACACAAATTGTTAAAGTAAATCACTAAAATTATTGGCAGTTTTTTTGCTTGTTTGGGTTTTTTTTTTTTTGTTAAAAAGAGTCCACTTTCTCGCAGAAGAAAGCTGAGATGCTCAGTGTTCCTGTAATATTATGCATATATTTCAGATATTTTAATCCAAAAAACAGGGAGAGAGTTGATATTCTAGACAACAGCTGAAGCTGTATTTCAAATTCTCTGAAACTATCAGTTAAAAAAAACAAAACCTTTTAAAGAAGAATGAAATGAAGTTTTGCATTTTAAGGGACTTTTGAAGATTCCAAGAGGAATTTTTTATGTTTGGATTTAACTGTATCTGGGTTTAGATACACTTTGGATTTTCTTTTGGTGGCTGATATCTCTCACTCTACCAACAGAATCTGCCAGCACTAAACTTTGAGTTTGGGAGTGGATTTATTTGTTAATGTCTTGAACAGGTACCTAACTCACAATTTCCACCAGGGAAAATCTCCAGATTAATTCTGAATGAGCCCAGTTCCTTTCATTGTAAGAAAGGAGGTAGCAGCTCCATGTCTCATGGTCTGAGCATTTACAGAGGGGACTTGGAGATGTAGGCGAGCTTCTGAAAGGGCTGTAAGCAATTTGTGTCCACATAGTTTATGTTGTGCATGTAAAGGAAAGAAGTTAAAGGAAAGAACTGGAGATCCACTACAACTGAAGAAGAAAGATCCAAGGCTGGGTTCCAAAACTCTCATTTTACTACTGATAGCTATCTTTGGTGAAAAAAGGCAAAGGGATAAAAAGTTAAAAAGAGAGACAGGAAATTAAAGAAAATTATTGAGGTGCTCCCCTGAGACTAGGAATGCAAAAGGCCAAGTGCAGACTGAAACAACTGGCAGAGGAGAAAGATCTGGCCTTCAACATGGTAGCAGCAGTCATATGCAGTAACTTTAAGTGAAAATAGCAGATGTCAGTGGGAAAGACTTGACTGCTGTTAATATTGGTAAAAAGGAGGGGAGACCTGGAATGTACCCTTAATGTAGAATTTGCTCCTTTAACAGGTAGTTGTTCTATGGCTCCTCAGGATACTGAACTCTCCCCTAGAAGTTTTTTGATGTGCTAATTCTATAACTGCATGAGTTGGAACCAGGGCTAATGATGAGCTAGCATGACATATCTTTCATTAAGCTCTTCTGAAGTGAGGTGTCTGGAAAGCAAGCACAGAAGATTTAGGGCATTATTTTCTAAAGCAGCACTGACTTAGGAGCTAATGGAGATCTTCCCTTGATGGCTATTTGGAGCTGGAGCAGCTGGAAGAAAAATTAGCAGTAAAAGGGATTAAATTTAGTTTGTCATTAAATTTTATGTTGTCAGATGATTTCAAAACGCTGAGGTAGACTTTGTGATTATAAAATATGAAATATGTGTGTTTTAGTCATAAACTAATCAGTAAGGGCTTTCTTTTGTAATCTCCATTCTAGAAATTTTCCTCATGGCTACATTTACATTTACCAGAATACATACAAGCAAAATCCATTGTTCTTTAAGTGTTGAAAAATGCTGAGGTTTTCAGTTAAAATGCAGATTTGAATTTGTATATCTTTATTAAGCTGACATTCAAATCACTGTTTAATGCAATTTCCAAGAGACTAAGAAACGTACTTTTTAGTAGGTACTTGTTTTGAATGGTTTTTCATATTACATTTGCTGCTTTTCTTGGACACGTGTGCAACATTTTTACTGGCTCAAGCAGAGAACAGCTGGCTGATCCAAAAAAAGTAAAGCCATGAATGAATTATTCTGCTTGTCCTAAACATATGAAATAAACCCACCTACTGCAGCAAACAACCCAGGATTTTTGTTTATTTTGCACATTGTAGAAAAGCTATTTTATAGAATAAAAATAAAAGACTTTCAGAAAGTTTTATTGGTATTGCCTCTATCTGCTCTTTTCACCTGGCAGAGTCTTTGCTTGCTAAGAGCTATAGTCATTTAGGTGAAGCACATGCATCTATTAGTCTCTTTTACCTAGCTGAGCTTTGGCTGACTAAAAGCCACAGTAATTTAGATAAAGCAAATTTTCATAAATTTGAAAAGGAAGTACAACTTTACAGCTGCAGATCATGGTCCTGGGAGGCATGCTCTCACTAGTCACTGAAAAGCAGGACCCTGAGACCTATCTTCACAACCCTTTTATATTGCAAGGTGGTTATACCAAAAGTCATCTAACCATCAAATTTTTTTTAAAATTTGCATCAGGCAAACTTCATTGTAACTGCAAACTAATTCTCAATATTATGTAGTCTATTGCTGTGGAAAAATAAGAAATCTACTTTGTGGATGATTTTTATCTCTCTGACTGTGTTGTCCTGGCAATTTTCTTTCCAGCAATACCAAGCGATCTCCATCTCCTCTATAAGGCCATCACAGATTTACTGTAATTAGGTTAAGTTATTCCTTTATTATTCCTTTCCTCATTCCTGTTAACACTGAGCTGTGATTTTGTTGGCATTCCATCTGCTTGAGAAACTGCTGGCAGAAGGGAATGTGGCCAAATATTTCCTGCTTTTTCTCCTCTTCCTGTCAGAACAACTGCTGGTGATGACACACCTACCATAGGGCATTTGTTCGTGGGAGATTTACTCCTGGGGAGTTCAGGTCTGTCTGGACATAGGGCAGGTGTGAGTTCTGCATGCACAGGAGTAATCTTTCTCCTACCTGGCAAATAGTGTATATGCAAGGTAGTCTTTGGATGACATGATGTTGTGCTTCTCAATTCTCAGGGGATTTACAACCTATGGAAATTCTAGGAATACAAAGGTGGCAGTAAGGGGTTCCTAAGACAAATCTGGGAACCCAGCATTGCAAGCCTTACAAGTTGTCTTGGACTCCCAATTAGAATTGGATAGAATACACCAGGTAGGGACTGAAATTCTTGTTTTGTGCAGAAGGGTTTGTTTAAACTTGGACATTCCAATACCACAGGTCTACTTTGTACACTTAATGTCCTTGAGGCAATGGCTTAGACAGGAGTTTACATCTTGGGGCTGGTGTACATTTGGCTTGTTTTCTGCCTCTGTGCAGAAGCCAAAAGATAGCTCATTTAATTGCAACAGACAATCTTGCTACATCCTGCCAAAAGTTTAAGATCCAGCATGACAAATCAGATGGCAATTGCCTCAACATAAAAGCTAACATGTAAGGTAATGTGTAAAAATCCCTCAAAGTGAGAATTCAGTTTCTACGATCCACACAAAATTCAGTGCTCCTAAAACATGGTCTTTTAAAAAGTTTTCTACCAGAATCAGGGCAAGGTCTAAAACCTGGTTGAACTAAATTTTGCTTCCATGACGTGACCACTCCATGCTGCTCGCTTTCTCCCTGGTAAGGCATAAAGATCTCTGTTCAGTGGGTCTGCTGTTCCTAAAGAGCCTTGTATCTCTGTGGAATAAGAAGATCAATTCCTCATAGCTGTTAGGAAAATCCCCAAGACCTGTCTGCTCACTCTGTTCTTTAAATTGCCATAGCACATTGAAGAAATCAGTTGAGACTGTGGAACTCATCCCTGCTTGCTCCCGTGTTTTCTCTGTCCCAGTGTTACTGAGCTCTCCTGTGTTATCCTCCAGCTGCAGTGTGTTTACCCTACAAAAAATAATAAAAAAAATTAAAATTCTCTTGGATTTACTGTGTTATTTACCAAAGACAATAAATAAGCAAGAATTTTGTGTTATACCAGACTAATAAGAGCTTTGATATTTTTTTCCACATTACTTGTTCTCAAAATATCTGAACTGTCAACCCTTCCTACAAAGGTGAAGCAATAGAAATTTTACTTCTAATTTTGCTTATGTGTTTAAGCTGTGGCTGCTGGCATGGGAACTGATAATTTTTACTGATTTCCTAAAAGGTAAATTCCAGTTGCCATCTTGTCAGTCTGTAAATTTTTTTGGAATTAAAATTAGCATTGTTCAGGAGCTGGTGTGTAAGTTTTAACTGTTTCACCTTTACACAGTTTTTGAAAAGTTTGTGCATTATTATTAGAAGGGACAATGTTGCAATGCATCAGAAGAGCCCTTGTTGGTGCCAGTGAGTACACCCTCAGAACTGGGTCAGCCAGGAGTTGTGTGGCAAAATAAAAAGGGACAAGAATGACTGGAGTGCCCGAAAATCAAAGTGTAATAAAGGAAAATACAAGGTGCGCTAACAATCAATGTGCAACAGAACACAAGGTGAACGCTGTATAGAGCTGCTCCAAAAGACGTTGAAATGAGACAAACACAACCTTATACTGACATTATCTGAGGGCAGAGAACCAACGAATAGAGAGAATCTGAAACAATACCTTATGTGGAACACAAGATTAACCAATCAGAGGGCAGAGTTCAGAACATAACCTTATGTGGAATAATTTAATCTACATAACTCTTCCCATCATTCCTTTCTTCTCACCCTACCTGAACTAGATATTTCCCATTTTAGCTTCTTGACTCCCAGGGCATAGCATTGTTCTTTTCTGTGTGGTTGGTTTACGACCTGTTTTCTGTAGGATGGACCACCGCAGAATGAGATAAAATAAATTATGGCAACACAAAACTGGAGGAGAACATGATAAATCAGTTTTTTTATAAGTACTGCTATACTTTCTGAAGGAGAGCCAAGCTACAATGACTGTATGTTTAGTCAATTTGTACTTGCAAGAATCTGAGATCAAAGTAGATTCTCTCCTACAGACAGTCATATCCTACAGATCATTTTGTCCTTTGGTGGAAATAAAAAGCACTATGTTTTTTTTGAACATTAGCTAAGCATATCAGGAAAAATCTGACTACTCTGTAAATTTTCCTGATTTAAGATGACACAGTAATTTTCTCATCTGCAGTTCAATTTGATTAGTTTGGTTACCTGCTTTGAATATCCATTGTTTGATGACTTGGACATATTCATCATGTCTTTAACTTATGACCTTGCTTTCTGCTATGGGGAAAAAGAAAAAAAAAAGACTCCTTCTAGAACTTATAAAGTGTCTGGATTTATGCAATTTTTGTATTTGGTCATATTTTTAATAAAATCCTTATTTATTCTAATCGGTTTGATATTTACTTAGCAAATTACAAAGGTGCCAGCAATGTCCTACAAACCATTTGCATGATACTTGTCTCAACTTCCTAAAATAGTACCCCATTTTTTGTAGGTTGTCTCTATGACAAAGAAGTGTCCTTCTGGTTCAGTGTTTGAATTGTGTAGCAATCCTTTAGCAAATTACTAAGACGTGGCTTTCCTGATTTCCCTTATTTCCTGGGAAATCTTCTGTGTAAGATTTAGGGCTCCAGTTCTTCAGTATATTTTGCCGTTCCAGGCTGGGCCTACTGCTGGCCTCTCCAGAAGGACATCCTCGGAATATGGTGGACATTTCCTTAATCTTTGTGTCTGCTCTGTTCTGTAGTACAGCTTTACCCACTTTTTTTTCTGAATCTTTATTATTTATTCCATTCAGAGTCAAAGGAGCATTTGCTTTAGCCTAGGTTTCCCTCTCCAAAAGGAGTTGCTTCCTACTCCCAACATAAGCTTTTTTGTCTAAGTAATTTTCAGATTCCCCAAATATAATTTTTCCAAACAAAATAATCAACCATAAGAAATAAAATAAGCATTTTCTTTGTAAAATGGTGGCAAATGGATGTGAGATGTGAGCTGTGGCAACTCATCTTTTGTTTGGAAAAACTCTGTTGTAGAGTAGTAGATTATAGCAAAAGTACAACAAAACCTTGTAATGACCTCCACTTTCTTGTTTATTTTATTGTCAGAATTTACAAGTTAATAAACATACAGCATGCATTTTTTCAGTGGAGAGAGGCATATTAGGCTTTCAGCTCTCTCTTTCCTCTCCCCTCTGAGGACTGTGAAAAGCTTAAAGCTGTCACAGTGGAGTAGGCTATTGTAAAGAAGGATTTAGCTGAGTAGTACTTAAAGGTTAATGAATTTTACCCAGAGACTGAGTAATCTATTGGACTAGCACTGTGCTTGGCTTAGTAACTTGTGGAATGGTTAGATTATCAGAATGCCTACATTACAGCTACCTAAATTATCTATTTATTCCTCCCAGCTTTCTCTCTTAAATTTCCATTCAAACAATATAGTAATATGCAGAAAATATATATTAAAATAACCTTTTCCTTTTATATTTTGTTACTAAAGCACACTGTTAATGTGAATCTTCCCATCTACTTCAAGGGACTTTACATCTAGCACTAGAGATGGTTTTTTCCTGTTGTCTTGTACCTTGTCATTTTTTCTGCTGAAATGATAGCCTGACTGGGAAATTGTAAGTCAGGAATCTTCGCAAAAGGAAAAAGCAAATATATACCCAAATCCTATCAAGGATCACATTGGAACTTTGTCGTAATGGGATTCATCAAAACAGTATTTCTACATAGCCCATCTTTCGAGAGCATGATATTTTATGCAGTCCTGATCCCTCTCATAAATTTCACACTGTTAGTAGAGCTTCCAGAAAACAGAAAATCTGTTCCATGAAAAATGATATCTTATCAAAAGTGCCATATAGTTTTGCTGCTAATTATTCTACAATTAACCAGTGTAGTCTTTCCTTTTCATGGTCATTCCCAGCTAATAAACTCACTTTTTCTATGGAAGTTCTTGCCTTAAGTCCTGAAAGACAGACTTTTATTTTGACTACTGCATTTTGGTATTTGCAGTCCTACAGCCTTCATTAATAATTTCTTCCCATCCAACTGGCAAATCTGTTCCATCAATTGGACCTCTTAAATTTCAGTCACCAGCAACATCTTCCTGTTTTTTGTCCCAACCCATGAACAGAGAAAATTAAATCAGTTCCATCAGTGATACCCAAGGAACTTTTTGATTTACCTCTCTTTCATTTTTAAGGCCTTAAAGACTAAGAAAAGCTTCCTCCCATCCCTCAGTATACTATCCACTTTACAACCCTTGTGCAAATCCCACTGCACTTAATTAAATAATTTCTCAAATATGCCCATGGCTAAATAGCTTAATAAAATCCAATTTATGCACTCTTTCCAAATTTCATCTAGCCCCAAAAAGATTGCTATTACAGATGTCAGGCTGATCTGGCATTCACTTATGTGAACATATATGCATTAAATGCTGAGAAAACCCCAGAAAATGGAGTGCCGGAGAGAGCCTGTCTCCTGCAAACAGTGGTGCCAAGGTAACCTCCCTAACTCAGAATTTGTGAAGGAATTGTTATCCATGCAAAGCAATCACAAAATTAATCTGGTACAGATCAGAATTACTTTTGAGGGAAAAATCTTGCCTTTTTTCTCATGAATACAGAAGGATTGCTCTGTGGCCATATTCATATTGACCAAAGCAGGAATCATGTTTATTTTGCTAAACAAAAAAAGGGATAGTAGATCAGACATGTTGACGTTCAGCAGCTTCTGGAAGAAACCTGTGAAAAGAAACAGGAAGCGTGTCCTGGCATCTTAGGCACAATAGCATCCTTTGACTTACTCCAGGGCTGCTTCTTCCATTTAATGTAATGATTCCAGTATCCAGACTGACTTGGGTGAAAGTAAGAAGGGTTTTCAAGTTAGTTTACATTCCTTCGCATCTCACAATTCATTCACTGCCATCAGTCTTTAATATTCACATACAGCAAAGATTCTTGAGTGTTAAAATTATCTTTTTGTGCACTGCTATGTCACTGCAGCTAAACATTAGCTTTCCACATTAACAATACAGTACACCACATGAAGAAAAACTGTTAACAATCACTTCTTTCTTAAGGAACAGAAGTACAAACTTATACAATTGCTTGAAATTTTCTAACAAAAGTATTAGAAAAGTATTGACTGCTATGCAGCACAGAAAAGAGACATTGAGTCACCACTATATATAATGTCACAGCTGATCTGTTAAATTGGTCATAATTTCTCCATAACAGATGGTAAAAAAATGTTATTTGACATCTTAAAATTCATAACCTTTTGCTTATCAATTGCCTCTGCAGGCATTTTCAACAATTTACCCCACAAGCTGAAGATTTTGGTATTTCTAATTGAACACACAAACATTTAAAAACCCATATCTTTTTAACATATTTTTAGACATTTATCTTATGTTAAATGCTTACTGGAAAAAGGGGAAATCTCTTTGTCAATCACACCTTTAAAGAAAAGTATTTGTGTCCACTCTGATGAAAAAAGCCAAATTACTTATAAAATCATACAGAGATAAAATTTATCGTTGTTGTTTCCAAAAAGGGAATTTAAAATTAGTTAAGTATTTTGGATGAGGAACAGTCAAATAAATCTCCTTTCAAATGGCTGAGCAGAACTTTTTGCATTGTGGCCAGTTACATGCTGTCAACCTCCCAGCAAAAGAAATGATGGTCACTTTTTTCGTTCAAAATAATGTACATCTGAGTCACTGCCAGATGCCCCTTTCCATTGTGAATGCAAATCTTGAGTCTTTCTGTATTTTCTCAGAAAAAAAAAATCATCATATTCAAGGTTGTCCTCTGTTTCCAACTTTACAGCTCACATAGGCATTTTTTGTGGCATGGACACATTTTTTGCTTTACATTGACAAAGAATTACTGAGCAAGGTCAATAAACACAGAAGCACTACACTAAAAAGAAATGTCCTTAAGCAGTGATGTCTTTGTGTATGTTGCTTTACTCTTGAGGTTCTACCTGTCACAACAAAAATACTTCTTTGTCAAGGACAGGTGAGAACAGAAAAAAATGAATTGAAATCCCTGATGTTTTTCCATTACCATCTGCTTATTGTTACATGATGAAGAAGAAAAACATATAACTTAAAATGAAATTTTAATAGAACTCTTATACTTTTTAAAATAAAGCCAAACTTTTTTCTCATCTTCTCATGCTTCATTTATATAATTTCTATTATTTTAGATTCCTTTTCCACGTCTTCTCTCTCTCCACCCTTTTTCATCTTCTCTAGCCACCTCCATTTCCTTTTAAGGACAATTCTAAAGAGGTTCAACCTTTAGCAGTTCAAGAAAGACACCACCTCTGGCATCTTCCTTTTCTTTATGCTGTCATAGCATTTTGCTGAAGTCTCCATCCAGTTTTAAAGGAATGGTACAGTCTGTCACACATCTTTAATGTGTCATTTCTTCTAGCTTCCTTCCACTTCTCCTGGTGTCAGTACTTTAATTCCCTGTGGAGTTTACTGGCCTCTTCATGAGAAATTAAATAAATACATATTTTTCCTGCATTCAGTCTAGATAAGTCTCTCCCACATGACCCAATATAAGGTTTATCCTTGGAATCCAGCTGGGAATTGTCTTGACTATGCCTGTCCTCCCATCTGTCACAAGTCGTTTTAAGGATAGGCACACATCAGTCACGGGGTGGGATATTGAGGGAGGAGGCTGTGGATGAATATATTATTTTAGCAGGCCAGGTTCTCCCTCTGTGGTACTGTTCATGACAAATCATGTGGAAGGGAACACGTAATCACTGCAACTGTGCTGAGGATCTAAAGAATCTACTTGATCATGGCATGTTCATCACAATGACAACTGAATCTAGTAGGGACTCTAAGGAATCAATTTTTTACTGATGAATGGAATATATTTATGTTTATGCTGTAAAAGAAAGGGTTAGCAGAGATGGAAAAGAAAGGGAATGTGAGAGGTATAAAATGAGGGGATAATTCAGACAGATTAGAAGAGCTTAAAGGCAAGAGTTGTTCAAATCTGCATGGGTGGCAAAGGATAATGAACTAAAAGGTAGGGAATGAAAGGCAAGGGAAGGGGGTGGAATGAGATGATTGTCTTTTTTTTTTTATTATACTTCATTAAAGAGCCAGTGAGATCCTGTGAAAAGGTGGGGAAAGCTTGATTTGAAAGTCAGATCTGTCATTTAGCTTGCCAGTCAAGTAAGAACCAATTTCAAACAGAATGGCTAAAAAATATTTCTTTAAACCAATGGTTCTTTAAACCAATGGAGGCCATTATTTGGGCTGTGATGTGATTCGATAACTAAAAGATATTATGGATTACTCATGGTGAGTGCTTATGGGATTAAATAAAATTTTCTGCTTTTACATGATTTTCTTAAGTGATGCTGAACATGATGTACAGAACACTGTAACCTGTATTTCCCAAAGGCCATCATGCAATGAGGTATTAGGTAACCACCATTTAAATGAGGGCATATACTAGAAGTGGCCTCTTACGCTTAATGATCTTCTTAATAGAGGATATACCAATTTTGTAGGTGTCATAATTTCTTAGAATGTTTCTTCTTCATTAAACTCAGTTCACTTTCTCATTTTCTTAAGTGAAAGATGAATTTAATATTTCACTTTAATTAGGCACTGGAATGATGTCATGTTTAATTAGTTCAGCCTCCCATAGAGATGTGATTTCACACACTGTGTTTTAAACACTTACTAATATTCTATGACATGTTTGAATTTTTTTTTTGTTAAAATTGGGGTGCAAACACTAACATTTGACTGTAATATTTTCAGAAATGGGAGATTTAACCATGAGCTTTGGTCACTGCCTATTGTCACACTAAAAGGAATAAAAGTTCTTTGCAAACAAGGCAAAAACTCCATCCAGCTCAATCATCCTTTTAGCTAGGAATATTTTATGCTGTTTTATTGCTTTCATGATACCCAGTCCTTGAAATAACACAGAGGATCTGAGGCCAATTTTTACTTCTTTTTATTCTTTATCTAAAAAATATGAGTTGCTATTTTCAGATGGGTGGCAACTGGTGAAAAAACAGGCAAACAGAGCAGTTCTTCATAGGATGAGGAATGTGAGAGTGATATCTGGACAAAACAAGAGTTCTTGTTTTTTCTCTTGCCTTGCTACTGCCAGAAGGATGTGCTTTAGGATATCAGGGCACTCCTGATATAAACTGGACTGCTTAAGAGAATAAGGTGGCAATTTTCTGAATTTTTCCATGTTGTTATTACTTTGCACAGGGCTGCATAGAAAGGAGTATACTCATTTGAGTCAATGTGCTCATTGTTTGTTTTCCATATAAAACTCGTGTTAGAAACGTTTTGGTTTCAACTGGGCTAGAGATAATTTTCTTCCTAACAGCTGACACAGTGTGCTGGTTTTGATTTAGGATGAGAATAATGCTGATAATACACCATTTTAGTTGTTGCTAAGTGGCACTTACCTTATGACAAGGACTTTTCAGCTTCCCAAACTCTGCCAGTGATCAGGTGCACAAGAAGCTTGGAGGGAACACAGCCAGGACATCTGACCTGAACTGAGCAAAAGGATATTCCATACCACAGAACATCATGCTCAGTATGTAAAGTGGGGAATTTAGGTCAGCAGGGGCCGATTGCTGCTCAGGGATGGGTTGGGCATCATTGAATGGTGAGCAACTTGAATATGCATCAATTGTTTCTCTTAGGTTTCATTCCTCTCCCTTTTTCATTTTCATGGCTCTACTACTACTACTACTACTATCACCACTGTTGCCACTGGGTTTTTTTGTTTGGTTTTTTTGTTTGTTTGTTTTGGGGTTTTTTTTGTTTGTTTGTTTTTGGTTTTTTTTAATTTTAATTTTTTTCTTATCTCAATCTACAGGTTTTGCATTTTTCCAATTCTATTCCATATGCCACTGTCTGGGGCTGGGAGGATTGTGTGAGCAAGTGGTTGTATGAAACCTAGTTGTTATCTGGAATTAAACCATGACAATTTTGCATTCAGACATTAACTTTTATGACCAGAAATCCCATAAAACCAGCTGTCTCTTGTAGTCTAAGCTTGTACTTAAAAGTGAAAAATGCTTGGCTCCTTTCACCTTGTTTACCCTCTATACCTGTAGATGTTTTGGACCAAACGCACTGCTGAAAAACAAATAATACTTGTTTTGTTCAACAGCTTTTGCTGTTGAGGTTCTCTCTCCAAGCATATTAGCCCTCTTTTTAAAAAAAAATTAAGCAATGACGAGACAACACTGCCAAGCTGAAAAGGGATATGGAGGACTAGTGTCAGGTCTGCTATTCACCTCCAGGATGTGTCTAGGGTAGTACTGGTTTTCATGTTGGAAAAGTTCTAGGAAAGAGTTGCTGCCAGGCCTTTATGTTTCTGCCCATACCTAGTTGTTCACCACCAGAGAAAAATGGTGAAATTTCAGATGCCTTGCTCCAAGAGATCCTTTTGTAGAGCTCCATTATCATTATGTTTGAGGGGCTGCAAATAAAAAAGTGTCCTTTGGTTTTTCACTTAACAAAAAGAATCCACTGTGAAGTTACAGCTTTTGAAAATTAACTGGGCACATGATCTAGTTGCTAGAGAAACCTCCCTGGAATAAAATAAAAAGCAAGCAGAGGGAGCACTGATGAGTGCTAACTTACAGAATATTAAGTTTCATTGATTTGTGGCAATTGACACTACCTCCCACTTTTATTTATTAACAAAATGTTTGGAAGGAGGTATCTTTTACTTTGCCCCCTGGACAAAAGTACATTCACAATCACTGCTTTGTAGTTATGGTGCATTAGTCATATTAGCCTGGCTAATAAAAGAAGAGTTATTGTACTGAGACCTATCTGCCACAGACATAAGCAGTGTGGTGACTCTCTTCCATAATGTTACTCAGTGTTGCAGTCCCTCAGAAGGCACAAAACAATGTGCAGTGTTTTAACCTTGACTGACTGCCAGGTGCCCATCCAGCTGCTCTCTCACTCCCCCTCCTCAGCAGGACAGGTATAGAAAACAAGATTAAAGGCTCATGAAAGAAAGATTGCTCACCACAGACTATCACAGGCAAAAGAGACTTGGGATTATTAAGAGTAGGATAGTGAGAAACAAAAACAAGACTAAAAGCACCTTGTTCTCTTTTCCCCCTTCTTCACAGGCACATCTCTACTGATTCTTTTTCCATCTCCTCCCACCAGCAGGTCAGGGAAATTGGGAATTATGTGCTTAGTGCACAGCATTTTGCTGTTCCTTCCTTATCACATTGTCCCTGCCATAGGGTACAGCCCTTTACAAATTGATCCAGCACGGGCCCCTTCCACTGGCTGAAGCTCTTCAAGAGATGCTCCAATGTGAGTTCTTCCCATGGGGGGGCTATCCCTCAGAAAAAATCTGCTCCAGCCTAAGTGCCTTAGGGGCCACAGTTCCTGCCAGGAGCTGAATCCAGCATGGGCTCTCCATGGTCTGCAACTTCTTTCAAGGCACATCCACCTGTTCTATGCTGGGTCTGCATGCACTGCACTGTAGATACCTCCTTCAGCCTGGTTCTCTGTGGGGTGCAGGACAACAAGGCAAGCCATTGTGGTCTTCTGCGAGAGCTGAAGGGGAATCTCTGCTCTGGCACTTCCTTTCTCTTCTTTTTCACTGACCTTGATGTCCATGAAGCTTTTCCTCTCACATATTCTCAGCTATTTCACACAGTCTCAGTGCACTGTTCTTTTGCCCTTTCTTAACCACATTATCACAGAGGTGCCACCAGCATCCCTGATGGGTTCATATTTGGCCAGTGGCAGATCCAGTTTGAAGCCAGCTGGAACTGTCTCTGTCCATGGTGGGAGCTGCTCCTGATGTCTTCTCCCAGAGGCCAGTCCTGCAGCAACACCCTCCCAGTCAACACCTTGACGTGTACACCACATACAAAGCATTTTTGTGAAACATGAATTATCTATCTTGGATACTTTTTCTAAGGATGACCTTATAATATAATAGAAACTAGATTCAACTTCTTTATGACTGGCTGTTTCTGCTGAACCCTTAAAAGGCTGAAACAGAGAAAAAGTGGGATGCTTACCCCACACCTGGCTTTAGATCAGCAGTTTTTACTATGAAGCTGATGGGTACAGTCTGGTTGCCCAACGAAAAAGAAAGTCTGTAAAATCTTTCTACAAAAGTTCTGAAGCAAGCTAAATCCTGGGAGTTGAAAGCCTCTTTTTTCACTGAAAAAGGCACTTAAGCCCAACTGAATAAAGCTTTCTCTCCAATCTATTTTAGTCATTATCACCAGTTCTTATAAAGACATATGATTTTTCCTTTTGTGTGGTGGCTCTTTCTGCTTTGTGTCTAACACAGCTAATCCACTTCTTGTCTGCTGTGGTTTCCATCTGTTAGTAGGTGGTGGACCATGAAAGTAGGCAGGGTGAGGATGAAAATGCTTTATCAACTGGAAAGGTCCAGAGCAGAAGAAGAGCAATGAGTACTTGTATCCTCTGTATTTTGATAAATCAAAAATTATGATCTATCTTCCCCTGATATAACAGTTACCTCTTTAAACCAGATTTAATGATGTATCTTCACAGCCAGAGATGTGTAGTTTTTTCCTTAAGAGAAACAACATTTTGTAATCTGATAGGTAATCTGTCATTCTGAATGTGAGGGAGGACAGAATACAGAATCACAGAATCATTAAGTTGGAAAAGACTTTTGAGATCATCAGGTCCAACCTGGCACCATGTGACCATGGCACACATCCAGGCTTTCCTTAAATACCTTCAGGGATGGTGACTCCACCACCACCCTGATTAGCCCATTTCAACACCTAATCTGCTTTCTGTGAAGAAATTCCTCTTAATATCCAACCTAAACCTTCCCTGGTGCAGCTTGAGACTGTGTCCTGTTGTCCTGTCCCTGCTTACGTGGGAGAAGAGGCTGACCCCTTCCTAGCTACAACCTACTTTCGGGCAGTTGTGGAGAGCAATAAGGTCCCTCCTCAGCTTCCTTTTCTTCAGGCTAGACAAGCTCAGCTTCCTCAGCTGCTTCTCACAGGACTTGTGCTCCAGATCTTTCACCAGCTCCATTGCCCTTCTCTGGACACACTCCAGCATCTCAATGCCATTACTGAATTGAGGGGCCCAGAACTGGACACAGAACTTGAGGTGTGGCCTCACCAGAGCTGAGCACAGGGGAAAAGTCCCTTCCTTATTCTTACTGGCCACATTGTTGCTGATACAGGCCAGGATGGCATTTGCCTTCTTGGCCACCGGAGCACATTGCACACCTCTGACACATACTCATTGCTTTAAATGCTTGCTGAAAACAATATAGTCCCAACACAAGATAATCATTGTCTGAACAACCTGGTCTAGGGAGAGGTTTCCCTGTCCATAGCAGGGGAGATTGGAGCTAGATGGAGCTAGATTAAGGTCCCTTCAAATCCATCCACTCTCATGACTGTATGGTTCTATTATTAGTGCAGTCTTTTATTGCACATGACATATCTCTGCCAAGTAGATGATGTCCCACTGGTGATACCCAGTGGGTTTAGTTAATCACAGTTTAATGAACCACTAGATCATAGCATGTCCTTCTACCTCGGCACTGTCTAAAAAGATAAGTGGAGCTTCTGTTGACCTTAAAAGTCCAGGTTGTTTCTGTTGTTGTTATTGCAGTTTACCCTGTGTTGTTCTTGTATGGATGGAAAAGATATATAGACTGTTTCTAAATCAGAAAGAGAAGAAAATTACTGTGAAGTCCAGAGCAAATCATTGTTACATCTGAAGGTGTTCAGTGAAGTGTCGAGTTTTGCTGTTTAACTCCTACTTGCAGTAGCAATATACTCAGTAGGTCACAGAAACCTGGTGATGTCTGTTTTCTTGAGCTGACTTTGCCATTTACTAGGAACAGTAAGTGAGTCAGGAGTTAGGGACTTTAGTAAGTGAAATCTTGTTATTGATACTCCTCTCCCCTCTTTGCTCTCTGTGCCTAGAAATCGCTTTATATTGTTAATTCCTATCAGATGATGGGGCTTTTTTTCCCCTAAATTTGCATTACACACTATGTGACATTCTTCACGAGTAAAGTATCTCTCATCTTCTGGAGATAGAAGGCCTGCATAATTGGGGAATTTTTAGACATATGTGCCAGAATGCAGTTTTTATTACTTAAGAACCTCATGAAAATGCAGCTAATTGACAATTAACTGCTTCTTTCCATATTAATTATTAAACTTCAGGAAATTATGAATAAGAGCATGGAGATTTGTTTCTCTGTAAGTAATAGAGTGTGTGCACAACACCAAAAATCACAGTAAAATATTTCCCTAATAATGTCAAGAACTAGTCACAGGCATTCTGCCCTCAGGAAGCAATTAAGAATTTTTTTTCCAGAGGGGATATCTGCTAAAAGTACTTTTCAAAACAAGTTAATCAGAGTGGGTAGGAATTAATTTTTTTACCTTCAGATGCCTAGTGACATTTTTCACCTAGTGTGAAGAAGGAAATGTGGAGAGGCTTCTCTAATATGAAAATTTTTAAAAATGTTGTGTCCATGAGGAAAGGAACTACCTTGCCCAAGACTGTGTCCTGATATAAAACAAACAAGCAAAAATAATATTTTTTTTATAAAGACCTCAGCATTAGAGAAGATATTTGAAAATGTTTGTGGGGAGGAGGAAGATCAGAGGCAGTATGTGTCTGGTGTCACCAGGGAACAAGGATATCAGCAGGTCATATGTAAAATAAGAGCTAACTAATGCTACATCATATGCATTAACTGTGGGCCCTTGGGACTGGAGTTCAGAAAATATTAGACTTCTATCAGAGCACAGTATTTGCTGTTTGGTGCATTCTCATCTCCTTTCTTCTCTTGCTATGAGGTATTGGTAGTTCCAAGATTTTCATTTCCTAGTCGTGGAGTTGTATGTATGCACAATAATTTGGGAGGTGAAGAGTAAACAGGGAAAGGAATTACTTATCTGGTAATGTGAGTGCCCTTTCAGACATTCAAGGAGAAAATTGTTATTTCCTCATGCCTGAATTGTATGGATAAAAAGAGGTGAAATCATAGGCAAAGCAAAGAATAACTTCATCTTCCAGAGAGGCACTGGAAGTGCTCTGCAGTTTTGTGATTAAATATCCAAAGGAGAGATTAGCATTAGATCAGTAACTATTTCACATGACTGAGCATGGGGAGTAAGGCCACACCTATGTTTCATAAATTTTAAGACATTTATCTGTCTTACCTACTTGGAAAGATGTTGTGGTGTGTTGTTCATTATCATTGGATTGGTTCATTCTGTTACCCCCATTGCTAAAAATAGTTTGGTCTGAGACAGAAAGAAAGAAAAAAAGTTTGGTTGTCCCCCAGCCAATAACATAAAAATTGTAAGGTTCTAGGATATCACTGTACAATTACCTAAATTAACCTAAAAGGAGTCCTGTTACTGAAGGACTAAACTTATAAGTTATTCTGCTTGGCTACTATTTCCCACTTAGAGATGTGTGAGTCCAATACAGGTGAATAAGTAAAGTTATGATAAATGTTTAATTGCAGCTGAAAACAAGCATTCACCAAAAAAAAAAAAAAAAAAAAAAAAAAAAAAAAAAAAAATCAAAATAAAATCAGAGTTTTCGTCAGCCAGACTCTGCTCTGCTCTTTACTGTATAATGTGTTCCTCTGCCTTTTCTCCATTACCTTTGACCCTTTTAAAGTACAACTTATTTAGATGATCAGGCTCTAGAAAGCTGCTATTCAGTGCATGGTCTGAGGGTTGTAGCAAAATATGTCAAAGTAGAACTCTGCACAATGCACTAAATCAGCTAACCATACCATCTACATAGTCAGCCCAAGAGACCTCAGATCTGAGCTTTGGAAGTAATTGAAGATGAAAGCAAGAATATATTTGATTCAGGAGTGCATTATTGGCTAGGTAATAGAGAGGACAGGTCCTGAAAATTTGATCCTGTGTGTTGGCAGCTGTGGAGAACGTCAAGGGAGATGAGAAGTCATCTTGTGTCAGAGCAGCTGCCTTCCAAGATCCTGGCCTACAGATTGCACATCACAGAATTTGTACCCAGAATTACCCTAACTACACAATAAAATATTTAGCTCCTTGGGGTGTATCTATGGAGTCCAGTTGACATACATGGTCATTCATCAGGTTTTACATTAACTCTAGTCAAGTCTTTGGTTATTTGTGGTGCTCCTGGTGTGTATTTCAGTTTAATTTCACCCAGAAGGTGACTGCATGCAGTCAAAGACTGCTCTGAGATGTGAGCCAAGTGGGTAAAATGGGGATGGTTGGGAGCATCACTTTAAAAGCACACTTCTGGTTTAAAATAAACTGCTAATGCACATGCACACAACAGAGATATTAAGTGCATGGAATAGTCTTGCTGTACCAAAATCTTTTTCTGAACTTATCTTTCCTTTTCAATGCAGACATATCAGGAAAGATGGCCTGACAACTGACACCATCAGTCAGAATATTTAAATGCCAGTTATCACAAAGGTGAACTTTTCGACAGAAAGTACAGAAATCTTTTTCCTGGAGAACTGGAGTTTTAATCAGGTTAAAACTCAATGACTGTAAGGAGGGTCTCCAGTGTAACATTCTGGAGTTTTGTGCATTTTAAGGTCAAAAAGAGGCAACTTTACTTTCTCTGTAACATGGGCCTTAGATTTCACAGAGGGATCTTGCACAGAGCCCTTTAAATACAGTTAATGCTGCAAATGCTCTTTTCTTATTTTCAGAACTCCCAGTGAAAGGCAAGATATTACTCTCAAAGGGACTCTACAGCAGCTATTGATTACTCTTGCTACCAAATGTACAACCTGCATGCAAGGTCCAAAACAAGAACATTGAGATTAGTAAGATTCAAGTATTCCTGGTAAATTTTTTATGTAATAAATAGAGGGGCTTCAATGAAAGTGATTTTGCCCACATTTTTATATTCATTGCACATGCTAGTATGGATACAAGCAACTGTTTGTTTTATTAAATGCTGTGTTGAGTTTCCTTGAATTTTGAAATGAGATTCCAGGACAGAAGAGCATTACTTCACTATGTATTTTTTTCAAATATAATACTTCACTATGTATTTTTTCAAAAATGTAAGACAGGTAGCAGGAAAGTGACTTCAAGGACTATCTCTCCACCTGATGGATGGTGAAGATTCCAAGCTGTTGATGTTGAATACACTGCTAGAAGCAGTGTTCAGAAGTTCAGAAGCAGAACTGCCTGGAAAATTTATTTTGGAAGCCTAATGGCAATGTTAAGTTAGCTTCAATTCAAGGGTCTGATTCACCATTCTATGGGTTGCACAAGGACCTTTCTGAGTAGTTTCAAAAGGCAATGGAGTGGGTCCTGGGAAAAAAGCCTTGCAGATAAGTGTAGAGACACTCTATGGCCATTGTATCTTCCAGCAATTGCTGCAACATAAAATTAAATATACATACCTGGCTGATAGAGGCAGAACACAGTCAGTATTTCTCCTGAAACATCCATTTCAGGAAACCTACAGAGCCTTCAGATAATGGTTTGATATAAAATAACATTGAATTCATCCTTTCAGCTATAGATCACCTTGACTGTTCCTGGATAGGCATGAATAAGCTTCCCGAGCAAAGGAGTCTTTTTGATTATTGTCCAGAGATCTCAAGGATATTAATTTCTTTTTTGACCTACAGATCTTCCATGTCTAAACACCTCATGCAGTCAGGTTGATTTGAATGCTGAAATTCCAGCAGTGAAATTTGTGCATTTGGCTGCACAAATGGCCACATTATTGAAAGTGTTTGACCTGAATATCTATTTTAGGAAAATCTCCACAATATCTAATTGCTGGTTTTATCAGTCTTCCCTCTCATCTTCTAGTTGCAAATGCTTTGTTCAGTGGTGCTTTGCATATTTTATTTCACGCTTGCAGTATCTCATATTTATGTTAATATATGTCTGCACAAACAATTTAGTAGTACAGGAAAAATAGTCAGATACACAGCATAAAGATTTGCTTCTAGTCAGACTTCCTCACATATTTTGGTACAATATATTCTGCATTGCTATCTGGACATAAGAAAAAGTTTACCTGAAATATTGTTTAGGTGTCACTCAATTAACAATCCTTTCAGCTTGAAATCATTGACAGGGTGCTTTCTTACACCACCATTGCTGAAAACAGAAGTTTTTGCCTCAGCTTTGATTTGTTACTATGGGTCTAAACTGGATATCTTTAGGTCTGTAAAATTTCAGCCAGAAAAGAAATGGATTGTGACCCTGCTAAGTGAGTTTCATGGCAGGCATGCCATAAAAAATAGAAATTAATAAAGCAGAAATGACTATAAATTTGATTATTTATTTTTGCTTTTGCGTTGTTTTTTTTTCTGATTGGATTGCTTTTTCCTGTATTTTAACTGTTATCTTTATGGCTGTGGATTTATCAGATGGATAGATAGACTTTATGTAACTGCCAGGAATGGCAATTATATAGGCATTTGCATTGGAGACTTCCCCTGTGGACCTGCTTTTATAGCGGCAGCTGATCTGAGCAGATGGAAATTAGAAGCCAGAGGGATACACGGAAAATCACACCGTGAGAAAACTCTGAAAAAGATGTAACCTGTCTGTTGGACTGTAAAATTGACTGGGGATGGCATGTGGCAGTCTGTCCTCAGCTGCCTAATTTATCCAGTCTGATTGACAATGCCATTAGATTGAGTAGATGTCCTTCCTAAGTGTGTACTATTATAAAACTTTTGAAGTAGCATAGAAGAAGGAAACATTCCAGCAACAGCAAAAGCTTCTGTGCTTCTCCTAGTTCCAAGGTGATGAGATCATAAGGAAGCATGTCCATGTGTTTCTATCATTCAGAGTCTTTGTATGTGGTTACACTGCTTTTGGGTGTGTGTATTATTATATATCCTGAAAGTTAAAGAGGTAACTTTTTTAGTTAATGCTTTTTTAATATTGTATCTGATGTGGTTGCTGTTGTCCTTCACTTCTGTGTACAAATAGAAGAAAACCTGACCTTGCTTATAGGAAGAATGTGCTGTTGCTGTGCTTAATCCTTCATGACATTGGAGAATTCACAAAGTTATGCAAGTTCCATTTTTATGGTGCATGCAGCTTATATTATGCAAATGAAGCTGTGCTTTTCAAATACACTAATCATAAAGTTTATCCAGATGAGCTCAGTGTAAAAAAAGTAGCTAATCTCTTTCTTTGATGAACACTTCAAGATGCTCTTCAAAAGTAATTTGTAGGTGAAAGAGAAAGAAACTGGTGCTCACATAAGCAGGAGAAGTATGGAGTTTTTTCTTGATTGTTGTGAAAGATAAGAATAGCCAGACATTGCCAGCGATGGTTCAGCTTTGTATCTGTTTTGTATCTGGGCTGGGAAGAAGTATCAAATCAGAATGCAATATCTTGCATACTGAAAAGTGCACTGTACACTTATGCACTTTTGTCTCCTAGAACTTTTTGACAGTTTTAGAAAGGTGTGAATAAAATAATCCAGTGTCAAAACCAGATTTCAAAAAGAAATCTTTCACTTCTATTGTGTTTTTATTTGATAAAAATATTTTGATTTGTCTGCAATTTGTCCTAAGATCTGATCCAAACCTACTCTCTTTCAATTTGAACCCATTCTTTTTTGTCCTGTCACTACATGCTCTTGTAAGTAGTCTTGCCTCATCATTCCTGTTCCCTTCCTGTTCCTTTTCTGTGTATGATTTAGCTGTTTTTTTGTATTTCCTTTTTATTTTCTGGTTCCCTTATTTCAAATTTCAGATACCAGAGAAATTATGTAACCAATGATATGATGTGATCTCCCCCCCTTAAATCTGTGTGAAGAAACGTTCCAAATTAGTAGGAGAGAATTTACAAGTGAATATAATTTTAAGACTTCTACACTATGATCTGTCACATTTCCACATCTAAGGTCAAGCTGTTCCTTCACCTCTGATGAAGTCTGAGCCTCAAATATTTATTTATTACCCATATCTCTTGACTGCTGGAGTGAAAATGCTGTAGTCACATTTACTTTTGAGATTAATAGTTCCATTTTTCTGTCTATACTAGAGATTGTGGTGTTTATTTAGTTTCATAATATGACAAGTGCCCATCTAAATGAGCAAGATACTTCTAAAGAATACTTAAACAAAATCAATATATTTTTAAAAATCCCACAAACTGCAAAACCACATCACTTCATGTCTGTTTGCTTCAAAAGGCATTTTGACTTTAACTCACATAATGTGTCCCATGAGTGGGTGACTCAGAGCATGTCAATGAGATAACTACAATTTTAATCTAGACTTCACCTACTTGAATATTACCATTAACAGTTATGTCATTGTTACTTAGTGGTTGCCTTTTGCTAATGGGTTAAGCTAGCTTTATGTATCAGATTTTAATATCTATAAACATCTGTTCAAAACAGTTTTCTTCTTCAGTCCTGACAGTGATGCCCATGCTGTCTCAGACAGGTTGGAGGGAACGTGGAAGCACAGTCAGGTTGTTTTAGTTCAGTAATTGTGTATATCAAGACCACTGAAGACCACATGACAGCTAATTTTGTGATGAGGACTTCACAGAGCTGTGGGGGACACTGCAAGGACTCACCTACACAGAAACCTTACCATTGCAACAGGTGTAGGAATTGGTACTAATCAAAATTCTATGATCTGGAATTATATGCCTATTTTCAGTCTGAACAGAGCTGTAGCATCAGTGCTATTAGTATTCCCCACACCTATGTAGTAGAGAAATTAATTATTTTTTTATTCTAAAAATCAAAATAGTCTCAGATTATATATTGGCAGAGCTGTACAATTGTCTCCATGGGAGCTTTCCCAGTGCTGAAAGTGTTTGAGGTAGCTGCTGAATTCCAGTGAGATATTCCAGATTTCTGGAAATTAGGTTTTTTTGTTCAGATTGTATCATAAGCTGTTCAAATACAAATTAAAGTCTTTCAGAGAAATAAAAATACTTATGATAATAATTTAAAAATATTTAAGACAAAAAGAATTGTGTTCAGGTATGAGAATGTTCCCTTTCCTTTTTTTTTTTTTTTTTTTTTTTTTTAAGGAATGCTATTAATGAAAAGATTACAAAGGGTCATGAAAAATCCTCCAGGAAGCTATCAATAAGTTTGCAGTTTTTAAGGGGAGGCACTGTGAACTTGAACAGGTTGGAAGTTGAACTAGGTGTATGACTACTTTCTGCTCTGAGAACTTTTTATTGAACTGTGCCACTTGCACTGCCAGGCAATTGCTCTTTTACTCCACTGATGGCAATCATGGCTAGTAAAAGATTAAAAGGCTGCCTAATCTTCACACTCCTGCCAGTGGCAATCAACAGAGAAAGGTGATGCAGGGTCTATGAGCTGAATAGGGAATGGTGAGCACTTTTCAGTGCTAATAGTGGCAAGCAGAGGAAAAAGGCACTCCACTTTGAGTGGTATTAAACTGTGAGCTGCTGAAGAGTGCAGTGGTTTTGGGGTGCTGCTCCTGCTGACTGCTGGTGGAATTGCTAGGGCTGCACAAGCAGGAGCTGGCTTTGCCTTTAGGCAGCTGTGACTCTGCCAGGGGCTGTGGAGGGGCACGGGGAGGGCAGAGGCAGCTGCAGCAGCTACAGAGAGGCATTTTCTACCTGACCTGACTTGAAACCACACTGAGCTCAGGGGGTTTACTGCACCCTTTGCATTTGACTGAATGTGCTCCCAGTGGGCTCCTGAGCCCTGTGCTGTGACACTCTGCCTGCAGAGCTGGCACATCTCCCTGTGTCAGTCCCCACATGTGCACTTCTGCAGTGACTCTGGTGCACTGACAGCTTTACTACCTCACTGTCCTGCTATGGCTGGGTCCTTTGGCAGGGTTACCTCAGCCCTGGGCAGATGCCTAGATGTTTTTATTGCTGAAAGGAACAATGGTGTATCTGAGGTAGGAGCATGAGATAGCTTTGTGTAAGTGCAGTCAAGGCTCTAGACTAATTCTGCAGAAGCTAACAAAAAGTAAATGTTTCCATCTGATTTACTACCATATGATGGTAGTAAAACATTTGGTTGCAACCCTTGGCTCTATAAACTTTTATCAACCCTGAAGCCGTGTAGACCTTGCAATGTATTTGTCCACTTAGCAGCAGCAGTTGATATAGGTGTTTGCTTCCAGCCCAGTAACAAAGGTTGTTGATGATTTTTCTGTGACATTCTCATATTAATCCCTGCAGGAGACATGGTGAAAGTTGGCTTTAAAACAACAGTATAATTCAAAGTATATTTCCAGGGCAGAAGAAGTGCCAGTGCTGTCAAAGCAAATGGCGGGGTGTATGCAGCAGAATATACTTTTTGTGCAAGGTAGCAAAAACCAGAAGGCTAAAATTAAATTATCAAATCCTCAAACTTGCCTTGTTTGAAAGTGTTTCTACTATTTCATTGTTTTTCATGAAACTGTTTTATCTTGTGTTCTTTATTGTGCCGAGTGCCTTTTGAAGTAAATGAGTTCAGTCACTCTCTGTCTCCCTACCCCATGAGAAACAGTATTTACTGATGTGCATGACCTTGTCAGAATTTACGGTGCTGGCACAAGCAGCTGGGCTGTAACCATAATTCTCTCCAGAGAAGGCGGAGCAGTTCAAGCGTTTGGGGTGACAGATAGGGCCATGGTGACTTTTCCTTCAGGAATAAGGAACAGCAGCACTGTCTCCTTCGCTCAGTGCAAACACTTTTGGTTTAGGTTAAATATGATATCATTTAGAGCTTTCTATTGCCAGTGATTTGTTCCCTGAATTATTGCTATACTTACATGACTGTATCTTAACCCATTGCTAACATGTGATCTTATTCTTCTCCTGGACAGCTGCCTATGTTTAGAGTAACAGAGGTTTTCTTCGGAGGATTAGATCTTGCTGGAAGCCTTACAACAATTTCTTTTTCTATGAAATGTGTTGGTTTGTCAGAAAGCAATATGTTCTGTAGCAATATTCTTTTTGTACCTGAGAGTTTCCTTCTGGGTTCCAAGTTGATCTAAGAAAACATCAGAAGAGCTGTTCTTGAAGCCATTTTCTATTTAGGGGGTATAGAGCTTCAAAGTCTTCTTCTGCCCTCTATTTTCCTGCAAAGGACTCAGATCTTCAAAAGATGGGGTAGCCAAGTAATTATATTAACTTTTATAAAAAATTAAAGAAAAGAAATGAAGTTGTAATTCCTCAAAATTATAATAAATTTTCTCAGTTGTATTACTGCAGAAAGAAGCATTTCCACCAAAAAGCTGATTTAGTAACCTCTGTAAAGCCAAGTTTTTTACCAGTTGCACCATGGTAACTGTTTCTTCTACATCCCCAAGGAATACTTCCTTAAGGAGATCTTCTTTCAGTACCCAGATTTTGAGACTGAGTTAAGACCTGGATTCACCATTACTCTGCTTTTGAAGTAATATGGAAGGCATATAGCCTGTTCCCTCAAGGACCATCTGTTTTGTAGCAATGCATTTTCCTAGATGCTATGGTGGGCTGGAGTGTTTCTGACAGTGCCAGTGAAGAAATGGAAGCACATGGTGGAGTCTAGGCAGAGCCAAAACCTTCTGTGATAATATCATGTTGTCTTCACTCCACATGCAGCCCATTTCCAGTCTTAAACACATTAGTTGTCCCATCCCTTCCTTATCCAGCAAAGCAGTTAAGCATATGCTTAAGTCAAATTGCTGCCAGTCTGATTTAAGTAGCACTTAAACCAAGCACATTCTTAAATGCTTATATGGCTGTGGAGGGATTGAAACATGTGCTTAACGTTCACTGCATGCTAGTACGCTTTGCTGGATGGGAACTCTAAAAATGGGAAGGACTAAAGCTATTTTATTTCATTGTACTAGTGTTCCTTCAAATGCAGATGGCTGTTAGAATGGGATAGCTTAGTTCAGACTGAGTTTAATAGGATTGCTACAACCTATCAACTTTTTCAAGTTAATAGATATTTGAAGGTAGTTAATTCCATTGCAGGGGTGAATTTTGGAGGATGTGGTAAACTACAGTCACTCTAGATGAAAGATTAGAATAAAACAATTCATTTCAAAACAGTATGATTTTTAAGAAAATTTTATCCTAGACAGTGAGCAAGGTCTGAATAATATGATATAAAGGGATAACACAAGGAATTCACTTGTAACTTCAGCAGTAAACAAAGACTATGGTTTTCATTTGAAAGTATGAAATAAAGAAATTCCAGTCCTGTTTTGACTGGAAAAGTTCAATAATAACTGAATCAGTCATTTCCATAAAAGTTCCAAAACACAGAATCACAGAACAAAAGAATGGTTTGGTTTGGTTTTTGGCTTGGTTTGTTTTGGTTTGCTTTGGAAGGGACCCTCAAGATCACCTAGTTCCAACCTCCCTGGTGTGAGCAGGGAGACCTTTCACCAGAACAAGTTCCTCAGAGTCCCATCCAACATGGTGCCGCTTCTCTTTCCCCGGCTAGCTGATGACAAGGCGGGGGGCGGCAGATTCCTCCTGGAGCTCCGTTGAATCCCAGTTGTCAATTGTTTCAGCGCAATATAAAACACAGGCAGTGCACACGGGTCCCAGGGAAACTTTATTTGATGGTAAACTTCCCCTTTTCCTCTCCTGGGACCCCGATCAAGGGGCAAACAAAGACTTATATGTGGGGGAAGGTCTCAGGGGAAGGCACAACTTTCAACAAATCAGGAGAGTTGGGAGTAAAAAACCAGGCAGGGATTCACAATAGTGAACCAATAAAATTCCAAGGGAGGAAAAACAGTTTCAGTAAATGGCTAAAGTCTGGACAAATAGAAACTAGAAACTAGCTGATGAAATAACTGGGAAAGGGCGGAGACTAAAGGAAAACAGCACCAAGAAAAACCACCAAATCAGAAATCAAACCATAAACCTACTAATAAAACAAAAAGCACGATACAACAACATGGGACTTTTAACACTTCCAGAGATGGAACATCCACAACTCTCTGGATCACCCTCAAAGTAATGAATTTCTTCCTAACATCTATTCTAAACTGACTCTTTCAGACCAGGGCACACACACAAAAAAATGTATTATTTGTATTGTATATTATACAATACAAGTGTATATACATCATATATTATAAATGTATAATATGTATAATCTTTGTATTATCTAATAAAAACTATATTATTCACATTGGACCTTCTGATAATATCTTGAAATGTATTCAAGCATTATAACCTGAAAAGTTAAATTATCAATACTTTTCATCATTACCTAAATAGTTGTATTTTAATTTTTTGTTTTTCCCAGAAAGCTCTCTCTTCAGCTATTGTGGTCCTCCTAGAATTTCTTGTTTTTCTTTAAGGCTTTATCTCAGGATTAGAGTTAAGCTTAGTAAATAAGATTAAAAAAATTAATTCCCAAACCTTGACTTGTTAACAATGTATTTCTTGTAAAGGATAAAAGGACTACTGAATAAATTCAGCTTCAGAGAAGTGGGAGTCTGGCAGATTTAAACAAACTTAGTGGGAGCAGTTGGCATGCTGAGTGCTAGAGACCTCATCCAGAGGAAGAAAATTCTGGGCTAAGAGAAATGTCATTAATTTCTGCAGAGAGAAATATAAAGTGAGAGGAACATTGCCATTTACTAGTGCTGCTTGGGAACCGGTTTAAGACCACTCTTGTTTGAAGGACCTGGAAGGATAATGGGTGCCAAATTCAAAATGAAGCAGCAGGGAGCATTTCTATGATCAAAACAAGCTTTGTGCCATTTATTACCTGGAAAAAAACCCAGTTATGTTCATGCAGTCATTTGTAGACTTTTTTTCTTAAGCACCTGACTGAGTTCTACACAACACTGAGTGTGTGAAATTAGCACTACTATTCAGAATAATAATTCTTATTAAGTAGGAGTTAATGGAGGAGGTTGATATGTCACAAAAATTCACACAGCATTTTCATGCAATGGAGATATTTGATTACTGTATGTGGTACCAGATCTGATGCTAATCAACATTTTCATCAATGGTCTAGAAGAATCATTAAAGCAAAATGAATTTTCAAGATAACACTGGCATTACTACATTGGCAAATGAACAGTGTGGATGGGTCATCTAGTCCTCCTGATCACTTGCTAGTTTAGGTCCTTTTTAATATTAGAATTCTTGCTGTGGTTTAAAGCAAATATATATACACCTAGAAAAAAATATGTTAATTCCACAACTTAAAAATGGTGTTTTGTCTCAGTTCGAGTGACTTTGAAAAGAAAAATAGCTTAAAAATGTGTAGAGAAAAATTGTGAACCTTGAATATGTTATTAGGGAAACACAAGTAAGATACAAATGACTATATCAAAATGGAGGTGGGAGTCTGAGTT
Source organism: Passer domesticus (assembly GCF_036417665.1). Lineage (NCBI taxonomy): Eukaryota > Metazoa > Chordata > Aves > Passeriformes > Passeridae > Passer > Passer domesticus. The sequence goes on from NC_087476.1 coordinate 50,618,712, forward strand.
GATTTCATTCAGTGTAAAACATTATGACATTTTTAGAATTTTTTTTATAAAATGTTGGGGTCCAGAGTTTTCAAAGGGAAAGTTAATACTACAGTTATAGAATTTATTAAAGAACTGGAGAACACTTCCATGAAATAATTAAATACGTAAATAAACTTAAATCTTAAAGTTTAAACTTAAATACTTCCTCGAGATATTCCTCATCTTTTCATTGCTGTTTTTAAGTACCAAAGTGAAGACAGATATGAATACAATAAGAAAGGTGCTGGTTTTGAGCAGTCTCCACCCAGAAATTGCCCTGCTGATGTAAAAATATTATTGCTGTGGGGAGATAGACAATGCTGTTTGCAAACGCAGTCAAGTGACATGAAGCTGAGGTATAGAAAACAATATAAATTGTTCTTTAGCCTTGTGTGTTGGAAAAGTAGACCATCTATGACTAAATAATGACCTGTGATAGATAGAGACCCTCTGCAGAATATACTTAAGATTCCTGCCCTGCTGTAGGGAAGATCAAAGCACAGCAGTAACCTGTGCTTGAGTAGATCCCTGATATACAAGCAAAACCAGCAGGTTCAGCGATCCTCAGCATGGACTGAGATCCACAGTGTCAGCATTCCCTCTTGTGTGCCACTGTCCAGGTGCTGCTTTGGGATCCCTCAATTACAAGGTAACAAAAATAAAATTACCCTTCATTTGTGGTTTTTTTGTGGCTGTTCCTGCCACTTGCCTGTGCAAGCTCACACAATTTTCTCTCTGAAATGTTTTTTCTATGCTCTGAATATAATAGAGGAAGTGCTTTACAGTGTTCAGCTCTGCTAGATTCTCCTGTCTAGCTATTTTCTCACCAGGAAAGGGTTCTTTAGTCTAGGGGAGAAAAAAAATAGGAGATGAAACTGGAGCCAGAAAAATTCAAAAGGTTAAAAAACCCCATTTTTAACAGCTAGATGGACTAGATCAATGGCAAAAGAAAACAAAAAAAAAAAGATAAGAGACATCATAGTGTCCCTTTTCTCATTTCCTCGTTCAAGACTGCATGTATATTGAAATCTGTGCTTTAGTCAATGGCATCTAATTCTTCATTAAGCACCAGTAAGTGAGCTACAGAAGGGTGACTTAGTGAAAATAATTTATGACATCCAGAGATTCAGAATAAATTATTTTATATAATAATATTTTATTTACACTATGGTCATTATTTTATAGTCAGAGCGAGCCTTGAACAGTGTAAATCTGTTATTTCAGCTGCCAATTTTTGCCTGCTAATATCCCACCATGTCTCTGCAACTGAGATACTCTTCAATGTTCCACTGATCAATCACCAAAGTAGTGTTCCTCAAGCATTCTTATAAATAGTAGAAAGGCCTCCTATTTATGTTTTTCATCACAGGGCTCCAAATTTCCACCAAACAGAAAATATCAACATTTGTGTACAGTAATAATAACCTAAAAACAAACTATACAAAATCCTCTTCTTATTAACAAGCTGAAACGTGATTTCCCCATAATTATAATAACTTTTCAGAAGCAATAAGAATGAAAAATAAAGAAATAAAAATTAATAAATAGTCTCAATAAAACAAAAACAAAACCATATTGTGCTGTAGTACTTAAAATTCATGTTGTAAGCACCTTCACCAGCTTTTGCATTTCCAATTGCACCAACTCTTTTATGTCATCATTTTTTTCCATAAATACATGGGCTTATATATCCTTGGGGGACTGATGGTCTCGGTGTGTTAAGTACCAAAAGTGGTTCTAACTTAGCTTAGAGAGAACCCTTGCCAATATTTGGTGAGCTCTCTCTTTTTTTTATCCTTCAAGTTTCAAAGGACTTGATCAGATCACACTTGCCATATCCTCAGATCAATCTGACTGATTTATTTTCTGATACTAGACAAGCATGGATTTAGACCAAATATGATTATCATATAATAATTAAAATTTCCATTCACCTCTAAAAACAATTGCAAAAGAAATCCATAAAATCATAACTAGAAAGAAAGGTTTTTACTTTTTAAGTTCAAAGAATAATTACAAATGAGAACTCCACAAGACTAACACCTTGTGAGTGGTACCTCGGTATTGATACTGGAATCATACTCAACTCAGTCAACTCAAGAGACTGAAACTGAAATGGCAGTCACATTTTTTGACTTAATATATGTGGAAATGTCTTCAGTAGTTCCTTTTGTAATGTCATTTCATGGAAATATTTCAAAGCGAGATTTCACTGATCCTAGTCTGGGCTATGGACATTTATCATGGAAAGCATTTTGACTCTTTTTGTTCAGAAATACTGAAAATTCATTTGGACTCAGATATAAAAATACCATAAGTGATGGAAATTCTTTTATTTTAGTTGCTGTTCAAGACTGTGTGAAATATGTGCTATATGATAGCAATGCATTTTTCAGTATTGACTGTTTGAAATCTCATATTTGGAGACATTCTAAATTTGCACTGTTTCACATCTGAACCTATAATTCTTCCATGGGTAAAATTAAAACCTGGATAGTGCTTTTGCAACACAATAAATTGCTTATTTTTATCATGACTCAGGTACAATATCTCTTTGTTAATCAAATATTCATGTTGAAAGATTTTTTTTTTTTTACTCTGCTGCATCTCTAACAATATCTCTAAGTCATCTGTGTTCTTTATATTTTCTCTCCCATATAGGTGGAATTCTTCATTCTCCCTTCAGTTTATTTTTCCTGAGCTGAGCTATTTGATGTAGAAAAACTCGGATGTCAACGGATGAATGTGATCATATTCCTGTAGTCACGAAATAAGATTAGATATTATTTTCTTAGTGATGATATCGAAGGGTCAAATTTTTAGATGTGAAGTAAAATACTTCCATTATAACTAGAGTTGTTTGAGTAAATGACTAATACAAAGTCTAGCAATGTGAAATGGAATATGAGATATAATTTGGCTGTCTGTTTATTTACTCCCAGTGGGGCCTAAGAGTGCTTTTTGGTTTGAATGGTTTCATTACACCAATCTGAAACCTATGCAGCTTCTTCTGTGGCAGTAAACAGTACTATCTTCTGCACCTTCAGAGATAAATTTATAGAACTATAGAATCATAGAATGATTTGAGTTGAAAAGAATCTTAAAGTCATCTAGTTCCAACCCCCTGCTATGGACAGGGACACCTTTTAGTAGACCAAATAGCTCAGAGCTCCATCCAAGCTTCCATTGAGAATTTCTGGGGGTGAGACACCTACAACTTTGCCGGGCAACCTATTCCAGTGCCCCACCACTCTCACAGGAAAGAAAAATCTTCTTAATATCTAATGTAAACTTTTCAGTTTAAAGATATTCTCACTTATTCTCTCACTCCATACCCTCAAAAAAATTCCCTCTCCAGCTTTCTTGTAGGCCCCCTTTAGGTACTAGAAAGTGCTCTAAGGTGCCCCCTGTAGCCTTCTCTTCTCCAGGCAGAATAAACCCAATTCTCTCAGCCTCTCAGCATAGAAAAGGTGATCCAGTCTCTGATATTCTCTGTGGCCTCCTCTGGACTTTCTCAAACAGGTCCATGTCCTTGTGTTGGGGACCCAGACCTGGACACAGCAAGAGCAGAGTAGGGGGGCAGAATCCCCTCCCTTGCCCTGCTGGCCATCCTGCTTTTGATGCAGCCCAGGATACAATTGGCTTTCTGGGCTGTGAGTGCACGCATTGTCATGTTGAGCTTCTCATCCACCACCAGCCCCAAGCCCTTCTCCTCAGGGCTGCTCTCAATCTTTTTTCTACCCAGCCTACATGCCTGCACTTGTGCAGCTGCATCTCTTGAACAGGAACATGCCTAACGTAAATTTTAGGCCTGCCTGAAACACTCACACATGACTAAAAATTAGTATTAAAAGGCTTTTAAGCCAGAAGGATATTTCTGGAGTTCTCAGCACACAGGCTGGGTTTCCTTCAGTATTTGCCTCTAGCAAGTCTACCTACTTGTTTCATAAACTTATATAAGGTTAACTGAGATTATTGTGTGGTTACACACTGCTTTGAAATCAGTTTTGAGCCTGGGCATCAAATTGCTGATTTGCAGTGTTTGCCTATTTAATAAAGATATAAGTGTGAAAAGCTACTATTCTTTTCCTATTTTTCTGTCTGGAAAACTGTTCTTTTGCTTACTAGGAAGTCTCTTCCTCACACTCCTGCAGTTTTGAAGCTTTGAAACCACTTAATGTCCAGCAGATTAGATTGTTTGCGTATCCTAACACCTCCTACAGCCAGGAAATTTGGTCTTTCCATTAATGTGCTATATAACATTTTTTTTCTGCACAAACTGCCATTCCACGAGTGGTTGTTGTCCCAGTGGAGACATGGCAGAAGGACTGTCATCTTCCTGTTGAATAACATAACACTGTTTGAATCAGGAGTTTAAAGAGTTTTTCTAATAAGGGGCATAAGCTATATAACATCTTTAGCTTTTTGCACTGTTTGCAGCTTGAGGCCTGAGCTCTATATGCTGCTGAGGGCTTGTGCAAGTTTTGTTTTGAGCAGATGGAACTACTCAGAGTGCATCAAGTTAAAGACATAGACAATTCTTTTCAGGATCCAACCCCTGAGAGGACTCCTGACATCTTATAACCTTCTAGCTTGATTGCTCTCCACCCTGCAGAGCACCCGTGGGATTTGCACACTCTTCTAAGCATTCCACACAGACATTTCCTATTGATGCTTGCTCCTTGGCTTTCTGTAATGAAATATGCTGTTGAGTTCAGACAGGGAGAGAGATTTCAGTGTTGACATGGTTGGGAAGTCTTGAGACTTGCCATCTGCTACTCTGGTAGTGATAGCTTTGAAATAATAATAGAAGTTTTTAGGAGTGGAAAGATTTTAATTTATAATGGCAAACTGATGTCAGAGGTGGTAGACTCTACCACACACAGAAAAGCTGTAATTAAGGGATTATTTGACTCTATTACAAAGGCAGAGTACTTTAATGCATTATCGGGGTCAAGGGTTCAAAATGCGTTCTGAGATCCAGAGGGCAAGGATCTGTTTCACTGTGCTTAAAACAGGCAAGCTGAAATCTCATTAGAACATAAAGGTGCTGTATCAAGTAAAACTAAAGATTAGCTAACTCACTGATTCCAACAGTGGCCTGGTGTGCATGTCCATGTCAGGAGCTGAGCATCTCCTTTTGACTCTTTTGTGATACAGTTGGTGGTTTTCTCATAATCTAGCTAAAATTCTTTCACCTTTTTTGAGGCACTAGACAGAAGTTGTCAAAGGCAGAAGTCACGTTGTAGGTATAAGAGAACAGGCAGTGACAGGATCAGAAGAAGAGCAAAAGGAAAAGTTTAGGAGTACTAAAAAGGCAAGGGGAAAGAAAACAAAAGTAAAAAATAGTTAAACTCATTCAACTTAATTTTTCCCACTCATTCAAGATACTGTCAGTCCTTTTGTCTCAACTCACCTTGGCAGAGCTCTTCCTCCATTGTCATAGAATTGAGAATCACAGGCCTTTGGCTTCCCCCATTTTCAAAACTATTTTGTTTATAAGATTTTTTGTGGGAAACCACAAATTTATTTTTACACATACAGAGAGAAGCATTAGAAGTGGGGTAAAAGCAAAATCATCTAGCAGTTGTGGACAGAATTGTTTAACTATGTCTCTGTAACCTTTTACAGAGAAAACTGTGAATCTAGAGTCTCAACATTTTTATTTACAAATTGTTAAATTTCTGATAAAGCAAGTATCTTTACCCTCTTTAGTGACAAATCCTCATAATTTAAAAACTACTTCAAAACAAAAATGCTGCCAGCAATTGAATCCTTTTCCATATTTTAATCATTTAACTTTCAAATGACTAGAGGCTTGTGCTATAGATCTAAAGATCCCATTCCTGAAGATGACTCATATATGAGTAAATATAACCCTACAAGATATTAGTTCTGAGATTTTTAATTAAAAACAAAAAGGAAGAAATTGCTTCCAAAAGTAAGTGTTAGTCTCATTAAATCACAATCTTAAAACTTTGGATATGCAAGCATTCTGACTATAGCCTATGCCCATCTAATTAATTCTCCTGACATTAATTATAAAATCATGGTATTTATTAACTTTTTTTTTTCTACACAGGAAAAAAGCCATATTTGCATAGAACAAATAAGTTTCAGGGGTAGTTCTGGCTAACAGGTATCTATTAAGAGAAACGCACCTTACCTCACCCTCCATAAGTGTTCTGCAGCTTCATTTTTTTTAATATGTAGAAAGTATAAAAATGTTCCAAAGACATTACCTGAAGAAAAACCCTAAAGAAATTAATCATGTTGTCCCTGACTCATGATTTAAATGATAGATACAAAGATGTACAAAGCCCCTCATTGAAAAATGTTGATAAACAGAAATAATTAATCTCTGTTAACAAAGTGAATGTTGCATCACATGTGTTAAATGATGAAGCAATTACAGATTGTTTAATGATGCAGAAATACAAGGGACTGTAGGCAGTCCTGGTCAAGCAGCTTTAATTCTGTCATTTCTTAATATCTGAGCATTTTTTTTTTTTTTGATTTGCAATTTTGCAATGTTAAAGTTTCTTCCACTCCTCTGCCTTTTTTTTGTCACTTAATGTGTATGGAAAGAAGATCTTTACCATACAGACTTGTGCCATGATTCAAAATTAGTGACAATTTGTGATGAAGTTTGTAACATTATTAGAAATAAAAGCTGGTTAGAATCAGAAGTAAAAGATGGCCTAGAAAAGTCATTACACAAAGCGGCTCAGAGTTTTAACAAAAAAATATACATACTGCTCATCAGATAAAATGTGTCTCCAGGGGCAAATTAATAAATGTCCTGATGAACATACAGTGTTTTTCCCAGCCTTTTCTCATATTGCCTTCTCACATTTAGCAGTAGGTAAGTAAGAACTGAGATTTAATTTGGTCTTTCAGCAGACTCCAGCTACTTCTCCTGCATCACTATTCCTTGTGGCAGCACTGACTTGATGGAACTTTCCTTTAAAAAGACAGAAGCCTGCTCCAGAGTCTGTTTTCTCATGACCTCATTTTTGCAAAAAATTTATTTCTTCATAGCTCTCAAAAACTTGTGTTTTTTCTTCAAAAAGTAGAAATTTCAGCTACCAAACTGCAATAGCCCTTTGAGTGCAGCATGATCCACCTGCCAGTCAATCAATATAATGATATGTCACTGTAACCCAGGAATTGATGCAGCCTTGGTGGAACATCCACAGGCAAACAGCATGCAGTCCTCTTAATGTGAAAGGTCTGAACAACACACAGAGAAGCATTTGAAATTAGAGTATTTTACACCTGGTAGGAAAAGCTGGATGGGTGGAGAGATGGGCTAAACATCATTGAAAATGTCTGCTCTGTTAAGAGGCACCCTTCTCTCCCAGTCTTTGAGAACAATATATCTCAATTCCAATTAAAACAAGAGTGTATTTCTCTGCTATAAGCAGGCTGTCCTTCATTTTAATTACAGACTCTAACAAGGCAAGTCTGTTGATGCAAAACAGAAGAAAAAAATAATGCAGCAGAAAAATTTCAATATCTTAATGGGGACCCCTGCAATTTTGATTCAAGACATTTGTTCAGCAGAACCTGAATTACGAGCCCAGGATCATGTCCTGGCACCACAGTAAGGTTAAAATATAACTGATGGATCAGAAGAACTATGTTTCCCTACTGCTGTTTCCTTTTTGCTCTGCTTAACATAACTTTATCCCAGGGATGTGGCCTGAATATATGTTCTTCACAATGTCTACATGCAAAACTTGATTGTGTAAGGTAGAATGGAGGTTCTTGGGGCAAAGAGAAGTGAATTTATTAGGTTACAGCATCAGCAACTGACTTAGGGAGAAATATAGAGGTCTGATTTGAGAGACAGGAAATTGATACAGAAAAAAATAATTCACTGATTCCTTAGGAATTCTTTGCTGCAGTTGTTAGACAAGATACATTTTCCCTGTTATGTATTATTCTATTATTATATTATATACATATGCTAACATAAAATATTTTACATCGGTACTTTTGCTGATTATTTCCCAAAATACATGTGCATAAGAGTCTGGTTTAAATTACTCCACATGGATGATGAGTAGAATCTTCCATTAATTATAACAATATTTAATTTTGGTTTTATGGAGTTCTGTATTTAGCTCCCCTGCTTCTCTCTGGGGAGACTCCATCAGAAGTCCTACATCCAGTTCTGGCATCTACTGTGCAAAAAAAAAAAAACAACGTGGATCTGCTGGAGTGATCAGAGGGCAGCAACACCTCTCCTATGATGACAGGCTGGAAGAGTAGGGGGTTTTCAGCCTGGAGAAGAGAAAGCTCTGGGGAGATTTTATGGCAGCTTTCAGTAGTTAAGAGGGCTTATTAAAATGAGGGGGACAAGCATCTTATCAGGACTTGTTGTGATTGGATGAGGAGCTACAGTTTTAAACTACAAGAGCATAGTTATAAGGGATGTATTCGTATAAGGGATATTTTCAGCTGCTTGCTAGTGCTTCTTCCTGTCAGGTTAACACACCTGATAAATGGTTTTCTTGTTCACCTTACAGAGATTTGGGTGTAATTTAAATGCCTACTTCTAGTGTATAGTCTTTGTTTGCCTGATGAGCCTACAGATGTACTTGAAGACAGAGAGGGAAAAATTATATTTATACTATATATATATATACACACACACACACACACACACACATATACATGTCCACATGGACAGTGCAATGGAATTGACAATTGCTCTTTTTGGATTGTGGAGATTCTAATTATGACCAAGATAAAGGACCAACTGGCTCAGAAGGGCTACATCCTGTCTTGGAGTCTTCTTAGAAACTTTTTTGAACAGTTTTATCCTTGTGTGGAGAAAGCAAATTCTTTCATTGCAAAACTGTATGTCAGGGAATGAGTGCCTTCATGCGGCGCCACAGTAAGACATGCAGTAGTGCCTGACAAAGGCTGCAGGGTAGTACTTGTATAGACAGGGAGGCAAAAAATCTACCTCCCAGGAAAATGAAAACACCAGTCCCTGAGAAAGAACTAAAGTGCTTTTGAAGAAGGTTGAAAAAATCTTGCAACCTAATGCCTGGAAAGCACGGAGTTCTCTGAAGCACTTTGAATGTCAGTGTTGTAGTTTGTAGTTTTAGTTTGTAACAATTAAAACTAACAGTAATATATCACAAAAACTTGTGGAACAATATTTTATGGCTGTTCTACATAGTTGTATTTCCACTAGGCAAATCCTGGTATGTCTTGCAGCTGTAAAAATGCAACTGTCGTTTTATTATCCCCGTTGCAGAGCATCCTTCATTATTTATAGAGATTGTGTTTGCAAAGACAAATGACTTCTGTTCTTTCCAGAAGCAATAACAAAGTGATAACACTTTTTGTTAACAACAACCAATTTCTTCCTTAGCCCCTGAGCTTGTTGCATTCTCATCTAATCTTGTGGTTTCATAGGTAGTTTGACAGACTGCACCATTGTATTTATTACCTGTCATAGGTTAAGGATGGTTTTTTGTCCACTTCCATTTTCCACTCTAATTATGTTGGTAATAAAGCATTTCTTGAAATTAATTCAGTTATGTGTTTTGGATGTAATTTTTCAAGCAGATACATAAATACTTATGCTAGTATATGGATTATTTTAGTAGAATATATCGTCTTCTGAGAGATCACAGTGATCACACTTTGAAAAATAGTGATGTGGGCTTAATCCTTAAACTGTTGTCTTTATCAGACAAACATTGAGAGGAGTTCTTTGATGTATATTACACAATGATTATTCACTATAAAAAGCATTATTTCTTAATGACTTTGCATAACAGACATTAATGCTATGAAGCTAATTTTCAAGCTTTCAAGCACTCATTCTCTGATAGTGTTTCCTACTTGTGAGCCTCATGGAGGAGCTTCTGCACGGTATTCCAATAATCTCTATAAAAATGACAGCAAAATTTATCAGTCTAGTGAGGAAACAAGCAGAAAAATCATGCAAAGAATCCAAGGATATACTGAGCAGAATTAACCATGAGAAACATATTTCCTTTTTGGGGAAAGGCAAGTGGAAGCTGAAAGAAAGAATTTTAAACAAGCAGGGACCTGGATGTTGCCTAAGGTTTACTTTGTTTTGTGTCTTTAAAATAAAATGCATATTTTTAGATGAGGAGCATAGTTTATGCTTTGAGCCACTGCTAAGTGCATGAAGGATTACATTATTCAGTGATAGCAAAGTAAATATTAATTTGCACAAGGGCTATATTTTAGGCAAGGCATCAGCAGAGCAGAACAAGTAGAATTTTACAGTAATTAGAAAACATAGCAAGTCTGCAGTGATGAAATGTGAATTTTTCAGTGGACTTCAGAAAAATGTTCATGCACAATGTACAAAAAAGCCAGTCTTGACAGCCATGCTTGACAGTAAATCTAATGAATGGAAATTAGATCATAAGGATGGATTTAGCTTTAGCTTTGCTATGACTTTGCTGCGTATATGATAGGGAAGAGAACAGGGATAATGAGATTTTATTCTGTTTTCATCTTTGATTGCAGAACTCAGAAAAAAATTACTACATTTCTAGTTGTATTCTGTTATATCAGTATAAAAACATTGTCAGTGTAGACATGAAGATAACGACTATAAGTCTAATAACTAATTTTTCCTTGTCAATGACTAGCTGTTGTGTTTGATAGAATCTGCTTGGAAATCAGTTCTGCTCTTTTCCTGTTTCGGTGTGATGGACATACCCAACCCTCATTTAAATGTTGTTCTAGCAATAGAAATGGACTGAACTTGTTCCATGTTTCGCTTTGGAATTTTCAAACCTGTCTGCCTGATTCAAAGTAGATTCCACATATCTGCTGAAGCATGAGCTGCAATTAAGCAACAGTGCTGCATTTTCAGATGTTCTGAGCTAAAGTCTGTACAGAATCTTGTCAAATTAACAAGATTATTTTACAGAAGTCTATGTTTTTCAGTAATCTTGAAGGTTGCAATAATTAAAACTGATATGTTTATGTCATTAAGTCATTAGTCTGATCCTAAAACCAGAAAAATACATTAATACAGTGGAGTCCTAAACATATAAGGTGAGATTTATCAGAATGAGAAAAGAGTTTTGCTGCTGCTATTCAGGTGCTACAGCATTTTACCAGGGACTGTGAGTGTATCAGATGGAGTCAGTAGTTGTCCAAGGTCCCTTGAGTACATGGTACTGGCATATGTGTGTGGCTCACTGCATCTTCCCTCATCGTAGGGTGCTACTGCTGCCTGTCAGAGATCAAAGCAAAGCCAAGCTGTAAGAGTACAGCAATCCTTGCATTTCCCATTTTCAGGAGTCCAAGGGTATCCTTGTCTTCTGCTTCAGGGCAAAAAACTGCCTTTGAGAAATCTCCATGTCCTTTTCTTCCCCTTGCTCATGTATTATGAGCTCCTGTAGGTGGACAGTGTAAGTAACCAATGTTCCACAATTGTGACAAGCACATAAATAAGTTTAAACAAAATAAATGTTTGGAGTGTTGAACCTGGAAAGATTGTTTTTTTGAGACATGGGAGCTTTTCTAAAAATTTTGAATTATTTTCCCCATTGGATATTTGGTTTAAAATTTGGGAAAAAAGGGAAATGAAGATTCAGTGCAGAATGAACTTTTTTTTTTCTGACAATAGAGAGCCTACAAGACATACTGTGTGTTTGGTATAAGTTATGGTGAAAAGGAGTAATTTTATGATTCTCAGCATTGAATTTAGCTTGTCTTTTAAGGATCTAACCATCTACTTCTAAACAAATGGGAAAAAACCCCCAACAAAACAGATTAAAAAACCCAAACAAAACAACAGAAAAAAACCAACCAACCAACAAACAAACAAAATCTAAGCAACCAACCAAGAACCACAACTCAAAAAAAATCCCCCAAAAAACCAAAACAAAATAAATAAAAAAACCAAAACAAACAAACAAACAAACAAAACCAAACCAAAATAAAACAAAAACAACAACAACAACAAAACACCAAAAACCCAAAACAAACAAACAAAAATAACCCCAAACCCAAACCAAACAAAAAATCCCACCAAAACTGCTAGGGGTTTACAGTGAAGTAAGGCACAGTAGACTCTCAAGACCACTCTTTTACCAAATTTTCAAAACAAGAAATACAAAGGATTTTTGAAATTAAGATGTTGGAATAATGGATTGAGACTTTAAAAATGCAGAGGAGGCAATTCAATTACTGAAGCCTTGGAAACCATTAAACAAATATGTCAATCTTATTCCAAGAGGAAATAGGGATTGCTTTAAAATATGAATAGAATCCTTTGGGGTTTAATTGCAAATCATCTCACCTAGAATACAATGAAGGTTTATTTTGGAAATATTCCTAGTACTGAGTCATTTGGACTATTCACTTAAGATGTCTGGAACATTGCACTGTAATTTCCAACATTTAAAAGTTATAACCTGGGGCTATTTTAAAACCAGTCTTTTTAAGATCTTATTTTCCTTTTTATACTTGACATAACTGGAGGGAAAATGTAATTGAATTCTATGTATCTTTGTGGGGGGAAGAGGGTGTGTGTGACTAGAGGGTTAAATAAAGGTTATGCTGTACCAGCTTCACTCCTGCAAGAAAATGTAGGTTTTTCTAATGAGTGCTCAGCATGGTCTAGTGAGAATTTTCAATTCCCAACCACTTACACTGCACTTTGTCGCCAAAACAAACCCTGCAGACTGGAGTGTAAAAAAAGATAATTTGCTGAAAAAAACACAAGAGATATTAGAAACAAAAGCTGCTCCCACTTTCCCAGCTGCTCATCTGTACCATGATATAGCAAACCAAAGCCCTGACTTTCTCCAATATTACAAAGTAATTTGTGAATCTCAATTCAACAGAAATGTACAGGCTAAGGTTTTACAGCTCTCTCTACTTTATATCTATTCAGTGCTCCCTATAACACTTCTGTGTGTCACAACTATAGTACAGTCAGCATGAAAACAGCTTTCATCACCTAGAAATGTAACATCTCCATTTGGGGCTGATGAAGGTCTTTCTCATTACAAACTCAACTTTATTTTCTCCTTCTTTGCCCTATAATTTGTTGTTTAGACAGTTTGAAAATAGACACAGCATGCTGTCGACTGCACTTAGGACTGCTAGGGTGAAGCTTTATTCTCTGCAAAGCCAACCATTAAGATTTACAGGAATTACAGTCATGATTTTTTATATACTTCTGACCCAAAAAAATTTAGAGCTCCTTTGGTATGAGCAGAGATCACGACTGCCCATCAGATTTGTTTTGACTTGTCAAAATATCTCTTCTCAGGCAAACTAATAAATTCTAATTTAAACACTCTGTGTCATACCCCTCTTCCTCAAAACAAGTTTCTCAGATAGCCAGTTGTGTCCTGATAAATTTTACTATTCCATGGAAGAACACAGATGGAAACTGTTCTTGTACTTCCAAGGTGGTTTTTGTCTTCTGCATTTGTCGCTGGAATACAAGAGCAAGTTTTATGTAATAGAGAGGATGAGAATGTCAGGAATTGCTTTCTTTTTGTTAGGAAACATCTTGAATCTTTGATCTAGAAACGATCTTTGTTATTTGTGCCAATTGCTACCTCCATCCTCCAATAATCCATTCTCTGCATTTAGGATTATTCATGGAACAGAGATGTTATCCTATGCAAAGGAGAGAAAATTTAACCTCTAATTTATGACTTGGATATTTATCCAGTATCTTCATGGAAATGATAAATCAGTTTTAGGAATATAGAAAACCGAGTAAAACCAATATTTGCTTCTTAGTCTTTTGACATATAGATACATCGAAAATAAAATAACCTTTTATGTAATATGGCATCTAAAATGATACATTTAAAAGTGAAATTTGTAGGATGTCAGCAAGAATTTGGAATTATTGGGTTTTCTCCTCATGTTTCATGAGCATGTTCTCTCTCACACCTTCTGCACAGAGACAGACTTAACTTCTTGAACCCCTTCCAAATATTCTTTTCTATCCTCTGTTCTTCAAAATCTATCAGATCATAGACCTAAACTACTGTCATTCTTGGAGGCACCTCTACCACATATTACATAAAGCTTTAAATTCCTAAAGACTTCTTTTCTACTAACAATGGATAGGAAAAAAAAAAGAAATTTTATGTAACTATGTTTCCTGCTGATTGGTGCTTTTGTCCATCTAAATTTCAGAGGCTGCTGAGCAGCAAGAGCTGATTCTGTATTCCGTTTATATGTATTATTTTTTGTAGCTTTTTGTTATCCTTCTCATACATAGCATAATTGCCTTAAAGGATCATTTCAATACATATTCAGAAGTTACACTTCTGATATACAGGGACAATGAATATGGCTGTTTCTTTATGTAAGCTGATTAATCTACCATAAAAGAAGACAAATACATACATGTATATATATATATATATATATATATAAAAATCATAATTTGTGCAAAAAGATGCTATTTTTGTAAAGTATATTTTCTCTGTGGAAAAGGCTGCTCTTTTTCCCTGCCCCTTATCTATACTGGATAGCTCATTAACATGCAAAGCACAGATTCTTGGAATAAAAGAACATGTTAGTGCTTATCATTTTGATATACCTCATGAAAGAAAAATCAAACGTAATCTAAGGATCCACTATCAAAGACTGAGCTGAAAAATGCCATGCCTCACTCAAACATTTTGATTTCTGTGTTAAAAATTAGAAGGTCTCTTGTCTTTTTATTTTTAACAATGAGCCACGTTTTGCTAAAATGTAACATTAGTTGTCTATATACGAGCAGTCATAAGATAGGGTTTAGCAATTCTTATGCCAATTTAGTCTATATTTTTCATTTAATATATAAACATATAAACTGTTCTAATTTCTAGGTTCCAGGCATAATCAAAAAGTTAAGTGTGTAGAAGAATTCCTTCCCTTCCCTTCCCTTCCCTTCCCTTCCCTTCCCTTCCCTTCCCTTCCCTTCCCTTCCCTTCCCTTCCCTTCCCTTCCCTTCCCTTCCCTTCCCTTCCCTTCCCTTCCCTTCCCTTCCCTTCCCTTCCCTTCCCTTCCCTTCCCTTCCCTTCCCTTCCCTTCCCTTCCCTTCCCTTCCCTTCCCTTCCCTTCCCTTCCCTTCCCTTCCCTTCCCTTCCCTTCCCTTCCCTTCCCTTCCCTTCCCTTCCCTTCCCTTCCCTTCCCTTTTTTCCTCTTCTACCAAAAATCAAAGTTTTAGCTTAAAAATTAGTTTAATCTGAAACAAATATTTTAACAAGATATTCTTACACTACTGGGAGAGATTAAATCTTCACATGAAATGAAGTAGGGAAAAACATTCTCAGGCCAGAAAGACTTGGAGAGAAAAGCCATGCCATGTTGAAGAAGTCAGCTGTAGAAGTGGTAAGAGGTGTAAAGAAATAGGAGTGCTAATCACAGAATCATCTGGAAAAGGCCAAAACAAACAAGAGACTTTGCTGATTGGTAGAGAGTGTAGCTTGTCTTCATGCTTCACTATGGTATGATGGAGAAAACCAGTTTTATTGGCAGAAACAGCTGGGTATTGCTCCTCAAGCATTTGCAGAGATATTTAAACTGAGCAGTCACCAATCCAGTTAAAATGCCCTGTGGAAACGGTGATGGTATGATTTGCCAGGATCTCAGATGTCTTTCCAGATTTCGTGTGCATTGGAAAAGGAATAAACCCTGGCCAGCTCACCACAAAGCTGTCTCTGCTCATCTCTGTGAATCCTTAATTGTATTTTTTGGAAAAACAAATATGACACTGAAAGAGATAACATCGAGTTTGGATTGAGAAACCTTCTGTGTTCAGCTTACCCTACCCAAGAGGAGAAAAAACTTGTATTCATGTGCTCTGTGGGTTGTGCCCTCACATCCCTGCCCTCCTGGTCCAGGCTCCTTAGAAGAAATTGAATTGACAGGCAGATAGGATTCAGTGCTGCCTGTATTTCTGAATGGAGTGAATGGGAGAAGGGCCCAGGCTGCACATCATCATCCCTACCAGTAAATAAAAGAAGCCCAGGACTTTTACTGTCACTAGGCCCATACAGCAATGATTGCTCTGCCTTGTAACAAACTCCTTGCATATACTCAATGATCAGCTTATTGCTTTCATTTTCAATTTACAGTGACCAACTGTTAGAAATATCTATCTGCTAAGAGTACAAAAATATGCAGTTATTTCACCATAGTCTGCTAAACTGTGAAAATATGGTTTAGAGTAAATATTTTCACAATAAATATTGCTGTGAAATTAGAGCTGAACTAAAAATAAAGTTAAATTCTTCTTTTCATTAGTCTGTAAATACTAAATTTAGAGTTGGTTTGTTTCTCTTTTCACCTCCAGGTCTACTCCCATTATCTTGGGAGCAGTTGGGTATCTTATTGCACTCTTTGACCCTCATACTAGTATATTTTTGACCAAACTGAGAATTACAATCAATTGCAGGTGATGGAATTGATGAAAGGTATATTTTTCCCAACAGATATTTCTGAATCAACTTTGTTACAATAACTTTCTAGCTTACTGGTTGCTGATTGCTAGATTCTAATTTGACATTCTTAAAAGTGAGAGCCATCTTGTTTAAAAAAAAAAAGTAATTGGTCTGGTTTGCTAGAGAAAGCGGAGAATGGATAAATTTATGTACTGCAGAGTGATTGTTTTTATGTAAATTTTCAAGAGGTGATTTATACCAGCCATGTCTGTAATTCTTGCTTAAATTTAATAGAATATTTAATGTATATTTAATGTAGAATTCACAAGTAAAAGGTAATGCAAAAAATTAGCAACATAGGCTGATTTTTCAAAATCCTCTTAGGCACAGAGTAGTATTTGTGGTGGCATTTGTATGCTTCAGAGAATCTTGGCATGAAGGAATTTTGGATATTCCTGTAATTCTGAATTTATGGGCTAGTTATATTATTCACCTTGGGGAATTCTCTAAGAGCATTCAGTAGTGTCACAAAGCCCAAATAAGGGTCTGTTGTCTTTTGAGCTGTTGGAATATGTGCTTGAGCTGCAGTTTTCCCTGGTTTTTTGTGTTTTTTTGGTTTCTTGGGTTTTTTTGGTTTTGCTTTTGCTTTTGGTTTTTTGGGAGTTTTTTGATGTTGTTTTTTTGTTTGTTTGTTCGGGGGTTTTTGGAGGTTTTTTATTATTTTAGTATTTATTTTATTTTTTTTTTCTGTATGCTTATACTGTATGCAGTGGCAAAAATAATGACTGGAAGCATTCTAGAGACAAAAAAGAAGAACATATATGTATCAGGCCTTTTAAGCTCTTTCTCCCTGTGAAGTTTTATGCTGGAAATACTAAAGTTTAGGGCTGGTTTGTTGGTTTCTTTATTTGTAGGGAGTTGAGCTATTCATTGTGTGAGGAACAGAGCTGAGGTGGGTCACAGCCAACACCCATCTAAATGTAGCATTTGGCACAAAAGCCAAAAGTCCTGACACTCAGCCATGATCTTCTGAATTCAGAAGGGAATATATTGTGATGCAGGTAGTGGTTAAATAATTATATATCTGAAAAACACATGGTAAAATATTAAAGTTACTTTTAAAGGTTTTCCATAATTACTGGAAACCAGAAATAAATTGTTTTATTTTTAAAGGCTGGTTATAGGAGACACGTGTTTAGAAATCAGATCAGGCTGGATTTCACAACCCCATTCTTCCAATCTTTTCTTCAAAATTAGTGCAAGATATGTGTTGCTCATTTCTGGACTTTATCTTTAGACCTTTCACTTTCTTTGACGGCATCTCTGTTGAGAATTTATCTTTCATTAGCTCTTAGGTCTCCAGCCATCATCTACTAGTCTTTTGGGGCATATTGATCTTTATTCCAGCATTGTCTGACTCACTTGAAGGCTTGTCACCAGAATTTCTTTGAGGGACTGTATCTAGTTTAATATCTGAAGGTTAGACAACACACAATAGACCCTTTCATCTCATCAGCCGAGTCCTAAACCAATACTATCACTGTTTTGCTCTTTTATTTATAGATTTTTATTAGCTTGGATGTGTAGGAGACAAACTTTAAAACAGTCACTAAATGCAGTTTGTTCACTGTTCTTCAGATTCTCATCTCTATTTTGATAAAAGGCATAAGTATTGTAAAAAATAATAAGGTCAAAATGGAATCTTCATTAACATAACACTATCTATCTAATCTGACACACAGACATCTTTTTCACTGGATTTTTGAGTGCTTTTTTAAAGTACCAAATACAAAACACCTCTTTCTCCATTAAGCAGTCAGCAGTAATGGAATATGTGTTTTGTTTTTTTAAGTGATGCTGCTATAAAAACAAAGACCCTTGTGGGAAATCCTGATAGAGTCACCTTGCCTTAGATTGAATAATGCACTTAACTAACTTGGAATTGAAAATAAAAACAAGTGTGTGAGGCTTAGGCTTTAGTTGCTTGTTTAATCTGGAGGAAAGTACTGAATGGCTCTGTAATGACTATGTCATTACTCTCAGGACAAAATCTGCTCAAAGAACTGATTAGCAAGAGAGAAAAGCAGAGGTGAAAAGGTGCAGAACAGGGATCAGGGGGACTATTTTTGCAGCTTTGCTTTCATATCACGAAAATATTGCAATGTTTGTTCCAGTTTAGTTCTCATAGAACAAAAAACAGCATAAGTCCTACTCACCCTATAATATTTTCTGTGCTATTTGCCAGGTTTCCTTTTTAGAGCACCTCAAATAAAATATGATTACCCATTAGTATTTTATAAGAATGAATGCACGCTTCTGCTGACAGTGTGCTTTGATGCATAGATCCCCAGCTGATGGATGAGATACTTCTCTGCCTTTCTCAAAACCACGTCTCCCAGATGGTCAGAGCATTGGTAGGAATTCATATACAATAATTTAATAAAACAATACTTTTAGATTCCTTGCCTGATACATATATATAGATCAGTCTGCTTGTTAATGTGCTCCTACTCTTTGAATATGTATTTTTTCAGGCCAGAAATTAAGATAAACTTACATAGTTCTTTTAAAGTCACCAACCAATAATTTATTCCTTGATTCAATGTCCTCTACACTCTGTCTCTGGATCTATTTGGTTTTTTTCCAGGTAAAAGATATTTCAAAATTGACATGACATTTTGGGGCAAACAAAAAAGATTTGCAGTTGTTAGCCTCAGCCCATATCCTCCTTTGCATCTTCCTCATTCACTTCCCCTGCTCTTTTCCAAGTCTGTTTCCAACAGGACAGTGCTTTTCCAGTTTTGACTTTATACAAATTTAGTATTGGTTTATTAACTTTTTTTACATGTTACTATGAGAACTTATAGAATTCTTCTTCCACTCTGGTGTTTCTACATAAATACATACATTTCATGTCTGTTTCCACATTTGGTTTGTCTTTTGCTGGACTGAATAATCCAATCTCTCCCACCATCCTTGGCAAAAAAAAAAAAATCTCTGTTTCCTTATACATATAAGATTGCTTTCTGAATCTCTTCAGACTTGAGTTCAATTTTCTTGAGTATGAGTGACCAGAAAATGTCTCCAAAAATAATTTAAAATATTTTTCCTACCTGTGCTAATCTGTGAAGAATCAGAACCTGAATCATATTTATTCCTTTTTAGATATGCATAAGAATATTTAGCATCAAAACCTAAACATGGACTGCATGTTTTATACTTCAAAACCATCACTTTGCATATACATAGGAGAAGTGGGAACACATGACTATCGTGACAAAGCAGTACTGTCTAATTTTAGCAGTACTTGTCTGAAACAGTAAAGGTACTGATCTTTTCCTGCTGAGAGTAGCACTGTATGAGCTAATGAGCAATAGAAATAAGGAAAATTCTGATGCAGGCTCATCACTACCTGATGCAAAAGATCTGCTTTTGTCCCCAAAAGACAGGCTTTGTAATGTCAGTAGTTACTCTTGCACTGTAATCCTGAAAAGGGAGTCCATAAGAGATGTCTTTGAAATGAGATCCCTTGCTTCAGTGTTGTGAGCTACTGTGATACCTGCCCTGACTGTAAAGTACTTTAAAAAGCCTTAGAACTTTTAAAACTTGCCTTCTTAACGTTGATAGAAACTGTTTTGACACAATGAAGAAACTCTCCCACTAAGCATATCCGGATATGGAAAATATGAAAAATATTTCCATGTAGAAAAACAATCCTTTAATGCTGGGAAAGTCCAGGCTCTGAAACTGCTTTGATGCATGTGACTGTCACACAGATGAGTTTCCTGGGGCAGAGAGAGTGTGGGGGAAAGTGTTAATCCAGCATGCTCTCCATTTTTCCAGTAATCATTTGTTGTCGAGTTTGTCACAATCCTCTATTTCTAGTAATGATGCTTTTCTGCCTAAGGTTGGTATGTGCATAATGACTCACAGGTTGCTAAGAAATATAATACTTGAGACTGATATTTTGTAGAAAGATCCAACCAACCAATAAAATCCTTTCACTTGATTTATTAGATCGAGTTGTAGATGTTTTAGTTATTCCCACCCTTGGAAGGAACATGCCAACAACTAGCACTTTCTCACTAAGGTGTGAGATAAACATTAAGTAGGAGTTTGATCTTGCTTGTTCACCATCTTCCCCGCATACCTGAAGGCAAAAAAAAAGACAATCCAGAATCTGGATTTGGTTAACCTTGAAATGCTCATAGTTGGACTAGATGATCGTGTAGGGTCTTTCCAACTGAATTATTCCATTCTATTCTGCTCTGTTGTTCTTTCTGCTATTGTATTCTGTTTTAACTCATACACCTAGGGCACATACCTTTGAAGGCATGACATGCCCTCCACAAAGTGCTAATGTCTCATAATCGCAAGATTACAAAAGGGCAGGTAGACAACTGTAGTAGGCTGGATATTTCAGCTTTACACACCTCACATCATGATAAAGAAATTCCATGCTATATACTTGGACTGAGCAATGTCAGTTTTCAGTTTTAATTTTCAACTGCTTTTTATTTTTATTTTTGCATTAACAAGAACAGGAAATGTAAAAATGAAGGAAGTGGAAAATTTGTTTGTAGGAATTCTGTATTAGACTCTTTGTGTGGAATTTTATAAAAAAAAAGTTAGGAACTTCATGCTTTTGTTATAGTAAGTTTAACCCTTTGTTCAGACTTTGGGCACTTACAGAAAAATGTTTTAAAAATTTTTGTCCATGGCATAAGAAAAACAACTGTGAATAATTACTTACTGCATAATTGCTTATATAAAAAAATATTATAAGGTGTCTGAGGCAAAACAACAACCAAAGAACATCATCATCAGTTGCCTTCTGAGCTCTCATTGCACTACATATAAAGCATTCTTAATTATGCAAAATCTGTACTAAGAATCCCTCAAGAAAAATTTGCTGGCAGAAACAAGTTGTTTATGCTTTATATCCCCCTTTCTTAGGTAAAACAGTTATTTATTTTAATTTAGCATTAATTACTTTGCTTATGTTCTGAGTCCAATTTCTCTTCTGAGAAATGTTCTTATAAACAAAAGTCATATTTCTGGTTCTACCTCTGTCACTGATTATTAGGTCTGCTTTGCCCAAAACAATAAAGGCTAGAAGTAACATTTCAGTATTATTTATTTTATTTTATAATGTAGTTTAAAATAAGGAAATTTGAAAATTAGGCCTCAGGTGGTGGGAAAATCATGGCTCCCTAAACAAGAGGCTGTGTCAGAAATCTGACCACCTGAGTTCTAACCTACTCAGTCACTGGTTGTAAACCACAAGGGTTGGAGGTTATCTAAGTTTAAGGCCATTTAAGAGGTGGGAGCTCTAAAATGAGTTACCTCCGTTCGTTTCAACCAGTCTCTTTCCACCAATAAGGAACAAATACAAGTAGACATAAGTGAAAAAATAGGAGTTCACTAACAAGCAAAAGAGCAATCGGCAAAAACCCCAGAATATAATCACTAGATACAAAATTGTTAAATCTCACAAATGCAGGAAAAAAGAGACCCAAAATGGCTTAGCAGCCCCTTTCACACACAAGATGGGGTTTCACAGAGGAGAACATGGCTTGAAAGACAAAGATAAGATGGCATCAACCTTCCCTGCTCCCTGCTTCATTATCTCTCTGGCAGCTGGAACTCCATGGAGAAAGGCAACTGGTATTCTCTGGATCAAGAGCCAGAACTCATGGAAGTCCTCATGGCAGGAGACGGCAGACGGCTGGAGTGCCTCAGACACCATGTTTTTCACACTTTGTCCAGGGGCTGTGATGAGTTGTATTCCTCAGGGGTCAGGACTGGGACCAGTGCTATTTACTATCTTTGCTGGTGACATGAAAAATGGGATTTCTTGCACCTACAGTGAGTTTGCTGACAACTGTGTGGTGCAGTCAAGATGCTGGAGGGAAGGGAAGGAGTGTCATCCTGAGGGACCTTGGCAGGATTGAAAGGTGGGACTGGGCAAACCTTGTGGAGTTCAACAAAGCCAAGAGCAAGATTCTGCACCTGGGTTGGGGCAATCCCAAGCACAAGCACAGGCTGAGCAGAGAGTGGATCAAGAACAGATTTGAGAAGAAAATTGTAGGAGTATTGGTTGACAAGAAGCTCAGCATGAACTGTCAATGCGCCCTTGCAGACCAGAAAGACAAATGTTCTGCATCAAAAACAGCATGGCCAGCAGGGTGCTTCCTCTGCTTCCCTCTCACAGACCGCGCCTGGAGTGCTGTGGCTGGCTCTGGGGCCCCCAGCATAGGGGGGACATGAACCTGGTGAAACAAGTCCAGAGGAGAGCCATGAAGATGATCAGAGGGCTGGAGAACTTCTTCTATGAAGACAAAGAGAATTTGAGTTATTTAGCCTGGAAAAGAGAAGGCTCTGAGACACCCTGTAGCAGCCTTTTCATACCTAAAAGGGGCCTACACAGAGCTGGAGAGGGACTTTTTAGAAGGACAGGAAGTGACAGAACTAAGCAGAGTATCTTCAAACTTAAGGAGGGTGGCTTAAATATTAAGAAGAAATTTAAATATTAAGAAGAATATTAAGAAGAAATTTTTTCATGTGAGGGTGGCAGGACAGTGGAATAAGTTTCCCAGAGAAGCTGTGGATACACCATCCCTGGAAGTGTTCAGGGGGAGGTTGATAGGACCATGAGCACCCTGTTGTAGTAGAAGGTGTCCCTGTCCATCACAGGGAGGTTGAAACTAAATGATATTTAAGATACCTTCTAACCCAAACTGTTCTGTGATTCTAAGATTCTATGACAGACCACCAAGTTCAGTCCACTGTTGATAAGGAAAAAACAAAAAGCCGCTTCCCTGTCTTCTATAGTCTTGATAGTTATATTCTCTTATCTTCTGGCATCTGTGTTCCACGAGTGCATTATACATCTGATAAAGACTTTGGTTTATTTTTCTCACCTTTTGTACCCTTCATTGCACATGTTATCATCTTTCTAACTTTTCCTTTATTTGAAAATTCAAATAAATCTTAATTTTTAAATTCTTTTTAATTCTCTGCTCTCTGAGATTTCCTATCCTCTGCCCCTGCTATTTCTTATTTAATCATTCATAATCTTCATGCATTTGAGCCCTCCCTTCCATTCATTGCATTCATTGCATTCATTCTATAAATTTTGCATGCATGACTTGCTTCCTCTCAAGATCCTTATCCTTCTTAGCGGACTTTTTAAAAAACACCTTACAAATATGGGGGCACCATCTTCACTTTTTTATTCCTTGAAATTCAAATTCCTAGAAATGCTGTGGTAAGCTGACTTAAACCATATTAAAATCAAAATTTTAAATGGTTTCATCTGCACTTCTAGGATATTCTTCATGAAGCTGATCTTAGGAAACTTCCTGCTAAAAAATTCGACCTACATTCATCAAATCTGACAAAAACATAACCCTGTATTTTGTTTAGATTTGCTTCAGGAAGCTCTGATCCTCAGAGAAAACATGGGCAATTTTCAAAGTATTGCAAATTGGATTTCCAAGAGAAAGATAAATGAAGTGGTAAAAAATGAAGAACATAAAGACAAATATCCTTTTTCTTCCTTACAATATTTCTATAAACTCATAGTCTTCACTACAAATAAAGTATTTGGTGTAGGTTTTTTTTCTTCATATAAAGTTTGATATTGTTGTATAGTTTATGTCTACTTGTCTCCAGAACTGAGTGATTTTGTTAGATTGTATTTAAGTAGTTGTCCGAAGAAGATGTTGCAGTAATTTTACGTCTGATTTTTCCCAGCACTCAGGAAATGTAATTTTCTAAGGAAGATATGTTTAAAAAAAATCCCCCAGCTAATTTTTAAGGATATTACTTCATTTAGCTTTAAGTTTGCTGATTTAACAAGTGTTTATTTCTTGAAAAAACACTAAAAGAAATAAAAGCCTCTCATCATTCCTAAACATCTGAGACAATATTTAAGTAGATAATTTCTCTTTAGTAAACTTTCTTCTTTCATCACTAATCTTTCAACACTTTGCTGCAATTTATGCCCAAGATACCAAAGCCCATCAGCTTGGCATTTCTTCACTGTAAACAAAGTGTTCCAAAGTGGTAGTGTAAAATGTATGGAACTTACAAAAATCTTATCTATGCTCTTTCTCTTTGGCTATTTTAACATCTGATTCAGCCTGAATGAAAACTTGACTATCTTGCATTGCAAGACTTTTTTCTTTTTCAAATTTTCTTTATTTAATTTTTTTTTTTGACAAGAGGTCATCTAACTGATTTTCCATCCAGTGTCCTCATACTGAACAGGAATTACCATAATTAAGCTATCTTTGGCAGATGTTAACTAGCCTGCTTTGGTGATACAATGCACAAGAGATCCATTAGTCTATCTGGAAGACCTTTGCAACTTCTCACGAACTTTAGAAATACAAACCATTTCCTAATATCTAATCTCCTTGTTTTCATATAAAATTGAGTTGGTTTTTTCGCTTTCATTTCCATACGGCAAGTCATAACTGCTCTCTCCAGGACTTTTTTTTTTTTCCATACAGAAAAAATATTGTCAGTTTTCATACAAATAAGGCAATAATGTGTAGAATCATGATAAAATGAAAGGCAAGGCTTCATTCTAGAAGGATTACAGCTAATGAAACCATGCAAATAATTTAGTTCATGGAAACTGTTTTATAAAATCTGTGGAGAAGGATGCATCACCTAGACATTTATATATTATATATGATAAATTATATATTCTGTATTATATATTTTGCAGATTTATGCATCTAGGATGGGGCAACCCTGCACAAACATATAGATTGGGGAATGAGAGGATGGAAAGCATTGCCACAGAAAGGGGACCTGGGGATCCTGGTCAGTTGCAAGCTGAGCATGAGCCAGCAGTGCCCTGGCAGCCAGGAGGCCCAACCTTATCCTGGTTCGGCCAGGCACAGCATTGCAGCTGGGCAAGGGAGGGGATTGTCCTGCTCTGCACTGGGGCAGCCTCACCTTGAGTGCTGGGGACAGTTTTGGGTGCCACAATATGTAAAAGACATTAAGTTATTGGAGAGTGTCCAAAGGAGGGCAACAAAGATGGTGAAGGGTCCAGAAGGTCCTCTGTTGTGACAAGGGAGAAGTCACTCGACCTGTTCAGTCTGAAGAACAGGAGAAGGGAGTGCTCATTGCAGTCTACAACTTGTTTATGAGGGAAGGAGGAGAGGAAGGCACTGATCCCCTTTCTGTGGTAACCAGTGACAGGACCTGAGGAAATGGCCTGAATCTGTGTCAGAGAAGGTTTATGTTGGATATTAGGAAAATTTTCTTCACCCAGAGGCTGGCTGGACACTGGGACAAGCTTCCCAGTGAAATGGTCACAGCACCAAGCCTGACAGAATTCAAGGAAGCATTTGGACAATGCTCTTAGGAACATGGTGTGATGTTTGGGGTGGTGCTGTACAGGATTGGGAGCTGGAGTCAATGATCCTTGGGAGTCACTTCAATCTCTGTGATTCTGTGATCATTAGATACTCTCTGAACACCCAGCATGATAACTTGAGTGGGATATTTATCTGCTGCTGTAGTATTAATTAATGGTAAGTATTTTTACATTTTTTTAGCACAAATGTTCTGCTTTTCATCTTTATGGTTCTAAAGTAGAGGAATACATACCTGTTGCCACTGGCAACACTTTCAGCCTGTGTTTCCAATATGTTATAGGTCAGACCAGGCTGCCAGCCATCTACATAAATGGAATTTCCAGTAAATAAGTCACCTGAAAACAAGATGTCAGTGTTGGCCTATGAGATGTAGTCTGTGGTGTCAGAATGGAGTCCATTCCTGTAGACACTCTAGTTCTGTGATGTGAGGGAGCACACATCAGACTTTCCCAATCTGCTCCTTGCTGCCTGAGCACAAAAGTGTGGCATTCTCTGAGTCACTGCTCTGCCTTAGGTTAAGCCCACTGGGAAGAAGTTCATGGACACTGTAACACTCCAGCCTCATAGTGCTTGTGGATGGCCATGCTGTATGTCCTTTTGCCTTTCAGGATCAGAAAAGGTCTCCTATTCACCAAATGCCAGTGAGACCCCAAAATCCACACTTAAACTGAATATTGTGGAATTTTGGATTCAAGCCTTAGCCTTCAATATACTCTAAGGAATCAGTTTTGGACATCAACTCTCCTTGTCCCCAGAACCAGGTGGTAAATTCTACTGAAGTCTTTCACTGTTACTCTTCATGGAGCTTTCTTTTAGTGACATCTCTCTCTTAGTCACATATGACAGTCCACTGCAAGACAGATATATAAAGTCTAACTTGCACAAGATTGTAAGTTTATGTCCACAAAATAATTTATTTTTTGCCTCTATTTCTCCACCTACAAGATCTGAAGTTGTGAATGTCGTTCTACAGATTGAAATATCTAGGACCAGGAAGTACTTTAATTTTATTCACGTTTCCTACTTTAATTTCAATATATCATAATTGTATTAAGAATCACCAAGGTTAAACCAAACCTACAAAGTTCTGAAGGTAACTTTGGTTTTTTAATATTTGCTCCTTGGAAAGTTAAAGTCCCCCTTGAAGTTCAGGTAATATATGGAAATATTTTAGGAAGGTAGGCTTATTCTGAAGAAGAAATTAATATTACATTTAGATGATGGTGTTAATATGTTTCAGCTCTCAGAAATAATACATTTATGGTTTCTTCTGTGGTTTCCCATTTCCCATATCTATCTTTTGTGTCAGGAGCCTTTTTTTCACTGTTTAAATTGTAATCTATTGTTCAGCTCTGTAAACTTCTGTAGATATATCCAAATAGTGTGAGTTCTAGTGCAAAAGAGAATGTGATGGAATTACCCATGCCTACATTATTTCTTCATAGTGGTGTTGCCTTAATGCTGTGCAAATTCTTGGACTTCATATACCATTAATTTCAACTTACTTTCTTCATCAAAATTCTAAGAGGCAGGCCTTAAAGAGAAAATTATCTCTTCAAAGTAGAAGAAATGTTATTACACCTTCCCTTACCCTCAGGCATGTAGGCACCAAAGCTTTTTTTAAATATCTTGAAAATTGATCTAATGTAAAAAAATGTGAGTTCTTTGTTCCCCCCAAATACATTTTAGAAGAGAGCAATGAATGAACAGGTTTTAGGGGGTTTGCTTTGATAAATGTAATGGGTGATGAGCTGCTGCCCTCAAATATCACCTCTGATCAAGCCCTGTATACTATACATAGAAAGGTGAATTGATGTAATTCTTAGAACAACATTTTTCAGTAAATTGTCCCATCAAATAGGGAAATTTTATTCAAGCCTGCAAGTGTGAT
This sequence comes from Passer domesticus, assembly GCF_036417665.1. Classification (NCBI taxonomy): domain Eukaryota; kingdom Metazoa; phylum Chordata; class Aves; order Passeriformes; family Passeridae; genus Passer; species Passer domesticus. Next base: position 50,646,443 of record NC_087476.1, read on the forward strand.
AAGCCTGACCCTCCAGCTCTGCTTTGAAAGGTCATTTTGATTAGTATGGGCAAAATAGAAAAGTGCCTGGAGTCTTTTGGCTTTTAATAGCCAAATGGCCTGATTTTTATGAAGTGTAAAGCATGTACAGATTCTGCTGAACTCAATGAGAGCAGCAGGCATCACAGATTCCTGACATTTGCCAGACCAAGCATTTCCTCACTTAATTCTCTCTTCTCCTTTCCCTCCCCAGCTCTTTTCTCATTATGAAAAAGTAATGGCCTTTGGGACAAAGAACCTGCATTCATGATCCAGTAAATATAATGATTTTAATTTCAATGCTGTATATTGAAAAAACTGTTAAAGTTTCCTTTCAATTAGTCAGAACTGAATTATGTTTCAGACAACATACCAGAGGTCCCTCACAGCATCAACCACAGCCAACTGGCAGTGGGGCCAAAACTATTTAACAGCACAGAGTTCTGCGTGGTTAAATTCATTATGAGTTGTCCATGAAGTATCAACACTCAGACTTAACCTATGAAACTAAGGTTCTCAGCTCTGTTCTAATATTGTACAGGACTGTCATCAAATTAACTTTCTCTGGAAACAAAAATTTCATTGTTCTAATATTCAGACAATTCTTGTTGCTCAAGAAGAACGAGAGGATGGAAACAAGGGCTTAGAAAGAAGAAGAAAAAATTGCAGCTGTCTTTATTGCAAACACTTTTTAAATAAAATAAATTTAAAATTAACAGTTATTATTTTAGATACAAAAGAACATCACAAATTTAGAACAAATTATAATGAACCAGAGCTTTTAGTCACAGAAAAATAGTGGTTTAATTGGTCTAGAACTGTTAAAGCATTGTATGCCATTTCTATAGAAATACTTGTATATTTACTCATACCTCAGAGCAGAAAATCTACCCATGTAAATTTTACATATATTTTTATATCTACACACCAAACATTTCTATCCAAAGATGACCAGATGTACACTAAGGTTCATATTTTTTAACATCATCCATTGAAATAATTTTGCCAGTATAAAACTGCATGTAGTCATGGCAGAGACTTTAAAGTATGAGTGCAAAAACATTTCTCGCCATTTTAAAAATCCATTCAGCTTCTCTGTGCAATGGATTTATGATTTGCATTTATTAGTTTAATTCTTTAATCCACCTCTCTTTTCCCTTTATATTAATTTCATATTTCAGATGCACTCTGTCAGAATGTATAAACTCTTTGAAAATTATTTAGGAACAAATGATTGAATAAGAAGCCAATGTGACAGAAAAAATGGACATATATAGATATTTCAGGCATGTGACTATCCCAGAGCAAAAGGAGATCAGTCTTGTTTACATTTCTTCCGAAGAAAAATAGGAATGAAGGACAGCAATGTCAAAGGAGGACAGCCAAGAAAAACACACTGCATTGGGAGCTGTGATTATACATTTTACTCAGATTCATTGATGATGCTTTTAGGAATATTTTCACTTTATCAAGACTTCTAAATCACCTGCAGAATGAAATTTGAGATAAACTGCATCAACACTTTGGCTTGAAGTAGTCTACTAGGGAATTTCTCAGAGAAAGGCTACCACAGGATTTTTTAACTTCAGTGGGAAGAGAGGGTTTAGTACGTCTTGATATGAAGTCATTTCAGTGCTGACAAGTATCAGTGTAAGAAGAGTAGTTCATAAATTGGATAAGATTGTAAATAATTGAAAGGACAAGGTACTATTATGTACAATTACAACTCTAAAAATCTCATTAAACTGGGCCTTCACTTAAAATGGCAGATTAATCTGAAAAATCTATAATCTGTCAAAGGTATATGATTTTTTATTTCAGATCAGGCTTGAGAGCAGATAAAAATGAACAGATGTGGAGAGGAGGCACATACGAACCAATAAAAACCTATTTAGTTGAATAAAAATGGAAACATTAATGATATTATTGAATATACATTGTTGCAAAAAATTAAAGATAATCGAACAGATTTAAATATGACAGATACACTTAATTGTATAAAGGAAAGTGAAAAACAAAACAAAACAAAAAAAACCCCAAACAACTATCCAGTGTATATTTTCTATCCCTTACAATGTAATCAACAAAAAGGTTGTAAAAGAATGATATATTAGAGATGTTGAAGGTATCTTCTCACAGGTTTTTTTTGTGTACTACAAGAATAAGGGACAGATGAAGAGGAAAATAAGAGTTTTCTAGAGTGGGATAAAAAATTATTGACATGTTGAGAAAGTCAACTATTCCAAGGTCTGTTTAGGCAGGTCAGCTGCAGCAGGTTGCCTGGGACAGTGTACAGCCTTTGAACATGTCCACAGTTGGAGAATCCATGACTTTTCTGGCCAACCTGTTCTACTATTAGACCACTCTCTCAGTAAAAGGAGGTTTTGTTGTGTTTAGATGAAATTAACACTGCTGATAATCAAGAATCTGAATTAGGACAAGTTCTTCTTGTGGGATCAGGTTTAATGTCCAAAGTGAAATGAACTGAGAGCACCCATGATATTCTATCCGCAGAGCTCCAGTTTTATAGATTTAGATTACTCATAATAAGAACACAATAGCAACACAGTTTTGCAGGATGAAGGAAAAGAGAACAGCTCATGTTTGTTGTATTATTGTCTCCTTCCAAGAAGACTGCTCATCTACAATTGATTGAATTCTTTTACCATTTTTGTGCCTCTTTGAAGAATGCACCAGTTTCCTGTGTGTTAAGGGAACTCAATCTCCAGTGCCTCTGACACATGCTATAGAGCACATGTTACTTGTATTTGAAAAGGTTCAGAGAGTTTAGGAAGTAAGGCCAAAAGGGCCTGCTTACTTTAGGTCAGAACAAGTCCATCATATAAGATCAGGAACAGGAAAGACCAGACAGACCAAAAGTTTGCAGCGTCAGACTACCCTGCAGTATTTTGAAGACAATTAATTTGTTAAGTTTTGCTGTATGAGGCAGGGGAAATCAGACATAGTACCAGACTGTTTGGGAGCCTTGTCAGTATCCTCAGTGAGAAAATTTCTCCGTACATCAAATCCATCAATCAGCAAAGCTTTGTGACAGAGACAGATCAGCCAGCCTGAGAGGATTTTCTATACTATGTAATTTCACATTTTTGATAGTCATGAGGAATATGATTAATCACACAGAAAAATATATTAAACAAGAAAATCCTTCCCTGAGTCCCCTGATGGACTGAGAAGGAGATGCTAGAAGGAAATTTGACATGTTGACAACTCACAGACATAAGACTAACTTGTATCTTTGTAATACAAAGATACCAGCCGGAGCTGGTAATACTGTGTGACTTTGAAATCATGCAAGTCCAGACCATTTCACACATTTTTCTCCCTCCTGTTTGAGTTTCAGAGGTTGAAGATGTATCTGGCCGGTACTAATATTTACACAGTGTATGTGTTGGGCCTTGGTTGAGCTGCTGTGGAGTCTAAATGCTGAGCCAGCTTGGCTACGTAAGTGTACCTATGTGCTGGAGCTGTACAGGGGTAGGAGAAGGAAAAGATGGAGCAATGCATACAGGTTATCCATTGCTCTACAAAGGACATAAAAAGATAAATTTGTGCTGTTACTAAAGTAGCCTTCACAAAAATGAAGGATGAGCATAAAATTGTAATCTGAGAACTGCTGATGGATTCACATTTTACTGAATTAGAGAACTAGTAAGTTTGATCTGAGTGTTTTGTAAACAAGTTCTCCATTTTTCAACAGAACAATTAAAAAAAAGTCAAGTTCTTCTAAAAGAAAATGAAATGAAAGAAACCAAAAATCTATTGAAGACACATGGTTTTTTCCCAAAATAGCTCAAGAGGGAATTTGGACTTTCTTGGCCTTCAATATAACTGGGCTGTACAGCATACTTAAGAAAAAAAAAAATAAAAAGGCATAAAAACCACCCCAAACAATCCAGCTAAAATTGAAGCACAGTCCCTGGTGAAGCATTAGTGTGTTTGAAATAATAACTTGCATAGTCCAAATCATGCCTTTTGTTCATCAACTCTGAAGCTCTGAACTACACACGGTATTTTGCAAACAAATATTTTATATCCCAGTAACCATCCACCTCTGCACCACAAGACATTAAGCAAACCATGTAATCTGCATGACTTGAAAAGCTGCTCAGAAGCCCCAGGAAAGCAGCCATTTGGACTCAAGGACTGGTATTCAGAGATCCTGATTATGACAACATTGTAGTTTGCTAGTTTATGCTAGCAATGGAGCTACTCCCTGTATTTCTCCCAGCTGGGGCCAAACACTCTCCCAGTGAACACAAATTAGGAGGCCTGCTGAGTTACTCCTGCCGAGGCACTTTTCAGCCCCTCTGGTAGAAAGCCTGTTCTGAATGCTGTGTTCCATCAATATACAGATTATAAAGCATATTTGTCAGATGGTGGCAGGTTTTGATCTATGGCCAAAAAGAAATCAGATTGCAGAATATTTTGCAGGGGCAAGACTTCAAGAGAAATTACTCTTGATGGAGCACCTTAGACAAGCAACCCATTTTTACATGTTAATTTACATGCTGAAGTGTAATATAAATGTTAAAACCCTAGATGACTTTGGAGCAGGAGAAAAATGTTCCCTTGTACTCCTTCCTGATCCTAGACTTATGTATAGCCTCAGTACTTACTCTTTTTTCAAAGCTCTGACATTTCTTGGGCTTCCATCACTGTCTCTAAATAAAAATTCTAGGGCACAGAGTGGAGTGTAATTCAGGTGATGGCTTAAGGAACTTTGCTTCTTGGCTAAAAACTGCCAAAATCAGCCAATCACAAATTACATTGAAGTAACAATAGATGTTACACCTTCAATTCTTGAATGTTCTTTCAAAAATACTCTCTTTTTAAATGTGGAAAATCCCAACAGACGCCTATGTAACAATTAACTGGACTGCAGAGTGAATAACTGGTTCTGCAGTTTGGTTGAAACGACATCCTAAATGCCTGTGGATTGGAAGGATAAAGGTCTATAGTAACACATCTGCTGGAGATAAAACATCCTTAAAGAACTGTGCTTTAAATATCTGAGGGTATTTTGAATGAAAGATTTAATGGCCATTTTCACACTAATACAATCACATCAGAGGGGGAAAACAGACATAATTTCCCTAATTATATCTGCCAAAAAAGCTGAAGAAATTCTATTTACATTACTGAAGTAAGAGAATATAAGTGTATCTATGAGCAGCTGGTTAAAACTTTCAGATGGCAAATTATGCATAGACACTTAAATGAGTTTTTACATGCCATGCTGTGATGAAGGGAATGTCTTCCAGCTGGGATGTAGTCAGAATAGCTGATAAACTTTATCACTGTAATGTGATGTAAAATTTATCATTGTATTGCATCAATAATTTGAAAATAGTACTATTTCTTTTTTAATACCCAGCTTCCTCTGCTGAGCTCTGTGGGCTAAAAGCGTAATTGCTGAATATCATAGAGATTCCTTGAATCCAGCCTTTTATTTCTCTATTATGCTACTTCTTTTCCTTACTTTACTTCTAACAATATTGCTTTAAAAATTAGACATAGGGAGTTCAAGCTCATTGACATTAAACAGATTTGTTCTTAACTTAGATTCTATGTTTTAAATGTTTCAGGTTTACAAAAGAAAAAATTTAATTCAGGGCAAATTTAAATATTAATCAAATGTGAATTTGAAGTTTACTGAAGAACTGCTACAATCTACCCTATCTCTCTCCTTCATTCCTCTTAGCTCTCATTTTTATGACTCACATAATTTTCTTTATTTTCTGACCACTTGCTGACTCAGCTACTGACCTACTATTAATTTAAATGAGACCTTTCACTGACATTAGTGGGAGGCAGAGGTGCAAAGAGACTTCCTTGACCCAGGAAGAATACAGAACAAGACAGAGACAGGATTAGCAATTATGAGTACCTGATTATATAGGTTAGATAAGTGCTTAGCTCATTCAGATTCAGTAATTCTTTAACTGCTTTAACCTGTATGTCTATTGTAATTACCCGGTGATTTCTAAATGAAGTAGTAAGCTTATCCAACAAAATTCTAAAAATCAGACACTTGGAGGACACAGACAAAAGTACATATAGAAATACATATAACACACACACACATATCTGCTTTTTGGGGGGTATATATATATGTGTGTGTGTATAGTTTTTTCTAGTGTTACTCCTACTGAAACTTCTTGTAATAATTTACTCTATTTTGTGGCACTGGTTCCCATACTATGTTCCATTCTATGTGCCCATAGAATTATTTTCACCTAGTTACCGGGCTAATAAAAATGGGATATATGATTCTCTGATTATTTGTTAAAAAGTTTTCCAAGTTCTACATCTGTTACTTGGTTTTGGGACTCAATTAGTCATAGTTTCCATTATTTTAAGTCATGCTTTCCTTGTGTTTTCCTCATTGATATCTTTAATTATTAATTCTTCATTATTTTGTTCTCACCAACTTCATTTATCAAGGCCTTAGGAGCTCTTATGTGTTATGATTACTTTAAAAATAACTTGTTTGCTGTTATACAAAATCAAAGGGAAGGTTCAATACATATAATTCCAGAACTTTGATTTTTATAGACTTGGTTTTGAAAAGTTGCCATAAATAAGCACCATACCAAGAGATGAAGCCTTTGAGATCAGTTATTAACTGTATTAAAGAGTTGAATTGTCAAGCTGAAATTATGCCAGCCACAGAGAATGATAATGTATTAATTAATAAGCACAAAGTTCCCCCTGTTTATACAGATAGCTGTCTCAGTTTTGGGTTTGATCTGTCATTGCATGTCAGCATTTAACAGCCAAATAGTAAATAGTAAAATGAAAAGAAAATCATCATTTGTCTTGAACAGACTTTAATAATGCCTAGAAAATATATTGTGAGTAGCAAAGCCTGCCATAAACCTCATCAGATTAAATTTGGTGCCTTTATTCATGAATCTATCAACTTTCAACTGAGTCAGCATGGTGCTAGCATGCAAGTCATTCTCAGCTTTCTAAAATTAATCCCCTTGTGAAGAAAACATGAGTTCAGGGGATGCACCTGATTAAATATGGTACTGTACTGTACTGCCTTCAACATGCTTCGATGATCAATTAATTTCACTGGTTTTGGACCCTAAAGGAAAACTAAACCTGAAACCAGAATAGAATAGAGGTACTTGGTTTTGCAAGGACTGCCCAGAAAGGACTCAAGTTCACTCTACTACCATCACCTTGGCATAATGAAATCAATGATAGGACAAAAATGAATCATATAAAATGTTGGCAAAGCCATCAGCTAATCTCATCCCCTCCTAGAACTTTTCCCACTTTTGCTTGGAAGTGTGTTTACTCTTATTGTCATCTTCTATGACAACTTGTGGAAAGGAGCTGGGCCTCGTCATGACTGAGAACTTCCTCATTTAATTAGTGTTGAAATCCCAAATGGACCAGCAGTTTTCCTGAGATTTCATTAGGAAAGTTTTGTGCAGATTTTAGTGGCTATATTCATGGGGAGCAGTGGAGGCATTGGAAGGGAGAAGGGAGGCATTTAATGGTTCCACCTGTTAGTATATACAAGATTGCATGATTATCCATTTACAACAGCCAAAATGGAAACAGCTGTCCTAGAACTATTTAGAACGTTTTCCTCCACTTAACTGCACAGATAAATAAAAACCCATTTCCAAAGCAAATTATTCTCGATACCAGCTAAAGGTATTTAACAAGTTATTTACATTTGTACTAAGGCTTTTGAAGCATTCAGATTCAGTCATATGTTTTATCTTAAAGAAAAATTATATGAGATTTGATGTATACAAAAGCCATGAGACACATACAGTGCAGGAAGGCATCTCCAGCACAACTGGGTGCAACTCCCTAAATGCAGCTCAGCAATCAGCTTCCCTTGTTACAGCTTTTCTAAGAGTCTGGATAAGAGACTGCCTGTGGTTGATGCCATGGTGCTTTGTAATGTGTCTCTGTCTGAGTATCTTTAAAGACATTGCAAAAAATATTATTCGGAATGCCTTGAGCTAGTACAGCCTGTCTACAGACTAAAACAACAGCTGTCTCATGTATTTTAAAAGTGCTGCCTCTACTGGTTTCCTCCCAGCATGAAAAGAAAATTACAAACATTAAAAGCCTTTTGGTACACCCAGATTTTGTATTCTTTTTTTTTTTTTTTTTCTTGCCTGCAGTGCAATGCATTATGCTTTGAATTTAATCCCAAAGATCCTGCTGTCTAAAGCAACAATGTGCATTTGGGAAGTACTTTTCTGAAGATGCAGATTGACACAGTGACCCATGTCTTTTCTGAGAGTGTCACAGGGCTTTTGAAACCAGCATGGATAATCCAAATATTTTAGCAGTAAGAAATCTGCAACAGCTTTCTTTTCTTAAAAACCATGTGCTGCTCAAATGCCTCAGCAGCATTTCTGTGGCAAGATGGGTGAATTCTCTTACCGCAAGCTATTAAGGAACAGCTGCTTCAATAAAAGCTTTTAGGAACTCCCCAATTCTCCATTCTCTCTTCTGCTCCCCACAGAGCAAGAAGGCAAAGAGGATTTATTTGAAGCTGTTCTATGTCTTTAGACTTCTTGAAAAGCCAAGGGAATTCTGTATAGGCACTCTATTTCCATATGAACTAATTATTTTGTCCAACTGACTGACTTTTGTTTCCAGATACTTTTTCATTAGCTCTATTTAATATAGTCACTAAGTTCTCTATATTGTATCGTATTGATCTATTTTATTCAATTTGAAAGGTCTTCATCTCCTAGGAAGATCACATGTCGCTTAAAAAGGTTTGAACTCGTTTATCAGCTCTTTCCTCAGCAAGGATGTTTATAGAGTCATCTTCTTGTCCACAAGTTTCCATGGAACTTTAAAAAAATTTACTAATTGTATAATGTTTAATTATTATAATACAGTTAAAATTTAACTTTAAATTAATTATTAATTATTAATAAATAAAACTTATTTATTATTTGTAATTATGTTTCTTTACTAACTAAAACTGAAATTAGGTAACAGGTTAAAAATTAAGGAGAACATGTAGGCAGAATGAAGCACACATGCAAAGAAAATTTTGAGTCTTCGGTCATGAAGAATTCACTAGAGAAATGGGGAAAACATTGTCTTCCAGAAAAGGGAGTAGAATGACCTTTTTAATCTTAAAATAATCTCCTTAAAATGGTAATAATAAAAAAAAAGTTGAAAAAATTAAATTATGATTGAATATAATTTAGTGATTTTCTTGCTTTGAATTATTTGGGAATTTTTGGTGACATGCAGCTCACTCATGGCTTTTCAGAATAAGACTAGGGGCATTCCTGAATTTGTTCCATGCTGCTTTGCCCTACTGAGTTACTCAGACATCCAAGGTCTATTTCTATCTAGGATACTTCATCGCATTGCAGAGTGATAATACTAAAGCAAACAAAAAACCCTCATCCTTGTTTTGTAATGCAGCACAAAAATAATATGAATCATGGTTTAGCTCAGGTGGATGCTGTTAAATATGATGTCCCTTAAAAGCCTAGGGGGTTTAAATCACAGTAATAGTGCACATTGTAATGGCTTATGATGCTGTATGAGAAATGATCAGTGTTTCTCCTGCCAGTAATGTAGAAGTAAAGTTTCCACACTGGTGACGTGCTATGAATATAGTGAGCCCATAATTTTTCACATTCATTGTGGACATCCAGCTTAATTCTTAGCCAGAGTGTGCAGAGCACAAAGCACACACAAGTGGTGGAAAGGACATTGGAAGGTTTTCTAGCAGGACTTATTTATTTTCTCTGCTCTTATCTAATACTTCTTTTGCCTAGAAGGTACTTTGCAAGTCCATCATCATGACAAAATGTGTTAAAAGTTAATTAAGTAGAGAATGACTTGAACTTTTAAACCAGTTCAGTGATCAGGAGCTTTCAGCTAACTTATGTACGTGTTTCTTCATCCTAGACCAGCCTGAGGTTGCAATATCTCCACACATAAGATTTTTTTCTCCATATTTTCTTGAAAAATTTCTAATTTTATCTGTAGTTCACATGACTATAATAACTGGACCAAAGCTGAGCTGTGATCATTGTTGCAGTGCTAAATCCATCTCTTTGGCCCAGATAAATGAATAAATAAATAAATAAATACATGAATAAATTAAACTTAAGACTCAACAATTCAGACTCATGCTAAAAAAAATCCTAGCTGATTGAAGCAATCCTTTGACGCTAGTTTGTTGAATGAACGGCATTTACTGCAGGTTGCATGTTGCGTGATCACAAACTACAGAACTGTCACTGAAAAATACATAAGGGTTAGACATAAAAGCAATAAGGATTAAGAAATAATAGAAGAGAGGAGGTACAGGTCTGCTCTGCCATATCATTGCCATATCACACAACCAACCATGTTGTGTCAGATGATGTGAAAATTATGTTCTTCGAAGAGGTCAATAAAAGCCTTATAAATATTCTGCTTGAATTAAGTCTTTTCTAGATTCCACAGCAGAACTGTGTTAAAGACTCTTTTGAAGATATTTGCAGAGTATATGTAAATGCAAGTACTTCAATCTTCCAGATAGGAGGTAGAAAACATATATTAGCAGTATTTATTTACTCCTGAATGTTTGTTGAATAAATGAGACTGCCAGAAGTGTACTGTGAACTGCTCATTAAATCTTGCTCTGTTCCCTCATAGTTGCAGAAGTTCGGCCTTTTTTGAGAGAAAACTATATTTCCCTGTAATATGAAGAGCTTAAAATTATTTACTTGGATATTTTTTCAAAATATGAAGTGTTAGCAAATATTTGATATGAGATGTGACTGGAAATAGAGGGTAGTTTTCCTAAAATAAAGAACAGCTGGCCACTTATCCTATTATCTGTTCTTATTATTTTCAGTGAAAAAAGTACTTCATGACATATTTACTACTGACTATCTTAGAAGGCCAAGGTTCTCTTATTCTCTGACAAACCACCACTGAAGCTGAAAACACATATCAGAACTTGTTTTTTTTTAAGAAATAATGAGGAAAGAAAATGATCTTAGGATTGATTGAAAGCTTATTGGCTTAAGGAAAATGTTGCTATAAGTAATTCTAAAGCTATAGAAAATCAATCTGATTGGATTGTTAAACCTGGACTGAAAATAAATTGCTCAATTCCATACTCAAAAGGGGAAGAACAATATTGTCTCATATTTGTGCATTTATGCTCTACTATTACCATTTAATGACCTATAGGAATTTTAGAAAATAGAGCTGTGCCTTGTAAGTCATCAAAAGTTGATGATGGGTGGTGAGCAGTAGTTTTCTTAGAAAGTTAATCAAGCTTACAATCCTATCAATAATTGTTACTTAATATTGTTTTCTAGGCTTACTGATCAATCAGCACTGTATCTGTATTGCAGCTATGGTACTGCCTTTTCTGGGAAGAATTTTATTCTCAAATTCTAGTTAAGATAAAAAAAAATGTGTTTCCTTTTGTGTATAAGTATACATGTGAACCATGATAAAGAATGAAAACTTCAGAAGAACAAGTGTAATGCAGTGAAGGACAAATCTGTGCAACTTTGCTTTGCCTGACTATATTATTGAATCTAAATCTTGTCTTGGAATTGGTGTTTCTATTGTTGCTTTCCAAATATTTTAATTGAAACTTCCATAAACCAACATTACAGTGAAGTACTGGGATTTTGTTCCATGTGCTTTGGCTTTGAACACTGAATCTAACACCATATTTCTCTGACAGAGACTGAAACCAGCATCCTAACTTCTGATCATTATTGATCTGGTGTACATGACTAAAAAGCTAAGACATCTTTGCTACTTTTATGAACTGCTGGAGTTTACTGTATTTTTATCACACTTCATCAAATTTGTTTGTAGTTGTTTTCTGATAGAAGTTTCTGTTTCAGACTGTCTTCAAACAACTTCAAAGATTGTTGTTTGTTTTGGTTTTTTTTAAATTCTCCCCTCAAAATGCCCAGCTGTATGAGTGGTAGGGACATAATATGATGCTGTTAACGTTACTTCCTATCCAGTCAAGAGCATCACCATATGTATGGATGTTTCATATCTACTCCAGACATTCAGAATTCTTTCCTTCTCTTCTGTGCTGGTAGATGATTTGTGAAACATATAGAAATAAGTAACGTACACAGAACCAAAAGTAAAAACAGTAACTCAGGACATTAGATTTAGAGGGACAGGAGCAAGGAACAGATTAATAACTTAAATTGTGTATGCACAGTCTGTGCTTTGCAAAGCTTTGAAGCTCCTTACTTTAAAATACAACTTTTATGTGTTCTGATTGTATCCTTTTTAGGAGTCTTAACAAAACTTTCTCCAGTTTGGAGGTGGAATTTGTTTCCCTGTGGAAGATTGCTCTGCACATCAGAAGGGAATTTGGTTTCTCAGACTGTGGATGGAATTTCAGTTTCTTAACTGAACTGAATGAAGTAGAAGTCATTTGCATCATAGATCTACAGTTTCTGTTCAAAGTGAGTCATGCTGGACTCAGCCTTCAAACTATCCACAAGTGATACACGACAAATACTTCACTATTACTGCTAGTACACAATGAAAATCTTACTATTACTGCTAGTACACCAATAGCCAGTTTTCTAGTAAAATTTCTTATGCTATAAGAGTACATTCTTCCACCAGGTTATCTCCAGATGTTACTGAAACCACTTACGTGAGGGAAATCAGTATGGGTAAAATAGGGTAAAAAATCTTAACTGTATCTTGTATGTAAATAGAACCTTCATATAATAATTTGTTTGAAGTTATTTAAAACTTAGCAAGGAGCCAATCTTTTTCCAATGGCTGATAATTTCTTTCTCTGGTTATTAGATTTCTGTATTTACAATCATTTCTCATTCTCCTAATGTAATGTTATTTCTTGACAGACCACCAACCATAATTTCATTTTGTCTGCTGAGAAAACTGTACCAGTCTATTCCTCTTCAATGAAGGAGCCATATATCACAAGTTTTTTAATCCTGATATGCAATTAGATTTGATTATCCTGTAGTTCTTAACATACGCTGCTATAAAACATTAAGCAGATATTTTAAAAGCTACCACCTTTTTTAAATAATCTTTTGACTTTCCTTATATTTTTTTTTCCTGGCAGCTTAACAATATTGCTTTAAATACCATGTGCAGAATTTGAGTGGACAAAATAAATTCACCAGCAGTTTAAAATCTTGATAAGCTACCCCCTGAGTAGTTATCTTGCAGTACTTATTATTGAGAAATACAATTCAACCAGTAATCCAAAGAGGTTTTGCAGTCTCTCTGACTGGAGATATTCACAATTTATTTAGATAATGTCCCCTGCCTAGCATTGAATGTAGTCTTTTACTGGACTGGTGCTTGGGGAAGATGATCTTTTGAGCTGCTCCCCAACATGAACTATTCTATGGAACTCTAATTTTCTTAACCTTGTTGTATGAGGACATTTTAGTCAAATTGCATATCCAGATGAAACTTCTGTTGTTCAGACAGTTTTCAAACAAGGAATTCAGCATCCAGCTCATCTGTTCAGAATACATCAGATTTTAATGAAAGCACTCCAATCATAAGGACATATTCTTCATATCTATAGATGACTTCTATAGTGAAAGGCCACAGTAGTAATTTTAACTGACAGCTCAGCTATCTTTTATGAACTTTTTAAGTCCTTAACCTTTCCTTAAAATTTAACCTCAAGCTCTACCATATCATTTTCTTCATCTGATAAAGGCAAATTAGATTTTTCTTTATTAAGTAACAAAATCTTTTGAATCAAAAGCATTTTAGTTTCTCTTATATTAAATTTTTAATATCTCTTTCAGACTCATGAATACTTTTCTATCTTCCTATATTCCACTGTTTTGAGAGGGAGACCAATTGAAAAAGATAACTATATTTCAGTTTTCATATGGTTTCTTGCCAAGTTGTTTCTACTTGCTGACACATTCTGGTTTTTGTCAAGCTCCTTTTGACACTTCATTGAGGCAAGCTCAACTTTTTCACTTAAGGAGTGCAAGGAGTGCAGCTAAAACTTACTGAAGAACAGAAGTCTGTGCGACAGGTGTTTTTAATACCCTGTCTCCCATGCTTAGTTGGCATACCTGTGATATGCCTAAATTCTTCAGGCCTATGTTCTGTTATCATCAGTAAGATGAAAAAGAAAAAGGAAAACAATAGCCAAGAACCCTTAAAGAGACCCTTTTCTAGTGCAAAGGTGTATAAAAGGGAATGAGGGATGGAAAAATTAACCTAGTAAATAGATAACCATTAGTCAATATAATACCTATATGATCCATATGTCGAAGGTTTTGTAGATACATGGGTGACTGGGGAGTTTAAATCCTAAATTGAATGAGTGTACATGTCTCTTGGAATGTACAAGGAAAAAGTAATTTATTCTTTCATCTCAATGTTATAGTTATATTGTTTATAGTGTACATTGATGAGATTAATTTTTATAGGAAGTAATACCTGTCAAAAGAGCAACAGTAATGCACTTAAGACATTTTCAAGCACTAAATTCATTAATCATCATATTGTTGGAAATCTTGGAACATGCACTACTCCTCATGTTCACGTTCTTTCTTTTTTTATTTTGATTTGTGATTGCTAAATCAGATTGACTGCTTGATGTCCTTGCAGTCTTTGGAACTGAACTGATGTTAATCAGATCATGTCAATAAAGGAGAATTTATAGCCCATCAAAAAAACTCAGACATGTTACCAAGTGAAGCTTATTTCTATGGATTTAACATACAAATTTGTTTCATGTTTTTTTATAAACACGCTTTCAGGCTTTTAATTCATCTGCAGATGTAAAAATGTGTAGCAAGAGGTAAAAGAAAATGACTTATTGTGGATGCCTCCATAAGGTTTAAGAATAGAACTAATTTATTTTATATTAGAGAATTATTAAGATTTCAACGGCCCTTAAAGAAGGTCTAGTTTTTGAGTTTGGTGGGTTTTGTGTGTTTTGGTTTGTTAGCGGCTTTTTTTTTGGGTTGGGGGGGAGAATTTAGATATCTACTGACACATATATTTAATTTGATTTAAATGTTACTTGATGAGTTGTAGTATATTTAAATTTAACTGCATCATCTTCATATCAAGTAGGGACCAAAAGGGTAAGATTTATTGCAATTTGCATTTTTTTCCTTAAAAGCAAACTCAAATGGGAAAGTCTACTAGAAGATAAAATATCATGGAAACCTGCAAACATTTTGCACTAAACCAGCGTAAGTTATAAGATAGTAGGTTTCCATCCCAGGTTCAAATCAGGCTCAGTCTTTTGCTTCTAATGTTAAATTTCTATCTTCCCAAGTACTAAAAAAACAAATCAACCAACCAAAAAAAAAAAACAAACCAAGGAAACAAACAAAATACCCCAAAACCAACCAAACAAACAATAACAACAACAACAACAACAAAACAAAAAAAAAAAAAAAAAACAAAAAAACAAAACAAACAAACAAAAAAATCCCAAAACAACAACTAAAAAAGATCCACACAGAAACCCTCCCCAAAACCCCACGAACATTAGGACTGTGAGTATTATATTTACCCTTCACCTACATTATATTCTTTATCTTTTGTTTTAGCAGTCTCAGGAGACCTCAGCTTAATAAGAATATGAAGCCACTGTATTGATAGGTGTCTGGCAGGAAAACCAAGAGAGACAATCCATGACTTAAAAAATGCACATCCTGGAAAATCAAAGATAAAGTATGCAATCTCCTTTGGTATATGACAGACCTTGGAAGATGACACAGAGAGCACAAATTCTTGGAAAAAAAGTCTTGTTCCTGTGTAAACTTCTGCTGAGTTCAGATGCAGATTTTGTTTAACCACACAGGACCTATTGCAGGATCAGTGTGTTACTGGTTTTCCTGGAGTACACAATGTGGCAATAGCACACTTGTACTTAGTCAAGTCTAATACATTTCAGACTAGTGATGTAAACACCCAACTATTGCTAAACTTTCCATCGCTGTCATGAAAGGTAGCTCACTTAGGTATGTTCAGCTCCTGGAAAATGCCACAGGTCCCAAAGATTTTTTTTTTAATACATATTTTCTCTGCAATTAAGTCTTGCCTTGAAAAGAACAACCTATGTTGTCCTAAGTATAGAAAAGTTTGCAAAAGACACAAGGATTTAGGCATAAAATGATGGCAATTGTGACTAAGACACTCAATAGCCAGAGAGACTGGATTTAATGCAGATGTTTTCCTTCAGTGCCTCTAGCATTCATCATTTTCCAGCAGCTTTCTGTTCTGCTTTCTAGCTTTTGAGAAATATTTTTTAAGGTAAATAATTTTTCCCCTGAACTGCACAAGGAGACAGTCCTTTTTTACACAATCAAGCGGCACATCTCAATGCCTGGATACAGAGAAAGGCAAGCATCCTGTTCTTGCAGAAAGGAACATATACACAGGATCTACACAACACACTGGGTTTGCAATTGCAGGAAATTTTCTTGCAGCAGACAGTGAATTAGGCATAGGAATTATCTTAATATGATATCCCCCCAGTGCTACTGTTTCAGAAAGATTAAAAAAAGAAGTGAGGTAGCAGGAGAACAATGCTTTTCTCTGGAAAACCCTGACAGCTGATACAGAGTCATCTTGATAGCTGCTTCAAATCAAGTACTCTGTAAAGTTTTAACTGTCAAGTAGATGTTCACATTGCTACAGTGAAAGAGAAATAATAATTAATTTAAAAATCAGGAAAGTGCATCTGTCAGAGCTGTAGATGGAAGTACCATATTCTGTATCAGAGGACCTTATAGACAATGACTGCTTTGTCAAGAAATAAACTTATTTTATTTATTCAGAGCTTGTTGATATAAAACTTTTCTTATTTCCTACTGTGAAAAAACCATAGTCTCAAAAAATTAAGAAGGTATAAAATTCAGAGAAGTAAAGAAATAATCTGATAATACAGATAATGTCAAATTGTTAACATATGACACTTCATAGGTTTCAAAGGGCATTTTATGTTTTATGCAAAGAAATATCTGTGGATTTCTACAAGGCTATTTACTGAATGTAGGTACCAATCTAGAGTGAATATTTATAGTACACCTTGTAATTTCACTGGATAGTCTTCAGGGAAAGAGTTTATATATGGCTGTTAATACTTTACCATTGTTACAATCACCTGCCTACTCAAGGTGCCTGCCAGCATTTGCTATATTTGAATTTGAATCAGAAAATATAACTAAATACTTTTTAATGGCATTATACATTGCTGAACATGATTTGATGTGTCCTTTGAGTACTCTCAGTCAATGTCAATATAAGTAGTGGATCAATCAGGTGTTGTAATTTTAAAGACAATTTTTTTTTTCACTTTTCAATATCTGACTGACACTAATATAATATAATTCCCATATTTATTAAACAAACAAATAACAAACCTTATTCTGATGCTTTGGAGTTTTTTCTATACCATTTTCAGCTTAAATCCCCCTTCTCCTTTTACAAGAAATTCTGGCTTTAGCAATATGAGTAACTAGTAATGTAACTAGTACTGACAGTAACTGTTACTAGTACTAGTAACTGATCCATAGTACCTGGGTTTTGACTACACAATAGAAGTGTGCCAAAGCACTTAAAGGATTTTGATCTGAAACTTTTCTAGTTGTCCTAGACATCTCTTTTAAACTCAGTGAAGCAGTCAAACAGATAAAAGGAGCTAACTGGAAGTTTAGTGTGAATGATCTAGTTATGAATGCAGCATTTTTCATATAGCATGACTTATTCCAGCTGCATTCCCTACAGGATACCACATGATTCACAGATAAAAGTTTTAATGTAGATTTGATCAATTTTAGTTTGTTGCTTGGAGGAAAAGCTGTCAAACTGCCATTAAACTAAGTCCCTCTTTATTCTAAAGTACAAAAAAGTAGCACTTCAAATAATATGAGTATCAGCCAAACTGAACTTATACTGTAATAGGGAGTGATGTAAGTTAAGAACCCCAGAGTACAAGTAATTGTGATGAGAATAAATAACAAATACAGATGAAGCCTGTCTTTCAGAAAAGCATTCACTTAAGTAGGCAATAAAAAAGACCCCACAGCAGCAAAAATCAAAACAATGCATTTTCTTAGTAAATTCCTAAAATTTTTACAAACTAGAGTTTGGCAAATTGCTCTCCAGTGCTTTGGTGTTTCTCCACCCAAAATGTCACCATGAGTTTTTAAGCAATTTCAAACACTCTTTTGTAATAATTAGTCACACTGTTGCAAAGGCCAAGAAAGGTGAGGGTGTTGTAAGGACAGAACAGCTCTTAGATACGGGAATGATAAAACAATTTGACATCAATGTAAGTATTAAAGAGAAATAGGACACTGGGGATTTCAACTGTTCCAATTTTAAGACAAATTTTATTCGACATTTTAGTCTATCGTACTGGTGCATTCTTAGATATTATAGTTAATATATATTTAAAAATTAAAATATGTCCAGCTGGTAGCCAGTGACTAGCGGTGCTTCTCAGGGGTCAGTCCTGCCTTATGTCTGTGTTAATGGCATGGGTGATGGGACAGGTGGTCAGGACATTTGAGGATGTCACCAGATTGCAGGACAGTGCTCATATTCAGAAGAAATTGGTAAAGCTGTAAAAAATGGAGTGAATTGAACACCAGGAAATTTCACAAGGAAAAGTTCTGCCCCTGGGATCCAGTGCAGCAAAACAGTCCTGCTGGAAAGTGATTTTACACCAAAGAGCCAGCATACCTGATTGACAAAAATTACACATGGTCAGCAGTGCAGTCTTCCATGTGGAAAAAAAAATCATCTTATAGTGGTCTACAATCACCTGATGAAAGACACACAGAGGGAGATTCTCTCAGGGATGCACAATGGAAGGGCAAGAGGCAATGGACACAAACTGAAATATGGGAAACTTTGACTTGATAGAAGGGAAAAAAATCATTGTGACCATGTTCAAAGAGTGGAACAGGTTGCCTAGAGAGGTTACAAGATTTTCTATCCTGAAGACTTTTAAAAGTCAGCTGGGAACTGCCCTGAATAACCTCATCTAGCTAGACATGCTCTGAGCAGAGAGGCATCACGAGATGACAAGAAAGCCTTCCCATGGATTCTTGATTGATCTTAATTGACCCCCTGTATTGGCAGGACGTAGAGATCTATGAGATAATGTAAGGCTTGGAGGATTTATTTTTAATGTATTACTGTTAACAGAAACATCAATGACTGACTGATTCATTAGGTGGCTCAGCTGATGAGACGAACAACTTTCATGTTGGCACAATCTACAGAGTAGCTCAAGTGCTGCTCTCCTCTTGCTTTCAGTGTCAGGGAAAAATGAAGGAAGAAACAGAAAGGTTCATCAGATTGATAACTTGACTGCAAGCCTTGTGTCACCAGCAGAAGTCTGGAGGTTTTGGTGGTGAATTGCTCTACAGACCTGATGGTGACAGATAGGGAACACCTGTGTCAAAGGTGGAAAAGGATCTTTGTGCAGGAGTCAGCAGGGCTCATGGAAAGAGCTCTAAACTTGGTTGGAAGGGGGAAAGGGGTAAAGCCAGGCTCACTAGAGATAAGATTGATTTGCAGCATGACAATATTTTCGGGACTGTGTGGAAGCAAGGTCCTTCAATCTGCTGTCTTAGTGGAGATAACGGATGAAGATCCAGAGGGACACCAAAGGCATAAGAGTTATTGGTCTGTTAGAAACCACAGAAACATCTGAGAACAGTCAGAATCAGGGCTTCTCCTCCCAAAACTGTGGCAGGCTCAGCAGCCCTACTGAAGTACATGTACAGCAATGAACAGAGGCAACAGACAGGAGGAGCTGGAAGCTGTTGTGCAAGTGGGATAATTTTGTCATCATGGAAACTTGGTGGGATGACCTGCACAACTGAAGTGCTGCAATAGATGACAATAAATTTTTCAGAAAGATAGGCATGGAAGGAGGGGTCATGGGTTAGCCCCATATGTCAGGAAGTATTTTGGCTGTCTAGAGATTAACAATGTTGATGGCAGAGTTGAGTGTTTATGGGTAGGAATCAGGAGGAAGGCCAACAAGGTAGGTGGGAGTCTTTTATGGACCTCTCAACCAGGATGATGAGGGAGATGAAATCTGTAACACCTGGGAGAAATCTCAAAATCACCAGCTCTTGTTTTCATGGAAGACTTCAACTTGCCAGATGGAGGTTTGGCTAAAACTCAGGGAAAAAAGAGAGCTTACGACCTTTGGAAGATGCCATGAGGTTATGCAGGGAGAAAATTAGTATAAACAAAGCCCAAATAGAACTTTATCTGACTACTGATATAAAAGACAGCGAAAAACTTTTCCATAAAAACAATAATAACAAAAGGAGGGCTAAGGAAATTCCTCTTCCCTTACTAGATGCAGAAGGAAACATAGCAACAAAGAATGAGGAAAAGACTGAGCTACTTAATTACTTTTTTCCTCTGTTAGCTCTAGTAAGTCTGCCCTTGGCAACTGAGAAGTGGAACAGATTATTGAATAGTAAAATTGCCCTACAATAACCAAATATCACCAGGAAGAGAGAAAGGGTTCAGGGTCACCAAGCTGACTCTTTTTTCTTTTTTTCTTTTTTTTTTTTTTTTGACAGGAACAAACTCATATAATCCCTATCAGAAATTTAAGCTGTTTGAAAATACGTTAATAATAACCTTTTCAGGCTTGACTTCCTCCTAACCAGTCTCATCGTTTGACTTCATCATTCTTCAGTGTTTTTCCATGCAGAGGCTGAGATACTGCTGTATAGATTTCTGAGTAAATATACCCTTCAACACTTGGTTTTGTATTGTTAAATGCTAATCATTGAATATGTTTCAATTGTGATCAAAGCTAAATTTCAAATGGTGTTCTGCATATTCATTTAGTGAGACAGTTCATGAGCAGAAAAATTCTTCCTTGCCATGCTTATTCTGTTTTAAATTTTAAAAATCCTGATTTTTCTTTTAAATTAATCAAAAATTACAAGTAGAAATCTTACAGAGGTACTGTTCTTATGACAGTGGGGCTTGAAGGGATTATATCAGGCCTTTTCAGTCAATGACTGAATAGTTTCAAGCTGATTTCAAGAAGAGCTGATAAAACAAGTTAAAACTTCCTTTTGTTTTGACATGTAAGACAAAAGTACAGAAACCGTCACAAATCTTTTATTTCTCCAGTGATCTTTATGAATTATGAGTACCTAGGGTCTAAGAATCTGGTGGCAGTTAATAAAGGATGTGAGCCCAAAAAGTGAGACGGTGAGCCCTGTAGACAGGAAAATAAAAACACTGCAGAGCTTGTTTTAAGGAGAAGCCTTCCCTCTTACATTCTACATTTTATTCCACTGAGATCAAAAAACAATTTGACTGCTTCGGTAGGCAATGAAAAGATGTCAAAACCACCAAATGTCCAAAAGGTGTCAAAAACATCTAGTTGGGGTTTTTTTCTGTTCTAGGTCCAGGGAATTTTCTTCACCAAGTATTAGAAAATATGGTTTTGTGTGTTATAACAGCTAAACAGACCTTGGCTTGCCTGAATGGTAAAAGAAGTAGCGCAAAAATTTTTTATTCTCCCTACTGAACAAAGAATAAGTCCTCCAAAGTAAATTGCCTAGGGATGCTAATTCAGATCACATTTTCTTTCCTGGAAAATAACAGCTGAAGGTCCTAATTTGCCATCTACTTGCATCAATATTGAAAAGTGGTGCATAACTATTGAGAGTGCTAAGATATCCTGTATAGTACCTGTACTTTGCAGAATTCTACTAAGCTACCTGAGAAACCCTGGGGTCAATCAGTACTCTCTAACTCATGTGCTACAGGTTGCACATGAATTAATTTGAGAAAGAACACAGACATTTTTTCTTTAATTGTCCATTTTGGACTGAAAACCAGCTAGTTCAAGAGAAATTCAAAAGTCTTGGGTTGAGTGATGCTTGGTTTGATAACTCTCCCTGCTAGAAATATGTGTCCTATTCTTTTATATAATATTTTTAGACTCATTTTTTTTCCATTTTAGGTAGAGGTTGGATTTTAGGCATTTGTCAATCTGACTAAATAGCCCTTAAACATTTCCTGTTTTTCATGCAGCTACTGATATAACCCTTGTTCCTCTTTTTTAATCAAGTTAAACACCTTTGAATTTTTGTAGAGAATTATTATTATGTTTATATCACAAAATTTAAGTTATTCTATACATCTTCTCTGAATCCTTTAATTTATCAATATGGTTTTGTGACTGTGGACACCAGAAAAAAGTGCATTACTAGGCAATTCATCTGATCTTGCTACCAAGAGCAAAGGGAATATGAACTTTCTGATCTAATTTATTATATTTATGCAGCAGAAAAATGCATTATTTCTTTTGAAATAGGAGCTAATGTTTATTATGCACCTCCAATAATGTTCAAGATTTTTCCATTTTTTACAATCTTCAAGGCATCTACAAACAACATTGATTAGAATTTTCTGTTTTCTCCTAAACAGTGACAAAAAAAAATGCTGCACAGAATGCAGCCAAGAACTCAACCTTGCAGAACCCAGCAGGATATTCAGTCTCTAAGATTTCCCTTTATACTAACATCTGGAAACCTATCTGTCAATCAAGTTTTAATCTAGTTTATATCTACAATACTCATTTGCCGTTAATTGAGCATCACTTTTTAATAACTCATATCCACAGAAGAACTCAGAAATTACTTCAGCAATGAACACTTCTATCAATCTTATGTTCTTAAGCTGCTTTTCAGGTTAAGAGAAGCCTCCTAGAAAATTTTGCAATATCTTAAAGAATAACTAGCCATTTTGGAAACTGTTCTTTAACCAGTATACTCAGGAAAAAAAGAAACCAAATTGGTTTGTCAAGGTCTATTAACCAGAAAAGTGTGATGAACACTGGTGTTTCCATTATTAATACCATTCTGTACTAGCAACTGTATTATTGCTTTGAACCCTTAGCAAACGATAGCCAAACAATGACCAAAAACTAGGTCTCAGAACTTATCACATTTTCCTAATACTTATGGAAATTCAACAGAATTCATTGAAGAATACCACACATACTTAAAAATTCTAGGAGCTAAACTATATAGAACCACTGATGAACTTTTTGTCCAAAATTATACTGCTCCTTGAAAGCGTTGCATTTTGAAAGCATTACTGTATTATGAAAAGATTTTATTGTATACCAAAAAATTTAATTGGAAGAAAACACCCTTTGGACAATTTCTGTTGTTCATTTTTATTAGCTCTACCACCTTAACCTGTAAACGTGCAGAGCATTCACTCCTGAAGTCATGGCCTGAGCCTCTGGAGGGCAGTGCAGCTTCTGATGCTGATGATGTACGTCCAGAATGAGTTTGAGAAAGCAAAACCAAACGTTTGCCTCCAACAATGCGGTTGTGTTCTCTTATTGCTGCAGGCAGATTGATGCACCTCTGAGCCCCCTGTTTAGAGCTGGTTCTCCTGCAGTGATATCACCATGGTCCTGTCATCAGCAGTGGAGCTTTTCCTCAACTCCCCGAGGCCTCCGTGGAAGGTCATGTTCCTACTCATACTTCAGAGTTTACTAATGAGCTTGACTTTATGTGCTGGTGCAGTGAAATCAGCGCAGAAGTTGAAGGCTATCAGTGGGAAGGGCATATGCTACAGGATATCAGAGTGGTCTGTGCTGTGGGCTTGAAGTTATCAGACTGGGATAATTGTACTGGGATAGTCCTCAGAAGTATACTAAGGACACTGGGGCTGTAATTCCCAGTTGTAATTAGCAGCCTAAATCCATCCTTACTGTGTTCTTCTTTATCCACTGCACTTGGCTCACCTGTGTTTACCTCCCTTAGTCCAGTATTCTTGTTAGATTGATGGCAATGACCATTTCACATCCATTTTCAATGGTCAAGGACTGGATTTTCCAGAAGTAGTTTTAATCAGAACAAGTATTTTTTACCCTGATTAGCTGTATGCCATTGATAGATGTGAATTTATCCCTAAGGGACTAAGATGAGACACACTATCCATTTCTGAGCTTCACAATGATTGACTGCAGCCCCAATTAGGCCAAAACCTTCACTTGTATTTAGTGTACAGTCTTCAAGGGCAGCCTGAATTATCTTGCACTCTTAATTCTATTGAGTATATGTTTTATAGTTTAATTTCTTTAATGCAGTGCTATCCTTCTGTCACAGAAAGGCAAATATTTTTCAGAATGACTTTATGTAGTGGTTAAATCTACCTCAGACATTTTATTTTGAAGTGACCTTGTTTATGCTGGGTGGGAAAAAAAGCCATTTATTATGTGTTTGTTAAACTGCAGCTGTGTGCTCAGCATAATAGGAGTCTGGACCTCTGCCTCCAAAGATTAATATAGTTTTGATTTGAAGACAGGAAAAATCTTAAAATGCTTTTGGTATTACATTATTAAATTTGGCATAAAATTGGGCCTGTTGAAAAAAGTAGTCTCGTTTCACAAAAAACATGCAGATTGTTCTCCTACCCATATTTTGGCAAAGTAAATATTGTAGAAATCAACTTACAACTTAGAAAGAAATGCCTGAGTGAAATAAATATGCAACAAAAATATTGTATTTCAATAAACAAACAAAAAAGAGCAATTAAGCATTTTAAGGGGACTGTAAGAGTTTGAGCATCAGATGTATGATTAATGCTTTTTGAAATAATGTTACAAAAGGTACACAATTGAGGACACGCATATCTTTGGCTTTTATGTTTTATTTTTATCAATGTAATAGAGCCTTGTCTATCAAATTTCTGTTTATGACCTACTGGGCGTATTTTCTGGTGATTTAGTGTCACTGGAGTGGTCACTACAGCAGTTTGATTTTTAGCAAGTCTTAAATGGGGATTGTCATTCTGAAAGTGAACTCCAAGGGTTATGATTTAGAGTTATCAGATTTATTCTGTATTATACCATGAAAGGAAAACAAGACATGGCCTCAAACCATGACATTTAGATGGAGTCTTCAGAAACACCAAGAAGTGGAGTTTGGCAATCTGACATGGAGTTTTAATTTTGCCTGGTTTAATGAAAAGGTCACTTTGCAAAGTTTAAATTCTGAATTCACAATCCTATTTCAAGAAGGTTTTCTAGACCCAGGAGTTTATTAAAAAAAAATATATTGCAGGTTACAATATACTTTTTCAATTCTTGAATAATTTTATAGTCCCAGGACAATTCTGGCGGCACAAATAAATATTTTAATTTTGTCAAAGTAAAAAATACAGTTGTTCAGGAATATTTGCCTCCTGAGTTGAAAGAAAGGAATGAGAATGGCTTCTGCCAAGTGAAAGACAAGCATCAACATAAATTACTTAGGTTCAAATCCTGTGATTGAAGAGAAGGAAACAAATAGGTATAAAATGACATAAATTAACTACAAGCTATTTCTTATATTGAACCTTGCCTCCCAGCTGTGTTTTCAGATCCCTATATCTAATAAGGTATTTCTTTGTTGTGTTGTGAATGAGTCAGTGTCAATATTCAAAACCATTATGATCTGTATTTATGACCTCATAAAGACAAACTCACTCCATATTACTACTGTTCCTGATTGGATTTCTTTAAAGTGAGATTATGGAGCAATTATTCCTTCTGAGTGCACACACTGGAGTCAGATGTCAGTGTTAACTTTGCCACTGATAAAAGAGCAAAGAGAATTTCTCATCAATGCCTTGCAGCCCTCTTTTAGCTGTCTGCTGGTACCTGGCTTCTGGCATTTATCAGTTCTTCAAGCAGCCTTTACTGATTACCCATCTGACCACCTTGCCTGACTGATTTTGAAGAGCTAATGATGTCTGTCAGACCTTACAGGTCTGTACTTCTGAGTAGCAAAAAAAAATATTTTTTGAAGGAACACATTGATGAGCTAGTTTGTAAATTATTTTATTATCTCCTTCCTGAGCAACCCAATCATTAAATGATATTGTAGCTACATTTTTGTCTGCAATGGCCTTCCTTTGGTTTCAATCTCTAGACTCCAGAGCCTCAGATGCTGTAAAAGTATTCTTTCCATAGTGTTGATAAACATGCCAGCTAGCTCATTATGACACATCATTCAATCCCTGATGCCTATGCTTAAACTTTTCTGTTCCTGGTGCCAGGAGTTATGTGCAGAGCTAGTCATCACTGACTTCTTTTGCTAGCTGTGGTGTCTGACACATCAGTACCAACAAGATATGGATGTACACAGACTGAAGCAAAATGGTTGTACTAAAGGACATTTGCACCCTCTGGAGCATTAGGCTTTAAGAGACGACTTCCAGGCAATCCATGAAATATTCATTTGTACTTGAGTTGTCATTTTTCTATGTCCCCTTATATATTGCTGTGCTGAAGCACTGACTGTACTGCTCTGTATTTTATCTCTTTGTATCTTATCTAATAAAATAATTATATTTTTAGTTAAAATATTGTCTTCTCTAGCTCTTTCCTTTGATCAGTAGATTTGTGGACATTAGAAACTCATTAAACATTCACATCCCATGCTGATGGGTGTAGTCTACACAATCAAACAGACAGTTTTTTGGAAATGTGTATAAGGTGCAACATAAAACATATTTAGATAGCAATTGAGTGTAAATATTTCAAAGCAGAAAACAAGTGCCAAGTCTCACTGCTTGCATTCAAAGAACTGACTGCATTTGTCAAATTAATGTCTCTTTAACAGAACATAAACAATTTAAAAATAACATCAACTTAATGCAGTCCTCCCACATAATTCTCGGTTTACATATCTATGCAAATTTAGCCTGTTATTAAGTCAGATTACTGACTTCACAGACAACAAAATGAATACATATATTTAGGAACTTGGCATATAATAATAATAGATTTCAAATTATCTCTTAGGCTAACAAAGATAAACCTGTTTTTTTTGTTTTTGTTGGTTTTTTTCTTCTGAAATATGAAAAATAAAATATATTCTAAGGAAGTCCCACAAAGGACACAGGAATATTCCAATCAAATTATAATTACCTTAAACCATATATTTTTATTTGACATTGAAAGAATATTTTTACTTGTGAAATAAGGGCATTACAAATATATGCTACATCCTTGCATATCAGAGCAATCTAAAGTCATACTGCAACTCTCAATGTGATTTCTTTGAAGATACGTGATTTCAGTTAATGCATTTTACTATAAGTATGCTTATAATTGTTTCTGAAGGTAAACAAGTAGCTAATAAAATATAATCCAAAATATACACATTTTATAGTTATATTTTAATTTAGATAATTTATGAAGGACAACCACTCTATTAAAAATAGAATAAAAATATGTAAGGGGTTTAGCTTTATATGCTGTATAGAGAGAGAATAAACATTAATAATAGAATTAATAATTATCTTATCATTGTTGAATATTCAGCCATTTTTCCACATTACTTTTTGCCTAGCTTTCAATGCAAAAAATATTTTTAAATGCTACATCCTTCTCCCTTCAATGTATGCTCAATGTATTTCTATATTAATAATAATTTTTACCTTCAAACCTCATACTTTTGAAACAACTCTGGTAGCTTCTTTTTTTGCTGTTTTTTCTGTGTCCTGAATGCTAGGAATATGAAGAACCAGCTGTGAGGAAGATCATACTGGTAACTTAACTGTTCTGAGAAATGTTTAAACTGGAGTCATCAGTGGTATGAGTACTATACACAGTAAAGCAGACTTCTTTTTATTATCTCAAGCAAATGCTTCCTAAATACAGATGACAAACATCTCTCTATCATTAATTTGCACCTGTCAAGCTGAAAAAAAACCTTTATGTCAGAATTTTCCAAGAATGCATGCATGTTTTAGCTCAAGATTTTTAACTAATGTGTGCTTCGCTTCAGGATTTGTATATGCAAACAATTTTAGCATGGGTGAATTTCCTGTATGATGGGTTGTACCTGAAGGTGTTAGTGCAAGCTATTGCTTGTGTGCAAAAAAGGGTCAAGTCTGAGATTTTTTCAGAATTGATACTGCATAAGTAGGTTCCTTTGAATTTCAATCTGATATTAAATGACAGTGCGGTTTCTTTATAGCACTGGGGTTCCCTATTATTTTATTTATAACAAGGATATTTCAACAGCTGCATAAACTTGTTATCCCATGGGTCATTGCAAATACACCATAGTTAATCACCCATAAGCACAATACAATTTTACAAAAAAAGTGTGTAAACTAAAATTCCCATACATCTGAAAATCCTGCTCTTCTAAGCAGGAACTTTGAGGAATTTAATTTAATATTAGCTACATTTCTTAGGACAACAAATTTTCAAGACTCCTTTGACCATAAATAAAACAAGATTCTGGTCTGATTTTTGTTTTGATTTGTTTTGAGTTTTGTCGACTTAAATTTTTCATACGCAAAATTGATACACGAGCAAATCGTGAAAATATTGGCCAGTATATACTACAGAACACTGAAAATTCCTGTGGAAATGGGACACACCTAGATCAGACATTTTATTTTCCTAACTTTTTCAAAATCTTGTGTAATTTAAAAAAGTACAAAACCTGCACATCTAATACATCAAAGACTTTGCATCCATTTCTGAAATCTCTTCAGATTCAAACTATCTCTTGGAACAGCTTAAGCCTGACTTATAGAGGCTGCTGCACATCTCTCTGTGTGAGAGGGCAGCAATGATAAATCACTTCTTGCAAAGAAAGTCACGCTCAGACAATGAACACAGAGAGAGTCCAAACAGTGATCAAAAGGCAGCATGGCTCAGAATCATTCTGCTCAGCAGTTCCAGGCTCTGTTGGGCAGTTTGAAATGGTAGTGACAGGCACAAAGAGTGCCAAACTCTCTTTACTCACCACAGAATAAGCTACTGGTGACCTGCAACTACATAGTCCAATCATTGAATACTTAAACATTATTAGTTCTGTAGTACTTAAACATACATAGTTCTGTATAGTACTATAAAAAGACTGCACCCTATTAAAAAAGAAAAAATAGTCAGCAATTTCACAGGAAAAATGTGATATCACTGACCACAGCTGAATCCAGCTTGATATTGTAAACTATGGTTGCCACTGTTCAATTTCCAAAGCTACATACACTGACCATGGTGTCTGCTTTACTCAGCAGGCTAGAATAGCCCAAATATTTTTAATAAAATAAGGAAATTGAAGGAGGATATTAATTACATTAGATAAGTTAATTAGCCAGTTAGATATTGATTGATGGTTCTTTCAAAGAAATACATCTAAGCTGTGCTCTAGTATGTGAACGGTGAAGACTGAGAACCATTTCAAGAAATAGACACAAAGAGGTTATGTTCTTTGGCTAGAATTTTCTGTCCCTGCTACCACTGATTTCAGGCTACTTGTGATAACAAAGGTGCTTGTATGGCTGAGACTCTGGGAGAAACTTCCATCTTTTCTGCACCAAGCAGATTAACAGAAGTGTGCATCCGACTTTAGGTGACAGGAAGTCATCCACAACATACCCTAACTTGCAGAACAACTGTAGCTGTAAGAATGAATGAAGAAAAATTTGAAGATATTCATGCCACTGACAGCTGAATGTAGCCATGTAGGTTAAGGCATGTTTTCCCTGATTCTCTTAAAAATCAGTGGAAAGTTGTTCACCTCTTTGAAAGGGATCTTCTCAGATCACCTTAGGGACCCTCTACCTTAGACCTCTCCTTTGAATTTTCTTCTTCATGAACATACTTCTCTGCACTGACTAATCAAAATGGGCAGAAGACTCATGGGCTGACTTAGGCTCCTGAAGATATTTGCCATGACCATTTGGGTAGTTGAGATCTGACCTGGGCTGCGTTTCACAAGTGGTTTTTTAGCCACTTCACAAAAGGAGGCTTTTTAGGCTTACTTTGAATGTGACAGTATAGCATCACTAAAAGTTTGCCACATGTCAAGAGTATGGCTTTACATGTTAGAAATTCAAATACTTCATCAGAAATACCTTTGACATATGTGTGAACTTCTTCTAATGGAAGATAATAGATACTTAGAGGCTTCACACTTTAATTTTAATGTTTTTCCATAGACTCTATGGTAATAATTGTCCCATGTTACATGGTGTTTATCAATGACAGACAAGAACCATTTTTGTTGTTGTACAATGAATAGCAACTTGTCTTGCTACTCTTCATTATGTCACTCCAATAAAGATTTTATGGCTGTTAAAACATTCCATGAAAATCCAAAGTTAGTATCAAGTGATGCCCAAGATATTTTCTTTCTGTTTCATTATTCCAACAGAAAAATGGAATAAAGTTCAATTCTCTGATTTTGCTTCATACACTGTCAATTTCATAAGGAAAAATTTGAAGGACTTAAGTGTCTGTGATACACCAGTAGGACTAGTGGCTTCAGAGTCTCTTCACTTATTGAATTACCATTGAGAAAAACACATCTGTTTTGATGCAAGGTAAGCAAACAGGAGAATAAATTTATCTTACCAGCAGAAGACTCAAACCTCTCCCTTGTGAAAAACATAGTGTCAAGGAGAAACCCAAACACCTGGGAATTTTGGCTAGAACATAGATTTGTTAGCAAGTACCAGGTCAACATAACACTTTATTTTTTCATTTTCTGTAGGTGACATTTTTTTCGTTCAGACTGTTCTGAGGTAGCTAAGAGATGACTCTTTGCTTTTCATTCTTGACCTGATTTTGTTTTGAACAATTCTCACTCCAACCTATAGTTCTCTTTTGCATTTGCAGTATCCCTTATTTTAATGGATGCATGTTTGTAAGAAAGATCTCGTGATGCTGATCTGGCTTACTGATAGGATTTCCTCTGAAACCTTGATTCTTGACTTGCAACACAGAAGAGCTTTCATATTGAAAGCAAACTCTTTTTTACATGTTTTGATACTTTAAAATGTATGTTTAGTATTGTTTTAATAACTGAAACTCATAACTTTTTGAATAACTTCTAACTTATTCAACACCAGTTTGTTTAATAATATGTAGAAGCAATCTATTTTCTTAGAGTTCTGCATATTTTCCCTAAGGTAAAAATTTAGTTCTGTTACTCATGCCTTCTTACTCATACTATAAATAAAACATGGATTCTCATTATAAAAGGGAGAAGAGGCAATTTTTCATCAATTGTAGGATTTTGGTGAATGTGAAACAATTTTAGGTTATTTCATAAAAAGACAAAATTCAAGGAATTATAAAAAGATCTGTTATTTTAGAGCAAGTGTTATTTTTATTAAACATTTCAATCTCACTAATTTTATGAACTGCATAATTCCAAAATATTCCCCAGTAACTCGTAGCTGAGACAGTGCCTGCTTTGTGTGACTTCAATTAAAGCAGCGATTTTATATGTGTTCTAGAAGACAGATAGTTCCTGACCTAGTGAAATCCAGTCCAGGTGTGTGTCCCTTTTCATGTCTCAACACAGGGCTTTTATCAGTTTTTACAGTTGTACTTTCCCATTTGCTACAGAACAAGAAACTTTTACTTGGTTTTCAAATCATGTCATGATTTTTAAAGATTATTAAAAATTTCATAATGCAGCCTCTAAGCACCTTTCTTTTTTTCCAGAAAGATGACCTCAAGACATTTAGAAATAAACTGTCCTGGCATCATGACAATCTGATTTCCAAGCTGAAAATTTGACTCTAATGTTCAGTTCTTCATAAAGTCTTATTGGGTTCAGTAATTGAAACATTGTCAGAGAAGTGTATTTGCTTTGATACAAAATTTGTGTCATGCTGAGGAGAACTGAGGCTCTTTATTCTAAGATGCACAGGCTACATATAAGACAATGTAAGATATTTCTTTCTTTGGTTTTAACTCAGCATTTGAGCACTCTCAGTAAAGGTAGTAACACTGCCTGTATAAAGAGGAGAATTACCATGCTTAAGCAAACACATTGCACCAAGTTAATTAAATGCTAGTGAATGGGAGAATAGTGTCAGTGCTTAGTGCAACCTTTCTAGACAATTTGCTTTACTATTAAAAGAGAGATGAATGAATTGGTCAGCTGGTAGCCAGAGCTGGACCTTCTCTAATCAGTACTACCAAATTCAGTCGTAACTGCCCCACTTCTCCAGTGGAACTGTTAAATCTCAGTCAAGTTTCTGCTTTGCACACAGTTAGTAAGCAGGAGCATTTCATGATTACATACTAACATATATTCCTTGGGGGTTTTTCTCATTGCTTACAACTTTACATAGGTAGCTCAACAAACTGAGAAAATCTTAAACAGATACAACAATAAAGAAACAATGGAGGGAAAAACAATTCATAAGAGGACATTTTCTTTCTGTTTCCATAGCAGCAAAATCATTCATCTACCTTGACCTCTGTTAAATCTTTGACATAATCATGGAGGGATGTGGGTTTAATGGATAGGCTGTTAGATTAATAAGGAATTGGCTGAATGGCAACATCCAAAGCATTGCAGTCAGTCACTCAATGTCCCAGTAAAGATCAGTAACAAGGGATGCCACGCGGAGTTCTGTCCTGGGACCAGTATCTTTATTAATGACATAGAATGTGGGATTGAGAAGCAGGTCTGAAGACAACATCAAGGTGAGAGGTGCAGTTGAGGATGCCGTCCAGAGGGACCTTGACGTGGTTGAGGAACTGGACAACATGAACATTGCAAAATTCAACAAGGCCTAGTGCAAGGCTACCTTAAGACCAGGTAAAAGGTCATAAAACTGGTTTACTGTATTTGTAACCCAATTCATCAATTCTCTTTATGAGACAAAAGCTACCCAAAAAACCAGGAAACACCCCCCCCAGAAAAAAACCCAAAAAAACCAAACAAACAAAAAAAAATTCCCCCCACAAATTAGACTACAACATATAATGAATTTTGGTGATTAAGTAAATCAATTGAAAAATTTAAAAAACTGCAACAATGGAGAGGCATATTCATAGGCACATTCATAGATCTATTTATAACTAAGAAGTCATAGTTCTTGTGCTGAATGTGCCGTAAAAGCTTTTCAGAGACAGCTGCCTACTTCCATAAAGATATACATATGGATAGATGTGAATTGCATATGCAGTACATACATATGTAGTATGGTATGAAAACCATATCACTTTAAAAAGTATCACTGAGTTTATACATGCAAGACTCTGAAGAAGGAAAGCTTGTACCCCATTACAGCTGTAGCAAGAAATTTCAGGCAAAAGATAATTTCAAAGATAACTCAAACATAAATATTCATGTACATTAACAGGAATGTTTGAATGTAGATAAGTAAATATGTACAATTAATTGTATAGTCCATCACCCTCTGATATTACTCAGGAAAAATTCTATAACTAGCTGTCAAGAAGTTATTCTGGCAGTTATTCAGACACTTACTATACTTTGGAAAGTTTACTGAGAAATGTATTTTCTCTTCCTTTATTGCTGAAACACAAATAATCAGGATTGACAAATCATTGTTTTATTTTACTCTGCAGAGATGGTATGTATCCACCTAGATTTTGATTGCACATTAAGTCTGACTTGGGACTGGTTTAAGCTGGTGATATTTCATACCTGGTAGGTAGATAACGTCCAGAAGAATGAGTATGATCTTTTCTGTATTTTCTACAGTGTGCTACTTCAGATGGTCTAGATCAAGGAGTGGATACTGGATCACCCCACACACTGGTGCTGCATTTCTGAAAGATAGGTATTTGCCACTCAAAATTTTCAACAGCTTCCACCTAAGATTTTTTTTAGACAAATTTTATATTTGATAGACATGGATTGAATTTGTCACAGAAGTATTGCTTGGTAGAGAGGCAGCCTCCTCTTTCATCCTCTCCTTCTTGTGCAGGGGTGTTTTGTTTCTTACCTGGCAAAGCAGCTGGTGTTCAGCACACAGGGTGAAGAGACAAGGAGTAGCTGGAAGTGTAATAGGGTTTTGAATGTCCTGAAGGTAAAACAGGAATTGAACAAAGCACTTCCATCCGGTGTCTGACTACTTTAATGAAAACAGCAGCACCATTTCAGGACTGACTCCGTCTGGCTTCGTACATGACTGGTTTTTGTGTCAGGCATGCTGCAGATAATGCCTTACAGCTTGATGTGTTTGCTTGTGCTCAGGCATTGAAGCTGGCTGCCCAGACAAATCTCATGCTGATAGGCAAATGCCTCAGGACCTTTAAGTGGGTCAGGGAGAAGGTGACTGCAAATGACTCTGTTTTCCAGGTAGATTTTTTTTTTGGGGGGGTATTTATTCACGATAATTTCATCAAATTTTTATTTTAAGCATGAATGAAGGTGCCCTGAATCTCACTTCTCATTTGTCTTAAGGTATGTCCTTGTGCTTTTCCATACACCTGGCTATTTACTTGGGCTTGTCATCTCAGCTCCTGCCAATGTGTAGTCTGGTTGCAAATTAATCAAAGCACAAAATTCTTACCTTGGCAATGACACAGATTTTTTTGGTTCAGGACAACTTAATCTTAAATAAAATTAAGGTGACATTTTTTTGCTAATTGTGGGATGACCCACATAATTCAACATATACTATTTTATTGAATTTGCATTTTCTTAGTTCAGAAACTATATTCTTGTAGTTCCTATAAATACAGTTCTTATAAATGCAGTTAGCCTGTGGGATCCACCACAGACAAGGAAATGATTGTCTGATTTTGATAATAGGACATAAATTAGGTTTTGTTCTCAAAAGAGAGAAGATCAACTCATTCCTCCCTTTGTCTCTCTTCTCTCCACATGCAAACAAAATGAGAAAAACAAAATGACTCCTACACAATGAAGAATGGAAGTGCCTGACCTTTTGAGTAAGACCCGTGCTGGCTGTGCTGAGTGAGCCCAGAGCACAGGGCTGCTCTTTGCTGGTGGCATCAGTCCCCACAGAGCCAGCTGGGTTAAAATTATGGGGCTGGCATGTGGGAACAAGACAGTGGAAAGAAAAAAGCAAAAGCGGGCCTGAAAAAGTTTCTCCTGACCCTAAGAAAGGAGGATAACTTCATCATGATGGATCACAGCTGAAGCACCTTTTCTGTTTCCCCTCCAGGGTGCTCTCATTCAGGCTGGAGCCAAGCACTGCCCATTCATTACTCATCCCCTCCAGAGGCTCCCCATGAGAAGCAAGCAGTCTCCTGGCACACCACTCGCTGTACTTGAGCTGTGTCTCCACTTGCCCCAGCCTTTTTGGCTGCCTTGCTCCAGTGGCTGCTGCACTACCATGGAAACTGTAGCAAAGCCCTAAATTGTCACACTGACAGAGAAATTGTTTGCATTTTGAAGTCCATCTGTCCCTACTGAGTGTCGGCTGTCTTTCTTCCTCTGATCCTAACTACCACTGTGCTTTTGATGTATGACAAGGGGAAAGTGGGACTTAATTGCCAACTATGGGCATAAACAGGGATTTCACTTCTGTAAAAGCAAACAGTGTTATGTGCTGAACCTGGAATGTTACATCTGGGTAGGAACTGATTCTCTAAAAATAGTCTTACAGTCCTGTGCTGGCTATTAATAAAATACATATCTGATCCTGATATCTGATTGCAAGATCTGTGCTTGACTCAACTGTGTCTTTCTCTCAATGGGTAAGACATAAACCAGAGGTTTGACGCTTCAGGAATAGTCTATTAAAGAAACTGAGAGATATAAAAGAATTCTTCATACAATAGTCTTCAAGAGTTACTTGGAGTAGAAGTGGGAAGATCTCGAAAGAGATTAAATACACACAGCCAGAAGGAGCTGTGAATGTTCTCTGCTTTCTTAAAAAAACTCTTAATAGTAAAGTCATTGTGGTGACTTCTGCACCATGTGGATTTTTACATTGCTGATAAAGGAAATGCAAGGAGAGTCAGGCTGAAGAGAAATATATCTTCACTGACCACTCTGTAAGGTAATGCTTCACTGCCATCATCCTTTGTTGTCCACCACCACGTCTCTTTCTCTCAGGTTTCTGCACACCACAAATGAGAGGGATAGGGAAAACAAGATCAAGGGAGACAGGCTGAAAGCCAGAAGTGCCCACTGTTGCTCCCAGGGAGTGAATTTCTGTAAACAGGTTGGGGAGC
The DNA here is from genome assembly GCF_036417665.1 of Passer domesticus. Lineage (NCBI taxonomy): Eukaryota > Metazoa > Chordata > Aves > Passeriformes > Passeridae > Passer > Passer domesticus. The sequence goes on from NC_087476.1 coordinate 50,682,459, forward strand.
TTCTCTTGCATGTTCTATCAGATCCTAGGTGTTCCTAGAGGGACCATGGTGCAGCAGTAGGAAACCCATGAGTCATGGATATGTTCCACTTTACTAGCCATATGTTACTAGGATATTGTAGTCATCAGATTTATTAATTTTTCTGTTGAAAACTTGTATATCTGAGTAATAAAATTTCTTAGTACAGTGCCAGAAACATGGTTAGAGATAGTGGGGGAAAAGTGGATTGCAGTGGTTTGAAAAATTTCTATTGAACTATTTGATTCCAATTTCAGCTGTTCAGTGAGTACCAGACAGGTTTCCTGCAATAAATCGTCTTTTCTGGCAGGAATTTGGTTTCTTTTGCTAGCCCTAATTTGAGAGTCCTGTTCTGAGCAGCCAAGCAGGCATACTGCCTCCAAGAAGTGAGCTTCAGGACTATGATGTTGCTGTGGGCTTCAGGACTCTGACACTACTGTTGGTAGCTCTACACAATTTCATGAAGAGTCTTAAATCTGGGGAATTTTTTTTCCACCTGAATTTAAATGAAATTATAATTCTGTACATTTTGAGCAGTGAATAAAGCTATCTTTCCCCTTCCACATCTAACTGCTAACTCTTTTTCTATGTTTCTCGTACTTTTTTTTCTTTTTTTAAAAATTATTTTTAATGTTTTCTTCTTTTTATAGCTGTAATGATTCAGGTCTTCTCCTCAGTGAGTGTCTCTCACAGGCTCTGATTTTTCCTCTCTGTAGGCAGTATTGGGGAGAATCCAATTAAAGTCTGTTTAATTCCACTGAGGAATATTCCTTGCCTTCAGTGATTAAGACTGCCTCTGTAAATTTGCCCATTTAATACAATCTAAGTTTTGATGATATGAACTTTGTTCCCAAGGTTTTAAAAGATTTCTTAGTCTTTCTTTTTAGAGTTACTAATATGACTAAGAAATACTCCAGTGTCTCAGAACTGCCTGTTAAACCAGCTTCTTTTCTCTTTGAAAGTGAAACAGTTAATCCCACCAGTAAAAGAAGGTGAAAAGATATATTGAAGTCTATAAAACAATGTGGTGCACAATATGTTATTACTAATTTCTAGCTATTGGACATGTAACTTTCTTTTCTGTTTGCAGGAGCATTTTAGTAAAACATAGAAATTCCATGGAAATTACCTGGGAAACATATATACATAGTATATGTTCTATGAGGACATAGTTAAATATTTTAGGACATTTGGCAGTTATCGTACTGAGCATCACTAATACAAGTGAATCCTCTTGTCTCAGAAACATCCTTCAGAAAATACTCTGTAATCTGCCAGTGTGGCAGATTAAGGAAGTGGCAGAGAGAAACTGAGGATGCAGTTACAGGTCCTGTTATTCAGGAGACAGGAATTATATTCCCAGTTTTCTCACAAAGATAGGCTATAACAGGGTGGACGACTTAAAACTGCCTGGGCATCAAGGGCCAAAGACTGCTGGGTGTTCATGCAGTCAGACCTGGGCTAGGTGGTGATTACTACTGAGTCTTACTATAAAATGATCCTGACTATTTCTAATGCTAAAGCAATGGAAAGTTTCTTTGTTGGAGGAGACTGACACTGATGAAGAGGTTCAATGGGCAACACCATAAAAGCTGTAACTGAGTTGTGATGGAGGAGAAAACTGTTGTGTTCCAGTCAGTCAATTTCTAACAGCACCGTGTCTTGGACAAGACTGGAGTTTTATAATAGAATTGCCTATGGAAATAGAACTGTGGGGTCTTTCATTCTGTGTTATTAATTTCATTCCAAATATTTTTAAAAAGTATATAGTGGCAGAAACTCTGTAAATAAAGTATAGGTGTTCAACAGTGGACTAAAACTACTGAAGAATAGTAACTAAGGGGTTACTATTGTATTGGCACATAAATTAATCTATAACAACATGCAGTAGAGCAATGTTACTTTAAGGAAACTTTGGGGTTTTTTTCTCTGACAAAAATAACTCTTTAGACTTCCTAAAGGGACAGACAAGTTCATTCAAAGTATATTACCTTGAGCACCAGAGTGTTCACATATTTGGATATATTTGGGCTTTAAATGTTGAATATTCTTTATGAAAATTTGATATTTGTTTAGCATAGATAACTTATTAGTTCACCTATTAATTAGATTTCATATGGATTAAAGTAATATAGTTTTTGGTTTTGACAATATTCTTATAATCAAAATATTGACTGATTGATTGATTGATTGATTGATTAAATGACTTAGATATAAATGCACTATCTCATACGCAACTAAAATAAGTGTTGCTTAGCCACCAGTGTGGGGATTAATGCTCAAAATTAATTGCACCTGGGAAGTAAAGATGCCAATGAGTCTGAAGTGAACATAAGGACTCAGAAATAGAGATCTTGGATATCAAGGTAAAGGCAGTAGACAGAAAGGAAAGAAATAATGAAAGAAGATTCATTTCTTATGCAGGCTGCATCTTTAGACTGTGAATATTCTCCATTTTGATTTAAAGCTTTCCTAAGGTTTTTACAAACCCTTGATGCTGAGGGTGCAAATGCACAATAATGAATATATTAAGAAAACTGAATTCTATATACAGCAAGTCAGCATACACTGCCCATGTGGTGTTGGTATTCATCACTCTGAAATATTTGATTTCACACCTGCAAGCACCAGTAATTGTTCCCAGTGCTGCCTTTCAAACCAGGTTTTGTGTAGCCAGTATATAAGATGGCAGAATTTCAAATAAAGGAGATTACATTTTGCATCCTCTTGTTCCTCCTTAAAAAGAAATGTTGATATAATGCTTTGATGACTAGAATCTTCCAGGAGGAGGACAGGGGGACTAATGAATAGAAAATCCCCTTTCCTGTGAAAGCTGCAATGTCATGGGCAGAGATAGGGTTTTGGGCTTTTTTGAGAATGGACTTGAAAATATAAACTGTTCAGTGGTATAAGATATTTACTATAGTTTTCTTTAAATTTCTGAATATTCAAAATTAGACACAACTGTTGGTGGAGAAGTGCTTTGGAGACAGCTCTGTCTTCCTCTGTCTGAAGCTGAAGCCCTCTGCAAGAGTGAAAATATATGGGATGGGATAAATATAAGGGTGCTGTCCTTCTGTGAGTCTGCCACAAAATGAGACCAGCAGTGGAAGCTGCTGTGTGCAGATATCTGTGATCCAGCACTCTCTTAAGGGGAAAAAAGAGATTTGGCTGCTGACTAGAACAGGGCTGAGCAGATGATATTTAATACAACAGTGCAGGGGTTATATGAGTAAAAGCAGCTCAGAGCAGAGGTAATATCCTTTAGCCATTAAATGAAAGACACATTTCTGTATTTACATCATTTAGCAGGCTCATCACAGGCAGTTCCACACACATCACTTTTGAATCCATGTCAATAGAGACACACTTCTGTGAAACATGATGTGACTCTCTCAGTCCTGGCTCTGATTTGGAGGCTGTGTTCACAAGAAACAGTGTTCAAAGTGTGCTGATGATGGAATTGAAATCTCGTCTGTGTCTCAGTAATGATTTCCATTCAAAATACAAGAAGAACCTCAGTGAGTGCATTTCTGTGGTGATTACATTAGCACCTACACATCTGAAATAAACGGTTTGGACAGAGATTCATAATTTCTATAAATGTCATCACAAAGGCCTGAAGATTATAATAGATCATCTTTCTTAGACATTTATCTGCATTACAACGCAGAGGTTGAAATAAACCCAATGGTGCTTAACACCACTCTGGAACTTTAGTGCATAGGTCTGCAACCTATAACTGCAATTCATGGGCAGGGAAAAATAGGAAAGGAAGAAAATTCTATCAAGACTTAAATTGTATTTGCAGGAGAGCCTGTGCAAAACAAAAAGCACTGAGGCAAACACTGTAGCCTCACTGTTTAGAATACATGTTGCTCAGTATTCTCCAGGCAAATATTTTTTCTGTATAGGATGACACAAATTATAGTCCTAAGGAATGAGCATGTCAGAGACTGTTGCCTACTTATAAGGGTGTCTAAAGGAGAGGATAACCTTTCCCAGGTATCTGTATAGGAGCATAATACTATTGATGGAGAAGTAGGGAGGATGAACATGAATTTTTTTCTGCACTGTTGTGTAGGTTGAAATCTTGAACTGACTGTTCTGACCAGATATGTCACAGTTCAGAAATCTTGGCTTAGGTTCAGTAAAAACCTTGTAGCTGAACCTTCTCATCTGCCCTTGCTTGTCAGGTTCCTCTGACAAGCAGCAAAGAGCTGTCACCAGCTCTGGGCTGGCCAACTGCTCCCATTCAGAAACTGAGTTGAAATGCTATAAAAGCTGTCACTGGGGTCTTCCTAGGCTCTGTTCCAGGTAAAAGCTTTTATGTCTTGTTCCATCAGTACACATTATGGTAAGAAAATCAGGTTATATTCCTCTCTTGTGGAGATGAAGGGAATGACAGTTTAGTTGCTCTGACTGCAAGCCAGATGGCTCAAATGACACATAAAACATGAGACTATAAAAAGTACCTCTGCAATGGTAATTTTTAATATTTAGAAGAGCAAGAACATTTTTACTTTAGTAACTTTTTTTTTCTCTGTAAACTATCAATTAAAGACTATTTTTTCCTATTTTCTTAATGTTATCTCGGTAGAGATGGAAATAATTTTCTTCATTATCAAATTTTGTGTATGACATCCATACCTTATTACAAATCCTGTACACGTATTATACAACAAGTAGGTAGCTATTGTGGATCCATATTTATTGTGTAGTGGATATTTTGAACGTCTCAACCCAAGCATGTCTACAGGCAAGAACCAAGTTCCCTAGGAAAAAGTCCCATTCAATATTTCCATATTATACCTATTTAATATGGCTACAATAGTTAGAAAAGAAATATGGTACTAAGAGAACAAAATTTTATTTTAAAATATTACACTTCTAAATTGGTGGGGATTGCTCAAAAACAGTAATGAGATTGATTTTAGATCCCAGAACAAGCTTATTGTGCAATGGAATATTTTGAGGTTGGAGGAGAACTTAGGTCCCATATGTCCTGGTCTATTTTTCTCCCTGAAACACACATAGTACTTATTCGCTGTGTCTTAATCCTTGTGGGCTTTAGGATACCTTCTTCATCAGAGTCAGTTTATATAACATTTTTTTCAGTTAAAAAAAAAGGAGAGCTTATTCCTTGCATAGTTAAGAACAGGAATAAAAATAAGGAAAGGGTTGCATTATTTGTATGAGATAGAAAGTGACTTAGTTTCATTTGGACATTACTTTCCTCAGAACTTCTGAACTCTTTCTGAAGGGAAGAGCTTGAAAAGTGAAGGAGTATTTTACTTCAAAGTGGGACAAACAGTCTTTGTGCTTGGCTTCAGCACAAGAATTTTTGTTGGTAAGGTATTACCACAAGATGTTTTTGTTAAGATACTGCTTTTAATTTTTAGACTGCATTAGTTCTGTTCTAGCAGTGAGATAGGGGGAACAGAAATCACTCAATTCCCCACTCTTTCTTTTTTTTTCTTCCTTCTGCCCACTTAAATCTTCAGCTGTCATTTGAAGTACAGATGATAATAGAAATTTAACTGTTCTTGGCCAGTCTTCTACACAGCAATGCCAGCTTATAGCTACATATGTGTGTGGGTTTTAAACTGAATCCTTCTAGAAAACAAGAAATACTAGAACTAAGTGTTATACAATCAGTATATGAAAAAGTAATGCCTACTTCTCTTCTGTCAGGGTTCTCTACCTCTTCCACAAACCAAGAGTGAAAAACAGTCCATAAAAGTTGTACAGAGATAAGGAAAATGAGAGATGGAGAGTGACATCCATGTAAGAAGGATATAGTAAAGAAAAGATTAAAGCTTGCTTGATTTAAAGCAGTAATTGGAGTGTGCAACACGATAAAAATTAAAAAAAAAATTCAAAAAAAACCTCAAAACTAAAAAATCTCACAGATGGTCTCCTTTTCTTCCACAAGCAAAGATTTGGGGGAAAAGGGTCAAAAAGATTACTTTTTGCATTATTTTTGTAACAAAGTAACACAGAAACATTCATTGAAACTAAAAGGCATTATGTTTCAAAGGAACTCCTTTACATCAGTGCATAATTAAACCATAAAACTCACTGTAATAACATCATTACAGATACTGCTTTATGGAGCTCTGCATATTGTTATCTGTATAAAATATTTTTTTTTAAACAGTCTCTCTTTTCAAAAGAAAGATCAGTGATCATGCTTCAGGGCACAAATCAAACTCTAATGAATGGGACTTAGAAGCTCTCCTCCTCTGCTAGTTGTGTCAGATAATTTTGTTCTTGGGTTTCTGCATTTTCTGCTGTTCCCGGTATGGTGGTTGCAGTGCATTTTTGATCAGAACTCCATTAACTTTTCTGATGGACACACTTCATTTTAACAATTCAAGAAATGTCTAGGCAGAACAGGGTAAATTTACCTGTGGAGTCTTAAACACTACTGAATAGTCGATGAGATCAGGATTGAAATGAGCTTGATATCTTACACTGAAGACCTCAAAACTGTGTTGAATGGGAAAACAGCACAATAACGATTGAATGTCATTTATTATTTGCAATTTTCCAGTCTGTTTCTCTGTGCAGAAACAAAACAAAATCAAACCTTAATCAAAACCTTATGCAGAGACTAGAAGCAATCATTTTTTCATTGTGCACAACTGACTAGCTAAAGAAAACAAATCTTGATTTCTGTATTAATGATGACCCTCAGCATTTGGTTCAGAGTGCACAGTGAAGTGATGCATGCTGTGATATTGAAGAAGAAAAACGATTGCTGTATGAGCACCAGTGCAATACTGTGATGCTGCTTCTGAACATACATCATTCTTTTAAAATAATCATACCATGTTACTAAGGATTTCTGATAGACCCAGCCTTGGACATTGTCAGGTCCTTCTTGGAGCTGGCTGACATTGTCTCTGATGGACATGGAGGAAGCTTCTGGCGGGTTCACACAGAACGCACCCATGTAGCCTCCCCTGCTACCAAAACCTGGCCATACAGACCTAATGCAAACTTGAGACATCTTTTGGCCATAATATATGCCCCAAGAAAAATTGCATGTATTGGTTGCAGTAGTGAAACTGAGGTTGACACCAGGTAAAAAGCTGTTCATGTTGTTTTTATCGTTTGTCACTTAATGAAGAAGGTAGAAGTTTTAATCACAAACTGATTTAGAGACTTAGAAGCCTGTATTTCCCAAATCTACCTAATCTATTAATTGTAATTTCTCCTATCACACAATGATCACTACAGCTTGTTTAAATAAGGACAATATTTCTAAGTACCATATCCTGGAGTTCCTCTCCCAGATCCCATTCTAGTGAACAAGACAAAATCCAATGCCTCCAAGGAGGACCTGTGTCTTCACAGGAAAAGTTACAGGGCATAAAGAAAACTAAACACTTTAGGTGTTTAGGTAGTAGGATGATACTAAAATATATGAACATAACATATATTACAGTCAGTAAAAATGGCAATGGAGATTGAAGTTTTAGAAATGTAATTATCAGAATGGGAATTTAGCCAGTGTAGAAACTGAGCTAATGCTCTTCTTTCATTGAGACATAATGATATTTCTAATATTTGAATGAGTTCCTGTCTCTTATGGCATGTGTGGTATTGAAGTGTTTATTTCCAGGCCGACAGTTCTTTCTTGAAACCTATACCCTCTTCTCATCTCCTTGATGCTACAAGCTGGCAGAGTAAAAACTTAGAGGGCAGGAATGTGATGTCTGAAATATTTTTTAAAATTTTATCAGTAAAGTGCAATTCTTGAGTTTCAGTAGGTGTTCAGGTTTCCCCTGGAGATTTACTGGAGAAATACATTAATATAACTTATGTAGGTATTTGAAAAAAGCTTCCAAGGACGAAACAGATTATTTTTATTTATCTGGGGACTCACATATTTTAAGGATGATAAAACTGCATTAACTACAGTTAAGAAGTTTAGCATGTATAAGATTCCATTTATCTGGGGAGTCCTTCCAATTGTGAACAAAAAAAACTTTGCAGCACATATTAGCTGGGCTCCAGCTCTATCCCTCTCAAGCAGGTTTTGTTCCTTTTGTTATGTCCTACTAGGATCATCAAAACTCACTGCATGTTCTGGCATCTCTTTCTATGTATTTTGTACTTTCTCCACATAATGAAGAACAAAATTGTAACAACTCATAATGGGCCTGAACCCATAATGGAGCTAAGCAGTGAGAGGACTTTTCTCTATGTCTTTCTTACTTGCAAAAAAGAAAGACTCTTTTGGTCCCTCTAAGCACAGTGGGATTTCCTCTGATACATAAACATCAGTATAGCTTAAATGAAATTGATTTTCTCTTATTTCTCACCCAAAGACTTGAGAAAAAGATATTAATAAAAATACCCCGAAAAACAAAAAAAACCCAAAAAAACAAACAAAAAAAAAAAAACCAAATCAAAACAAATTTTTTTAAAAAGCCTAATATAGAATATCTACAATTCTACATATAGGTTTTATCTTCATCTGGGCTTTAAAGTTCCTGCCCTGAGGAGCTTCAGGTCACCAGGAGATCAATGCAAGCCATTTTGAGTGACTGAAAGTGTCAGACACCTGAGGTGAGTTGAGCTGTGCTGCTTCTTGCAGCCTCTGTGTCTTGAATGAATTCCATGTCTCAGGGAGCTGTGTGGGTTGTGACATGCATGCAGTGTGATCCAGAATGCAAATATTGTACTATCAGTGAGGCAGATTTGGTATTTCTCCCATTGGAATGGATGCAATTGGATGTGTTTTGCTTTGTTTTCATGTATGTAGTTATGAAAACTAGCTTTCCTAAATTTTAACTTTTTCTGTGTTTTTTTTTTGATTTTTTGTTAATACTTGCAACCCCTCCTCAGCTCTTTCTTCTTGATCATGTTCTGCCCTGTAATAGAGGAGGATTTTTTTTTGCCTTCATCTGCCAAGCACCTGCCACCCCAGCTTGCAGATATCCTTTCAAACAGACTCGATCATTTTCATCTTTAAAAACTTTGTTCTCTGAATGGCTGCTGTGTGCTTTTCCTCTGCAGGACTCACTGTTTCAGAGGCTGAGTACAGTGACATGTACCATTATCATCATATGTCACAGTTCACAAGACTGGATTTGAATGAAAATGAGAACTTGGAGGGTATCTGCATACTCAGCGAAAAATCACACCAACAGTGGGTTATGTCTGAGGAAAAAAAAACAAAAAACAATCCCAACCAAACAAACAAAACCCCCAAAAAGTCATTTAGGGTGGTTATTGGTAAGAGCATGCTTACTTCTGACACTTCGTATTATGTCTTGATTAAAGAACCAGCAACTGCTAGGGGAAAAAAATCAGTGAGCATGTATTAAAGTTCATGAACTTCAGCATGCTTTCACCAGCTGTCCTTTGAATTATTTATTTCAGATTAGATGGCAGTGGTAAAGTTCAAAAATATTTGATAATCAACTTCAGCAATTAAAATCTTTGTTTTGATCTTGAAGGAGAAATAAAAATTCGTTCTTATTCTCCCTTGCTCAAAGCAGAATTGCACCTTAAAAGTCCAGGATGGTTTGTATAGTGATTTCCCATCTTATTTGCCACTCAGTTGGGTACAAAACTTTTTTCTTTGATGCAGTGAAATGTAGAAATAAGCCTGACAACTGACACTGCACACCTACAGAACTAATGCTCATCTCCTGTTGTGCTGCTTTCATCACTCTCCTCATAGCACCCTTCTCTTTGTTCTATTCCAGTACCTTGCAGTCTTTCTCTATTTCCAATTCTAAACCCTTTTTGGTCCTCAGCTGGAAGCAGGCCTTGTGAAATCTTCACCTGTGAGGAGAGAAGTTGGGAATCTAGAGGTAAACTCTCTGGACTAAATCCAGATTACAGGATGTAAACTAAATCTAAATAAATATTATGCGGTTTTGGTTGTTTGGTTGTTTTCTTTTTCTCTTAAACTGTACAAACTAATATAATTTTTGAGTTGTTTTCTTTCCAATGAAAAAAAGTTATATTTGTGTACTTCTACAGTAACTTGTAAGTGCCGGCTATATAGTATGTCACCTTAACAATGAAAAAGATATTGCTTGGTATATTTAGGGATTGTTTGCCAACCTCCAAAACAAACTACATCCCTCACACTCCCCCACAAGTGACCTCAAGCTTTGAAGGAACATGTAGAAGTGACAAAGAAATACTGTAGTAATGAATAATTTGGGTGACAGAGCAAAATATGTGAATAAACAGTAATTTCTATAAAAATACTTAAATATTTCCTGTAGTATAGCATCCCTTGTCTCATGGCTACCTTTTCTTTATTACAAGGTAGCAAGGAAGTATTGAGTGATTGCTGGCAGTAGTGATGTTGCCATGCTTCAGTTAATCTTATTTCTTGCCCTTTTTCTAATTTAGAACTTAAAAAACTGAAATCCCACCAGGAATATTTATTCTGAAGCTTGTGACTTCCAATATTATGTGGAGTATGCTCCTTATCTCAAAAGATGAAAACTTTTTACCAATCATTTTCCATGATATAAACTCTGTGGTCTTCTTCATTTCATTTCAAAAGAAAAAAAAAAAAAAGAGAGAGAAAAAGAGACAAGAACTTACATTCAGCATGAAGCCCTTTTTATTAAATTTTCATAAATGCCTAGGTATCTTCAAAAGGTCTCTGGAAATCAGTCCTGGTTCTCCTCCAGGCTATATTGGATAGCTTAGGTCTAAAGCGGACTAGTTTGAAATGGTAGTTTTTCACCATGCAGGCTTTACCTTTTTACTGTAAATATTTCAGACTCAAAGCTGATGAAATATTTCAGTAAATGTCTGTTTGGAATTCTGCCAGTCTGGTAGCACAGTACATTATGATGCAAATACAGCTGCTAATTTGTCTCCACATTCATACTAGAATAGGTGATATAGAACCAGGTTTAATTGCTGAATGTAATTGACAGCTCTTTCCTGAAGCTGAAGAGGGAATTAATTGTCTCTCATTGTTAACTTCTTGCTGTCTATCCTCAGGATTGCAAACAGGTAAAAGGAACTGTGCTGTTGTGCGTGTGCTTTTCTTCCCTCATTTAGCTCCTGTCTAACTGTGTTTCTGCTTCTGGTCCTTGAGATATGGAACATTCTTGGGATGATAAACAGATTTCCCCTAACCTGTACTTCTCTTGAGTCTGTCCTTCGCTGCTCTGATATAAAGTGTGTTAAGTACCTGTGGGAGGGAAAGCAACTTCATTTTTCTCTTGGAACCAATTCATTGACTTGCCTCTAAGAAGCAGGCCAGGAGGAATACTGAGAAGCAGCAGAAATGCAACAAACTTGATATACTGCTGAACAGTAGCTATTAACTAGGAATGTGGTGAGATAATTTAGCATTTCCTGTTTGGAGAAGACTTTTGAAATTGAAGTTTTTGTCTGCGTCATTATGTCTAACAGCCATTGGTGGATTTATTTTTTTTTTTCTAAGTCAATATTTCATCAATTGATTCTTAATAATTTTAATATTTTCTGCCTCAACAATATCTTATATTTGTTGTTTAATCTGTCTACCATTATGGTTTTCACTGGAGAGCTAAAGAACATTGTTAGAGAGACAATATTTATTTATTAGTTTCAAAATAATTTGCTATACAAACACAGGCTTTTTAGTATTCCAAAATTTAATTACATCAGTGGACAGCATTGCCCTTTATAAAGTTATAGAAATCTCCTCTCTCCTTTTTGACCAGTGTGCTATTTCAGGTTATGTTTACAAGTATCTTTCCATTTGCAGCTAAACAGGTCAAGTTTTTTCTGCATTCACAGAGCAGTGACTCTCTAGTGGTCATTGAAAGTGACCATCATTAATATTTGCTATTTGCCTAAGCAAGAAGATTTGAACTTTTTAACAATTCATTATAAGCACATAAGAATCTAATCTCTTTAAGTCTTAAGGGTAAGACAGATGGGATGCTGCTTTGTACATTAATCTTTATATTCAGTCTTCCTACCAGTTAGCATGTCATATTGAAAAGACTTTTAGAAGTAGATAGGAAGACAGAGTATTTATTTAGATGGAGATCTCAGAGCTGGAGATCACAAAATATTTGTAATACTAATAATACTCGCCTGTGGTGACTAGATTGTCAGGTGGGGCTATGAAATGTTGATTGACCTCAGGGCAATGATGCAATTAATGTCATCCCTAAGTGCTCTCCCTACAAATAGCCCTGAAAGACAGGAGGTAAAAAAAGAGGAGATAGCTAAGAGCTCTCTCTAGAGCACCACTGTCTGTGAGGGGGATGCAGAGATGTACTGCAGCCAAGGGTGTGTGTGGTATGTATTAAGGCAGTCTCTTTGTTTTAAGAGATCAGCTCATGGTACTGCATTGCTTTAGGTTTTTAAAATATGCATTACCCTTGTGAGATTTGTTATTTGGTTTCTTGGGTGGCCAGTGAAGATGCAAATTTTTAATGCATTTGTAGTTCTGGGATGAGGTGGGGCAGAGGGAGAGAAAACCTATGGGAATGTGTGGGTCTGAAAATTGGTATGGAAAATGAGGTCTTCATCTCTTTTTTTATATATATGAATGAGTGGCACTTCTTGTATTTTTGTGGGTGAGCAATCATTTTAGCTGATTCATGTTTCGAGGTAAAGTTGTAAATTGAGCTTTGTGCCATAAGCTACACCCAGACACTATTAAGTAGAAGAAACTTGGAAAGGAAAACTGTAGACAGACTACAAGTTCACAGAATTGAAGAATTTCTTGAGTTTGAAGGGACCCACAAGGATCATTGAGCCCAGCTCTTAGCTCAGCACAGGCCATCGCCAAGAGTCACACCATGTGCCTTTTCTGTAGCTTGAGTTAATAAATGTGATTTGTAATGTTTTTCCTGTTATGCTGTGAGGGGAAAAAAAAAAACCAAAAAAAACCCCAACTTAGGCAAAAATGAGACTGAATTGATGGTTGTCTATAATGCTTAAGTAAATAAAGAATGTTAAGCAGGACTTGTAGCAAGTGAAGTCCAAAAAGAAATTGATTGGGAGGATGTTTAGCATACGGCGAATGAAAAGTCTTAGAGATTCAAAGTAGTCTTCGCTTAGAAGCACATCTGTGAAAACAGAGAAATTAAGGAAAACAAATATCACATTTGGAAAAAAAATTATTAAGTGAGCCCCCTTTGTGTTCTTTTTTTATTTATTCAGAAATTCAGTTCAATTGTTTGGAAAAGACTGTAGGCTGAGAATTGCTCAGAAAAGTAGATATGAATTCCTCAAGTGCTAAATTGATAGATGTGTTCTGGTTGCTGACAAACACCTGTGACAGTAATACATATTTCATTGGAGATGGGAGGAAACCTATAAGGTAGGGAGAACTAAAAAGAAATGAAAAGGCTTATAGCACTTTGTGCCTTCTCCAGATTGTGTTATGGATTGCTCATGTTTTGGAAATGTGAGGCTCTAAAGGGTCTAGCAAAAGCCAATTTGTGTAATTTAAAAATCATATACAGCTGAAAGGTCAACTGTTGAGCATAGAAATATAAGTCCTGATGAAACAAACTGCAACATGCAGAGAATCAAAATGAATCATGAGTGAGCTTCAATAAAAAGGAAAAAACAAAAATCAGGCCTAGTTTTTGGTGTGGATAAACACAAAAGAAATGTGTGCCTAGCTCTCAGCTATCACAAGATTCCTCAGTTGCCTCCAACGGCATTGAAGACTTGTACCTTGTTAGGTGTCTAGTCATCATACCACGAGACACAGCCATGCACAGCATGGTTTTTTAGTTCTGCTGATTACAGAACTCGAGTATTTTATTCAGAAGCTTGTGGCAGACTGTGCCCAGAAGTAGCTTGCCCAACCTGTTACAAACTTAAATTCTTGCTTTCTAAAGTACGTAACTAAATGCATATCAGTCCAATGTGAATTCTTCTAGGCAGAGCTTTTTCCAATGAAGCAGAGCATTTGGCCCTTCTTGGAAACAGGCCTTGTTCCAAAACTTCGGGAATAACTAAAAAGATACTGAATAGATCTGAACACTCTAACTTTAGTAGAATAGCTTGCTCCCTTTTTTCCTTCCTGATTATTACCAGACTAACCTTTGGGGGAAAGGGTCTGAACATCCAGGGAACTCACATAAAGAATACTGAAGCTTGCATAAAGCATACTGAAAAGGTCACCTTTTGTGTAATGCTGAATTGTGTAATTCAAAGCAGTTCACAGAGTGGCATTCAAGTTGGTTCATCATAAGAACTGTTTTCCATCGGTTTCAGAGAAAATAATCCTCTCTCAGGTATTTTTCGTTTTTCCTCTCCTTTTTTGCTCTTCAACATAAATGTTAGTTTCGCATGCACAGTTTGAGTTGTTCCACATGTGGCAGTCTGAAGTTTTAACAATGGAATAGGCTTTTTTTTTTTAATTGGGCATATACCTTGTCCTATTACTGTAAGCTAGAATGAGACATTGTTATTAGCAGTTCCCAGACAGCCATATAATAGCCAGTGTACACTAATGAAGTGGGATTCTTCTTACTTCAGCTAATAATAAATTTATAATTATAAATAACAAATTAATAATTATTATTAATACTTTTTTGTGGCTTACCTTATTGTTGAGTTGGACATTTCTATTAAAAAAAAATATATAAAACTCAAAAAATTTTCAAGAGTTCCCCAGCTGCTATTGTGGTTTGTTTTCTTCAGACCTCCTGACAAGGAATAATTATATGGAAGGGACAATACAGGTTCAAACCATTGGACCAGTCTGAGTTTTGTCATGCTGTTGATGAAGCAGAGGATGGTGTTTGTGTGTTTCCAGGAAAACTGACATGTGAAAATCAAAATATTTGGGAGTTCAGTTGAGCTTTAATAACCCAATCTCTTTGATCAAGAAATCTGACTCAAAACTCTCAGAATAAAATATTTTCTCTAGAGACATCCAGTGATCTTCAGAGGCTATGAAAGGAGCTACACTGCCTGTATTTTGATGATTTAGGAGCTCTGAATTATGTTGTTGGGTTTGGGAAAAACACGGAGTAGCAGTAATACTGTTGCCTCCAGCAAACTCCAAAATGTGCTGCAGTTAAACTTCAGGAAAAATTCTGGTTTTGTTTTAGCAAATAATTGTATTCCTTCTGTCCTGGGTTTAGCAAATCGGAACTGACACATAAATCTCTGAAATCTATTGATTCTAAGGTGTTTGGTGTATTAAAAATTTGGGAAATGAAGAACATTTTTTATGCATTATATTATTAAGCATTATTCTTGTCATGTATGTTATTAAAGCTTCTAGTCTTGGATCAACCAGGCCCATAACTATTAAATATTGAAGTGACAATTTTGTCCTTGGACAAGGTGTTAGAAATTATACAGCTGAAGGACAGGGCAGGAACCAAAATCTGACTGGCTATTGGAAAATGCTTATTCCAAGGAGAAACACATGCCAAAAACACTGTTGTTGGGCATCTAGTGGAAAGTGATTTTTTTCCAACAGCATATGTGCACATGATGGGGAAATTTTAGTGTGACTGAATATTTTAAGGCTTCAAAAACCTTTCATAGTTCCTCAACTCAGCCATTTTGATATGCTTACTGATTTCACCTTAAATCCTGCTTTTCTGAGTGGAACAATACTGTTTCCAAAGCAGACTTGAAAAGGCTTAAAACCACAAACAAACAAACACACACACCCAACTCAAAGGATCAGTCATCTTTGCTTCTCAAGTAGTGAAATCTACCTTTGCTTTTGGCAAGAAATCTAAGAGCCAGGAAAGGAGGAGGGTGAGTTTGCTTTTCAAGGGTGATCTTACTTGTTTTTCTTCTGTACTCACAACACTTAATGTGTGCACATCTAAACCGAACAATTGTAATCCTCTAAAGAGAACAATGTCTGCTTCCAAACTTCTTGAGATTGGTTTTTATATTTCTTTTTTAAGTTTCTTGTTCTGTTGAGAGCCCTGCTAACTACTTTGGGTGTTCTTGGTGTTATTCTTGGTGTTGCTGCAAAATATTCCAGCGGAGGCTGGGAGCATTTATCTCTTGACTTTCATCTCCTTGTAACGCTCTGAAAAGCGGCTTTTTCTGTCCAAACCATACAGCGTATCCAAGCAATGCTGTTCCTTTCATCAGAATATAATGTTTCAGCCTTTTTGGACTTAATGACTCTTATTATCTGTCTGAAATATGTAGCTAGGTGTGCAGTGGAAACAGTATATCTGTTTTTCAAGTAAAGCTTTATAAATCAAGGTTACAAGCAGGTGTTTTGATTTTTATTATTTTATGCTCTTTTGTTAATATTGTTGTGATGGAATGCAAAACCTGCACAATTGTGAACAGTAACAGTGGTAAAAAACCTTTTTCTCACCTCCCTGACCCTTCAGGTGAAATAAGGTTACTATCACAAGAATGTTTTTTATAATTGTCAAACTATTGTATCATCTCTACATGTCCAAGGTCTTGAGTTTAGACACATATCAATGCTTAATTGCGTAGCTCCAAGTCAAATAGAAACTCTGGAAGTTTTATGACCTTCTAACAAGGAAAAAAAATCATTTTTGCAGTCATGTGTTCACACCTTAGAAAAGAAATAAAATGGAAATGACGAGACTGGAAAACTAGTAAAAATTGAAACCTGAAAATCTGTTCTGTGAGTATAAAGCAATGAAATTAGGAATGGCAATAAACATAAGAGAAGGAAAAATATTAATTTTGAAGCTAAGATGTTTGCTGCTACATTCCCCCCTGACTTGCTCTATTTTAGTATATTGTTAATTTATATATCCAGTCACATTGTTGTCTGATTTGGTGTATGGTGTCAAAGAATTTCTGCTGTGCATGAATATTTTGTCTTAAAGCTAGAAATTTTCCAACCATGCACTGTATTAGAAATTCAGATAATTTCTGCATATTTTATTATGCGTATCATTCTGTATTTTTTGATGACATTGTCAGGTTGCAGGTTTACCATTGTAAATATTTTTGTGATTAAAACTACAATTTTCTGAACCTTTTTTTTATGATCTGAACACTTAGATGTCCAGATTCTAGTCTTAAACACACTACATTTGTTTTCACATTTTGTTACAGTTTTAAAATATTTTAAAATGGAACAATGAATTAGAGATTATATTTTTTTGGTTAATTAATTATATGTTAATGGGCATATATATCATTCTAATGATGCCCAATGTGAACTTGTTTCTCTCTCACCACCCCATAAAAGCATCCTCCAAAAACATGTTTTTTCTTTATTACTTGCTATGCAAAAACAATAAATTTTATTTCTGTAACATGTTACAGTGGGGATCAACAGAGGGTAGATGAAATGAAAACACAGGGAAAAGTTCATGTGTATGTGTAGTGTTTTGGTTTAAAGTATTGTTTTGCCAGAAAAAAGGCAGAGGCACATATATTTAACAGCAATTTTTAACAGCACACAATATTTAACACACAGTATTTAACAGCATTTATCTGAATTATAAAGCAGAATATCAAAAAAATCACCCTTTTCATGCTTGTTTGCTTTCAACTGACTATACATTTATTAAGCCACTTATTGTGTTCTGAATTAAAGCTTGTTGTAGCTTCAGTGATGCTGTCAATCTCCTTTAGCAGGCACAGAAGAAGACACCAAAGATCTGTTTTGGCAAAGCCAGCTGAGAGGTATGGTCAATAGCAGGACTGAATCCCCAGAAGGATAACAAAATGCTAAATTCAAATAATGACTTGAAGTGTGTCATAATTAAAAATGTCTTTTTTGAAATTCTTGAATGCTTCAGAATAAGACCAAAAAAAAAGCTTAATTAACAGAGCATGTGTTCTTGTCTCTTTAAACAACAGAGTGCATATAAATATCTTATTGTTAGACTTCTGCACTCATAGAGAAGACAAAGTTCTTTTGTTAAAGGCTAGACATACTTCCAGCAGTTCACTGACATGCATGCAGTTTGTCTGTAATACCAGGAAGTGTTTCTTAATGTTTAGGTTTAAAGTGAGATGAATTTCTTCTACTGGATAAAATTGAGGCCATGCTCTCAAAGGAAGAAATCTGTTCCTTCTGGCTTGGGATATGAAGCCTTGGAGTGGCATATTCAACCTTAATCATACAGTTATTATCTCTTGGCTTATGTTTACTGCTGGTAGAATGACTGTGTGATCAACTGATGGTAGTCTGGCAAAGGAAGGTGTAAAGCACACAATATTGTCTCTTTAAATTCCCCTGCTTTTACACCACACCTCTGCAACAAAAAAGGCAATGTCTATTTTCCCCCCACCCTCTCCTTCTGCCCTGTTTGGTCATCACATGTTTGAGACATTTGTCAGTTGCAGGGGAAACTGGTGTGAGATATTTAGGCTCATCACAAATTCAGCACAAGTTTCAGTAAGTGAAGAAGGTGGGTTGTTAAATCTTCAAGTGCAAACCCATCACAGCTATTATCAGAGTATGTCAGGAATAGTTAAAGAGAATGAGTTAGAAGTAGATTTGTCTGAAACATTTAAAACTCTCCTGAAGGATGGAAGGTACATGAAGAAAGTATTCTCTGAGGGACTGGCATGACCTTGTACTTACTCAGAGTATTTTATAACAGCACTTACTATGCTACTTAAATGCTATTATCTCTTGTGGCAGTGGCATGTCCTTTGTATTGCTATAGCAATAACAGGATAAAATACTGGGTTCTGCAGTTGTTTAACACCATCACTGACTCACACTGGTGTTCCCTGAATAAAGTAGACATAGAAAATTATCTTTCTTCTTCAAAAATTACTCCTTTTTCTTATTGTTATACACCAATTTAAATGTTATTTCCAGTTCTCAACATAAATCTCTTGGCTCCATGATTTCACAGTAATTTCTGGAAGCTGAGTCTTTATCACAGTGTCTGTGCCTCACAAGCCTCACAGAGACTTTGGCTGGCAGGAGAGGGCTGGCTTTGGGTTCTGTGCTGGGGCCCAGGACAACAGTAAGTGGACAAGCAGATTTTCTCAAGACAAAGGAAGTCCAGTAACCTGATGGGGTTTCTCCAGGTGTTTGTGGTGAAGGGGTTGGTTTGACAGATTCAACTCTGGTTAGCCCCCTCTTGACATGGCCTCAGTTTCCAAACCCAGTTGGCAAGGAGGATTAGCTGGTCTCCTGTGTGCCTGCCACAGCAGTAGCTTGGCTGCCCCCTTTCCCTGGGGCTGGGGAGACAGGCACAGGGGCAGCACAGAGGCTGAGGAAGCTACTCCCCTGTGGCCTTGTGTGAGGATGTAGAATGGATTTCCTGTACAGCCTGTGCCATGGCTCCAAACTGTACAACTGTATGTTGTACAGCTGTCACTGCTCATCAGCACTTCTGTCCTCCTCAGAATATGCTGGTGACAAAAAAAAAAAAACAACTTCTGAGGTATATGGTCAGGTTTGAAAGATAAGTTGATGTGTGCAAAGCAGTTACTGTCCTGATTCATCTGATATAAATACAGATATGCCTTTGAGAACTGATGAACTAAAACTGCTCTGTTTTTGAGAAGAGGCTTGAATTTCTTTATATTCTCAAGGTTATCTTGACAAAGTTTATACTGTTTGTTTGCTTTGAGAAGACAGACTTTTTTCTTTTGTAGACCAAGTTCTCTAATAAGCAACCTCCTGCTTTCTTCAAAGATCTGTCTAGTAGCAGAAATGTTAAATGGCTAAAATTTCATAGTGTTTTCTATAATCAGGTAGATTTGAGAAGCTTCAGAGGAAAATACTTCAGCTACCAATAAAATATGATTTAATACCAGATATTTTAATTCTTATGAATTGCAGTAGGATTTAATTTTATTTTTTATTAATAATTGGTGGGAACCAGGTTGTGGACTACAGGCAGGTAACTTGCTTTGATATATAAAAGTTTTTTCTATTCTACTTTCTACAGACATGAATTATAACTATATTTTACCTATTTTCTTGTGCAGATAGAGGCAGCAAGAGATATAAGAGTAGTTAGCAGTAGACATAGTTTACTGTTTGCTTGAAAACTTTATTTGAAGCAAATAGAGAGCACAATATCTTTTTAGTGTTTTATTGAGCATTTACTATTACAAACAGCTTTTTCTTTAACAATATCAGAAGATTTCCACAGCAGATGTATTTTTACACTGCTCAAGTACCTCATTCCTCACAGTACAATCAACAGTTGCTGGGCATTAACGGAATCCTCTTAGGGGAAAATCTGTTATCTCTTTGATGGGAACAGATCTTTTATCAACCATGATTGTTAATACAGTTGAAGGAGACCAGAGAAGCCGTTAATTATTCTGTTTGGGTGTGTTTTAATGAAGTTATCAACAAAGTATATCTGTCAACTTTCTTTTACAAAGTAAAGTTTGCAATAAATATGAAACTAGATTTTAAGGGATAAAAATAGCATTTGCCTGCAGATGGATCTCAATGTGTGTGAGCATAGGTACATTTGTAAGTGTAGCAGTAGTCTTCTCTAATATGATTCATGCAAGAGAATTTTCATTGTAATAGTAATTATTACTTTTGCTGGCAGTTCATTTATTTTCCTGGTAAGTACTGTCTCCCCTCCTCCCCCCCCCCCCATCAATTTTTTTAGTTGTTGGTGTTTTTTAGATTACCACATTTTTCTTTAGGGTGCTGTCAGCCGCCAAACAGCTCTGATTCAGACAGGGGTCAGGGTGTATCCTCCAGTAGCAAAAGCTATTGATCAAATAAAAATCCTGATTTCTGGGACAGCCCTCGTACTTCTAGATGCCTTTAGCAGGCAACACTTGCACATCCATGCCTGGTGAGCCTGACCTGAAAACCGAGTTGCAAAAAAGGGAATCAGGCATGACACTGGGAGAAGAAAACAGCAATACCAATGTGGGAAATACTTCTTTATAGAAGTACAATTTTTAAAAGGTTAGAATTTTGAGGGTTTGTGCTTCTGTGCCCTTGGGTGCATATAAATGGGCAAAGAGATGAGTAGTGCCACATAATTCCTTCATTCTCATCTATTATATTCTTCCCGTGAGTTACTGTCAATCAGTGGAAGTCAGGTGTTTGGACCACAATTGCTGTCTGTTGTTTTTTTGGGTTTTTTTTAAAGACAGTTGTTCACCAGTGCTATTCTAGCTTTTCTACTATACCACGTGGCTCCCAGACTAACACTTTTACAAATGTGGGAGTAAAGGCTGAACAGAATAAATGTCTGTTGAGTGGAAATTCTCCTGCCCTCTCCTACCCCCTACGCGCTCTTGGTAGTTTCAACAAAATGGTTTTTTACACTGCTTCCTTCAGAATCATTTCTTCATTGCTCTTCAGCAAAAGTCTTCAAACTGATGTTTATACATCAGATAATCATGGTGTCTCCCAAGGCTCGTTTTTCATACACCCAGAACATCATTTTGTATATTTTCTGATGTAAAGGCTTTTGGGAGTTTTGGCTCTGTGAAAGTAATACTCTCTCCAGACATCTCTTTAAGATCAAATATTTTGTGGGGATGAAGATTTTTACCAGAACCAAATGTAAAGGACAGCATGTGGCCAGTGATAAAGAGGGTTGATAAACAGTTTGTAAACAGGTTTGGATTCCCAACAGGGAAGAAAGTATCAGCTGAATAGCACCTAAAAAATAAACATGATTATGTGCAGAGTCTGCAGCCATAAAGTTTTTGTACACTGTCTAGTACTTGAGGACAGGAGTGAGTTTCAGCTAACAATGCTTTTTTTCTCTTGTGAACAGTGTTTAAAAAAAAAGAAACTTGAAGGACATGCTGAGAAAGGAGCAGCTGGTTTCAACAGACTTGAAACTGGTCTTCAGATAGTGCAACCAGTTGAAGTTCTTTCTCTTAAATTTCCAGGATGCTCTGCTTTTTCATGTATTCTTACAGCCCCTTCAGAATTAATGCAACATTCCCTTCTCCTCCTAGGATGTCTATAGTTGTAGCTGATATTGAACACCAGAAGACACTATCTTCCTGACCTTTTTCTTTTCTGTAATGAATTCCTACTTTATCTGTAACTAATAGTAGGAAAATAAGTCTGTTTAGCTTTAGGGGTGGTGTGAAGCTTTATGTAGCTATACAGCCTTGTTTGTTTAAATCTCTGTCTGAAGTACACAATTGCAAAATTTCAATCCAGGTTTACGCCACCCAATGCCAGTTCTTCCTTTCACACAACTGGGTTAGCATGCAGGTTAAACTCATATTTCACCACTAAAGCAATTGCAAGGTTACAGGTTAGAAATTTGGTGAGCAGTATGCAAAAGGCTTGTGGTGAAGGCTTTCTATTATGTGATGGAGAACTTCAGTTACAGGAATAGTAATGTTCAGGAATGTGGTAAGTTGAATCTTTGAATTACACATGGAAAAGTAGTGGGGAGGGTATTCAGGAAAAAAGAGCTCTTGCTGAGTAGCATGGCAGAATTCCCTTTGATTTCTTCAAAAGCACTCTTGAAACTTTGCTGGTGATTTCAGGTTTCCTTGTTGATCAGGTTGAAACAAACAGATCTTACTATCACTACTAACTTAGGTCTTGATCTTTTTAACTTGTAAATTTATTATTAGGGTATTTCTTTCAGGCTGTAGATTTATATCATGCTTAATTCATACAGCACTCCTGATTCCTTTCAACCTAGTAAAATTCAAATAATTTTCTCCCACTGAGAGTAATTTCCTTCCTGTATTCATTCTCCCTCACTTATAAACTTTGAGAGAAGTATTAATGTAATTTTTAATGTTTTTCTGCAGAAGAGTATCAATCCCAGAATTTTTACAATTTAATACATACTCTGCTGAGGCTCACACGAAATGTAGCATTAATTTCTTTTATATATTTCTGGACATCATAGAAATGCTGTGAATTTTCTCCATCTTGCCAAGGAAAGGCATTTTGCAGAAGGTCTTCTGCTCTGCCTTATATTAATCTACTGGGCTTTAACATTTCTTAAAATTTATTTTAATATCAAAATTGATCAAAATTATATCATTCCAATTGATCTCTGCATTACAAACCCTTCTTCATATTTGGCCTTATAGCTTTGGTTTCACTGAAGCATATGGTAGATATGCCTAAAGCATGTTTATCAGAAAACAGCCTCAGCCTGTGTGCATATACAGAATGAAACAGAATTCACTACCCCTCTGGAATATTCTCCTTTGCAGCCCTGTGGCACCCAAACCTCACGTGTAAGTCCCACACAAACAACATTGCAGACAGCAGTACAATTCCCTCCCTACATTTGCTGTCCTTGTTTGTCTTTACACAACCCAAAATTTCTTGGGCTCCCTGATCATAACACTGGGCTGGAGCTTCTGTCATGATGAATGGTTTAAATCTTTGTGTGACACCCTCCACTCCACAGCAGCCCTTTGATTGTACAGCCACAGTGTAATTTTTCTAAGGGCTGCTTCAAGTTTGTCAGCAAAAAAATCCCTTTTTAACAGACTGGAGCTATTTAGAATCCATACAACGCTGACAAGCTACTTCTGGTGCTGGCTGAGGTTGCACTATGTAATTTAGTTGCATCAGAATGTCCCAATCACTAATTACAGAAGCCTAATGAGGGACTGGGTGTGTAGGTTGGGCTCCCACCTCACCTGCAAAGTGCTGTGACACTGACCATATTTCATATTGTGACTGGCCTTTCAATGTAGTTATTTACTGTTTCACCACTCTTTATGCTACACAAATTTTTAGAGTTTTTATGATTTTCTACAGATACCTCATTAAAATATGAAATCTTAATGGACCTATTAGTGTCTCCTGTGGGCATCACCCTCTAATTGGTGATTCCCTGTGGAGAGTTACTTTTTAGAGGGAGGACCCAAACCTGGGATACAAATGTTTTTATAAGATCTTAGATGTAGAGCTATGTAATTGTTTTGGTTTTTTTTATTAATAGTAGATGAGGACCCGAAAGACTTACCATTTGATGTTAACTTGGGAAGAGCTGTTGACCAGAAGAATTTTCCACAGAAATACACATTATATGAAAAACATTAACTGTTTTGCTAAAGACCATAAAGTACCAAAAACTTAAAAAGGTTTTTCACTTTAAAGAAAAAAAAAAAGCCATCCTCCATTTCAAAGTTGAAGATATTTAAACTAAGAAATTAAAACAAAGTACTGTTTTGGGCTGATTACATTTGCAGCACTGAAGTCCTGTAACCTCTGAGGGAAAGTTTATTTTAGTCCCTGCTGTAATTCTGCTTTGAGTGTGAAGCAGCCAAGACTTCATCCAACTCTATCCTCTCCCTGCCAACAGTGCAATTTAGATACTGACCTGCATCATAAATTACTCCTTTGTACCTGAAGAAGTCCAGTACTTTAAACTAACTAGATAGATGTCATTTGTTATTTCTTTGACTCTTCATTTTCAGTCCAGCTGTCAAAAAAAAGGATCTTTATACAACAATATAAGATTCTGAGTTAGGTTGAAAGGGGAAGCTAGGGCTGACATCAATTCCCTGGTGTCTTTTTCACTGCAGTGAAGTTGATGTTCATTCTGTAGACTTTTATAGTTACAAAAACTGTTGACTATTTTACTTTTTCCCATTTGGCAATTGTGCATAATACTTCTTACAAAAGTAATTTTCCTGTCAAAGATACCCTGAAAAGTTGTTCTATCTGTCTGAGCTTCAACTTCCATATGTCCTACAGACAACATAAATTAGCAGAATATCCATATCACAAAGAGAGGGGCACCTGACTCTTCCAGAAAACCATCCTTCTCTGTATTTTTGTAAGGTAAATTGTAGGCTAATTTACTGTGTGGAAAATTACCTTGTGAGATCAGTTCTGAAGGGCTGATTTCAAATTGTTGGTACCCTTTAGACTGATGCTGGTGTTATACATTTTATACTTAGCAATAAAATATGCTTCCCTGGCTTAGGCAACGTTTGCAAAGCACTTCTGCTGGGCTTTGTTTCCCCACAAACGTGGGGATCCATTTAAAAGATTGAAGGTTACATAAATTCCTTAACCTCTTCATCCTGCAGCAGAACTTGGCACAGAGTTCTTGGTATGAAGTACCCTCCTGCAAAATATAAGGAATTTACTAACAAGCTCGAAGACAGGAGAAACATCCTGCACTGAGCACAGAGACAAGTTAAATGTTGAGGGAAAAGAAATGAGTATTTGTAGGACTTAAATGGAAATTGGGTTTTCCTGGAGGGGAGGTCAAATTTTCAACATTTTGAAAGAAATAACAGATGAAATTATTTAAATAAACATGTAAAATGTAAGTTTTTCTTGTGAAATTCTCACAATTTGCACTGCATTTGAGCAGTGGACAAATTGTTTACCTATCCTCACACTCTGTACCATCTATAACATGTTTCCTTTGAAATAATTTTCTCTCCTGTGTTAAAGCTGGAAAGGTATATTCCCTCAGTATGAATTTAAGGAACCTAGGATTGACATGACCCAGAGGCAGTAAATAATTCTGCCACCTGCACTAGAATGAAATCTCTGAAGTCTTATGGTTCATGTCTGCGCTACTATTGTCTAATAAGCTATTTTTTTTTACTCTATAATGCATATGATAATGTAGCCTTGTTTTATTTATGGGGTACACTGTCATGATGCCAAGAAAGTCACCTTTTTGTGTTATTAATCAAATCCTAGACTGCACATTATATTTCTATCGACTTGAGACCCTTTTATGGCTATAATTTTTTTTCTGAAATTGCAAAGAGCAATAAAAGTGTGTGGGGTTTTTCCCTGGAAGATACAGATGATATCATGAAACCAAAACCTGAAGCCATGAGATACTGGGTCAATGAAACAGGGACAGCAATAGAATTATCCCAAAGGTTCTCATAGCAAAGAGGGAATAACTGAGCTGTACACCATCATCATGAGTGTCTCCAGACCAGCTAAAAAATAATATACAAGATGGAGAAGCTTGTTTTCTTCTAAGAATGTAGTTATTTTTTATGCTTCAAGGGATTTTCTTTCTATTCTGTACCATGTTATTAGATGTGGAAGTTCTTGATATAATTGCTTGTGAGAAAACATCTGTACAAAAAATATGTACTGGAGTTTTTTATGTCTGGGAAAGGAAAGAAGGCAAGATATCCATGTTCTTTTAAAAGCATGCTATATATCATGTAATATAACCCTGCTGTGTACAGTGGTGCATGAGCAGCCTTTTTAAGCTGGGGACTTGATAAAAAATTGTCTTCTCAAAAATATGTCAAAGCAAGAATCATGATTAATATTTTGAAATAATGAATACCTAAAGAATTAACTCTTACAAATTACGGCCCTGATTAGTGGTTGACTAGGAATGAGTCATGACTGCAAGGGCTGGTGAGCAGAAGATAGACAGCTTCTTATTTCAGAGCGGACATCTCAAAAACCCAGGTGATAACTCAAAAGAGAGGGAAGTGAAAGGATATATAGGGAAAATGCATAGTTCTGTGGTGATCCGTGGTTCGTCAGCTAGAATACAAAGCAACTTTGTGGAATAGAACAGGTGAGATACTGGTGCTGATCTTAGGCCAGCAATGTGCCCTCACAACAAAGAAGACACAGAACAACACCAGCAGGTTGAGGGCAGTGATCCTTTCCCCTCCTCAGTTATGGTGTGCTGGGTCCAGTTCTCACAGCATCAGAGAGCCAGATGTGGTGGAATGAACCCAGCAACACATTGTGAGGATGTTTAAGGGCTTGGATTGTCTGATGTACCAGGAGCAGCTGAGAGAGCAGGTGTGAAGTCTGGAAAGGGAAGGTTCAGGGTGATCTGATCAGTGTGTATAAATACCTGATGGGGGTAGTAAAGAAGATGAATGCAAATTCTTCTCATCAGTACTCAGCCAAAGAGCCAGTAGATTCAAATTGAAATACATTTTTTTTTTTTTTACAGTGATTGCAGGGATCTGACTCTAGGACAAGTTTCCAAGATAGGTTAAGGAGTCTCCATCCCTGAAGGTATTCAAACCCTGAATGAATATTGTACAGTGACATTCTAGATAGTGTTTGTCTGAGCAAGGGTTAGAACTGGAGGTCTCATTCAACCTTAAAACTTCTGTGGTTTAGGTGGTCTCATTCAACCTTAAAACTTCTGTGGTTTAGGTGACAAATATATTGGCTCTGGCTATGTATCTGTAAGCCTTTTGAAGACAAAAGGTTTTTCTTACATTAGTTTAGTGTTTCTGCAGCAGTATGAACTCCCTTGTTAACAAGAGTTTGAGCATTTTAAGATAAACTGTCAAGAGGTTTAGCCCCACTACTGCAATCGTCTTACTCTACAGGTAGTATAAATATATTTTTCAGCACATTTTTTTCTTCTGAGAGGCGAATTGGTGAATTTTCCTCTTCTGTTCTCTACTGATGGGATGCCAGGTAAATAATTCTTACATATCAATAAGGAAGCATGTGCAGTTAATTAACCTGGAATTTGTTAGCAGGGATTATGTGAGGGGAGGAAGAAAAGGGAATAGATAAAACATAAAAATAGAAAAAGTCACACTTGTTGCCAGGAGTTTATAAGACAGCAGTTCTCTTGACTTTTGCTTTCTGACTTCTAATAGAAATATGGTATTCATGGTTTATTATCAAGCTTTCAAAAATAGTGATTTCAGCTGAGAGATCTCTGAACACAAAAGCAGTGTGAGCTTTCTAAGATAAATTGATTCTTGTGAAATATCTGTGGTCTGTCAGACTTACAGCTCTCAGGATTTCTAATTGCAAAGGAGATGAAGCAAAGTGCTGCTGACAAGCCATCTGGACAACCTGCATAATGTAAGAGACATAAAAATTCATGGTGAAGAAGATCCTCTCCCCTTTTCAGTGGCAAATCATTGTGGGATTTCCTCCTCAGGCCATATGTTGACTTGGAGGGTGGAAAAACAGTGGTAATGCTGAAGAATCTGATATCAGTAGTATTTTATCATGGGCAAGAAGCTTCAGTGTCCTGTTCCAGTGTCCCACCTACAAAATAGATAGTAGGAAAGCCTTCACTTGATCTTTGAATTACATTGACTTCCTCGTTCCTCTACTAGAAACAAAAACAAACCAAGGAAGGTCCTGTTAAGCTTTTTTTTTTTTTAAATGTAAATACCTACATTTTATATCAGCAGCAGGTGTTAGTTTAAGGAAGATTTTGATTTTTGTTCACATTTGACCAATGGAAACTGGCTCTGGATTAAAGAACATGTTGTTTGGCCTCTTTGCCACTTGCACAGCAGCAAGTGCTGATGAGAAAGATGATGAGCTCATTCTGGTACTGAAACAGGAAGAAATCAGCCCTTTACCCACAGTTATCACTTTTGTTTTGCCCTGACCACTGTTACACTCTGCACCTCTGTCCAGCACACACACAGCAGGATGCTGGTATTCAGGCTCCATTAACTTATTGACTCATCCTGTTCCTCAGGAACCTCCTGGGATCAGAGTAATTGAGCTCAATAGTTGAGCCTCTATAGAAATATCCCTGACCTTTTGCCTTGCAGTCAGTGGGGTGACCATGTGTGAATGCCAATTAAGAAGCCGGGGCATTTTGACTGAGGCAATTGGGTCAAGTGTAGCATTGAGGTTATATAATCCTTTTTTCTATTATCCTGTGAAAGCTGGAAGTGCAGAACCATTCCTTTCCTACCTTCCCTTCACCAATGGATTTTTATTCATATTTGAAAGATGTCACCTTTTTATTTTTTTTGCAAAAGCAGATCATAATAATCAGCTACTTTCAAATCCATCAATACAATATTTACTCTTCTGGTAAATTTATTATGGTAACAGAAATAAAAACATTGTGAAAATGGGGATATTTTTCCTTCCTTGTGAGAAAAAAAAAAAAAGGAGAAGATGAGCACACTAAGGGTGATGGTAAAATTGGAATGAATACCTGCTTACAGTTCTGCTTCCTTGAGGTGAGCCTGCTTTCTGAATTGCAGCTGTTAGATTTTCTTAAGTGGGGGAATTTCAGTTGTATCAAGCAAGAAAGCACAGAAGTAGACATGGAACCAGATGAGCAAGTGGCTGAGGAAATGAGGAAGGAGTGTTTGCCATCTATGAACTACAACACCTGCACCAGCAGGACTGGAGCTTGTGCTGCACAGAGTAACTCCAGTACCAAGGCAGTGAATTTGCACAGAGGAACTGCTGCTATCCACAGGGGCCAGCAGCAAAACAGCTTTAGTGTTTTCTATTTCATTTGCTGAAGCTTAGTCAGCTTTGCCCTAGGAGTCTATGAGGACCCACTTATACATTTCCATCCTGCATTATTTTGTGATATATCGCCTCAAGTTTTAAATAATACATGAGTAAAATCAGGTTGTTTTTGTTGTATTGCTGGTATGGTGAAGGGTTTCCTGGTAAAATGGAAAATGGTATGAAAAGAAATTAATGTGACAGTCTCTCTGGCCTCTGCTCTTGTATTATGAGTGCAATGTACAAGGAGGCTGGAAAAGGCAAAGATTTCTCTATAAAACATAGGAGAAGAATGGTATGGTAAACAATAAACGAATGAAAATGGAATAGTTCAGCTAATGCATCACACACTAACACAGACAAAAAATCTGCTGAAATATTCATGATGAAAAGTCACAAAAAATATGCTGTGAGGAATTAAGGGAGCAGAAAGAGATGTGTGAGGGGAATTCAGAGGATGTGAATGGGCTGACATTGAACATAGAGAGGACTTCATTAGAAGGAAGCAAGAAAGAAAATGGAAATGAAGGGTGAGCAAAGAGAGCCTTTTCACAAAAAGGTGATGCAAATCATTACCAGATAATGGGAGTTGATCTTTATGAGAGAACTTCAGAGTAGGTGAGGAAACTTGAGTATGTCAGTTTTTGGAGACTAGGGGTAAGGGTGAAGGAGGTCAGGAAGACTTACTTTCAGTGTGGGAAAAGCTCATTATTGGTGAAATTACACATCCCACGGAGATGTGATTTCTTGATTTTTGGCTGCAGGTAAGTGTTGGCATCTGTGAAGGATTTCAGTGTTCACAGAATGTTTGGGGTCAGAAAGCACCTCTGGAGATCATCTAATCCAGCTGCCTGCTAAAGCAGTTCACCTGGAGCAGGCTGCATGTGTTTGCATCCTGTCAGGTCTTGAATACCTCCAGAGAAGGAGGCTCCACAGCCTCTCTGTGCAGCCTGTTCCAGTGCACTGTCACCCACATGCTATAGTAAGTTTGTCCTTGTGTTTCCTGAAAACTTCCTGTGTTTCAGATTGTGGCTGTTGTCCCTTGTCTGGCAATAACTTAAGCTCATTCACAAGCTGCTGGTCTGACACAATTCTGAAGCAGTGTAGTGCTGTTGCATAATCTGTCATATAATCCTCTGGAAAGCTGCACTGTGAGGAAATTTTCAGTTTGGAGATAATGAATAAAGAATTTACTTTGATAATGTATGATTTTGCTCATATTAAGAAGCTTCTGAAAGCATACAGTAATCCTTTGCTTGCCAGGAAAGGCTATTTCACTAATTGAGAAATCTCATTTTAGAGGTAAGTCATGCCAGACCATTACTGCAATATTATACTTGGAGCACGTATGGGAGTGATTATATTTTAATCTTTGGTCTTGATGGGGGTCTGCTTCCTACAGCCTTTCAGTTTTAATTCCAACTTGGAAAACATACAGGATCCCTGTAGAGTGACATTTATGCTCTTGTTTAACTTCTTGTCCTTGAGGCTGGCAGCTTGAGTAACCCTGTTTCCCTAACCCAACATCTTGCTAGGGGAAAAAAAAAATAAAAAAAAAATATCTGAGTTTTACCCCAGGATCAGAGAGGAAACCCGATGCCCTGTACACAGCAGTGTTCTGGCTGCTGGTACACTTACAAATGAGAGGAGCAGCCAGCAAACCCTACATTATTTATGCTTCAGTGGTTTGTTCTTTTTTTTTCCCCCTGTGGGGTCATGTAAGTTTTATCTGGTTTTGTAATTTATACATATTTTAGCTAACACATATTCATAGGGTCTTTGGGCTATGCTTTGGGAAGTAGATCTGTGTTTTAAGGGTAGGCTTGGCAAATGAAGACTGAGGCAGAGTCCCCGTTAATTTTGAGATTGGACCACTTTCTCCTGTGTATGGGTGCTGGGGTACAGAGTGGCAAAATGACTTGTCCAAGATACCATTTGTATTTTCAAGCACACAGCCACAAATCACTTCTAAAAATTGTATGTACAAGTGATATTTACCACTGCACTGAGAATGACAGGCCCCTAGATATAAGCTTTTCTCAGGAGAGAAGAGTCCACAGGATATCATCAACATCATTATGACATGACACTGTTAACGCTGAAGGTGTGCCAAGTTTTAAGCTTGTGATGATATTTAATGCTACACATTTGGTTTTCAGAGGTGGGGATACCCCTGAGAGTGTTCAAGGCCAGGTTGGATGGGGCTCTGAGCAGCCTGGTCTCATGGAAGGTGTCTCTGCTGGTGGTGAAGGGATGGGAACTGGGAGATCTTTAAAGTCCTTGCCAGCCCAAATCATTCTGTGATCTTAAATGGAATAGGTGGTGGATGCAGAGAGAGTCTACACATCAGGATCTACACACATGTTGTGGTGATGGGGTGGGGTGAGAGGCAGAGAAGGTCTTCACTTTGTGTGTGCACTGCTCAGTAATAACTAAAGCACCAAATTACCAAGCGTTTTCATCACAAATCCAAAACACAGACCTGTGTCAGATTCTATGTAAAGGAAAATAGGAGCAATAACCAAAATAAAGGGCAACAACAGGAAAAGAGTATGAACAACTCAGATGTCAGTTTAGTGGGAGTCAGTTAAAGGTGAGAACAAGTGACATTTTTTAATTGACTCTGCTTTTTACCAGTTTTAGGGTTTTGGGGTTTTGTTTGTTTGATTTGCTGTTTTTTGGGGGTTTTTTTTAGTAAAGGAAATACATTTCTATTGTTCATTTTGAGGTAGATAGATTGACTTTATAGATTTTAGAATTATGTTGGACTAGGTGGTTTTCACAGTTCCTTCCAACTAAATTGTGGTATTGTATTCTCTGTCTACCTGTTCATCACCCCACTTCAAACAAGCACCAAATAGTTATGTTCAGAAAATCCTCACATTTATTTTGTCACTGGATACTGGACTTTTTTTTTTTTTTCCTCAAAACCCAGAGAGGAACATGCTGGACTTACCTCACAGCTATGTGTTTTAATATTATTTGCTGCCAGCTGCTTGTAAATACCTGTAAATAATATAATTATTCTGATGTATTCTCCAAGATATTTGAAGGATTATGACTCAAAGTGCAAACAATAACCTATACTTAGAGAGAGACATACATAGCCAGAAACATATGGTTTTGAGTTGAAATGATCCTTTTCCTCACTGTGAGACAGTGTGCATAATCCTGAATTATGGAAAAAGAACAGGCAGTTCCTGCCACATTGGGAGCCAAGTTATGAATAGTTAATGACAGCATATAAAGGCAGGATTGGTTTGCAGTTTTAGGTGGCTTACCTTCCTTTTCAGTGATTTTCCTGGGAAAAGGAAGGAACTCAAGTAATGCGAACATAAGAAATGGAAGATGAAGATCTGTCAAAATAGAGGGGAAAAAAATTGAAAAAGGCAATAATAAGTAGGTAGGTATCTTGGGAGCTTTTTGGTACAGAAATATCCCAAATGGTAGTGTTGGGAAAATTAGGAATAGAATATCTTTATATTTGTCCGGAGACTTCAATTCTTTCATTCATCTGGGGACCTATTCTTGTAGGAGTCTGGTATCCATTATTATTCCAAACTCTAACAAATGACATATGGAAAGTCTGTTAGGAGACAGAAAACCATATTAGAATTAGGCTGGGATCTGCTAGGAACCAAAAAGTTTTTTTCTTCCTTTCCATTTGGTCCAGCTCCAGAAAATCACTAACAGAGATCTTTCTGCTATTCATAAAACACTGAGGAATGTCAGGTCGGCCGAGGCCTACTTTGTGTTTCATCTAATTCTGTCTGAGCAGCATTGTGTAGCTGAACAAATGTGTAAGTGATACAACCAGCTCTATCAACCAGTTTCTGCCAATTCCTCCTGAAGATAATAAGCAGCTCCTTGCGTTGCTGAACTGTGATTCCCTGTAATGAGACAGGATAGAGCAAAAAGCAATATATGTACAGCAAAACCAATGCAGATGAACGCTATAGTGGTGTTGCTGAGAGCAATGGAACCACATCCTACCTGGCCCATTCAATAAGGTTGTGTCACTGACTCCTCTTCCTGTGAAAGATAGAGGAGAAATCTTCTGCTGTGAGTGCACAGCAAGAACTCTGCCCTTCCTTTCCTGACTCTTTGGCCTCTTTTACAGCAGTGGATTGAAAAGAAGGCGCTCAAATGTACCAGGCAGTCAGTTTGAAATAAAGGGAAAAATTGCTTCTGAGCAGTGTTCAGTCATTCAGAAGGTGGATTCAGCACTTGTTGTCTGCAAAATCTTTTGTGTGTATCTCTAGCTTTGAAAATGTTGCAGTACAAATGGTCCTGTGAACTCCCATAAATATTTCTTCTAAAGAATTGTCAAATCAGAATAGAACTGTAATGAAATATAGTGGGCTTGCATTTTTGTCTTTATGTATGCCTTCTAGCTGCCAGTCTTATCTATTCAGCCTGGACCCTGAAAAGCTGCTCATGTTGTTTTTAATTTCTGTTATCAACAGAAATATTTTGGTAATGGAAATCACTTGGCCCTTCCTCTGCAAGGCCAAAGAGTGATATCATTTGGAAGCAGCTACTGTTCCTCTGGCAGGTGTGTACAACTAGCTGAAGATACCTTCTCCCTAGTACACCAAGCTGTCCTAATTAAGTGCTAACTTTGATCAAAGGCTCCATCTGAAAGAAAAATTTCTTGTTTTTTAAAGTTAAACAATTTCTGACTGTGTTCTTGATAATCTCTATGGGTACCTACTGAAATGATGTTGCAATATATCTATAGGTACTGTGGGAAGGTAGGATAGTAGGAAGATGAAGAGATTTAAAAAAAACCAAAACACAATTGGCTTATTAGACAAGTGCAAGTTGTGTTGAAAATAAGGAACTGTCTTGCAGGTGGATTTATATGTATTAGATTATTATTACATTGTATATGATTATTAATCATATAAATTTATAGGCCTTGTTCAGACCTTTATATGTAAAAGACAGGGTTAAGGTCAATTGGAATATTTCATGGAAGGACAAGAGAGAAAGTAAATGTAAATATAGCTAAGTCTGTACAGCGTATACAAGTAAAGGAATCTGAGAGGATTTGCTAAAAAAACAAAGCAAGTACTCTCCTTGTTTGTGTATGCTGAACATAATGGGAATGACATGCCTCATTTCTTCCCTGTGCTCTAGTTCAGGCTCAACTCCTTTGTTTGCCTTTTAAATAGTGCTCAGTTTATTTGAATTCCTTCTGACAAAAACAAGTCTGCCTTAAAAAATGATGGAGGCCATTCATTTAATTGGTATTAGCTAGTTTTACTTACTGCTTATTTTAAATCTCAGCATTTGTCATCATGGTTAGACTGTGAGGATGAGAAACTTTCATTCTCAGAGGCAGAAAATAATGCATGGATGTGTTCAGTTTTTGAGAAGTCCCTGTCCCTCTCACAAATTACAGATATTAAACATCTAAGAGAAGGTCCACTTGTAGCTGAGCAAATGCATATGTGGAAAGGATTTACATGATTTGCTTGTGTTGATGTTCCACTGACAGTGAAGTAAACATGCAAGCAGGTCAGGTGCATTGACTCTGCTACATGTTTCTCTAGGTGTAGTGGGTCGCAATTTCCAGTGATGGCCATTGGATCCTGACTGAAAGATCAGGGTCTCTCTTATATCTCTATTTCAGTTGGAATCCAAGCAAGATTCCACCTTAACTTCAGAAAACAGACTTTGTTTCACTGAAGTAATACCTGGGTGCTCACATACAAGTCCCTTACACTTGCTTTTCTCTATTTTACTGATTTGCTGTGATTCTCGGATGAGCATGTTTGATTGTCCTTACACATATACATGCAACTTTGACTTAGAGAAAACTCAAGAGACCCACATGATGGGAAGTGCTTATGCAACCCGTATCAGAGAGCTGCTAATATGAGTCTAAAATAGCCTCAAACCACTGCAGTTAAAATGAAGTGCCCTAGAAACTTTGTGACTTCACTTGAGTGACCAGCCTGAAGGAAGGTCACATCATGCTGGGAGATTATCTGGCCTGACATACTGAAACTCTTTTCAGACTGAAAAAATATAATTTTACTAAGCAACTGAAAATAGAATATAGTTTATGCTCATTTTCTTTGTTTTGTTCTCAGTGGTGGGCTTGCTTTCTTAAAACAAACTGTCCTTGATCCAAAACTTGAAAACTTGTCTGTGGTGAAAATATGCAGCTGGCATTGTCTTTTTCTTCTTATTTAATTTCTTTATATAGAAACATATAACGTATGTGTAAATATGCACGTTTATTTGAGAGTTTATATATATGTTTATATGTTTTCTGTGTGTGCAAAAATAAAATTGTGCCCTGTTACAGACTGATACAGAGGGAGAGTTTATTTCCATTCTTAGGATATTTGCCTTCTAGATTTCACTACATCTTAATTTTTTCACCTCCTAAGCAAGGGGAGTGTATGAGAATAGGAACACAGATTTAAAACTACTTGAAGAATAAGGAAAAGGAGGATGATTGTGTGTTACTCACACACTGAGAAGTACAGTTTACTTTTGACCTGGCCAAAAATAATTTGGAGATTTCTATAAATAAATCTTAGGGCATCTGATGAGTACTCCTCAGTGCTGGCTGGGGCTTTGGCCTTGGAGAGCTTGCTGTATCCAGCAGCACATAGAGCCAATGCTGCAATGCTGCCCTAGCTCCATATTCCAGGTTCAGCCAGCAGGGAGACTGAGCATGTACCTCTGGCAGATGCACATACAAACAGGTGAATTTACACAAAAACATAACATAGCCACACAGATCAGTGCAGACAGAGACACTCAACACTCACAAACAGCAGTGAGGGCTTCATCCTATTCCACTCCCTGTCCGACCAAGATAAAAGTTCATTTTTGGGAAATATATACATATCCCCCTACAGTGACCCTGTAGTCTGTAAGTGATCTCAGACAAGGTGTAGTGATGACTCAGAGACTGATGTCACTCCCAGTCCTGGGGGCAGAAAGCCTCCTGGGAAGTCCTAAGGCGGCCAAGGAAGGGACTCATGTCCCTGACTGCGTGATCAGTGTTCTCTCCCTCGCAGCTCTGGGCTGTTCTACTCCTTCATGCCTGGAGAAGCCAACTTCTTATAACCCTCCTAACAGGGCTGCTGGGCAGGTGTTGATTCACTGTCTAAAGGGTCAACAAGGTAAACAAGTTTCTCAAGCAGTTTTTAGTTAAATTATCTATCTTTTAATAATTTATCTTTTTTTTTTTTAATTTTAATTCTTTTCATGACCTATGCAAATGTACTGACGTGTACAGTGTGGTATTAACTAATTGCATTTCTTCCTCTAAGGTGTGTCTGCATGGCTCTGTGGTACTGTAATAATTTGCATGTGCTCATAAAACATTTTGGAGTCCTAAAAGTACTGTAAAACTTACCTCTACATTGCCTCTTCCTCAGATGTTCAAAACTGACTACTTAAAAAAAAAAGTTAGCAACTACTATTTTTTATTCAAACTCAGTAAGGAAGTTGAGGGATTTCATGGTCACAGTCTTCAAGTCAAGTGCTTGTACACTTCAAAAGCAGCATTATGGAAATAAAACAAGACTGCAGTCATTAGTACTGAAGGAAACCTTCTCTCCCCAACTCCTCACAATAATGTTTGTTCATGCTTGCTGCTGTAAAATAACAACCTCTCCTAAATTACTGCAAGAACTGCTCATTTTTGAGATTGTATTCTGATAGGCATATAATTACAGTCAAAACAACAGCAAAATACTGTGATTTCAGTTTGAAATTTAATTGCCTTACCTGCATAATCATTGCAGTATAAATTAGGCACAGCTGTAGAGCAGACAGAAGGTTTCTTTTAACTAAAATTATTTCCTTTCTCTTGACTAAGTTGAACACATGTTTTTCAGAGTTCCAGATTTTGAGAAGATCTTGCTTTATGGCTAGAAAGTGTGTATGCATATTTTTTTACATATGGGCAAACATTTTTTTATTGCCATTTTTCTTTGAAATGTCTAAGTAAAACAGTCATTTGCTGGAAATGTCCATTTTTGCACTGGTGTTTCTGTAGTTTATTTATTGAATCCTGGAACTCAAGGATTTGGATTTAATCAGGTTTGCTCTTCAAAATTAAGGCAGCACATAAATAATCTTGTGGCATTAAATCAAAGTAGTTGTCATGCTTGTCAACTGTCTGTAGTCTACACAATTAAAGGCCCTCAAAAGGAAGCAGGGGTGAGGGGCAGTATGGTTTGACAGAGAATTTACAATGAAAAAGAATCTCCTCTTAAACAATTGACAGGATGTTAATGAGGTCAGAATAAGTAGAAAAGAGTGGGTATTTTTGCTTGGGAGTTAATGCAAGAATGCTTGAGCTTTATCAAAAAGGAAATGGGGAGCTTAGGAGTCTGCTGGCTTCATATGCATGGAAATTGGTCTCTCTTCAGTACTGTCCCATTTTCCCCAGGGTAGCTGTTAGAAGGCAACCTCTCCCTAGAGTTCTTAATTAAGATCCAAACCCTTAATCTGAAATCTAAAATTATATTCTTCAGAGTTTTTGAGAACAGGGAGAGGGCTTTCATTTTTGTTTGTTAATGATCTGAGGTTTTTTTTCATTTAAATCTAGAACTAACTTTCAGAAATCTTTACAAACAAAAATGTATTTGATTTTTCTGATGAAAAGCAAGCAAATGAAGTCATTCATCGTTTGTCTTGAAAACTCATGTCTCTACTGGAAAAAAAAAGAGGATTTTCTTAATGTGGCAGCCCATTTTTCAACATATAGAAGAAGAATGAATATTTATTCTCCTCATTTTTCTTGCCTCAGGGGTGCTGGATGATAATATATTGTGGAGCTCTTTTATGATCTTTTAAGGTGTTTGGGGACAAGTGCATATTTAATCATTCAATTGTCTGACTAGACATGGCAGAATAAAATATGTTCATAGAAGACATGTCTTCAAATACTTACTGAGTGTTAAACAGGATATCCTATAGAAGAGGTGGTCATCTTATTAGTAAATAACATCTTAAGAGGATCATCTCCCTTTCATAGGATTGACTTTTGTCTGTGGCCCCCTCGCCTGGGGTTCTGACTCTTTGAAATGGCAAAAGAGAAAAGCTGTGTCTTCCATTCAGATTTTATTCTGTTGCTGGCTTGTTGCTTAAAAGTTTCTTTCCTTCTTGAGATTTTATAAGGCAGGCATTTCAAAGTCCTTTGTGAATCAGATAGATGGAGAGAAACACAGTAGCTGTAGGAAAAAAAATAACGTAAATACAGAATAAAAGTTTGCATGTACAGAATTCAATGTTATCTTTTAGGTTTTTCAAAGCACTGTGTGAAATTGTTGCCACAGAGTTTCTGTAAGCAAAGCTCTGCATGACTGATAGAAAATGCTGAACTGCTGCTTCTGCATGAGGAAAGGCACACTGTTTAGGTTGAAGTATCACCTTTAATTTTTTTGTCTTGTTTTCTCAAGAGGTCATATTTCATCTAAATATCCATAAGATGAAGAAAAGAATGAACAACCAGTCTGCAGTTGCAAACTTAGCTTACTAAGCATAACTGTTTCTGAAAATTGTTTCATGCATTTTCAATTCTCAGCTGACTTACTATGCCTGTAAATAATGACACCGTTGTGTCCTAGGGTTGCAGTAAACCTGGAAGACAAAATGTTGCCTGTGGAAAGCTCTTGTTAAGTACCTATGAACCAAAGTGTGCATTAATAAATATGCTTATAGTTGGAATGACTGTGCTCACTCTTCCTCTCTGTGTTGTCCACTGTAGGGTAAGGCAATTCTTGCAATCTTTAGTGATATGGTCAAATACAGTGTAGAAAGCTCATTATTTTTTCTCTCAGATCAGTAATGAGAAATAAGCAGTTCAAGTCTGTGCTGTTCTTTGAGAATCCAAACCCTTTTTTCTAAAGCCCGAAGGCCTGTACTACCTCTGAACCAATTCGGCAATAAATTGGTGTCATCAGGCAAAAGATTTTCAGAGACACCACTCTATCCCTTCCCATGACAATAAGTGTCACTTCTACTTCATTTGGAATGAACAAAGTTGATTTAATCAATTTTAATCCTGAGACAATCTGAAAAAAAAGAAATTAGGTTGTCAAGTGTTATTGGATTGAAAAAGAACACATACCAGAGTATCAGTCTACAAATGTCATTGTTGTCAGCTCACTGTCTTAGAGTTCTTCAAAACAACTGTCTTATGAAGCTGAAACATAGAGCCTGTAGCCCTCTTTGGGACTCCTCCCTGCAGGACAAAAGTTTGTTCAAACCATCCTCAACAGCCCTTTGATTAGAGGGAATGAGGCTGTCTGCAAGTTCATTTAATGTCTGCTTCCTCTTTAAAATAGCTGCCTACTCATCTACAATGTTGGATAAAATGGTTGCCAGTATGATTAATTTGTTCAATCATTAGTCTTTCATCTAAGAGGTCTTGAAGAGGTCTAGTTTTGGTGACATGTTCTTCATTAACTGGTTATTTCTTGTGATTGCCTCCCAAAGTTTGTTCCCTTCAGAGCGATACAATTCATCGCACAAGAGTACCCTGGGCATTAATACATTGTAAATGCAAACAAATATATTTTCAGCCATAAAACAGACTGACAAGGCCCATATTGAGAAACAGATGGTTATATTGAAGGCTAAACATAAAAAGTTATTTACTAATATATTTGTCATCCCAGACTGCATGCATTTGGACTGAGAAAGCAACAATGAATGATTGTTCTCTGGGAGATTTGTGCATTTTTAGGACCCTGGTCAGCTGCAGAGTTAAGTCCAAGCAAATATGTACAGTAGCACTTGCCTGTTGGTTGAAACTCTGAATATTACTTTGGTTCAGTAGCACAGCTTTCTTGGTTACTCTCTGCCTAGCAGTAGACTGGATAGGCTCTGCATGTTCACTGATAGTAATTAAAAAAAAATTCTATGTTCCATGACATCTTCAAGGTATAACATGCAAGGTTGAAAGAAGTTTGGTCATTTGTTCAATTTGACCCGCCTGCTAATGAACTTCTTCCAAAAATGTTCTTGGTTAGAGTAGAACCACTGGTAATTCTGATAAGAGGATGATTGCTCTGCCAACCTGTAAAACTGTTGTTGTTGTTTGTTTGTTTTCATCTACAGATGAAAATTTTGCTGAGTTTGTGGTGTGCGAGGATGCAATGCTCCAGCAGTGAATGCTGCAGTAAGAAATGGTCTTCAAGCAATGTCAAGAAAGTGATGTGATTTGATTCATGGAAGGAGAGTGAAACTCATTGCTGCTAATCATAGAAACACCCAAAGAACCTTAATAAAAATTGATTTGAGTTTCATTGACAAAGACCAAGTTCTGAGGGGAATATTTTGCCTTTTTTTTTTTCTCCTTTATACTTTGGTATATGTTCTTTACTTCATCATTTGCAGTTTGGGTTTTTGTTTTGGTTTGGGGTTTTTTTTTATTTGTTTTGGGTTTTTTTTGTTTCACCCTTATATATCATCTTCTCTGGGAGAGATGGAAAGTGGTAGAATGGGCAAGATATTTTTCTAAGAACCTCCCTTTTGAGATTTTTTTAAGAGGCAAGATAGATACATATCTTAAAAAGTAATAATAAAAAACATTGTTAAACACCATACTGATCAAAATGTATTCTTTGCTGGCAGCTACTTGATTGCTGCTGAAAGAATTTAGGTTTTTTGACTGTCAGCAGTGTTTTCATTCATAAAACAAAATTTTTAAAAAATTTTTCATCTCATTTCCCATGTAATATAATGTCACAAAGATGTTTTGGTCATTCAGCAGTTAATTTTTTTCCTAATAGTTATTCAAATGCATTTGGTAAATTAAACGTCTGTTCAGAAGATAATATGCAGCATGCACATTGTCAAAAGATTTTTAATATTGTAGAAACAATGCCATTTTGCTCATAAGGGGAATTTTATCTCTCTTCATGATGTGGTTTTTTTTGAGCTTTTTGGACTGAAATGATGCACTGAAAACTCACAATTATATTTTGAGTGCACTGTAATGTTCATGCAACATAATTAGGAATTTCTGCTGCCCCTGTCTGAAGGTATGTATGCAGGTATGTGTATATATAATGCAGGTAAATATACATACAAATTATGTGTATAAATATGTATATAGAGAGACAATCCTCTTTTACAGTGTGATTCTATGAGTAAATGCTTTATTTGTAAATACATATACAAGCACATTGTCCAATTAACATAGTTAATAAGGAGGTCTATACCACTTTAAGTATCTCAGGCACTAATTTTGGAGAAGATACCAATTTCCATAGGGGATTTTTGGCAGTGAAATCTGTCCTACATCTTCTAATGATTTAAATATTTATTAAAATGCACATTAAGAACTGGTTTTGTCTGATCACTGGCCAGTTGGTTCCTAGAATACCATTTAAATAGGGAGAATCAGAACATGAGTAGTTGTATAAGGATAGCTAAGTGTGTTCTCTTTTTTTTCTAAAAAGGCAAAATCCAAGAAAACTACCATTTCTGATTACTTCTCTCTGAAATCATATTTCTAGGTAAAGGAATGAATGATGCAAATGTAAGTGGAGACATAAAAATAGTAGCTAAAGGGACACTTTTGCTGAGAGCATATTTGAACCTTGTTTATATTTTTAATTAAAGGATTTGTGTATCAAGAAGGATTACCAAGTGGTTCTTCTGTGATGTTTCAATGCACAAATAAGTATGACTTTGCACTTCTGTTTTTTATTTTTGGATAATCCATCACTTTCTGTCAAAACTGATTTTAATCAAAATATCACTTTTCCATTACATGAACAATTTCATGCCTGTTGTCTTTTGTCTATGCACCAACTGAGGTGATGAAAATTGGCTTCATCTCCCAAGGATAAATTCCACTACATTTTATCTTGTAACTGAAGAATGCAACTTGAGAGAGCTAATTGAGCTTAGAGGGGTATATGAATCACAGAATCCATTCTGGATAAACATTTTTATTTTACTTAGGGGTTCATTTTTGTTTTATTGTTAATTTGTTTTGTTATGTTTGTCATTGAGCTTTCTTAAAGAATATGCTCTTTCTCTATGGTCAAAATGCATATTCAGGGTTGAGGAAAAAGGCAGATATTTTAGAAATAATTTTAATTCAAGCATAAAAATTACTTCTTTCCATCTATCTAAAATAACACAAATAGCCTTAGGAAGCTGAAGTTGTGAAGTACCAGCAGTTTGAATCTGTAAGCCTCCTCTTCCATGCTCCAAGGCCTCTAATCTTTCACCATCTCTTCTGGCCTTGACTTCTTTTTTTTTTCTAATCCTTTTTTTCTTTTCTTCCATAAGTCATTTGGAAAGATCACCTTCTTAGTTATTTTCAAGTGCTGGTATTTTTTTAAGCCAACATTTTTTTCTAAGGGTAGGGATTATGTCTTGAAAATATGATCTGAGTAGAAATTCTAGCAGCTGTTTTTGTTGCTATTTTGTAATTGCAGCTAGGCTTGTGGGCATGTTTATATGGTTCTGAAAACTTAAATTAGTGATCACTGGGCTTGGTACAGGAACACCTGACACAGACAAGCACAATCTTGTGTCAGACATATCGACATAATTTTTCTTAATTAATGCAATTTTTTAGAAGTGGACAAGCCTATTGGGGATTTTCAATGGTATGAATTCTGTACTCTTAATTCCTAATCACAGCTGTATTCTTCCCTGTTTGATGACAGATTGTCAAGTGAGCAGGTGCAAAGAAGCAAAAATAGATTGTGTTCTGTTTGTAAATGAGTGGATGTTTCCTCCTTTTTTTGATTGATGAAAGCTTTATTCCAGGAAAGGTTATTCTCAATTTGTAATTTATACCTTGGATGATCAGCATAGTCTAGAAATGCTTTTCCAAATCAGCTTTCACTACAAACAGAGCCCATACACATGAACTTTGAGGCTTTAAAAGAAAAGGGAAAGGGAGATATGTCCAGCAGAGATGTTCTCATCAGTGTGTTTTCAGCCAGGATCAACCCCCTTCTTCACATGCATACAGGACATAAATGAACTTCTGCTCTCTGATTCACCTTGGCTCAACCTCTGAATCCATCCACACCTGTCTATGCAGAGATTTAGAAGTTTACACCTCCTTGTGTCAACTTTGATGAAATGAGACATTTTCCTAAAATACACAAAAAAGTCCATTGTTCGTGTAAAAATAAATTAAACTTAGTACTTTATTTTTTTTTCTGAAGCTGAAGTGGTGTTTTTTATCATTATTCATCATTTCTATAACTGGCCTTTTTGGTTTCCTTCTGAACACTAAGTGTTCAGTCAATGACTGCAGTAAAAACACAATTTTGAAACTCAATAAGACCGTAAAATTGAAATATATTTTTGACACTGTAGTAGAATTACATTTTATGAGCTTTCTGGAAATGAAGGATGTTTGCTTGAGGTTCTTACCTCAGCTTCATATTTTGACAATAATAACTTTTTTCTTGGGATTTATTTTCACTTGTGCATGTTCAGTGAGCCAGTTCAAAGGATGGTTGTGTCACTTAGGTGCAAGAGTATGTGTGAAGAGGAAAAATCTCAACACTCCTATTACTGCTGCTGAACACCTTGTATCATGGGACTGCCAATCTGCTGCAGGGTTGTTTTCTTTTTAACTGGTGTTATCTCCATAAAAAAAGATTAAAAAAGTGGTTGAATGGGTAAATAACTATAAAAGCTATTGAAACCAGCAGTTCTATTTAGAGGCTATGTAGTTCAAGTTCAGTT
Source organism: Passer domesticus (assembly GCF_036417665.1). NCBI lineage: Eukaryota > Metazoa > Chordata > Aves > Passeriformes > Passeridae > Passer > Passer domesticus. The sequence continues at coordinate 50,726,263 of NC_087476.1, forward strand.
TGCAAGAAAAACCATGAAATCTCGAACACTTGATCTTGTGCTGTATCTATAACCAGCCATGAAGGATTTTTCTGTGTTCTGCTTTTGGCTCAATTGAGAGTATCAGCTGTTCAGATGCTCACTTTCAAGTCAGGTGTGTGAGGTGGCATTTTCCCTTTCTGGTTTTTCATCTCAAGCAGCTGAAGACTCCTGTTGTGAAGATGTTGTTTTTCCAGCAGGAAGACTCTGGCAGTCTGGAATTCCTATTTAATGCCCATCTGGCTGCCTTACCAGCTGTAGTTTGATAGTTACTGCAATTAATTTACACATAAAAGAAGGGCTTCACTGTGCACTGCTGGGACAATTTACACCTGGCTGGCAGAACAATCACCTTTGTATTTACAATGCTATTCCTGCACTGCCGTGCCTGACCTTACTGATAAATCTGAGTCAGAGAAGTGCACAGGAACCTGTAATTCACAAGCTGTCACCATTCTCAAACTGAAATCAGAATTGAAACCTTCATTGATATAAAAGGGAAAATTATTCATCTTAATGTCTCAAATTCAGCTTTTGGTCCAAGAGAAAAGCATAACATGGGGAAAAATTGCCTTCAAAGACATAATTTCGTGTGGAGTAATGTATTATTTTGCTGTCTCCTAAGTATTAGTATTGGTTTAGCTAATGATAGGTTTATAAATAATGGCTTGGGCCTGAATGCAGATAAATATGCCTATAAACTACCATCTACATGCTCATATTTAAAATAATCTAACTTGTTTTTCTTTTGTGTATGTATTTGGGATTTGGAAGGAAAAATTGCTGCATATGGTCACCTGGAGTCCTATAATGTAATTAGCCTAGATTCAAAGGGAAACTTTTGTGTGACTATATGGTCTTGAAGATGTTTGGCTGATAAGCATCAGTCTTACAGCCTGGTTGCTAGAGCATTTGGATAAGTTACAGAAACATATTTGCCAGCGCTTGACCACTATCCAAAAAATGTAGAGTATCCTGGAAGTGAGAGAAGCAGCATCAGCTGGCTGCCTGACTCTAGTGTATTTGTTAGAAGATATTTTTCATTTATGCATGTGCTTCTAAAGTGACTCTCCCCCTTCAACATACTCCTGTGACTTTTTGATGCAAAGAGTACTAAGGAAATTCCATAGTTATTCCTCAGGGTATGCCTACTGCATGGCCCTTAACAGATCAAGCATCTTTAGGAGAGTGGTTCGACCCATATATGATGTACACTGCTGTCTAGATTGTCTCACTGACAGGAAAGACCCCGATTTTCTCATTTGCTTAAATCTCTACCTTCTACAGGGTCTCTGTGTTAGACATTTAACTCCGAATTTCACTTTCTACAGAATGCCCTGACAGAAGCCCTGGAGACATAAACAGTTCAAGAATCAATTTGACAGTGCTGAAAAAGGAGAAAAGTCTGACCAACTAGAACCAGATTATCTCAGGTTTCAGGATCTTTGAGAAAAAAGTTCTTTGAATAGTTAATTGAATATTTCCTAGCAGAAGGTTTGACCTTCTCAGGGGTTTCTGGATCACTTCTAAGACCTTAAATGTCACCAAAACTAGTAAAAAAAATCACTAAATACAGATGCATAATTCCATTCTCAGAATCAAAAGTCTGGAAAAGATCTTGCCTGGGATTCACATACTGAGAGTCACTGCTTTGCTATGCAGAATCTTTAATAGATGACTTCAAAACAGAAGAACTGAATGGGTGTAAACTGTGAACAGAGTGGAAAACTTATCAAAAAATGCACAAAAATCCTACAAAAATCTTCAATACAAAAAATCCATGATAATTTAAAATCCATTAAGTATTCAACGTGCTTCTGATGGGAAATTATCCCATTTTATCCCAATACATTTCTGAAATAAATTTTATTTTTAAAATCATTATACATGAGGGAGACTATTTTTGTTATAAATACAACATATTCTGAGAATGCCAAAAGAGACAAAGTCTCTTCATTTAATTTTCAATCCACTTTTCAGTTTAAGTGTGTTATTGAAATTATAAAACAGTAAATGGTTTCACAGCAAATTTGACAGCAAGTTGAATTTCATAAATTCAATTTTCCATCAGAAGAATTCAAAGTATTTCCCAGTTCTAATAATATTCTTGAGTCTTGATAATATTATTTCATTATCTTATCTTGTGGATGAAAAAATTAACTTTGTATAGAAATTTTAAATTATTTTCTCATTTTAAATAATTTTTAAATTATTTGAGGTAAGAAGAAATGTTATGATGTAAGGGAAACTTGTGGAATACAGGTAATCCAAGAACATTGAAATTATAAAGATAAAACAGAGATACTCTGTCACTGAAGAGAGATTTTCTTTGCAGTCTAATTGGTCCCACACTGCTTTACTTCTTGCTATCTGAATAAGGTGGAAATCACAGAACTGCTTGGTGTCCTGCTCTTAATTTAATTTCATAAATGTGCCTTTAAACAAAAATGATAATGGAGTTCTCTACTGAAGCCTTTAAACATGATAAAAAAACTTATAGTCCTACTGTGACATTAATCAATGGTCATGAATAGTATCTAGTATTTGCAAAATTGATCCTCTTGTAGAAATGTTAAATTTCTGAATCCTCTGTAGAAAATTATAGGGATATTATTTTCTATGAACTTCTAAAAGATGGAGTTTTGCTCTCCTGTGCACAGACTGCTGGAGTCATAGGGATTTTTATTTATTATTGAAGTCCTTTCTTCAGAATTTGCTTTTCTCTAGTATCTTCTTGTATACTGGCTGCCATTACATTTTTCCATACAGTAAGGATGAAAATTGTATTTCTTAGTCTCAAATCACCAGTTTAAACAAAGTTGTGACTATGTGCCAGCCAACAGCTATTTTTCTTTTTTCTATCAAGTCATCTGTCTAAGGTCTCATTCAGCAATCACCTCCCTCAACTTCTTTTACATAAGCTGTGGAAAAGCTCCAGCTATCCCACTGAAGTGGGATTTTTGCTGCTGCATTTGTTTTGACCTCAGCTAGTGAGTTGAATGCACCACATCTGCTCTGACAGAGTATTCAAAGTATTCCAAATGGAGCAAAGAGCTCACAGGCTTCAGTAATGTAGCTAGCAATTATCTATTAGATGGTGTAAACACACATTTTGTAGTGAAGAGAGGTTTCCTATGTTATTTATTACTTTTTATCTAAATAAAGCCAGTAATTGATGGCTTTCTGATCAACTTGTGCCACCAAATTCAAGGCAAGAACTTTTATTGAAACCTGATGAGCTGCTCCTGACTACACCTTGAATCTGAGGAGAAAGGAATAGAAATTCTCCTATGTAAATGATGAGGGAACTGTCTGACTTGCAATATGATCCCAGTGAGTTGTACAGGGTCTCAGTGTGATGATGGTCAGACAAACAGTTGTGAATATATATATATATATATATTTACATTTCAAGGTCCTGCATCTGGGCTGGGGCAATCCCAAGCACAAAGACAAGCTCAGGGATGAAGGGATTGGAATAAAGCCTAAGGGAAAGGATTTACTGGTGGATGAGAGGCTGGACTTGACTCAGTAATGTGCACTGGCAGCCCAGAAAGCCAATGGTATCCTGGGCTGCATCCAAAGCATCATGGCCAGCAGGGTAAGGGACAGGATTCTGCCCCTCTGCTGTGCTCTGGTGAGATTCCACCTGGAATTGTGTCTCGAACTCCTCAACATAAGAAGAATATGGACCTGCTGGGGTGAATCCAGATTATGTCCATGAAGTTGCTCAGAGGACTGGAGCATTTTTTTGGTGACACGCTGTGCAATCTGGAGCCGTTCAGCCTGAAGAAGAGAAGGCTCTGGGGAAATGTGATTGTGGCCTTTCAATACTTAGAGGGAGCTTATAAAAAAGAGGGAGAGAGACATTTTTCCAGAGCCTGGAGTGACAGGACAAGGGGCGATGGTTTTTGTGTTGACCTGACAACTGACAGTCTCCAGGGGCAAGGTGGTATATATAACCTAAATATATATAAGCATATAAGCACAAGGCTTATATGACATCAGATGCATCAAAGAGCAGAATTGTTTCTCTGATACTTGAGGATTTCCAGCTTCATTAGCTTTGTTTTATCTCGCATAAGTACAAACTTGACTAGTTACAATAGAATAATTCTGTTTAGCGCGTTGCAGGTGAAGTTTTGAGGAGTTGACCTACACTCCATTGGGTCTACACTTTGAGTATACATTATGTGGAGAGGTACTCCCCCCCAGTACTAAAATGACCTCTTTAGGATTGCATCTCTTTTTTTCTCCTTGCTTTATACAACTACTACTTTATACAATGGTAGAAAGGAAAAAGTGATCACTCTCAAGTATTAATTAATTATAAACATTTAATTGAATTGCCATTAATTTTTCTCTGTCCTCCTAACCATCTAATTCTCTTAGTTAGAATCTCCTGGCATATGTAAAATATGCACAGCAGAAAAAACTTCTGCAGACATTTGAAGATATATCAGGAGGTAACTCTGCCATAAAGGTTGCATTAAGCTTTTCAATTAAAACAGACATAAATTTCTCTATTTCACACTTTAATGATCAAATGTAATCTTCAAAGTTTCTAATAGCCATTAATTTTTTCTAGAACATTTATAAGCTAAAACAAACTGTTCCATTAGTAGCAGAACTAATGAAACTTGCTTTCCTATTGTCACCAGTCCTTGCACACCAGCCCACACTCCTATGCAACCATCGCAGCAGGAGTGTAGCTTGTCTGGAGACCTTTACCTGATAAAGGAGTCTTATTTTTCTTCCTGTATGTTGCTCCTTCTCCTTGGAAAAGATTTGGACTAAGCTCTTTCTGATTTTCCACTACTAAAAGAATAAATACTGTCTTCTCCCTAGAAGTAAGTTTCTAATGGGGAAGCAAGGGAAATTAATACTTTAATATCCTTAAAAACTTGTCCACTTTCAAATATGAATGAAATAAGCTCATTGAGGGGGCAGTGCAAGTATTAGCACTTGATTTTTACTTTTTAAGAAAGCTCATTAAATTTGATACGCTCTATAAAAATTGAGATGGAACCTGGTTTTGAAATGCAGCTTTAAGTGCATTGCTTTACTTTATATATGGGCTAAGAGTTGCTAAGATAAAATTCTAGCTCTGTGAAACAATACAAGTTTTCTGTTCTATGTCAAGTGGAGAGAATTGGATGCCTTAGGAGGGCTTTCAGTTCAGCTGATTTTAATGTTGCTGAAGATTTGCTTTGAGATGAAATTAACCCTGACTTACTCACCTCTGACTCAAGAGGTTGTCTGTGGTGAATGATTCAGATACTGATATTTAGTCAAACATGTATATCTACAGCCATTTATGAGCTGTTGTTTGCTTCTTAAAATTAAAAAAAAAAAAATCCACTCAACGTCATCTCTGTAAGCTGAATCCAGAAATATTTGTGTAACAAATCTGTTGTAGTTAAGGTTGAAATGAAGTTCTGAATTTGGGAGACACATCTGGAGTGCTGTTTGAGAATAGATCTGTGAGTGAGGTTCATGTTGATGGGACTTGACCACAGCCATTTTTGTAGGAAGAAGTTCTTGTGAAACAGGTAGTGCTTCTGTGAGGTCTTCATGTTAGGGTTGCATGATTCTTGGCAATGATTCCTAGTTCAGGTTGTTGGGGCAGCACTGATGATTAGTCTGTTTTACTAAAACCCCATGAAACCACTTTTTTTCTGTTACATTCAGAAACTAGAGGTGTCTTCAACCTTAAAGAGTTATTTTTAATTCACAGTTTAGTTCTATTTCTTTGATTTGAAAACATGGGATTTTAAATTAAGGAGGTAATAAAACTACAGTGGTATTCTAATTTTTCTAGAGATTATTCTTAATTTGCAGAAATAACATTATTTGCAGGTAAATGCAATGAATGTGGTCTCCCAGAACACCAATTTAAGGGTCCCTTTTGGGCTTTTTGCTGTGTCTTTTTTCTGTCCTCTATTTTGTCATGTCACACCTTTCCCCTGATGTATTCAATCATAACTGAACAGAAGCTTATTTCAGTTTCTTACAAAAATCACAAGCAGGAGGGGTTATAGTCTGAAGGAAGGGATAGGAGGGAATCTACTGCACCTGGTGCCTTGCAGCACACCTGGTGTGAAGCCCACATGAGTGTGGGTGTTGTTGAAACTGAAATTTCTCCAAGAAACTTATTTCTGCCTGAATCAGTGACTCTTTTAATTCAAATAACAGTTTGTGCTGTGGTACTTACTGAAAATCATCAGTGAGTGCATGTGAAGTAAACTGATAAAAAATCAAGGTTTCAAAAGACAGAACGATGAACGAATTCGTTTTCCTGAAGCCTCTGCACTGTGAAATAAAAGTGGTGGAACAACTGGCTTAAGTTAGCTTCCAACAATTTGTAGATACACACTGCTGTGTATGCAGTTGCTATTTTCTCTGTGAATTTTTGTTTCTTGAAACAATACAGCAATTAACAGTGATAATGCAGGGGAGGGGAGAAGAGTTCTGGTTTTGTTTAACAAAAACCATCCTTTATTACCCTGGCAGGTGCATGAGCCATTTTGTCACAAAGTTTTCTTTGAAAATGAATCAGCACATTCTGTTCTTTGCAGAAGGCAAGTATGATTTGGAAGATAAAAGCAGTTGCATATAAAATACCTCAATTTACATTCAGGCATTGTTGATTGGGTGAGTACGTGAAAGAAATCTTCTTTACAATATGTATTTCAAAACTGAGGGAAGAAAAGCAATCCTACCCGTGGATTTAAAATATGCTCATTAGTGTTGAAGAAGGAAGTAAATTAAAACAATTATGAAGTTTTAAATTCTCTTAAACTTCATTTGCTATGAATGCAATTGTTTCAATGCAATCTCTGATCACAGTGCTCAGATGGGAATTTAAGATTTTAAAACTTCAAGATGGATGGGACATGAAATCTTGTGTTTCTGACAAACTCTTGCCAGACATAGATACAAATGAGATTAGATATTTAGATCTGGAGAGTGAAATGCTTGAACAGAAGATATCCCAGACTCTGGGAGGAGAGAGATTGGAAGAGATTTTTTACTTGGATGCCACTCTCAGACAAAAATATAGGCTGAGATTTTGAGATTTAGAACTGTGTGTGATTAAAGAATAGGAATTGTAATTTCTTTTAGCACTTGCTAGAAGGGAATGATTGGAAGTTAGGTGATGACTGTTCTTCCTTTGGTAGTGAATCCTAATACCATGTTTTTTCCCTTATCAGAAGGGCAAGGAGGGGAATGCAGGAGCTACAACAGAACTGGTGACTAGGATAGCACTCCAGTTGTTGACTCACTAATTCCAAATGTTTATTTTGAAATTAAAAGCCTCCTATGCTCATTAATATTCTACTTGGATGTTTTAAAGAATGTCTTTCAGTGTCAGAAACTAATAGCAATATAAGAAAACACAAAAAGTATGTCTGTTATATTTAAATTGTTCAGCATTGTTAATATTGTTAGCACTGCCACTTGAGGATATGCCATGAATTCCTGGCCACAGGTTGGAAAAGGTGCCTATTTCCTTTTACTTTCCAGATGAATCAAAGTCTCACTTTCATCAGGTTTTCTCCATCAGTTGTCAACTTTTAAGACGTTGTGATTTTGGTTTGAATTAGCTGGTGGCATCTTACACTGGTCTGTAACTCAAGGCATTTTTCAACCCTCTTTCAATTCCATGCATATATTCAATGTCTTGGTGATAATTCTAAGCCAGATTGCAAAATTATTTATTTTTCAATGGCTCCCTGAAATCAATGTGAATTTTGATATTTACCTGCAAGATAATTATTATCAGGTTATATGGAAGAAAAACTTCAGTACTGTCCAGACAATATTAACATGTCGATTAAACATTTTAACTTTTTTTTTGTTACCTAAATCTAGTTAATCTAATTTATGCAGAATGTGTTTATAAAGCTGACTTTTTAAACTTCATTTTCTCTTTCTATTTGTAAGAAGTGCAAGGTAACTCATAACAAATCCCTGGGACATCTAAAAATCTGGTTAAGGGGAAAAACTGCTGAAAGTACTGGCTTTAAAATGTCCAAGCATTGATATTCAGCATCTTTATTAGTATTCCTTTGCAATCCTTAATCCATTTTTATTGAAATAATAGGAAAATAATTTATTTCCTTAGGGGTAACCTAATATCTGTTATCTCCCATAACCATTAACTAATAAGAAAATACTCAGCTAGCTAATGTAACACTATAATATGTTTAGAAACACTATGTTTATATAGTTCAAATTCCACTGTGGTTGTCCTAGTTTAAAATAAGTAAATTATTATTTTGTCACACAATTTGTAACCACATTTTATGTGTAAAACACATGTAAGGGATGTTTGCATGTTAAACATGGCAATAATTCATCATGCTACAGAATCAACCCTTCAGATTGTATTTTTTGATTGAAAATTTACTTCTCAGCCACAAGAAATTTAAATATTATTTCTCCCTTTGAAAAAGGCAGACCAGAACGGGGAATTGCAGTGGTCTCTTCTTTGGCTAGAATGGATCTGTGCTTTGATGTTTCTTGGGTCTAAGTGGAAGTTTTACTACTGCCTCCATAGGTGAAAATTAATTATATTCATCTGCTATAGAGACAGTTTAAAATTGCTTGTGCTATAAGCAAATTAGTACTCTTTATTTGTAATGTAAAAAACAAAACAAATAATCTAAACAATTTTAAATTTCTGCATGTTGTGATTAAGGAAACATATTTCCTTCAATTAAGAATCAAAATGTTTCTTGTGGTATCTAACAAGGTAGATATAAGGAAAGTTTAGTTTCCCACATAATATTTTAAAAATATCAGTTTTACAGCTGAAATGCATATGTAGCTTTTTCCTTTTTATTTCTGTGTAGTACTACTGAGTATCATCACCAAATGTATAATTCTTTTGAGCCTCTGCATAATCATTTACAAGCCTCTGTATGTTCTTGGCCTCTGATCAAATTGATGCAATTAATAGTTGCATCTTTGAAGAATTTGATACCTTCAGAAACCATTTTAATTACAGAATGGAAAAATTATCCATCAGTACATTTGTTTACATAGGCGTGCAACAGTTAAAATATGTATTTTTGGGTATTTAATATCATTGCAGATTTTTCCAAACATATTTAACTTGTTGACCTGCTCGCTGAATAGTCAAGCAGTAGAAAATTTCAGTTAAATGTAGTAATTATTGCACATTGCATTTGTCACCAGTAGAACAAAGTAATCAAGATTTTGCTTTTATGCCACAGCTGAAAAACACCCACACTGCTGCTGAGCACATTTAACTTTAAACAACTGTGTCTGAAGCAGGCAGAAAAATTCCTGGCATGCTCATTCTCTTTGTATTGCCTCTTCATTCATCTTACTGCCTTTGCATTGTTCTACTTCATGCACTTTATGCATTGAGTGCTACTTAATATTGAGAATGTGAACTCAACAAAATTTATGAGAGCAAGAATACAGAGGTGTACCTGACAGATAAGACATAACATAGTGTATTTGGACATAAAAAAGCAATTATTAGTAACTATTGTATTTGCATATTCTATTTGTTAATTATTTTTGACATGTTATAGGAGAGTGCTACTTTAAGAAGAGTTAATGTGCTCTGAGACTTGTGACTACAGCACTGTTTTGAGGAACATTTCTGAAATGTGTGCATAGTCTGACTTTTAAAATAGCCTTAAACCTAAGAAATGGACTTGGTATGTATGTCCCATTACTTAAAGTCTCTACAGAATAAAACAGTGGTCTATTTGTTTAGACAACCAGAAATCTTCTCTGTGGAGATACATACAACTTATTGGCTAAGCATATAAATATTTTCTACAACTATTTTGGATTTTTTCTTATTCTTAGTATTGACAAATGGAGTCCTGAAACACATTGTACCCCCAGATTTTTTTCTATGAACCTTGCATTGATGAGCGATCTCCAGATTCCTCTTAGGTAGGAGGAATTTGTTGCACTTTGTTGCATAAGAGAGAGCTTTATTTACAATTCTATCTCTAACTGTTTAATTGTCTCAGGAAGAACCAAGTGGCACCGCTGATACTACAGAGCAGAGTATTTCCTTCTCTCCTTCCTCTTTTCAGCGTCCCTGCACTGTCACAAGAGGAATTGGATAAACATTGGAATCTTCACTCTTGTTAAATGTCTCTCTGAAAGCAAACTTAATTTTGTGCAGACTGGAAGCATATGTTTGCTTTCTGAAGACATGGAAGCGAAATCACTTTTTAATGTGAGTACTAAATCTATGAAGTCTGTCAAGTGAGCTGCGTTGCATTATCTTGAAAGCTGCTGTCACACATTCATGAAGGTGAAGACCTGTGCGTCTAATTTCATCAAACAGATTTTTATGTCCACGAGGTGCTAAGCTCAGAAGTGTGAGTGGCAGGCACATGGGGCAGACAGGATTTGGAATACTGTACAGGCAAAAGTAATTTTGGAAGACCTTTTGAATCTGTATATGGAAGCATACAAATTTATCATAAACTGTTCAGAACACAGTGCTAATAAGTTTCAGATCAGGTCATCAGCCAAATCTGAACCCTTCAGCAGATTGGAACATCTATTATTTTGCTTTCCTTTCTCAAGTGTTTCACTAGCAAGGACTGAACAGTCATATAAAAGTAAAAATATCTGTGTCTTCAAGGTGAGTTTAAGTAATTTTAATAAACTGTCAAATATCTTGTAGAAAACTGTGTTGCTTTTATGACCAATGAAGCTTTCAGTGAAGCTGAGTATTTGTAGAATTTATTTTAAGAAATGCAAACTTTTGCCACTTTCTCTTAGTAGTTGGAGCATATTGAAACTGTTTTTAAAAATAACTTACCAGGAAATAGCAATATTTATTGAACTTTACAGACTGGTATAATCTTATCTAAAGCACTTAATAAGGAAATCTTTGTTTTCCAAATTATAATGGGCTTGAATTTAAGCAAGTACAGCATTTGGTGCAAATCTGTTGTTCTTTCAGGACTCTCACACTGGCTTTGTCTCTGCTGTTTTCAAAACTTCAGTGCTTCACTGTTAACAATGAAAGAAATGTCAGAATTTCAGGAAGGGCAACTGAATACAGTTGATATTTTCATGAATACAGAAAAAGGTTCAAACATGGATCCTTAAGTTAAGGTTTAAACCCACTTTTGTAGACATCTAAAGTTAGGACTAGAAACATAATTGATAATGAGATTCACAGTGTGTAACATCAGATGACAGGATCCCATCTGTTCATTCGTATTTCACAGGTCACTGACTGACAGAAATTCACTAGATTGTAATCAGTGTTTGATAGACATGTCTGATCAAGAAGGCATAAAATATTGATGTGAAAATGCTAAGAAATCAGCATTTGCCACTTATTTGTTTAGCTTGTTTCAAATCCTATCCATGTCTGATTTAAAAGATCCTTACTTTTAAATTGAAATACTTTGATATGTTCCTCAAGACTACATCAACACTGAATGCTCAAAGTGCTGAGGAGTTAGGATGATCTTCCTAAAAGGCATCTCCCAAAAAAAAAGAGTTGGATATTTGGATGAGGATGAAGAATGTTGAGAGCTGGGTCTGTAGGGGTGTAGAGTATCTTTGCAGAGCATCTAAACTTGATCCTAAATTCTGGCACTAAACCCCTGTGCAAGAACATAATAATGTTGTTTTATGAAGATGTTTGTAAATGTTTTTATGCCATCTTTAGGAGAGACTACATTGGAAATGCTTTTTATTTTAATGTAGATACACCTTTTTCATGTGGAGTATGAAATATTTTGCTTCTAGTCATAACAGGATATTGCATGTCCTGATGTTTTACCCAGATCTAAGAAAGGGACAGTTAGATAAAGGACAACTTTACCAAAATCATTGACCTTACCAAAATCAAAGGCTAACTCTTTGGGAGTAAGCTGTTCTATTTCAAAATCTGGCTGTCTAACCTGAAGATGTTTCTTTTTCTTCTTTTGAGACTTTCATTTTTATCAGATTATGATTTTTACTTATATCTTTTAAAAGATTCAGAATATCTGGGGAAAAAAAGCTAGCAAAAAGCACCAAAACAAATAACACTGTTTATAATGCTGCTTTGCTATGTGTTATCAACACTTTGACAACATGAGTAATGTATTAAAAAATGTTTAGGTAATACCAGAGGGACTATTGTAAGAAAATAAGAAAAAATATCTGATAGTCTTCTAATATGAAAGTACTTTGTAACTTATTTCAAATAATAGGAAAGTTTAATCTACAAATTACAAAAACTAACTATTGCTTAGGTGCATTACATTTCTTAATGTGTTCTCATTTAGTGACAGGCTTTTGAATCTAAGATGTTAGACAACTACATCTCCTGCTTTTGTTGTAAAGAAATAGAATGTTCTTGTGCATTCAAGGTATAAAATTGCCCTTTGTATAGCATAGGTTAAGCAGTTTCCTGATTTTGAGGGTTCCATAAATCTTTTTAAGCCAAGGTACTGGTGAGCCAGTGTCCGTACATGATTGTTTTAAAGCTACTGCACATTGCTAGCTAAAATTCTTCCATTACACTGGGAACTAAAGAAACTTGTTTAAAGACTGCTTATTGCCATCTTCTAGCATAGAGAGTATTAATTTGCCATTGAAAAAGGGATTAAAAAGTACAATGATTTGTCATCATCTCAAGATTAGCAGTTAAATTAAGTCTTGTGTGAAGAAAAAGGGATTTGGGGACAATACTGGAAGAGATATAAAAGCATGAAATGGGTCATAAAGCAGTGGAAGTTATATATGGTACTTACTGGTCACTATGAAGTAGGATGAAAATAAACTGGTTTTTTACATTTAGCATCAAGAGTTTTTAATAATGAAATGGTTTCTTATTTTCCCAAGTATGTATCAGTGAAAGAAATTATCTAGAAAAACAGCTTGGGACATCTTAGTAACTGAAGGCCTAAGAGGAATCCTTTCCCAAGGAAAGCTATTTATTCACAGGCTGAGGATTTCAATCAAAGGAGGGATGTCAGCCCTTGCTCTAGTTTCCCTGGGCAGCTACAGCTTTGCTGAGAGGTTACAGAAGGGCCCTTGGCAGCATTTTGTCTAGACTTCTTTGCCTAGCTCAGCCTCTTAACAGAGGGTCTCTATTTTCAGGTTCTGCAGTTCTTATACACTGTTTAAGAAGATAATTTAACATTTTATATTACTATTCTTAATAAGACAGGTATGAACTTCATCTACCCTTGTGATGATTATAGTTTTCAAAGTTTCAATCAAAGGAAGCAAGCAAGATACATTTATTACCATTTTGGAAATTTTAAAATTTTACTCTTGCATTTCCCATCCTTGAATCTTTACTGACAGTGTGATCTGATCTTTAATGCACCTTCACCGAAAAAGCTAGTTATGCATAAGAAATTTGTCATGTAACTCAGATAACTAATTGCTTATATCAAGGCAGCTGGCCCACAGGAATTTTTGTCTTTGTTTTTCCTGTTGAATTTTTTTAAATTTTCTTTTATCTAGTCTAGTTTATATTAAATTAAATGGGGCTCTAATGCTTCTTTCTGTATCTACTTTGTTTCTCTCAATGTTCACCACTTTTACTGGAAGATGGTCTAAGAATCTCCTTCTTTTTCAGGTTTCCTGAGCCACTTTCAAATTAATTAGGCAGTGTAATTTTTCCTTGTGCATCTCCACACCTGATCCCTATTTTGACAATTTTTATACAGGCTGTGTAACACTTTTGAATAAAAGCATAGAAGTATTTTAGGTTAGAGATATCAGGATAGATTCTCTAAAACAGGACATAGGACCTGCAGACCTCTTGCCTGTCTTTTTTTCCTAGCAGACTTTTCTTTTTGACTTAGCCCTAAGATGTGATTGATGTTGGACTGTTGAAATGCCTTAAATCAATTGTCTCATTTAAATGCTATACTCTGGAAATACTGACAACATTCAAAAGGCAGAGCTTTTTTGACCTGAAAGCTAAAGTATAATATTTTGTTGGCCCAATAAAAGGTATTCCATTATCTACCTTGTCAGTAGACACTGACATTCATAGTGCTTGGCCCTTATCCTAGGATACATAAAATGCTTTTGGTAAATTACTTATGAAAAGGCTGGGTAGACAACAGCCACAGTGACAGCAGCATATCTCTTTTCCCTGCCTCATTCAAACAGGAGCAATGGTGTGTTTGGTTTTTCCAGTACAGGGTGTTTCAGGATGATTGCTGTAATTGAATCTGGTAGCAGACACATTTGTGCCTTTGCAGATGGTGTAAAATAGCATTTAATGTTTTCTGTCATGAGTCTCTTGCAGCGGCCCCCACCTCTTCCCATCCAGAGGAATGGATTACCCAGCTGAGGTAATGGTGTTTATGTTTGTGAAGGAGTTAGCCAACTGCACATCAGACCAGCTTTTTTATATGATTATTGCCTTCCCATAGAATGTCAAGACAAAGTTGGGGATTTAGCACTGTCTAGACTGTGTTCTCAAAGCCATTCCTTGATAGCCAGCGTTTCAAAGTGGAAACATTGTCCCAAAAGTTGGCTCAGGTAAAACAGAGGTTTCTGCAGGAGAGTAGGGAAGGGACAGAGAGTTCCCTGGCTCTGGCCCAATGCAGTTCAGGAATATTCTGAACCAGTCATGAGCAGGGCTTAAAGTTCAGCACCACTCACTAAAGAAAATCCAAATCTGGGCCCCACTAAAATAAAACATTCTCTAGCTATTCCTCTGGAAAGTGAGTGAAAGATTGGACACTGTTTATGCTGCCAATGAGTATAAATTCAGGAACTGTGAAAAATGCTTGCATGCTACAATGAACTTTTTTTTTACAGGTCCAGGGAAGCGATGTCATTTCAGTATAGGCTATGCAGATTTGAACTGATATATGGAATTTCTCTATCCTCATCCCTGAAAATCTACACCCTAACCATCAAAATCTGAGGGCAGAGAAGGATGTGAAAGCTAATTGATTAGCTGCTGAGAAATGCTGCATTTCAATAGGTTGCAAAGAATAGAGTGATTTAGGTTGGAAAAGACCTTTAAAATCATTGAGTCCAACTGTTAACCTAGCATCCCCAAGTATATCTCTAAATGATGCCCCTAAGTGCCACATCTATGCATTCTTTAAATACATCAAGGGATGGTGACTCCACCACTTCCCTGTGCAGCTTGATAACCTTTTTGACAAATAAATTTTTCATAATATCCAAGATAAGCCTGGATGATAGTGTATTCCCACTGGAGCACTGTCTGGGCAGCTGGATCAGTTGTGGTGGGTGCAGAGCTTGGTGGGGCAGTGGCTTTCTGCTTTGTGGGTAACAGTGCTCCTTGGTTGAGCTGTCTGGGCTTCAGTGCTCTTCCTGTGCCCCTTTCTGCTCAAGGTGTCAATCCATGCCCTTGCTGATGCAACACACCCTGGCTATGAGCATTCCCCAAGGACTTTTATATGGTTGGGGTGCTTGGTTGCCATGGCTTCTGGCCTCACCCTGGTCTCATTTGCCACTGTGGCACAGGCTGTGAGCTCCTGGCAGGTGTGTCTGCTCCCCTGATATTCCCCTAACACTCCCACGTGCACCATACTAGAGCTTCCCACTGCAGCAACTGAGAATAAATCTCACCGGGAGAAAAAAATCTACCTTTTTAAATCTCCCAAGTTTTTAAGTATAGGTACAGATGATGTACTTGCTTTTCAGAAGGTATTAGTATTATAGGTAAGATATTTTTGACCTATTTTGTGGTTTTTTTGTTTTTCGTTTGTTTGAGTTTTTCCTGAAGACATTTTTGTTTCTTTTCCCCCCTCTACATATTTTAATTATACAAGTGAAAATTATATAGAACTTTAAACTCTTGCACTCACAGAAACTGGCTGATCATGCATGTTGTGGGTCTTATTGGGTGGGAAATGTAAAAACTCTTTTAGTACACAGATGTTCATCTAAATGACAGGAACAGCCTTTAAAATAAGGCAGGTGCTGTATAAATGATTCCTATGTCCTGAAGTTCAGGAGTATTGAGTATTAGTAAGAAGTTTTTATTAGGGATCTTAGAAAGAAGTGGGAATTAATTGAAATACTACTCAGAAAACATGGCAGAATGAGTTCATATAATAATGATGGAAAATAGTCTGGGTCCTGAAGAAACCTTGATGTGCCTTCAAAATCTTGGATCTAATTCAGTTTTGTAGGTTGGAATGTCACGAACACTAAAAAGGGAACCTGTAATCTATGTGGGATACCATTTGAATACAAAAGAAAGGTTGTGACTTTCCTTTTATCTTCTCTTTCAGGCCTTTCCCAATAACTCTGCAAGAATGCAGAATGAATCAGAACAGTCATTTACATTTCATTTGAATGCAGGTAGTACGTTTTGTGCCAAAGCCTTGGACTTACCTCTTACAGCAGAATATAACTTTGGAACATCGGTACAGAAAGATCAAGCCTGTAGCAAGTAATTATTAGAAAATACTCATTTGTTCATGTTTTATTTCTTCAATCCAACTAGCTATTTTTCTGTTTTCCACCTCTTACAAATATGGGGGAGAGTCTCGGTTCTTTTTTACTTAGAGAAGCAAAATATTAGCTGTTATTCCTCTTTGGTGTAAGAAATGCTCTAGGGAGAATTTCAATATGTATTTTAACAGACCAAAATCTTAGGGAGGAATGTTTACTGCAGAAGAAAAAAAGAAAAAGAAAACCTTGACTGCACTGCATAAAATGCCTCTTTCTGGTAAGCTGCTGGGAATTTTTTTTTAAACAAACAAAAAAAAAGTACTCTTACCTGACATATCAGGTGAGAAGGTTTGTCATCTCAAAAGTGGTAGATGAAATTATAAAAAAATATGTATACAGTGGGACATTTTGCTTCATTGTGAAGGTTGAAAGGAAGAAGATGATATTTTTGTCCTTTAGAATAATCAAATAAGATGTTTGATGTAGCAGGAATGCTATGACTAATTCAAGCCAGTGATCATTCATGTAAAAGTTTTCTTTTCATGGAAGGCCATTTTGAAAAAGAAAAACACAAATAAAAAGAACAAACCTAGGAGCATAGACCAACCTTTCTGATGCATGAGTGGGAATAAGAAAAAAAATTGTGTAAAAAGAATGCTTTTCTTAAGGAGAATTCTGTTCCTGTTAGAATTTTAAAAAAAGATTTCAGTTTGGACAATGATTTTCATTTTATGCTATTACATTTAACAATTTCATGTGGAAGTTTTCCTCTTGTATGTTCACGTATTTATAAATAAATTTGAAAAATACTAATGGAAGCCTAGGTTACTTCTGAAAAATGCACCTGGACATGAGGATGTGTTGTTGAGGTTATCAGTCCACTGTGAACTATTGGTTCCCTTCTGTGCTAGAACAGACTCCATGGGTGCAAAAGCAGGGATCTATCAATGAAGAAATTAAATGGCTACAATGGAGCACACTAAAAATTTGGTTCAATAAGAAATAAGAACATTTTAACTCTTTGAGGGGAAGAAAAAAGTAAAAACTTAACAATAATTTTTTTTCCACTTTAGAGAGAGATTTAAGAAACCCAGTCAATTTGGTGTTTATTTTAATATGGAGCAAATTAAAAGGTAAATCAATTACAGTAAAGAAGTACCTAGCAATTGGTACTGGGATTTCTGCAACTAAGTAGCTTATTGAAGTAGCAGAAATATGTGAACTACTAAAGAAAGGTAGAATACAGGCAGATGTGTTTCAACAACAAGGAGTACATTGCTGCTTTTCAGTTTTCTTGAGGCAGGCAATTAAATATGATCATCAAGAAGCATGACAAGCCTTTAATGCTTGAGCCTTATGTTAAGATTCATAGATCAAATAGAGCAAAGTTGGATAACTGGGTCAGGTGTGTGGCCTGTGTTATGGTCAAATATTTGATCGCAAGTCACTTGTTTAGCCTGAATATTTGTGGCTCTTCTGTAAAAGCTGTTTTCTTACTGGTCCTTTAATCCATACTGCCAAAGGTCTCTTAAACTTCAATTTATATACAGCTAGGTTGTTCAGAGAATTTAAGCTTTTTAGGAATCCCTGAACACTTATGTTTTAATTCCCTCAAAATCATCCATCCATCTCCTTGGCAGTTTTGAAGTAAGACTATATTCTGTACTTTGCTAGCTGGAGCTGGGACGGACTTGGGATCAAGTTACATGGCTCTTTGACAATGTGGTGGTTTAGGTTTTGGGGCAGAAACAAGGAAGGGCCATCACAGAGCAGTAAGGAGACAAGGGTTGCCTGAATGTCCAGGCAAATGCAGTGCATTTTCCCTGAGCAAATGTTTGTTGCCAAGGTGATTGGTGCCATGTCTGCTGTTTGGATCTTGGGTAGCAGTAAGCAGATCTCTTACCACACATGCTTATTGGCCACGTGCATCACAGCCATCTCTGTGCTATCAACATGGCATAGAATGGGAGCTTTGTGGATGGCAATCCATATGTAATCCCTGTGCAGAGCATATGGACTGGCAAGCAATGCTAACACACATTTGTCCTCCTATGCTATGTTTTGTCAATATAGATGATACAGTCTGCTTGTCAGTGACTAAAGAGGATAAAACCATGTTCTTTGATTGATTTATTTATTACTCAACTACAACAACAACAACAAAATTATTGCAGACAAAGTTTTCTTTTGGGGTGGGTTTGTTTGATACCAGTATTGAGGGTTTCATCTTAGCAAGGACATTGCCACATTTTTGTACACAGTATATATATATATATATATATATATATATATGTCTGGCTGTCTATGGAGTCATTGTGGGCCTGATAGGTCGCAATTTAGTGGCAGTCAAAAGTCTCTGTCATAATTTAATTTCATCTAGCATGGTCTGTATAATAATTGAATTTAGTTTTCAAATGAAGAGGTTTGGCTAGTTTTCATCATAATGTGGAAATCTTTTAACTGCACTACAAATAGAAGAAAGTTCCTCACTTTTTTTCGGACTGAAAACTCAGCAGGGAAGAATGTTTTTTGAAGTGGTAAGAACTAAATAGTCTGTGCCATCTTTACTCACCCTAGTAAGATTAATTTCTTGCAGATCTGATCATTATGCATCCCAAGGTGGGCTATCAGTTCCAAAGGAAACCAGAAGGAATGAATAAGTCAGCTTCACTTCCTTGCAACATCTGGGTTTCTAGTGCCCTTGTTAGCTAAATCAGAAATGTCACAGAAGTCTTAAGTCATGACAATGCTTCCCCCTAAAAATTGCAGAAAATCACTTGCTTTTATAATGGAATGCCATTTGTGGTGTGGGCTGTGCTTTCCAGATGTGGCTTGAAACAATTTTCATAGCAGTTGAAGTGTCTATTTATTGAGTGTAAAGGAACTGGAGGCCAAATGCATTACATCTTTTCAGCTGAATTCAATTTGTGATTCTAGAATGGAGATTAGGCTTTTACTAATAAAGCTTGTAGTGAGCCTTAGAACAGAAAAGATAACCACATTGCTCTTTTTGCTACTCATTTCTGGGACTGAAATGTGTCTGAACTTTTTCAAAGGTGCAGAACAGCACTTTGGGATATTTTGAATAGTCTATTCTTCTTAATGGGCTTTAAAAAAATACCTATTCTGGATGTTTTTCAAGTTGAAGCCTATTTCAGCTTTTATCTAGCACTTTGCTTTTACTCTACTCCTACATTGTTATAGCCAGAAACTCCATATATCTGTGTTTCAGGGGAAGGCAGATGAAATATCTGCTTTGGGCTGTTTTGTTGCCTTTTTTTTTTGTTTGTTTTTTTGTGGGTTTTTTTGTTTGTTTGTTTGTTTTTTGTTTTGTTTTTGGTTTGTTTTATTTTTACCTAAGGCTTCACTTTTTTTGTTAGAGTACCATGGCTTAAATTTTACTTATTTGAACATTTCTTATTGCCAAAGCCACTCTTCAAATTGAATCCTCATTTTGAAGTCTTAGTAGCAGAGCCTCATATGGCTGTAGGTGGCAGATATTTTGATGAAGCACTGACCACTTTGTCAGGAGAGCATTGTCTCTGCTCAGGTTTAAGATTCCATTCATCCTGCTGGGAGTGTTCTCATCTCTTCTTGAAGGAAAAATGGAGTTATAGGAAAGAGACAATATCCTCTGTGACTGTAAATCATAGTAGGATTGATTTTGGAGGGAGGATGAGATGGGGAGACAATGGTATAAAGGTATAACAGGTAAGATATTTGGCCATAACAGGCAGACAAAATGGAATTTTTTGCAGTCCAGTACTATATATTGCCTCCTTCAGGAACGATCTTTCTCACACAAAGGTGGCATCTGCAAGAGTTTGTACATGTCCAGCCTGCAGGTACTGCAGTGGGTGAGGAAACTGTGGGGAGAGGATGCACTTAAACCTATCTGCCACGAATATTCTGCCCCAAATGTGCCCCTGGGGAGACAGTGAGAGCTCAATGCACTAGAAAATGCTAGTGGGTTGAATTAAAGTCAGGAAAATGTGATTTTCTCATCAAATTTTGTCAACCTGTAGAGAAAGGCATCAGTATTCCATCTGAGCTGATAACAGGTTTAAAAGATGTAGTATAATCAGTGCTGCCAGGAGACAGCATAGACACATCATTCCTTGTGTGCTGCTGTAGAATAGAAATTACATTGTCCCAAAGGACTCTGTTGAAATAGAACTTTGAACTTTTTCCTTTATGAAAAGTTGTGATACTTGGAGATCAGTGAACCAAAAGGTTGGTTTTTTTTCTTTTTTATTTTTTCATATTTATCTGAGGAAGTCAGAGAAGTTTTAGTATAGTAATGTTTCCTGGGGAGATCTTGAAGGTGGCCTCATACTCTAATGCCTGCAGCAGGAAGCAACAACCTAAACAGCCTCAGGGAAGGCTTTTGAATGGACTCCAGGATACCCAGTAGGCTGTGTTTGGAGAATTTGTCTTGATTTTACCGAAGCTAAAGTAAGGAAAGAAAAAATTTAAAGGAAATTTTCCCAGTGTAGGTCTTTGACAGAATCTTCTATATGTCTTACTCTCCAGTCTCTGCTGAATGAATAGTGAGAGGACTGACACTGTCAGTTGGGATGCATGCAGAAATAAATAACAAAATGTTGAAAAGAAACAGTTTTATATACTTTAGTTAGAGATCACAAAAGTTACAGAATCACATGAGGTATGCAAATCTTCACAACTTCTTGGAAGAAGAATTGGCTGGGGACTTTTTCGTTAGGTCCATTTATATGTCTGACTCATTTTTAGGATTAAAACAATCTAAAATTTTAAACCCACAGCATCCTTTTAATGCCGTGTTACTGTGGAATACTGCTTTTGCATAAGTGGTGTAAGCATTGCTGAAAAGCCAGGAAATGTTTCAGCTCTGCAAGTTGGATCCTTAAATGGTGACTCACAAAATTTTTTAAGTGTCTGAGAGTCTTTTATAGGTTTGCACAGAATCAGCTCTTGTTATGAGAGAAACATGAAGCCATAAATAAGCTTAAATGTTATTTAAAAAACAAATCAGAACTTAATAATGGAAAGAGGTATGATTTCTCATTCTTCCTAAAATGGAAAAAAATTAGTAGAAATTTTTCCTTGCAAGCTCTGTTAGAATTGAGGAGGGTGGAAAACTTTAAAATTTTTGATACTTTATCCACATATTGTAATGATTTCTGCATGCACTGATCATAAATTGTTAGTTCTATTTACAGAAATGTAATCTTCCTACATATTTGGTATAGAACAATTTGATTCTGTGTGAGGATAAGGAGGGTTGATCAAATGAGTGTAAGTTATGTTGACAGCAAATAAGGGACAACTTGTAATTGAACAGTCCTGGAAGCATGGCATCAGTTCTTACATGACAGGGAAAGCAACATGAACACTTCCTTGTTTTCCATGTCTGCCTCTTTGCATGAATTTTGATTAATTCATCAGCAATGGAATTCTGTAAGAAGCGTCTCACTGCCTATCAGAGAAAGCTATTGCTCAAGATGGCAGTGCCAGGCAAAATGGACATGGATTTCTCTCCTTTCTCAAATTATGAACTTCTGATGATGCCTGCTATTTTGTTAGAAGGGATTATGTTTCTGATATTTCTGGGAGCCCAGAGGATGATCCTAAATACCTCAAAGAGGCTCAGACACCAAGTTACTCTCTCTGAGTTGAAGAGCGATGAATTCTTGATCAACAAGAACCAGATGTCAGTTTTTCCTGATGCACTGCACACACAAAATTAATACCTGCTTGCAAAGTCTCCCTCCTTTCTCACAGCTGTTATTAGATTAACAGGCATCCTCACAGAGAAAAATGGACCATTTTATGCCACATCATGGTGTGTTAGAAAACTTCGGTAAGATGGCATTAAAAAGCCTGGAATTAGCTACTCATCTGGGACCTTCAGAAATCCAACGGCTGGCAGAGTTGACCTTGCCCTAGGTAGGTGCAGGTGTGGCATGTTAATGTCTGGTTCAGAGCTTAGGACTGAATTAGAGCTAATCACTGCAGACAGCATAGCAGGATGGAGAGAACAAATGGTGACATACAAATAGAGCAAAAGAAAATTGTGCTAAGGAAGGAAGGAATAAATAATTGGCTAGGTTTCTTTATTACCTTGTAATGAAAAATTTGAGTTTGTTACTGACCTGCTGTTAAAGCCAGTACCATTAAAGTGGATCTGGAATGTTAATAGCATAAGTATTTCTTTTTGATGTTTCTGGCTTAATGCACCTTTAATTAAATCTTTTGGAACAACTACTTTGCTTTTCTTGGAAAGGAGAACAATATTGGTAATAAACTATTGCTAATTTAGGGATATAATTTTTGTAACCATCAATGCAATTAGTAAAGGTTGCTTGGATATTTTGAAGGAAAATTAAATGTAAGAGCTTTGCAATGCACTCCATAATCTTTTTACATGTGTAGCTCTTAGCATGCTGCTAAAACAGCAAGGTGTTAACAGTAAGATGATTGTTCCTTTTTGTTATTTTTTCAGTGCTTTCCCCATGGCAAGTACTTCTGAGCATGTGAAAGATATGCCACCAAATCTTCCCTTTGACATACAAATAAAAGAACAATAAGAGTGTTGTCAATGAGGTTTAATTAGATGGGAAAATTACCCTGAGTTCATCAGAGGCCAGTATGAACTTTAAATTCTTAAGTGACTGAAAATTCAGTTCTGGCAGGAGGTGCAGAAAGCACGGCTGGCACACCTCAGGCTCTCACCAGTGCTCAGTCACTTGCCCTAACTTGCAGTCATGGTTCAGATGATGGTGGTGGAGGGGTAATGAGCTTGGGTAGGGTCTGTTCCCAAGGATGTACATCCCACTCATTTGCTATTTGTGTGAGGACAGTGGGGAAGGGAAAACAGAATTAAAAAGGGAGGGATCAAAACCTTCTGAATTTTCATTTTTTAAGTGGGAAGAAGAAATGCAGTGCTTAATGGATGATGGTAGACTCCTTATGAGGTCTAAAAGAGCCTATTTGTTTCTATCAATGAATAAAACTGGGGAAGTTTATCTACTGCTCTGATATCCAAGGAAAAAGAGAAAATTTAGTGGGAATATTGCTGATGCCAAAGGAGCTTCAGTTCTCATTAAAATTCCCCCCATGCTGGCATATAGCTCAATTTGCTTCTACTCAGTCTTATTTCAATACCTGGCATGATGCATCAACAGGGAAAGAATCCTCCTGAACTGCAATCACTGGCCTATGGCAATGGATGGTGGTAATGGCTCCCCTGGGACTGTTTGTAGACAGCATTCAGGTCTGCCGTGGTGTAGGCAATATTGCTTTGCTTAAGACAGAATAGTTTGCAACAGTAAAAAAATACCTTTAAAACAGAATAATTGGTGTCCAGTGAGACAACATTTGTAAGATACTTTTCTTTTTTCCAGACCAGTATGGCTGGGTTCACCCCAGCTGGATATCAAGTGCCCACCAAAACTTCTTTCTAACTCCTCCCCTCAGCTGGACAGGGGAGAGGAAATGTGGTGAAAACCTTTTGGGTCAAGAAAAGGACAGGGTGTTTTGTGAAACAAAAATACCAACGGCACATCTCCTCTCCAAGTACTTTTTGGTGAGGAACATCAAATGTTGCTGAAAGTCATTAACTATTCATGGGCTGGGAAAGTTTTTATCTTTGGGAATATATATTTTTCCATTACAAAATAAACGATAATGAATACATGCTTTGTACTGATAGATTCTCTTAGGGAAACACGGCCATAAAGAAGAAATTTTCAGCTGCCCTGTAATAAATATGTGTACCAGTAAGAAATAAGGTCTGCTGAGTTTGCACCTCAGGGCAAAGATAATTTAGAACCATTAGGGAAGTCTAATGACAATCCTGGGATGGTAACAAAAGTCTTGAAAGTATAGGCACAGGACCAGGAGGGGCCTAAGACCCTAAGCACAAATGAGCACTTATTGATCAGTCTGGATGCAATATGGAGAGAAACTTGTTTTAGGGCATAATAAGAAATGTTGTTTGGCTTTGCTAACTGAAGAGGCAGTAGTGGAACTGAGATGTGTATCCTGAACAGTGTTGAAAAAAGGAATCTCCTACTAGAAGAATCTCTATATTGTGAAAAATGGTAAGGAAAATCAGCAAATGTCTTTTAATTCTTCTGCCAAGTACTGTATGCAGGGCTCAGGTAGCTTAATCATAAATAGAATTGTGCATCAGCCTGTGAAAATTGACTAATAACTTATTATACAGGTGGGTTTTTGATTGTTTTTGCAAGTCTGCAAGACAAATTGCTGAGTTAACTGTTTCTCTACTTCAGAAAAGGACATGCAGAATTGATCACTGTAATATCCTCTGCTGTACATGTCATTCTCAAGGTTGTTTATTATTTCTTATCTAAAACATTTTCTGTCTGGCCTGCCAAGGTCTGTTCTGCAGGTCAGTCTGAGGCACACTCCGCCCACCTGGTGTTGTCTATACTACAAACTACATATTCGATATTTACAGTTATTTTCCAATACCTATCACATATGTTAGACAGTGACTTTCTATTCTAAACCAATCCCAAAATGCCACCATCACCAAGAAGATGGAGGCTAGGAAGAAGAAGGAAGAAAGACAGAACAATTCCCAAATTCCTCCATCTTGTTCCTAGAACCCCATAGTGAATTTCTTCAAAATTCCACCTTTCACCCTGTTACAACTACTGTTATGCTACTTAAAATTTTGTGACTTGTAATTCTTCATATAAAGTTGGTAATTTGCTCCATGGGTTGAGATCGAATTCCCAGGTGTCTTTGGCTTCCTGCCAGGGTCTTCGACCCCCCTGCCAGGGCTTTGAGCCATCCAGGGCATCCAGAGAGATGTCCTGGGTTCTGAAAGTACACACAAGTGTCGTTACTAAAAAAAGTTCTACCCAGGTATTTGGTTAAGGTTTGGTTGATTATGTTTTCATCAATTTCATTGGTTATATGCCTTTGAAAACTGGATATTAAGTATGAATGCAACAGAACTATGGGAAGAGCTTCAAAATTTCAGTCTGTATTCACTGTCATAGACATATTTTTCTCTCTGCATTTGGAGATAATGCTCTCTTAATACAGCCACTGTAGCAAATCCTGCTATCTGTTCAGTTGATCACGCATTATGATTTGGTTTATCCTTTCAAGTGGGTTAGAATAAATGAGATTTTCCACAGTTGAATACTTAAATTGCCTTAAGCTGAACTTGGCTATTGATGGTGCTGTGGAAATGGTGAAAGTTGCATGGCACCATTCATCAGTATACTGTGAAAGTAACATCTGAAAGGATGGGAATGAGGTAAATGTTACCTGTTTAAAAAAAAAGGCAGCAAAACCCAAAGAGTTACATTATTTACTCCAGTTTTACAAAAGTGCAGAAAATACCAAAAATAGTTGTTCATTTTCTGTGTGGAAGAAAAGCAAAGACACTGTAAGAATTGGAGACAATGTATTTGATTTCCTCTTAAAGTGCAGAAAATACATGATTAGCAATATCAGAAGAAACCAGATTGTGTGAGGTTGACATCAGCCAGCTGCCAGACTATCAAGTTGCCACTGTTTCACTCTGTCACAAAACAGGTGTTGGGAGGAACAAAAGGGGAAAAAAAAAGAAAAAAAAAAGAAGAAAATAAGAATTTTTCGCATATGCTGTAGAAGAGAGGACAAAAAGAAAGAAACAAACTGTAGTAATAATTTATCCAGACAGCTGGAATGGATGGCCAAAATATTCTTACTGCTTTGTTCTTGGTGTGGTTCCCACACCAGGCTGCTGGAGCACCTGCCTTGCTGCTCTTTCAATTTTTAAAATATTAGCTTTAAATGCAAAATACAAACTCAGTTTTTAGCAAAGGTTCAGAAAGACATTATGTCCAAAAATCTAAAGGCTTCTGTGTTTCAAAGGATCTGCTGGGAGCTCAGCAGGTCTGAACTTCCATATTGGAAGTGGTACATGTCATCATGGAGCCATGGACAAAGGGGGCCTCACACAGCCTGCAGCCCTGCGTGCTCCTGCCTGGCTCCTGGAGATAAAGCAGAAAGACAACAAGGAGAAATGCTAAGCAAAGAAGTGTTTCTCGAAGTGCTGATATGATTTGAGGTGGGTCATTAGCTACAAAGCCTATGTGGAAGAACTCTGGCCTGTAATTCATTAATCACTACTGCTTTAATCCACAGCTGTTTCTGAGCCTGCTGCAGCTCTGGTGTCACGGGCAAACTGGACTCCAGGTAAACTGAAGCAGTACAAATAAGGATCACTGTCATGTGCACGAACAGTACAGAAAAAGAGGTGAAGTTGAGAAAGTGTTCCTAGTAAACACAGAGGCCTTAGGTTGTGAAATAACAGATCCTTACAGTTTTTTTCGAAACGTTATACATGTAGCACTAGTAGCTGGTATAAATTTCTTTTATTGACCTCTTTGGTGCACAGGCAGGCAGGCTGAGATTATACCCAAGATTTAGGTATTATTTGGTATAGATCTAGGAATTATAGAAGAGCCAGGTGTAAATTTTAGAGTTTGACTTTGGTTTGGCCATCTCCCTGCCTGAAGTTTCACAGGCTGAAATGTCTACAGAGTTAGATCAGAGAACAGCAGTGAGTCTTAAAATATCAAAAGCAGATTAGCCGAAATACTCTTAAGTAGTTGGGTCTTAATTCTTTTGGTGTTATGAGAAGTGGCCTGATAATTTTATCAAGAACATAAATTATACATATATTTCTCTTATTGGCATTTGATAGCTGTGTGGAACTGAAACTTTAAGTTTTATTAGAAGATAATCAGGAAAAGATCACTATCTAACCCCATTTTTATTTATTTGTAGTAGTAGTGGTTTGAGGATTTTTTGGGTTTTTTCTTTCACTTTTTTCTTCTCCAATTAACTTCTGGTGTTTACTTGGAAATTTGAGAAACCAAAATATTTTGTCATTAATTCCTCTGCAATTCCTCTGTTGCAGATGTCTCATCTATATCAGGTTCTAATACTTGTGTTTCACTTTCAGTCTAACATACAGCAAGGAATGTGTTTTCTATCAAAGTGTGTATGTGCTTAATCCCTACATTTTTGTTAATGAAGGGCGTTAATTTTTTTCCAGCCTGAGCTCCTTCTCTTTGATGAACAGCCTTTGCTATTTAAGAGCTTTTGTACCTTTCATCTCTAGACCAGGTGAAGTGCTGCATTGCTTCATTTCTGAACAGATTTTCTTTAAGAGCATTCTCTCTTCACAAAGAAATGAATAGCTCTTTGCAGAATGATATGGGGTGAGTCGCAATTTAAGGAGAGTGAGAAACAAAGCGGTCTTCTGAATGAATGCTTTCCTACTGCATGTGGCTAATTAAAATCCATTATTGCTTTCTGCTTTCCAAAAAGCAGTTGAGATATGGATTATTGGTGGCTTGTGGAAAAAGCCTTAAAACAAGATCACATTGTAAAGCAGTGAACAATTTGCAGCTAGATATTGAATGGTAATGTATCAGTGATGTACATTTGGACTGACTGAATGACCAAAATACTGTAAAGCAAAACAGAATAAATTCTTACGGCACACACCCATGGCTGGCCGTGAAACATCCAACACATTTAAGGTGTTTGATCCTTCTGAAGATATGAATAATACCTTCAGAAACATCTGAGTACACATGTCAATTTGAATCCCTACACAAGGAATTGGATGCCAGGTGTTGAGTGGTTCCCCAAACTTTGAAACAAGTATGTTTCTTTGAACTAGTTTCCAAGAATTACTATCTGTTGTAGTGCTATTGGAATGACTATATCTAAACAAATGTATAGAGTTGGAATTTCCAGTAGATTTATTTTTTCTTATTGAAAAACCTGGAATTATTTGAGCACTTCCATTTTATAAGAAGGTGTTCAGAGTTTGCAGATTTTTGGTGTGATTTAAACTGGCTAGGCTGACATGGATATGGGAAAAGATGTGCTAGTTCAACGTTGATCACTCTTGCCTGAAAATTTGCTATTGATATTCTGGAAGTTGCCACCACTTCCAGAACAGCCAGGCTGGGAGGGTAGGAAAAGCTTGATCTTGGGTAAGGCAAGGAAGGTTTTCTAAATATTGGTCGTGTGTTTATAGAGAACTTTCACTGTAAGATATTTCAAAAGAGTTGCCTCAGGTTAATACACTGGTACTTCTAAAAAAAGCGTTCTGTCAAGAGATTTATGGTTGTGCAAACATAGCAAGGCATTGCACAGAAAACACCATTCTACAGTAGGGTAAGAGCTCATGTACCCCTAGGGGCTGATTGTTGTTCCAGGCAGATGATGCTTTCATATCCATTGAAAGTGCAATTTTAAATTCAGATGGTCTCTGTTGTGCTCTGATTATTTTATGAAGGGCCTTGCTTTCCAGCTTCATGCTGGCATACTAATTTGATAGTTATTTCTTTGCTAATTTCTTAGTCTCAGACCTAATCTTTATGCTCCTTCTAATTGTTTTTTATTATTACATTTACTGTTTTAAGCTCTGGTTTCTCTCTGTACCTTAAGTAGCTTGCTGCCAGTGCATCTTTGCTACACCACTGTGCGCACAATGTTCACTGCCTGTATTTGCATAATGAGCTAATCTTTGTTGGCTGATTACTTTGTGGAAAGAATTGAACTTTTAACTGATAATAATTGCAATCTATGAAACTGCACAGTCACCTCACAAATGATCAAAGTATGTTTGCTCAAAGTTCTGCTGAAATTGATGCGCTCTCACTCTACATATTGATACCCAGCTGGAAACTTTACCTAACATTCAGATCTATCAGAACAAAAACTGGGATTTTACTAGGTCAGCTGCTCTGGAATTAATAAAAGTAAAATATATCTAAAAAAATTCCCAATACTGTTCTTTGTATAGATAATGAGGTATCTTAATATAATGTTAGTTTGTGGCCAACAGAGAAAAGCACGTACTTTTCCAAGATATAGTTTTAAATTGAGCGCTTTGCCTTGTGCACTGAACTAAAATATTTGCAAGAAGAACACACAAAGTTTTAATTTCTTCAGAAAGATTAAATATGTCTGAAGCTACATATTAACTTGCTCATCATATCTAGCCTAAATTCCTTAATTTACCTTTTTTGTGAAAGAGATTTTGTAAGTGTTAGCATTGCTTTCTCTGTTCACAGATGAAACTTTTGAGGTAGAATTTGCAAATAATATAATCTTAGTGAAATTGTCATCAGGATTAAATAAAACAAAAATGTGTCAACTCTGGCCTTTACTACGCGGCCAATGAAGTAAAGTTGAATGTTTTGCGACAGCAATAGTGTGCACTTATGTCCCGTGGTCCTTGTGAGCAGCACATTCTTTTTGTGAATACTGGTTTTTTTCATGAACACAAACCATGAAATTGCTACTGTATTTAAAGGAATTATTCATACATTCTGTCTTATCACCTGAAATTTTTTGAAATTGCAATAGAAACTGCTGGTGCAAATACAAATGAGAAGGCTCTTTCCTGAAGATCTTGCATGAGCTAAGGGGGAGAGGGACCAAAACACTCTTCTCCGTGTTCTGCAGCTCGGGATCTGCAGCACGGAGAACTTGATTTGCATGCCATTGCCCATGAGGAGGGATGTGTAATGAGGAGCTAAGACAACCCTTTCCTGGCAAAAAGCATTTGAAGACATGTATGTGGAGTTCTCCATACTGCTCATACTTTTAAGCAACACTCAGATTATTCAATTTATGACAAGCTTCCATACAGATTTCTTTTAGG
Source organism: Passer domesticus (assembly GCF_036417665.1). NCBI lineage: Eukaryota > Metazoa > Chordata > Aves > Passeriformes > Passeridae > Passer > Passer domesticus. Next base: position 50,756,396 of record NC_087476.1, read on the forward strand.
ACCTGTGACAACTTTTAAAGAGTAGCAAGTTGGACAAACCCTTGTGTGAGGAGGCTGTGGTTAATGTCAGAGAGGCTGGAGAAAAGGCTGAAAGAGGCTGAAAAAAAACCCCTTGGCTAATCCAAAACCACATTGTGAGAGTTCAAAATCAATCTGAGTTGACTGTATTGTCATCGATCTGGAATTTGCAACTAATTGCTCAAGTACCCCTTTCCAGTTTGTACCCCTAAGATGAGTTTATCGTTTACTGTTGCAATTGTTGTGTAACTTCACTGTTGTTTTTTTTAAAGCTGTAGGTGACATGGGCATACAAGACCTTAGGGATGTAGAGTGGGAGAAAAGGACAGTACAATCAGCAAGCTGAAATAAAAGGTATGTGCCAAAGAATTCTGCTGTGGGTCTTACCAGGAGTTTTCCTGAAGGAAAACTTTTGTTTTAGGTGCTGAGCTTGTCTTAGTGTCCTGGGGTGACTTTATGATGTTGAATTGCACTCCTATTTGTCTGTTTAGCCCAGAAATTAGTTTGTGCACCTTTAAAACTAGATCTGAGAGCAAAGAGGGGAAGAAGGAGAAGCAGAGGAATGTCTGAGGTGGTTGTTTTCAAAAACACATATATAAGAGCTTCAGCTTTCCTTCTCACAGACTGTGTTGTCTGCAGCATGGAAGGACAGTGGAATAAAGCTCTCTTTTGCTTTTTAGTTAGTTTTTGTTAGCTAGCTGGGGCAGAGAAGTTCCCTGGACTGTGTTTTTTCTTTTTCTTTGAACTGTTCAAACCTGCTCTGGATCCAAAACCCAGAACACCAGAGAACACCCAGAGAAGTTCCATTGTCTAATATTATTCATTTTTCCATGTTTTGTGAGTACTTTGCTTGTTAAATAAACACTTTTTTTTTTCCAGTTTTCTCTAAAGAGATTTCTGTCTCCCAAACCAGGTTGGGAGAGGGGCCATTTGAATTTGCTTTCTAGAGGGACCCCTTCAGAGATTTCCTCTCTAAATTTGCCCTAAACCAGGACACTTAGTTAGAATCAGAAGTAATATTTGGGGTTTTTTCAAGTTTCTGGCCCATTTTTATCTTCTGAAAGGATCATCTGGAAGAACAGTTCTGGACATTTACCTCCTCTGCTCTTCAAAGTCAAACTGGTTGCTCACAATCCAGATCATGATGTACCATAAAGAATGTTAATGTATTTCTTTAAATCTTTCAAACTTCTTCATTGGCTGAAATTTACAGTAGAAATAAGTTCATGTTGGGGGAAACAAACTATTCTTACTTTAGGATTCTGACACTTTCATCTTCTCTACTGTAACAAATGACAGTTTAAGTGCTTGTGACACAAGTGGAGGAGCCATTTTTCCATGTGCACACTATTAGTCATATTAGAGGTTCACCTTGCAACCCAGATGGGGCTTCCACACCCCACCTGAGCATCTAGAAAACAACCCTCACAAAATAAGATTATGTCCTTCTGCTGTTTTAATTATATAAAGCATATAGTGGAAGGATCTGAATAGGAATCAGAGTGGTGCAAGCAGTGAGACTATTAATCGCTCAGGCAGGGATTACAGAAGGTAGCAGATTGTTAAGATTTTTTAGCTGCCTGAAACAGCATGTTCCAGGAGTTCTGTACTAGCATTTTTCTGTAATGAGTATTATGTTGAAATAGCTCCTTGTAATTTTGGGCGGCAGTGCTGATGGTGAGTGGACTATTTATTTATTTTTTTTTATGAGAGACATTTAAAAGGATTTGCCACTCTGAAAATAATCACTGTGCTTTTGGAAATATTTGATGAAATCTTGTCAAAATTCTGAGTCGAACTGTCCCATTATTATTTACCAGAGAGAATGAGCTAGCTGATTCAGGGTGGAAGACATCCCTGTTTTCCTCAGCATAGTGTGTTAGTTAGTTACATGATGTTGCCCATAGCTGTGTGAAACAGCTGGCACCAAGAATAGCCAGAATGGTAGCTGCAGCAGTGTTGCAGGCTAAAAACAGACCAATGGTTGTTAAACACTACACTGATAATTCTCCCACTCCTTCAGTTCAGGATGTTTTGGAAGCTTCAAGTCTACAGCATGTTGAAGGTCAAGGCAATTATTCAGGATATAAAATTAGTTTCTCTAAGGGACAAAGTTGCATGGCTCCAAGTGACTTGGCTGAAAATTCATCAAATTTAATTTTCATGGGAATCTGAAAGGGTTGGGATATCTAGAGACCATGGTTTCCTCTCAGTTCCAGATTCTGTACAAAATTAATTTCCTACAAATATCTGAATGACTCCAAAGTGATTTAGACAGATGGTCTAACTGGCTTCATGGGTCTATAGTTTCCCTCAGAACGAATTCCTTGCCAAAATTGTATTTGTTCCAAACTTTGGTTTCCTATTTTCTAGCAGGAGGCTTTTCTCTGTTGATTTAGAGCTATAGGAAAAAGGGCAGTATAACCAAACATCATCCTGGATCAGCATGGGAAATAAGTTTTTTGGAGAAGAAATCTTTGCCTAGAAAATCCATGACAGAAATTATGACACTGTACATATTATGCCATTGTTCATAACAGTGGGTTTTACAAATCAAGAAAAGGTTGAGCTAAAAAAAACACTTGTAAATATGCCTCCTAAGTGAAAATTGTGTGGCAATAGATAGCTTGGATAACTCAAAAAAAATCATATATAAGCCATCAAAAATTTTGAGGAGAGAGAAGTTTAATTGTATTATCATGCTTGTGAATGTATGTATTAAAACTAAAGCAGCATTTAAAAAGCTGAGTCAAATTTTAAAGGAGTTAATTGCCACAACATGGAGGAATCTGATTTCATGACAGGCTTTTAGTTAGAACAGAAAAATTACCAAGAGCTGATGAAATAGTAAACACTAATTTCTTTTAAATTGTTAATTTCCTTTGGAGTTTTTATTCCTGTGGTGGTTTTTTCCTTAAAAACCTACTCCAAAAAAGCCTGCTTTCCTCATTCATCATTTTAAGTGAATTTCATGTATTCTCCTTGTCTTCTTGTATTTCTGAACAGGAAACAGACCATATGAAATATTAGTCAGGTATAAGTTCCTGATTTAACATCTTCTAAACTAATTTTTCAAACCATGTTGAAACCTCCCTATGCACCACTGCTCTGTATATCATGCTTTAAGGCCTTTTTGTTTTTTGTGATGAAACAGAATCAAACAACATTATGCTCTGGAGCTGTGGGGATTTTTTAATTTACTGGTGTTTTGGTATCAGAGGAACAAGGAAGATGTTTTATCCTTATACACTGCTGAGTATACAAAACTTTTTGAATCAGTTCTTGCTAGGTGAAGTAATAAAACTGGTACCTTATTCACAATCTGAAATGTAAAGAATTGTTCTCCTTTAGTTTAGATGTTGACTTTAAAAGGATCTGTATAAATGGAAATGTCATTTTAAATTACTGGAAACTACCTTGAGTAATCTAGCTTGGAAGAGTCATATCTCTGTCTACTTATGTATGATCAGTTAATAAACAAAAATACCAGAAGAAGTGTCATAAATACAGCCCATGGATTTGCAGAAACACTGCAAACACTGCAGCTCTCCAAATGACTTCCTCATGGGAAATAAATGATAGTTACTTCTCCTGGCACAAATACACCATTCGTTTCAAACAAGTTTTTAAATTTTATCTGCTCAAACTAGGTAAAATTTTATCTTCAGTTCTAGTCCAATGTGATATATAGGTAGATATTATAATTTGAAAGGCAAAATGTATGCTGAAATCACCACCTATTCTTGAATCTATGGACAATTGCTATGGATTAGGTAAAAAGTACTTTAAGACAACACAAAATTATTTAGAAAAGCTGAGACCATTTTATCTGTTGTCATAAAACCCTAGCGATTGAGCTGGACATACTAGAACAGTCAAACCCAGAGTTTTGAGTGCAACTATTTACCACTGATCTATTTTTTTTCCTACCACATCTAAAATGTTTTGTTTTAAAGTTTTTAGCTGCTTTCACTGCCAGTATTTATCTTGTTTCATGAACATTATATACAGTAATTTCTACCTGCAATACTGTCATTAAAAAAATGGCAAAAGGCAACTGGGCAAACATGAAGAGGTGAAGAGTATTTTTGGATATTACTGTTTTTTATCACAAAAGGCTGCCTCATGGTATAGAGACTAAAAGAGGTAGTTTGGAGATGACATATCATTTAGAAACAACACAGATATTTCTATCCAGCATGGCATCCCAGCTGATGGTCAGGGGAACATGACAGACAGACAGAGGCAGCAGAGCTCAGTTTCCTCCAGTAGGAGGTTAGGACTGCTAACAGCATATTTGGGAGGGTCATGTCTTCCTACAACCAGCTTCTCAGTTTTTCCAAGTTGGGGATTTATTTACTGTCTTGTTTTGGGGGTTTTGCACCATTATGTTTATTTTAAATCAAGTTTAGTTACACATTTTAGGTACAAGGAAGGAAATACTTCTTATCCTTTAGCACTTGGGCTGTCACTGGGGATTGGGAACAATGAGACAGCTGAAAATAACAGGAGAAAAAGCCTGACAGAGGTAAATACAATCATGATGGAAAGCAAGGAAGAAGCAGCTGGAGGAGGAAACCAGAAAAATACAAATAGATTTTGAGATAAAAACTGTCTACATCTAAGTAGAATAGCTCCCTGAAAGAAAATAAGGAGCTGAATGGAGAAATTTATATATAAACCAGCAAAGCTGGATAAGGGAGTCTTCAGACTGGAGGTAATATAGCATGTGAGCATGTCTTCAGGTATCTGTTGCTAAAATGGTCATTTGTTTTCAGATTGTCATTGAGTTAAAGAAGATGCCACTGGTTTCCCCATCACTTCATGCTTTATTTCGGTCTACTTGTAATAGGTGTCAATGTCTTTTTTCTGTCATAGGGCACAACGGAATTTTAAATTATTACCAGGTATTAAGATTTAGCATTTACATAAGATTTTCATGCACTAACTATTTTATGGATGTTCTCTAATTAATCATCTCAGCATATACAGACTGTGTGAAAATGTAGCATTTTGCAGATGGGAAAACTGCAATCCATTGAATTGCTGGAAATGCAAAAATTGCTTTTATCAGTAGCACTTCTTGGTAGTCAGGCTGTTTGCTTTCTAATATTTGTATCTGAACTTTATCTGAACTGGATCTCTTTGGATTAATTTGATGCAATAGTGATGAAAGTTGTTAATATTAAGGGTCAGCTCTGCAGTACCTCTGTCTTCTTTGTTGGGGGACAAGGAATACAAAATGACAGCTATTTATATGTCAAGAGTCCCTGGGTTACTCATGTGCCTATCACAAAGGCCTATCTTCCCAAAAAAATTCTGCTGCTGCTAAAGGAACTGATGACTTCATAATGGATATTTAATCACCCATGGTCTGTCTAGAAATATATACATATTAGTGTTCGAGTGTTATTCACCACCTAGATATTTGTATTTTGTTGTTTCTTGGTTTGAGATATATGCCTAAATAAGGTTATTTAAGTAAAGAGAAACTGCTATTAAGGTTAAAAGAATCGATAAAATGCAAGTCATAGCACTCACTGGCCTCAGTGTCAGGCAAACACTTGGTTCTACCAGTTTTTGTTATAATTCCTTCCTCATACTTGCCAGCCTCTTTTATTAATGTAGATGAGCTAACAGAGTTCAAAAAAGTGCAAAAATATTTAAAACATATTTTTGCTAAACAGGAAAAAAAAAGATAAACTTATTGGAATGCACAGTCAGGAAAGTAGAAATTAGTAGCAAAACCTTTGTCAATGTTCACTCTTAGGTTGCATATAATTTCAGAAATTTCACTGCAGGTTCTAATGTGTTTTATAATTTGAATTTGAGTATGGGCTAAATTAATGTATATATAACTATTTTATCTAGAAAAGTTGTTTTTCAGGAACTTTACAGTAACATTTAGTTTTTATCCCAGGAATGTGGTAACAATATTGGATAAATCTAAATTCAACATTTGTGTTTTCCAATGGACTTGCAAACCACTCTATCATTATAGTCACTATATCACTACATAGTCACTGTAACACTATATCATAATCAAAATATTCTGAGATTCCAGACATTATGTCAAGAAAATGTTATTGCATGTATTGACAAAACACAATATTTTATATATTTTTAATATAATATTCTTTAGCCAAATAATAATTTTAAAAATTTTAATTTAATTCACAACAAAGGTTAATAATGCTTTATCATATAAAACTATTTATTTGGTTTTTTTTAAAGACAGGAATATCAAGTCTTTTTTCATTGCATGTATTCAAACATCCCATTTTCTCAACATTATCCACAAAGTTGGAACAGAGAATTTGGTTTCCATTTGTTGACTTGTCATGCACATGAATACACAATAGTAGTTGTTTCTAAATATTAAAGAAAAAATCCATTTGTCAGACCTGAGCAAAATATGAAGGCTTTAGGACAGTGCTACAAGGAGATGACAAGGAGACAATGAGTCAAGAACAATGAGTCAAAGGTTCAAGGCTTTATAAGGAAGAAATTTCAGCATCCTACAGGTGGCTTCTGAAGCTGCCTTCTGCTAACTGAAAATGAGACTGTGCACATAACCTGCCTGGGAAAATCTAGTTATCAAAAGTAGGTTATGTCTTATTGAAAAACTATATTCTAAAAACACTTCTTATTTATTTTACAGTATGCACATTTCAACAGCCTGGCTGATTTTAGGTGAGACTGAGGTATCAATCAATCAATGAATCATCATCCTTTTAAAGGATGTAAACAAAACTGTAAAATAAAGTGCTTGTTTGCTTCATCTATGTGTTCTCTTTCTGTTCTTCTGCTCATCTACGTGTTCTGTATCTGCTCTTATGGACTTCATGTCTTTCAGCAGCATTGGTCTGTAGATCTCCTCCAAGCTTTCCATGTAGTGTAAATAATCACTCACTCGAAATCCATGCAGTGCTTCCTCCTGCACAGATACACATAGAAACATTTATTAGCTAAGAAAATAAAATGTACAACTCCAATTTAATTATTTCCAAGCTTTTAAAGATAGCTCGTTTTTTTCTGATTGTCAGAGCCTGGCTGTTTAAAATAGATTTTTTTATGTTTTTTTTTAGAAATACAGATTTGGCAATCTCTACTTCCAGACAGTTGGGGTTTTTTCTAATTACACACTTGGTATCAGAATATTTCATTTCACTAGGATGTTGTTTACCTCATTTCTGGAGAATATTTCATTGAAGATTTTTTAAGGAAAAGAAAGCAAGATTTAAGAAGGGAAATCCAAGTACTAAAATATTCTTTTGAAAGAAGATTTCTTCACCAGCATATGGCATAAGTTTATGGGTGTGGCTTTTATATCCAGCTAGATTCTACAGAAAAACAGGAATTCTTTTTTTTAAAATCGATGATAAAAAGATCTTCATGAAGTGCTTAAATAAAGCCAGAATAAAATGTTCTGCACCACTAAAAGTGAATAATTCTTACTAATTCTGAAGCACAAAGTAAAAGAAAATGCCCTAAGAAAACAAACAGATAACGTTCCTTCTCATGGCTACTATATTGGAGGGATAAGGAGGATGCCCCACAGACCACAGGATCCTCAAGAATGGTTAAGTGTAAAAAGGGTTAACTTCTTGCTGTTGTGTACTCATCATCTACTAATCAGTATTACCACTGTTGGCAGCATGTGCTGCAAAAAAACCTCTCTGCAGCCAATCTCTGTGGACATAAGTTGTACCTCTGGTGTATTAACTATGAATCTCTGCTAAGTGGAATTCTCCTGAGAACAGCTACTCAGGCTTGGAAAACTGCACTTTGGCATCTGAACAGGAATTCAAAATAGTCTTTATATTTCTTCTCCTCTACACAGAAGCAAAGCAAAAGTAAGATTTTACCTTCCAAGTTGCTCCTCATGCACTGTGAGAAAGCTGACTATGGTGAAATATAAAATTATATATATATATATATATATATATATACACACACACGCATATCTGGAACTAAATGGCATGTAGTGACAAGATAAGGGGGAATGGCTATTCAAAGAGGGTAGGTTTAGATTAGGTATGAGGAAGAGCTTTTTGGTGAGGCACTGAAAGGAAGTTGTGGAACACTCTGGAAGTGTTCAAGGCCAGGTTCAATGGTGGAGTGGAAGATGGATTGGAACTAGATGATGTTAAAGGTTCCTTCCAACCCAAACCACTCTATAGTTTAATTTATTTTTTAGTTTCAATTAAGACTTATCAATAGCAGGAGTACAAGTATGCTCCTTTTTTTTCCTGCAGTGGTCACTCAGTAAATTGTAGGTGTTCCAGTACTGCATTAATTTACATTCTTTTCTCATTAATTTAACAATACCATGCCAAACCTTTAGTGTGTTTATACTGCATGTGGCAACATACAAATTCTTTCTCCTATATTTTACATATTCAATCCAACAATGCCATCAAGATACAGCTTTTAAGACACTTTGTCCAAAACCAGGGAAAACAAAACAATACATTCATTAGACTGTGTACCAAACGTTTTCAAGGTCGCTGATTGGGCTGAGATACTTTTCCATATTTAAGCATATGTGAATTGGATGCAAACCAGTCAGAAAACTATTATTCTTGAGACAGACTAAGATGCAGATATTTATTCTATTAAAAATTTTGACAGGTGAAAAAAAACTAGCAAAAAACCCAAAAATGTTCCTGTGAAGAAGGGTAAGATACTGTATCAAATTATGACTGCAGCCACAGCTCTGCACTACACTTCAAAAAACCCCAAACCCAAACATAATTTATAATTGGGAAAGAATATGAAATTGTGTAGCTGTTCATATAGCAATTGGCATTTCTTCAAACTACCAGCTTGATCAACTTCATGCCAAATCTCCACAAACTTCAGCAAGGAAAAAACCCACCTTTCTGGAGAGCACCTCGTTCAAAGAGATTGAGCCCACATACAGAGAACCGAAGAAAATGCTCTCCTGACTTAATGTGCCTATTTTCTTTGCTCATGAAAGAAATTGCTCAGTAAAAAATGCAGGAAAGCTATTTTCTGGAAAATACTACACACAATTTCCTCCAGGAAACAAATAAAATTAAAGTATTATTTCACTTGTTTAAAATCACTAAGTGAAATTCAGTAAGAGTTTCAGATTAAATATATAATAATATATATATCAATATATATTAAATGTATATCCTCAGTATTCAGAGCTTTGCTTCTCCTCAGCAGTAGAAAAATTAAGAAACCCTTACTTTCAGAAAAACCTGAAGATCTCGGGCTTCTGTGTGCTTCATGATGTCTTGTTGTAGGTGTCTGAACAGAGAAATACATATATATATTTGATAATCAGGACCAAGGACAATACATATGGCAATGTAGTGACAGATCTCACTCCAGTCCATGTAATTCCAGAAACACTGAGTTATCCATTGCAGACAGATCTAGATGAGAATGAAATTATATACAATTAAATCATTCTATACATTCAGTCATAATTAATCAGCTTTATCTCTTTTCTGTACTACAGAACCTTTTCCCTATAACATTACCCCAGCTATGAAAATAAAAGGGATAAAGTACAAAACAAGCCAAGATTCACCATTTTTAATGTGCAGCCTCTGAATAGATTCCTAGTGAGTCAGACTAAACATTACAGCCTGTATCCGTGCATCTCACTTGTATGAGTATATTCCAGCATCTCCTCAGCTTGAGACTCAAAGTCCAATGAAAGCAAAAGTGATTTTTTTCAAGATTTTGTTTTAAATGTGGCCTGAAGAGTAATGACAGTGATGAAGACATGTTCAATGTGGGTTTTCCTTTCAATTAAAGTAGTTCTCTGCATTATGAATGAATGTTAGGTCCTTCCCTAAAACACGTTTTCATTTAATGAAGTCAGTATGAACACAGTGACTCCTTTGCCCTGATCTAAATTACAATGTATTAAGAAGTATAATGCACATTTCATTTGGTTCTAGACCACAAATCTTCTGCTAATCATTCCTTAAAGTGTTTAAAAATATGCAGCAGAATTACCATGATTCTAATTAGATGACAACCATAGTCCGGCATTAAATATGTTTTGAGGTATTTATGGAGGCACACAATCACTTAAATATATCAGAACTGTTTCCACAGTTCAGAGTTTGTTTTTAATGCTGCACTAGAACTGCAAAATCACAGAGAAGATACAGTGGCACCCACGAGTGGCATTTCAGTAACTCATTAAATTAATGAAAAAAATCATTATTAGGAGTTTAGAACAGTACCTAGTCTATTATTGAATGTACACAAATGAAAAAAGAAAATAGTGCAAATTGCACAAGAATAGCTGAAGGAGTGACTGTCCCCATGTATTTTCTTCATCCTAAAACAGGAACCTTATTACAAGCACCTTATTCCTATGCTGGAATAAATTCCTTCATCTGCTACTCTCCTCTCCTCAAAAACCAAACCCCAAGCTGACTACTTTAAGCAATGTTTGTCCACACTGGCATCTGCCCCCATTAAAGAGTCTTTTCAGCTGCAAATGTCGCAGCAAAAAGGAATTTTGAAGCCATAAAATGAAAAATATTTTTCTTGCCTCGGCACAGCAATACACTCTCTCACTCTGGCAAGGTGTCCTTTGCACAGACAATCTAACTCACTGCATGGAGCTCTTTACTCTTCATCATGACTGCAATCTTTACAAACAATGCTTTATCCATAGCTTTCCATACCATCAAACAATTTTTGTAAGTAGGAAAAATGCAAGGTGGTGTTGTAGATAATTATTCTTCTGTTGTAACACCTCTTTATTATGAAAGAATAGTATGTTACCTGATTTTAATAGTTAGAGTAGCTCATATAAAATCAATTTTTCTCTAATATCACAGGAACTGCTTCCTAATATATAACTACTGCAAATTACCTATTTCTCTCATATGGAAAATTCAGATAATTATTCCAGGGAATAAGGTATTTTGTTTAAATGCTAAATCTGAGGATTTAGTATATATTAATCAATTTTTCTGCATGAACATGTAGAAGGTCATCAGCTCCCATACACTGGTATTATTCTATGAGTCAGTCACTTTCTATTTTCACATGCTCAGATAAGTCTATGTGTTCTTTTCCCCTCAGTTTTATAACCACCACACAAGTGCCATTTATAAAAAAATGGTCAGTAGGTCCTCAGTGTTCTTGATTTTGTAGATTTAAGTCAATAGGTTGATGATCATTTAATACACTTTGATCAGTTACCTGGGATGGAGTGAAACCAGACATGTGGAAGGCTGAACAAACAATGGGTAACTCAGCTTTCAGCAACATTTCAACGTGGTGAGCACTGCAAAAGTAGACTGGATGGATGCCATATTCCACTGTTGTAACAGGCAGGTGCATCTGGTTAACAACAACAACATCATCAACGAAATTGAGGAACAGGATTACAAATACAGAAATTGTTTTTTAATGCCTTGCTGAGAACAATATATAAAAATATACCCTTTTATATGTAAGAGAAGTAATTCTGATTATTTGAGAGACAGGAAACAGGATAAACAGAATAGGTTGTACTCCCATCAAGAAAAATATATAGGTAACTAAAGTGTTAATAAATATATCCTGATTGTTACTGTGCATTAGTAGTGTAGTTCCTTATTGTATATAGGCTTTAATTGTCAAAACAGGGATGGAGAAACTGTTGTTATATTTTAAACAGGAAAACAGAAGAAAAGAAAAGAGATTGATTTCTGCTTAGTATTTTTCCTCCATTTAGTGGTGAAGTAGAACTTCATGATATTTGAAGTTGGTTTTTGTGTGCACATATCTCTGCAGTATGTGTGGAGGGTGTGAGTGAAATTCTATTATGTGCAGCAAAAGGAGCAGAGGTTTTATCACTATGGAAGGCTCTGGATATCAATGCTCAGTTCCAGTTAATGAATCCTTGGCACCAGTGGTTTTTCAAAGTGGAGCAAATTTCAGCCCAAATTTCATTATGAGGATGCTGGAACATCCTCAGGCCAGACTCAGTGCTGAATGAACTGATACCATCATTCCTTCTGGTGACAAGACAGATCACTTGCTATTGCTGCAGAAGCCTCCATGCAGAAGAAGCACAGAATCTCATCTGTGCTTCTTGTACCTCAGAGTTCTCTAGTAGAGACTACAGTTTAGAGTTTATGTTCAAAACACAACATGACAATGTACAAAATGTTTTATTTTAAATAGCTGGGAACTCCCATAATGCAAGTTAGAAATGATGCTTCCTGTATTACAACCTCAATCCAGATACTGACAATTTAAAATTGTCAATCATACAGTATTTGTGCAGTAATAATTTTTAAAATTTACCAAATATACTCAAATGTATTAAGTAAATTTCAAAACTGTCACTAAAAAACCCTAAAAAATCAGATCAACGGACTTGCCCTCTTACTGGAATATGATAATTTAAAAAAAAAGGTCATTCAGCAGTATCACAGTCTTCACACAGAATTTAGTGCCACTAACAAAGTTTGTTTTACTGCCAGCTTTAAAATTCTTAAAATTAACAATGTCTTCAGTCCACCTGCTACTTCTCTCCTTTTAAACAAAAATTTGAGCAAATATCAGATCTACATTTTTCCATGAATTTTTCATAGTCATGTATTTATCTAGGGGGTCTTAAGGATAATATAATGCATTAGAAAAGTAAGAAAACAAAAAAAATGCCAAGAAAAAACGAAACTAAGGACATGAATAAATTCTCATTTGTAAACTTCCAAAGGAGCCTTTCAGAAGAACCAGGTTGTAAATTCTTACAGATAAATGCAGTCTTGGTAGCCAGAGAAATGCTGAAACAAGAAGACATGAAAATTGCTGAAGAAATGTCAGTGTCCGCTCCTTGTCCCCTGACATTATGAGGAAGATGGAAGATGCAAACCAGTCATAACCAGCATAGTGCTCCTGCAAGCAGCCTGAACAGGAAGGTTAAGGAACATGGGCAGAGATCTCCTCCTCACTCTCCTGCAGCAGCCAGAGCTCTCCTCCTTCTGAGGTGCACACACACAGAGCCAAGAGCTGGATTGTTAAACATGGCCAAGGGCAACAGAGCTACACAGAAAGCAGCACCAAGGCACAGTTATCTCTCAAACTACATTAAAAGAAACAATTTAAGCTGTTTTCCCCATATACTACATTTTTTTTAGTTCATATGTAGTCAAGCTAAATCAGTAAAAGTAAACAAAAAGCAAGTAAATGCAAAAAAATCTGCACCAAAATGAGTGTGCTTATAAAGTGGAAGAAAGGAGAATAGTGGAGGAATAAAACAGGACTTGAAATTAATGGGGGAAAAAAAAGAAAAACCTTAAAAATGAGATTCAGCACATTCTGAGTAATACACCTGAAGTATAATTTAATAGTGGTATGCAAATCTAACAGAATAATATAGCAAAGCTGGTTGAAAAACTATTATCTGTTTCAATTTTATTTTTTTTACAGGAAGTTCCACAGTAGATCCAAAATAACCACTCCTGTTGATCTGACTACATCTACTTATCACACCACTACATGGGCAGTATCATTAACAGTGTTGGTATTGTGGGAGTACCACAAGTGCTCACTAATGTTCAAAGGTGCATTGTTGCAGTCTCTATCACGTTCAAAGACATGATCCTACTCCAAAGCAGCTGATGACAAAAGTGAATGAGAAACATTCTAAAGTATGGGAACAAAAGGGTGAACATTTTCTTAAGTGCATTGGGAATGCATTTAATTTAATAAACTTTCAAAGTAAAAGGGCTCTTTTAATATTTTTTCTTTAATATAATATAACACACCTACACCTCTACTAAAAGTAAAAACCAGGAGTTCAAATTCCACTAAAATTTTTGGACAACATAACTTATACTATCAGGAAAAGGATACAAAGTGAAGATACCACAGTTCTTTGCTGTTGTTTCAGAAACTCCTCACAATTCTTTAACACGAAACACAGCCCATTTTCAGCATCTTCTTTTAGCAAGTTTAAGTATTTTCCATATCTATTTCAAAAAGTTTAAAAAAAAGCCCTCTTTAAATATTTTTTGAATTCCTAAAAAGGAAGAACTCATATTTAATAAACCTGTAAAAGTTAAGCTGTCATAAAGTTGTCCATCTCTAAAACTATGCTGTAGATATACACATAGACCATTAAATCAAACCTTCTGTGCTCTACCTGGTAAGGATTCAGAGCAAACATCTGCTGCTCATTGTTGCAAATCCTCACCCAAATTCAGCTTTAGAGATGGTGGTGGGGAGGAGCAATTACTCTGACATGCATGACTCAGTTTCTTCACGTACAATATTTAGAATTCGATATAATTGTTGCACGTGTAATTATTATAATCAGAATTCAAACATTAATGCTAAAGATAGCAATCTGTAGAAGTACAGATATCTAAGTTTTCCTTCATCACAGCTCTGCAAATTACCAGCCAAATAAAATGTTTAAATGGCATGTAACTAAGCTTAGCTAAACAGAACCATTTAGAGAAGTAATGCAAGGGAAAAAAAGACACATAATTCAGGATAATGCAATTTTATGGTAAATCTTACTAGCACGTTACAATTAGTCTTTATAAAAATAGAGGATAATAACATACATAAACTGTAAAGATGATTTAATTTTGTACTAATACCTTTTTCAATTCCAGTTAGAATTCATTTTCTTAAAGTTTATCTTAGATTTAAATGCTATAAAGCAATGAGTTGATGGATTAAGTATTATTAAAGCCGTTCCATGAAAATCAAACAAATCCTAGAAATACTCTAGGGAAATATTTTAATACCATGTACCTGACTGTCATTTCAACACCAAGCTGCTGCACAGATGAAAGGCTTTCTTTCTTCACATCTGCATCCATGGCTAAAACAAAATAAATTAAATAAACTATTATAAGAAATATGATTTGAACTGAATGCTAATGTAAAGCTCATTCTGTGTATGAATACCAATTCTGGAGAACTGTCTGCTATTCAAAGTTATTTTGGAAGTGTTTGGAAAGGATTCATAAAAAATCTCCATTCTTAACAAGACTTTTTTTTAAATGAAATTCACTCTCATTATAAGGAAATCTTCATGGTAGGTATGGTTATCACTACATTTACAGCAAGCAACATCTTTTTCAGCCCCATATCTTAGCAGAATTTTATTCTTTCTGGCCTAGAAATCAGACAAAGTAGCATATTCAGATCCACTTTTTTCCATTCCAGAGGCCTTAAAATTTCCTAGCTGTAATTCCAACTTTATTAACAAAAATTTTATTCTGATATGAACCACAGAAAACTTTAAAACTGATAGATTTAATAAATCAATTAAATCCTATATTTATGTGTATTTTTTCATACAGTAATATATAACCCATTTTCTGCAGTTTTTTTAATTAGAAATCCAAACTAGAAAAAATTTATAAATAAGGATTTAAAGCTGTTGCATTTCCTCAAAATTTTAAATTCTAAATTAAATTTTAAATGGGCATTTTCCCTATCAGGTACATGATATAATCTAAGATAACTAGACCATAGATAAAAATTGCAGTCTAATAATATTATGAGCTACAAAGCTGAGAGAATAAACCTTGAATATACTTTGAAAGTGCTGCTTAGAAGCAGAAATGAATGAAACAAACAAAAACCTTAATGGACAACACCTGTTAAAAATGTACATAGATATGGCAGCAGAAGTTAAGGTATTTTCATTTAAATGATAAATGTAAAAATCTAATTAAGCAAATCACACAGTAACTTCTCATTAATTTTTTCTATATCCTCAGACAGACAGAGAAATCAAAGTGAAGGATTCCCTGGCTATTCATGTGTAGGTAAACACTCTATGTTCCTGGCACACAAACTGGGACTAAGGTATTAAAGATGAAATAGTTACAAGTTCAGGGAGGAAAAAAATTCAAAGGGAAAACAAACAAACAAACAAAACAAAAAGAAAAAAAAAAAAACACCAAAAAACCAAAAAATAAGATTCCATCCGCTCATATCAGATGAGGTAGGGCAAAATTTTTATGAAGAAAATAATACAGCAAAATACACTCAACAATGAAGCAATAAAATTCAGCAGAGGAAGTATGGCAAGAATAAAACCGCCCTCTGTTTTATAACTTTCACAGGGAACAATAATTTAAGTGTTAGGGTTGTGAGAAGTTAACCTTGTACCTTTGACAATATATTTATACATAACAAATACCAACTGCTCTTTGAAAAAAATTATTCAATAATTTGATGAGACAGAAACAGTAAATGCACATCAGAGAGGTTTTCTGCAATCCAAAGAAGAGTAGTTCAAATATCTTTTGCACAGCATACCAGCAGTGCAATCTTTGGAAGAATACACATAAGTTCACAGAGCATTTCAGTTAAAACCCCACAGAAATAACTGAAACATTCATAACTTTTCACAATTCATATCCTGTTCCAAGTTACCTGTTTACTCAAGCTACAATTGCCATACTAAGCAAATATATTTTCAAGTTTGTGTGTGCAAGTGGAAAGGCAAGAGGCATACATACATCCTAGGAAATAGGGGCAATTTAAATGAGTTAGCTGTGGCTAATGAATAATGCAGTCCTGCCACCACCATGTTTAATGGCAGCAGAGGGCAAGGACAGCAAAGACCTCTAAGCTCCAATGCATTCCTGCTTCCATTTTAAGGTGGATGCTCTTGTGGGTGGCAATGCAGGTATCCCGGTCCTGCAAGGGTGTAACAAAGAAAGGCTGCATCACAGCCCACTGTGTGAGCCCAGTGTGCACTCTGTAACAGTTTACAGCAAGTACTGAATGCTCATTGTGCATTAACACTAAGAATGATTTTCATTGACTTCTCTTCTTTGTTGTAACATTTCTTAGTGGCTGGAAAGGGCTTTTTTTTCCCCACCACACTTCCTTCTGATATTTTTCTCTGTATTGTGAAGGAAGATAAAATTAACTTGAAGTCTGGACTCAATAATAATTCTCTAGCACACAGTACCTTATCAAGGCAAAACCTCTTGCTTTCAGACACCACTGTATTTGACATAGTCACACCTCTGTATCCTGCTAATCCAAAAATTGTGCTTCTTTGTCCTGGGTCAAAAGTTTTTGTCTTCCCTTTTGTTTATTGTTTAACAAACTGGGAAGACTAGGCCTAAGAACACTGTAAAGTCATTTAGAATACACAAAGAACTACTTTCCACTGATTAAAAGCTACACCTAGAAACCTTAAATGCTCCATTAAATTTAGAAAAATGCTATGAAAAACAAGTGGAATATTTAAATACTGTATATTGCAATCCATGGACAAAAAGCTTGTACTATTGTGATGATGCCCATATATCTGATTTAATGCACTGAATTAATTTCATACAAAAAATTTTGGACACATATTTTTCAATACACCTGATATAACTGTCTTGAAACACAAAAGATTTCATAACAAAAAGGCATGGAGAAGAATCAGTTTTCTAAATAAGAATGCCATTCATCGTCAAAGGCCAGAACACCTCTCTGAACTCTGAATTAATAATATGATACAACACTCTGGCCATTATTAAATTGAATGAACAACATATTTTGGCAGCTTCCTTTTTATTTATCTTAAACCAAAAAAATCTATGTTGAACAGATATTTCACACTTTTTTCTTTAAAAATGAAAAACACTGTAAAACAGAAGCCAAAATTAAACTGGACTTGATAGATATTGAAATTCTCTAGGAGCTGACTTACAATTTAAGAAAATTCTTAGAAAGCACCTTAATAGGCAGCACTTTTCAAAATGTTTTGTAGCATTCAGGAGCACAAAAAGAGACTCCCATGAGGCATGATTTTGTAAAATTATTAAACTCAGTGTATAGCTATAAGCACTCCAGCATAAGTTAACTGCCATGCAAGTCCTGTGGCATTCTTTCTGATCAGCCTATTAATTAAGTTTACAATTTATAGGAAAGATTGCTTTCTTATTAATTTCTCCTCTTACCATTACAAAGCTTTTATGTGTTTAAGTCAGAAAATGGGCTACATCGCATTCATACTGACATGACAGGATGCCAAGCTAAAACAGCTTTACAGCACGTGTCATGTAACTTGTATGGTAGTTGGATAATATTTAATTTATTTCCCTGTTTAAAATGCTGTACACCAAAGACACCACTGGCTTCCCTTTTGTCCTAAGTAAAAAAAATTACTAAAGCTGTCATTCACATTATTGGTTTAGCTATTTCATTCCTGGTGCCCAGGCCAAATGGTTTTATGTCTATATAAATAATCTTTGCAATATACTAATGGATGCTGAATTTTAACATCAGTGACAATAAGAAGGATTAGGTTTCTTGCTATGGATGAAAAAGACTTTTGATTCAAACAAAATATTTTAGTAAAGGTTCTGCAAACAGCTGAAAATACCATGATAGCCAGAGCCACCTGCTTAATTCCCACAAACACTTTAAAATACTTAGAAGTATATAGGTGCATTTGCTATCAGATGTCTAGTCCATGTCTTTGTCCATATAAACTGAATTTATGGAACTCGTATAATTTTTCTATGATTTATTATTTTTGTTAACAAACCAGCAGGTTTTCACTTACTCTTCAACAGGTACCTAAACACTGACCCTGCATTGGCAGATACCCAGGCAGTCAATATTAATCTTTATGCTAAGCCAGTAACTATCCTTTCTCATTCTGATGCTCTTATTAAAGTTTTATATTTTAAACATTATTTGGGCAGAGCAAAATTTATGAGTTTTTCTCCATTATCTGTTCTACCATTTTGCTACTGTTTCTCCTCCTTCAACTAGGCTACTCATCTAGAACACTTGTGAAATTCTGACCTCATACTCATTGTTAGAAATGTCTATAAAATAATCTTTTTTCAAAGAAAAATATTACTTTTGTTGGATTTGAACTGGGAATGGAGACAATGTAAACAGGATCTAAGAGTGACTGCTGGAGAGTGTTGATGGCATCTCAGAGGTAGCCTTGTGCACAATTCTACTTTAACTATTGAAAGTATCTGTTATGTCATCAGTACTCTTGCCATAACAATACAAGACCAAAATATTAATATATAGAACTTCAACTTATGTAAAGATTATCTCAAACACTCAAGCTGTTTCTGGCAACAGCTTCATTAAGAATGAACTACATTTTCTGTCCAGTTACCTAAATTGGCAATGGGTAAAATGCTTTTTGATAACAGCATCTTCAAAATGGTGGACAGTTTGAAGAAGTGAATTTATCAAATCATGCAGAAAGAATGGAAAAATTCCCTTCCTTCTTCTTTCCTTTCAGCACAATTTCAGGTTGTAATCCTGTGTTTCTCATTTGCTGCTCCTTCTGAACAGCTCTATATTGATACATTCCCCTGGTGTTTTTAAAATTTCTCAGTTTGATACCTGACCCACCTGACCCTTCAAAGATTAAGAGCTCATTAAATGACAGAAAGCTCCTAGAGATTTTGTTCAGTCAGAGAACTTAGGCTCATCTAGGAGAAGGAACACACCATGACATTTGAGTTTTACAGCCAAGACCTGCAATCCCGGAGGTTCTGTCCCTTTGGCAGTAAATGGCAGAGCTGTTTCAGAGACAAAGTCCAGTGGAAACAGAGGATTCAACTGCAAGGTCATCTGCAAAAGCAGAGCTCCCAAAAAAACCCTGCTAATCACAAAACATTGCAGCAGTCCCAAGTGTCTGCAACACATCATGGAGACCAATTAAGAAGCACAGACACCAACACATTAGATGACTTCACATTTCTCTGATAAATGGTTGTTTAAACCTTGAGAAAACAATGACATTTTCACAAAGTATTTCTGTTACATTGAATGGGAATTTGCTAACAGAAAGAGCGAGAGGCTATTTTAGCAACTTCGCATACCTAATATATAATGCATGGTATTTACTACTACAGAAAATTTCAGTTTCTTGCCATTTTGTTACCTATTACAGCTAGACACCAATGATTTGATTTTCAGTGTTTCAGGGTTTATAATGGAGAAAGAAAAATTAAAAGCAAACTAGAAATTATTAATTCTAGGAAAGGGAACAGACAGAGATCATTAACATATGCACAGATTGAATCATCTGAATAAACATCACAGCAGTATTGTTGCTGCTAGAGGAAAGCAAACTTCATTTAAGATTTGTGTTACTGTTTACAATTGAATATTGCAACTGCATAGTTTTTTATCAGATATTTTTTCCTTCTCTTTTATCTTGCAAATGGTAACAACCCAATCTAATTTAATTTTTCCATATTTGCAAATTTTATAAGAGACTGAAATCCTGAGGGGCTCCATGGCAGATGGATGACTGTGTTATTCTAATTACAGCTAGCTACAGGTTTACAAGGCTGTCATTTTTTTTAGGATAATCAAATTCTAATTTCAGGAAACATGATAAATGCTGAATATCTATGTGCTGTACTGAATCCACTTTCATGAAAAACGTGACTTTTCTTCATTGAAATGAAACAACTATTAAAAACAGGCTTTCAGTTCCTCAGAACCAAATTTATTTAAAAGAATGGTGGATACATACCATTGCCAAGTTCATGTTGGCTTACTTAGATGTGGAGCTAGAAAGATGTTACCTTCTAACAACTCACTAGGTTTACCTCATACAGAAAAATATCCCTACTGTAACTAGTTTTAGGATTTAGGTTAGATGGCTCTTACAGGAGTATATGAAAAACATACTGTGAAATAATACGGCATTCAATAATTCTCTTCAAAGAAATTGCAACACTTCATAAAGACTACCAGAAAACCTTGGGAAAGGTACAGAAATCTAGCCAATCATTGTTCAATCAGTGAGAAGTCTAATTTTAAACAAATTAGGCCTGAGAAAGATTTGAGCATGTTTTGTTGTCCCTTTGGTACAAACATAGGAAGCATAATGCATCCTGGGTTCTCAATGTGCATTACCCTCCCTTCACAGAAAGGCCATACTGTTTATTTTATTATGAAAAAAAAAAAAAAAAAGAACATAATTTTAGCTATGTGACCAATCCTTAAAATCATGCCCTTTTACTGTTTCAGAGTAGAATTAGAATATGATCACAGATTCAGTTTTAGAGCCAGACTTTTGTTTCACGTCAATTAGAATGAATTTATTTGCCTAAATTAACTTACCTGGTTAACCCTTATTTCTACACCTTTCTGGAAAAGGTGCTATGAAGTTTTAATAACCATTTTCCTATAAAAGTTAAAAGAAACCTTTGATGATACACGGTGTTTGCCTGAGCAACACTCTTTCCTGGGCTGGAGAACTCTTCACAAAAGAAGTCTGTGATAATGCTGTTGCTGACAGGGAAAGAACTCAACTGGACACCACCAGTCCTCTGCCTACCTCTTACCACCTGATTACTGACTACCCTTGAGAAGACTTCTTATTCTCCCATTTCCAAGCTCTTCTTCATTAAAGAACATGGAATATCAAAAGCATTTGCAGATGAAAACTATTTATTGGACAGCCTGTTAAATGTTGGCGCCTTTATCTGATAACCAAACCAAACCTACCCAGAATTAATGTCCAGTAGTGCCTGTATAAGATCCAAAAATCCCCTCATACAGAAAATAAAAAAAATTAGACAGAGTTGGTTTATCATTAAAAGAAAATCTTTAAGGCTCAAGAAAACCAAGAACTGAGGTTTTCACTATGTTATTTCTGTTTCCGTATCTATTCTTTTGGATTTTTAATTATATACAATACATGCAATTGTCACAGGATTTTCAAACTTGGTTTTCTTCGAAATTGACATTAAATTTTAGATAAATAATGCAGTGTTGATGTCACCTCTGTCTAATGAGTGGTTCATGGTGAAATCAATTAAATAGAAAATCTAGGTTCAACTTTCCTGAATGTACTTTAAATCCCAACTTTGACCAGAGGACTGAGAGGAGCAGATTAAAAGTAAGGTACTTGATGACTAAGGGAATGGAGTAAGGCCTACTGCTTCTCTTTAGAGATCTTTCATATTAGGTGGAAGCACTTAGCTATCATAATTAAGGAAGAGCACGATGGCTGTCTTTGCTGGGCAAGGCATCCATTCAGAGTATGCAAGTCAGATGTTTCTTATTCCTCTAGGTAGTTTTTGCATTTTTAGCTTTTAAAGGAACAACCAAAATTATCATTTGAATCAGGAAGTCTCAGAAATATGTAATTAGCAAGCCTTGTGTGTCCATAGAATTATTTTATTGCTCATTATGCCTCATGAGAAGTTGAAAAGTAATACAGGACAAGACAAAACACTTTCAGTATCTTTTAAGAAAAAATAAAATTGTGATTGAAATAACTGTCCCATCAACAACTCTCTTCATAAAGCAAAGAGACTGATTCTGAAATGAAATTAAGGGTATCCTGTTAGCAAGCTTTTGGAAGGTAAAGGCCACTAAACATAAAGAGTGACAGCTTCTAAAATTTCTAAAGGGGTTTTATGCTTTGAAACATCAAAGGCAGGCCCCAAGTCTCCAAGGACATTATATTTGCATCCTATGGATAGGAGAGTAAAATACCAGTATAAATAACAGACTCTCCCCAAAAGCAGACTTGATTCTCCACAGTTAGTAACAGAATAAGTACTGTAAATGGCTCAACTGCAACCTGAAAGAAGTCATGGACAAACAGTGAAGAATGAAAGTGCGCCTTCCAGCAGATATTAACATTGCTTCTAAATCTTCTAATTTTACCAGTGCTTCAAAGTATTAAAACACATTACTTTACACTCAGAATAAATCAACTTTATCATTCATCCTTTATGCTTGGCTGTAAGCACAACAACCGTACTAACACTCAGGTTACTCTGGCAACAGTAACAGTTCTTTAATACATATCACTTAATATAATATAAAGTGTATACCTTTGCGGGGCTTCCAAAAGGTGAGCCAGATTGCTTACACCATCTTAAATATTTATGCCACCAGCTTTGCAAATCATCTATAATAGGTGTCAACAAATACTCTGAATCACACCTTCACCTGTTCTTTATCATCTTTCCATTATTAACATACAGAAATGTGAAAGCCCATCACTAATAATTATCTGTTCTGTTCACTCGAGCACATAATTTTCTTCTCCAAAGTGAGGTTATTTCCCACCAGTGAAGTAATGAACTTCTGAGCTGTTAAAGAACATTTTAAACAACCCCCAAAATGATACAGATACATTTGGAAGAAAGGCAATTTAAACACTAAGAAGTTGCATGGCAATAAATTATTAGTAGACTGACCTTTATAGCTTCCCGTGCTGAAATAACAATCTGTTTTGCTTTCAGAAAGATGTGACACGAACTTTTCAATTAATTCTGCCAAAACTGCAAGAAGTAAAAACCCATTAAAAAATTAGAGGCAGCAAACAAAATATGTAACTATGTCACCTAACTAAATGACAATATGTGGGAAAGTAAAGCTATTTAATTTCCTGCATATTTATTCATATTTTTATAGGGGAACAACTCAAAACATACATTGTGCTTTTGCATTCCTAACACCATTCCTAACTTAAATTAAATTTTAATAGCTTTACTGAGAATATATTCAGTGTAAACAGAAAGAGAATCTCATATTATCTTCATATCCTCCAAGGATTACTTCAGAATTTGTTACATGATTTCAATATGAAATGAAAATTAACTATAATTAAACTATAATGTCTTACCACATTTGTCTGTGTATGGAGACATGAAAGGAAAACAATAAAACGAACAAACCACAAAACCAACCAACCAACAAAATACCCCAAATAAACCCAACAACCCACATAGAACCAAAAGCTGACACCATCCCAAAACTATGCTAACAAAAGCACATGAAGTTTAAGGGCTGTTTTCAAAAATCCTCAATAGAAAACTACCTATGCCATCACAAGAAAAAGATTATTCACTTAAATTTATGCAATATGAGTATTTAATTTTGGAAATTCTCCATTTAATGATGACCATAATGTTCTTTTTCAGTTCTTGCTATGGAACTTTGAGTCAGCAGACACTGCACAGCTAAGTCCAATGCTGACATTTGTTCACTGTGGAGGAAATCTTATCTCCCATCTTGATAGGATGGTAGCCAGGAAGTTAGCAAGGGTGATAAATCATTATCCAAACTGTCCCTGATTCCTCAGTTCCCCAAGTCTGAGGCTATGGCAACTGAACACTACACTGTAAAAGTTTAAACAAAGCTTATGAGGAAGCCTTTACACAAACTGCACAGAAGGGGCCCACATGAGGTAAGCCATAATAGGAATTTAGGATAGCACAAATGAATTTCTTTTATAAGTAAATGCTATCCTAAAACACCTCCTGTTGGCTCCATAAATAGGATATAAAGCATACAGATATGCATCCTGATACTTCTCACAACAATGCAAAGCAAGGGAGCGTATTTAGAGAGTAATGACTGCTGCCATCTGTGGGATTTCCTGTTTTAAGACCATGTTACCATTTCCCTGGCAGCACTTCAGTTAATAGCAATGAAGCTTCAGCTCCTGATCCCCCATTCTTGAACATAACTCCAGGCACCCACTGTCCAGGTGGGTTTGCTGATTTAAGCTAGTTCAAAGAATAGTAGAGAATGGCAGGAGTTGGAAGGGACCATAAAGAACACCCAGTACCACTGGTACCAGTATCACTACACTCATTAAGCAGACAGTGGTAGGAGCAGCTGCAGCAGCACAAGTGAGGCAGAGCAACGACACATGCTGGAGGTGGCAATGGAGAAAGCTAGAAACCTCCAGAGCTAGTCATGATGACAGGAAAACTGACACAAGCAGTTAAAGAGCAGTGCCTGCTCTTTTGAGAATGAGGAGAAGAAAGACAGAATTTCCACCCACACTCTGATACTTGTTATGCCAGAAAAACAATAAAGATACAATAAAGATAATTAATTCTTCTTCCAATTATTTTAAGCTAACATACTGACAGTAAATCACCATCTTTTTTTGTCTTGATTAATTGCCTAAAACATTTAGAGAAATTACACTGAATAAATCCAAATAAAGTTTTTAAAAGGTTGTGTTTTGGTAATGCTAAAGAAGTTTCACTACAACAGCTAAACATGAATTTTTCAGTTCCAACTCCAACAGTAAGAAAATTAATTTTGCATTGCAAGGGACTACTAAATTAACACTAAAAACCTACATGTGTAATTTATATTCTTAGGCATTCTTACAGTGAAATGAAACTGCTAATTAAATATAACATAGCTACTCTTAATCATGGTTAATAAAACACATGGGGCTCAAAAAAGCAATTTACTTTACAGAAGAGTAACAATTTATTCTTTTTTGAAGAATATACAAACTCACTAATCCTCACTAATATGCTTAGTGGAATTTGGCCCACAAACAATATAACAAATATTTGTGTAAAATGAGCAAACGTGTCTATTCCTGAAACTGCAGACAGCAAAAAGCAGAAATTAGACTTTAGGTTTGTAACTAGCTATATATTTACTGTATGACTATTAGTACAGTTATTACTGAAATATGCCCTACTATAATAATAAATGAGAACTATGTTAAGACTAAAATATCCCATATTTCAGAAAATTTAAAACCAAGCTGGGACATTGTACATTTCTTCTGTTTTTGTCATAAGGCAGACACATGCTTGACCTAGCAGGTGAATACTTCAATTTAGTGCTAGAGTTACTAGAAGTGAGAGTTCAACTGCTAATCAACATTTTGAAACTCAAGCACTAAATTGAATTCCATCATTTGAAAGTATTTATCTAAGTGCCTGGCAGGACTTTTGAAAATATTTTCATTAAGTTTGAGAGACAAAGACACACAAGAATGTGCCTCAAAACACATGTGGTTAATATGTAAGTAAATGGTTTTCACAGGACACTGCCTTTTCCAAAGGAATGTCCATGTGAAATGACAAGTAGCTATGTTCATTTTTTTTTTGTTTTAATACTACATAATTTAGCTGTCATCTGGACACCATTGTAGAAACTTGTTCAGTGATTCTTCATTTAACTGAAAAACTAGACAAAAGACATTTAGGCAGGTTCATTGTACAGTACAGTCAGTATTGCTGTAAAAGTCCAAAGTTTCAGGTAAAGTTTATGTGGCCTACCAACAGTGAAAATGTTGATTTTCTTAAACTATGGTAGCTTGGCTGTGTTAGTATTGAAGTTTTTAAGAGTCCAGAAATAATCTCATGGAAATTTAATTCTTACACACAAAATAAACAGAATTTTAATTTAGGTGTGTATAATCAGATACAAAATAAACAGAAATGTTTTTAAATTCTTAAATTACTGCAGTATGCTTATAAAACACCTACTTTCCTCCAGGGTTTTCTTTTTCCTTGAAAAAGTAGTGTACAAAAGGAAAGTAACTGAAACAGCTTCAAAACTGCATAAGAACACTGCTTTAAAAAAAGTATGTGGTTAAAACTGTTTTAATAGGTAACAACCACAAGCACTAGCCTAATTCCTACTCCAAAATTTTTAAGGCAAAATGGTCAAAAATGCAAAAGGCATCAGACTTTTTAAAGTTCTCTAATATAACTGCTGTTACTGGATCATGTTCTATGATCCAGGTGTTTCAGAGGAGTTTAAAAGAAAATACAAAGGACTTTTTTAACAGCAGTTCTGCTCTCAGGCACAAGGTGTGACTCTTGGGGATGGTCCTGTGCAGGGCCAGGAGCTGGACTCAATGATCCTTGATGGCCTCTTCCCACTCTGCTGAGTGGAAGGGATTCAGTGATTCTGTGACTTCTGTTAGAGGCTAGAAATTCAACAGTGAAAATCTTGGACAGATTACTTTTTTGCAAGAGTAGTGTCAGAAATTTTGAACTCCATCAACCATACTTCAGTTTAATAAGTATGTGGAAAAACAGAGTTAGCAATTCCATTATTGATGGCAACAACAAGGAGGACTTTCAATTAGCGTACATTAAAATGACAAATGAACAACCTACATTTTCTCTGAAAAGAAGAAAACAAGATAACAAAAATTCTGACAGTGCTTTCACTAGAGATGAACATTGCATATGTTATATCAATACACAAGTATTTTCTTTATTAATGGAAAAAACAGCCCTTCAAATCCAAACCAAATCTTTACACACCTGCACATACATTCACATGCCACTGCTTACAGTGGCTCCAAGCTGATTTGGGGATCAGAAGAAAGAATATCTGATCTGCAATTGTTCTTTCTACATAACATAAAGACCCACTGTTTCACTCAAATTCTAACACGAGCTTCCTTGAAAAATCAAGGACATAACAATAAAAACGCAAACATCTATTTTGTATTATTCTAAAAACTTCTTTTGAAAATCCAATATCAGCATTTTGCTATCCTGAACTAAAAACAATATTACAGCATACAATAGTCATGGGTTCTTTATCCTATGGGGAAAGTTCTGAAGTTAGTTTTAACTTTTTGTTGCAATTACTAAAGGGTGCAGCACACATACATCACAAACAATGACACTGCCTCAAAGGCACATTGTATTTTTTGTCAACATGTTTTGATAGAGGTATCTCAGATGATGGACAGCTCACACAATATTAAAGGATTCCAGAACACTGTGTTGACTGTAACCACTCTGCTTCCATCAAACATTTCACTTATAAAAGCTGGAGAAAATTCCTGTGTTTTACAGTAAGTTCTCACACACAAGTTCAAGAGCTGCTATATTTTCTTTTCTTGGTTGGTTGGTTTTTATTAAGAAAAGACTATTTGGAGGTAAATTAATAGGCCCTAAAATACTGGAAATCTAAATCCAGATCCTCACGGAGATAGGTGATGAAAAATCTGAAAGACTCTATGGAGCAAGTAATTTTAGCTGAATTTACTATCCCAATCCGTATCACATATGAATATAAAGCTTGAGAAGAAGAGGATTTGGTGACAGAGTATCTCATTACGAAGGGAAGAATGTTAGCATATAATTGATCTCTGCAACACCCTTAATTTATTTTGGTTTGGGTTTAAAGTCTCCTAAAAGGGGAGAGGAATAAGGATGTTGAATCTGCTGGAAATCAGGTGCTGATACAATGTTAACTGGGAACAGATGAACAAACAAGTTGCTGGAATGGAAAGCAACAGAAATGCATTCTGTCATACCTGAAGGACAAAAAGGAGAAAAAAAAAATTGAAAAATGCATGGCTAAAATAGTCAAGATGAGATTCTGGTTCAAGAGAAAAAAAAAAAACAAAAACAAAAAGCCACCTCTCAGTGATGTGAACTATTTGAACATGCACTATGCTAAGCCTAGATTCATACGGAGTAATAACTTTCTACATAAATCTAAGCTATTGTTCAGAGGAGTTGATTTGCCTGCTTCTTTTTCTGCCAAAGCTTAGATGCCAATACACAGAAAACTCTTTTCTAGATGTACTAAAGACACTTGAGGGAGGCCAAAAGTACTGTAATGAGTAGTCCAAAAGAAGTCAAGACATAACCCGATCAAAGGCTCTCCCCATGGTTCTCTTGCTGATAAGTGACCCAAAGAAAACAAGGAGCTATACACCCTAACATCCACAAATCTGTGATACCTTTATGGAAGGAATGACTAGAAGAATCTCTTTGTCATAGCTTATTGTGCTTAGAACAACAGATTGTAGGAGATGATTGTCTACAATGTTTTGTTTTAGGAGACCAAGAAAAATCCCAGACTTTCAGTCCTGATGCAGTAAAAGACATGCAGACCTGAGGAAGGTTTGTATCTCCTTTTAGCAGTTCAATAAAGCCTTTCAAAAACCAGATTTTGATGTTTGAGCACAGAAATTACTTAAAAGCCACAGTCAGAGGTGATGCTTTAGCAGAGAAATCCCCAGTCTAAAGGACATCCCAAAAACAATGCATTACCCAGAGCACTTAGCACAAAAGTATTGACCAAGTCGATGGGAGAGTAATCAACATGGGAAGGGTGAATTAGAGATGTTGATACTGTAGTTCGCTCAATAATTTTTTGATTGAATTCAAGCAGATTCTATAGATTCAGCATCTGGTAATCTGAACACCAGATCATAGAATATTTTTAACAAATCAATACACATTACACTATACAGTCCTTGAATCTAATGTTATCTTTGCTCATTATATTCTGGTTTAATTCCTGTTAATGTCAGTCCCCCTTAGAAGGGGCCCAGTACAGAAAGCACAAGTGTACATCTTTGTTCTGTAAACCATGGAGATTGCTCCATCTTGTAACTTTAGAGAAAGCTTTGATTTCTGGGCATCTGGACTGAAGTCTCTCATTCCTCTCAAATTTGGGAGAGCTTTGCATGCTGCAAAAGATACACAGCAGCACAGCTGTCTCTTATAAAATGGATTCAGTGAATATGATGTTGTCTCAAACCACAGAGCTGCAGATATCTTGCTGCTTCTGAAATATCTCCAAGCAGATACAGAACATCTGAAGAGCTTTGCAACAGCCAGTTGTATTAACTGCTTATCTAAATAACATAAAAGGAAACCTTGGGCACCTGTAAACAAGCCAGATTACATACTGACTGTAATCAGAATTCCTATGGAAATGCAAGCCAGCAATATCTGAGAACACCTCACTTCTTTATGACTACACAAGCTTATATGATATCATAAGGGAATTATTATATCTTACTTCTGATGATTTATGTCATATGTGATGATCTGTGTTTTTGCATTGGCTGATTTAGTTTTCCAACTGAGCTATAGCAAGGCTCCTGCATGACCACACTTTTCATTAGAAATGCACATGAAAATTAAGAAAAACCTGAATGAATGAATTCTTTGATGTTTAGTATGCCTTATTTCTGACATTTTTTACAGAAAATGCCCATTAATATAATTTCCCAACCCATGTTAACTCATTCTCTAATCTCTGAGAATTGTCTGTTTTCTTTCAGGCTTTCTTTTTAATTTTCTCATTATCTCAATAATGGACCCTTTAGAGATCTGGTACAAAGACTTGTATTTGAGCCCTCTTTCTCTGTCAAATCTCACTAACAACATAGAGGGATAACAGTCGTAAACAGAAAAATAGGACATAAAATACATAAACCTTGCTTTCTTGGGAAAATACCATTGAAATAGTTTTCATAATCAACACAAAATTATGTGCTACTTGTATAGATAATGAAAATAATAAGAAGAGTTGCAGTCTTTTGTCTGCTTTCTTTGTTAAAATCCTTAAGTCATACTCACTTGGTCCACTGATGCTATCTGGTCTGGTTTTCATGACTTTGCAGAACTGTTTTCTACAAATTTCTGCCCACCCAGTTGGCTTGTCTGGACTTTTTAAGAGTTTTAAGAGCTTGTCAAGATCTTTATCTGGAAGAAATGAAAAATTAATGTTATTCTCTAATGATCATATACTGACAGAATAGTTTGAGTTGAAAGGGGCCTCAAGGATCACGTAGCCCCAACTCCATTGCCACATGTATTTTTGGCAGACCTCATGAGAAAAGACTACATAAATATGCCTTTTCCTAAGACAATTAAACTGGAGAAGCAGTCGTAAAGCTGATGTCATTCTGCTTTATACACAACATTCTATTTACTGATGGGATTTTGTGCTTATTTTGGCTGGGGTAGAATTAATTTTCTTCACAGTGGCTGGTATGGGGCTATGCTTTGGATTTGTGCTGCACACAGAGCTGATAATCTAGAGATATTCTAGAGATCTGTGTAAGCAGAGCAGAGCTTACACAGATCTGGCCTTTTCTGCTTTCATACTGTACCCTGGCAAGGAGGCTGGGGTGCCTGGGAAATTAGGAGGAGACACAGCTGGGACAGGTGACCCAACCCGACCAAAGGGATATTTTACACCATACGATATACTCAGTATATAAAGTGGGGGGAAGAAAGAGGAAGGGGAGGAACATTCTGAGTGACGTTGACATGGTGGTGTTCAAAGGCTGGACTCAATGATATCCGAGGTCTTTTTAAACCTGTTTGATTCTGTGATTACATTTGTCTCCCTAAGTAACCATTACAGGTGATGGAGTCCTGCTCTCCTGCAGATGGCTGAACACCTGCCTGCCACCCAGATGTAGTGAATCAATTCCTTGTTTTGCTTTGTCTGTGTGCATGGCTTTTGCTTTTCTATTATACAATCACAGAATAAGCTGAGTTGGAAGGGACCCATCAGGACCATCGAGTTCAACTCCTGGCCCTATGCAGAGCACCCCAAAAGTCGCACCATGTGCCTCAGAGTGTTGTCCAAACACTTCTTGGAGTCATAAAGGCTTGCTGCTGTGACCATTCCCCTGGGAAGCCTGCACCAGTACCCAACCACCCTCTGGATGAATAGCATTTTCCTGATGTCTAATCTAAACCTCCCCTGACTGAGTGTCATACCATTTCCTCAAATCCTGTCATTGATCACCAGCATGAAAAGATCAGTGCCTGCACCTCCGCTTCCACTTGTAAGGATGTTGAAGACCACAGCGAGGTGGCCCCTCAGTCTCCTCTTCTCCAGGCTGAACAGACCAAGTGACCTCAACCATTCTGCATAAGGCTCCCCCTTCAGACCTTCACCATCCTCACTGCCCTCTTCTGGACACTCTCTAGTAGCTTAATGTCTTTTTTATGTTGTGGTGCCCAAAACTGCCCCCAGCACTTGAGGTGAGGCTACCGCAGCGCAGTGGGGGGGACAACCAGCATAGCAGCAGCATAGGGGGACAATCCCCTCCTTGCCCAGCTGACAATGCTGTGCCTGATGCCCCCCAGTACACAGCTCGCCCTCTGGGCTGCCAGGGCACTTGGCAACTACCAGGTAACTTGGCCCCAGAGTACTTGATGCTGCTATAAAATACTTTCTGGCCATCTGGAGGGGGAAAATAAAGATGGTACCTGACACAAAGCAAATGCACAAGCATTCACTCCAGATGTGTACAATTCCTCTGCTGTTAGACCATTAATATTTTTCATTTTTCATGTTTGTGAGTACTCTGCTTATTAAATAAAGTTTTTTCCATTTTTCTCAAAGTAGATTTTTTCTCCCAAGCTTGTTGGGGGAGGGGCCACTTGAATCTGCTTTCTAGAGGGACCACTTCAGAGATTTCCTCCCTAAATTTGCCCTAAACCAGGACAATTGTCAACAATTGCTTGAGCCAGTCTATGGATATGTAGAATATTTGCTGTTTCTTTTACTTCTTTATAGCATTTCTATTTCAAAACACTCTTTTCAAATGATCTTATTCTTTTTAGAGTATTAGAATATTTTCAACAGAATTATGATTTTGCATGTAATTTATTTTAAGCTCATCTAAAGACCTTAATGATTTCTAATTATTAGATTGTATCCCTGTCATTGGAATTTATTATACAATACATAACATTTCAAAACAATCTTATTATAGTAACATAATTATTATAATTAATGACTCCAAATTAATTAACCTGAAATTTCTTTGTTATCCTCACATAAATAAGTCCTCAGTATCTTCCCAAATAACATGCAGTGATGCTTAGAACAGCTTACTTATGAAAATTTAATGTGAAGAAGGATTTAACTCTTACAGTATTATCAGTATGATTTCTAGTTCTTTTTCTGCCCTTTTTTGTTATTTCTGAAACAGTTGAGTACTGAATGAAATCCTAGAATTTAAAAGAAACACTCCTTGATACAAGTTAAATAGTTATTTTACTTCCTCAAGGAGTGTAGTAATTCAGTTTGGCAGACAAGGATCACAGACTACAAGACGAGGCTTAATCACTCAATGTACCAGAGACCCATGCAACCAAGATACTGTGGTGCAGTCATGTATTTAATATATCCAGTACAAACTGAAACTGGTATCATACTGTGGAAACTTACTGTGGCTTATTTTCTCTCAGGTAAACCATTTGCTTCCCTTAACTTGTCATTAAATGTGGACTATCCCTTCTGCCAGCAGGTGATCACAGTGCAAAAAAAAAAAACCAAATAAATAAAAAGACAGAACCTTGGGGGGGATTGGAATGACAATTGCTTCCAAAAACTCATTATATAAAAGAAATGCCAGCTTACTTTCACAAGGCAACTATAACATGCCCAACAGTATTACCCTCTACCTGGAACTTAAGCAACAACACAGTTCTGGGCTTATATTAAGTGTAATTGAGCACAGGCTGTCATACTACCACTACCACTAGAGCATTCTAAACACACCAACACCAAGAAACAGAAGTCCTGCTTTTATTTTTTCTCTTTTCTGGTTTGTCACTAAATGAGTTCACAAGTTAACCTAAATTAATGACTTGAATTTTTTTTTTTCCTGGAAAAATACTAGACCCGTTGAATGATGTGAAGGACAGAAGGTGAGGGAACAGGGGAAGGAAAGAAAAAATAGAAAGAAGAGAAAATGTGAGGAAGAAAATGACTATGACCTTCCTCTACTGATGCTGGCAAGCTTTTCATGATTGAAAATAAGCTAATGCAAATTTAATTAATCTGCTGCTCTTCTACTCTCTTCTTCATATGTGGTTATATTTTGCCATCCCATCCCTTATTTGTACTTACTTTGTGCTAGCAATGGTTGTTCTATGAAATCCCATGAAAAAAAACCCAAAACCTCCATATTCACTAGTTTATGAAGCAACAAAATCGCACTATAAATAAGGTGCACTTTCACACATGTATGAAATCTGAACCACTACATTATAATAGTAAGTTTCAATTGATCTCCCTTTTCTAAAAGATGCTGCTTTATAATTCTTCAAATAATTCTTCAGCTAGCTTGTTTAGATCTTCTAAAGCAAGTAAGATCCAGAAAAATTCATCAATGTTTTACAGAACATAAGAAATGCAACAGCCACTTCTCATCTGACTGTGCTTTGTGGCAGAAGCGTTTTTCTGTGATTAATAACTAAGATCTGTAACTCTATGCATATCTTATTCAAAATCTAAATTGAGAAATGAATAACCTGACTACAATTTATTTGACTAGTACATAGAAACAAATCCATATAGAGATATATAATTTAGGAAACTTCATGCATATTTCTCACAGACCTTACTACTCTTTCATCTTTTTTTTAATTGAGTGGACTTAAAATCAAAAGACAACATACCATGACAAATATAAAAAGGAGTACAAGTCAAAGAAGTGTAGGTGATAAAGGCATTTATGAGACATTATAAGGGATAATGGGTAAGATAATACAGCTGATTCTTTGACAGAGAAAATTTAAAAAAAACTTAAGGACGCTGCTAAAACCAGGTATTACCAAAAAAAAAAAGAAATCAGATTTAAAGAACAAAACCAAACATAACAAACAATCAAACAAACAAACAAGAAACCCTCAATGAAACCAAACCTGAAACCTGAAAAACCTGAAACACGTCAGCAAGTTCCCATTGAAGTTAGAAGTTTAAAGCAAAGAACTCAGAGAACAGTGGCTGAGATAAATTATCAAAATACTTTTGATAAGAAATAACCACAGATTTTTGGTACCAATTCTGGAATGTACGGTTTCAGAAGAAAATAAGATTAATGACTGGTGGAGTACCCAAGTTTAGAGAAATGTTAAGCAGTGAAGGCATCATTGCAGGACATTTACGGACAATATTCTTCAGCCACAGTCATTACCAACTGTCATAACTGAGAAGCTAGGACTAGAAAGGAAAAACAAATTCTGTGCAAATAGAAGAGTCAATATTACAGTTTAGTAGCCTTCTAAAGAGTTTAACTTTTAATAATCGACACTATAGTTAATATTACAAGTATAAAAAAATATTTTCACAGTTGTATCCTGGATGTAAAAGGACTATATCACACTTTGAAAATTACTTAATAGTTCTTCCTCAAATTATCTCAATGAAATAATAATTGAACAAATAAACAAGAAAAGCAAAGGGTATCTTGCTGGAGTGTAAACAGGTAGAAATGGTATAATTAATTTTCACTTATAAATAATGATCCACATAAATCATTTGAAGTTTCACTATGAATTATCTTTGACAAAAGTGAGTCATTAATATATGGCTATCCAATAGCCTTCAAATTCTAACTGGTTGAAATTATTAGAGTATATTAATATACAATCAAACAAATTTATTTTTCCATAAATCCTTTCCTGCAGACCCATATACCACACAAACAAATACCTAACACCTCCAAAACCAGGACAGATATTTGTAAACATTAACTCACTACAAGTTTTCCTTCAAATACAAACATATTTTTGGGCGAGTCTGCTTTCTCAGTGTCCTCATGAAATGGAAGAGATACTCCACTAAGTCAACGCAGTTACTAAATTACAATAGAGTCCTTTTTTATGCAGTGAGTCAAAATATCCACTTGCCAGAGTCTGTGATAACAGACACTGGCAAGTGGATATTTTGACTATAATAGCACAGATAGCAGACTACAATAGCACAGAATAAAAGCAAGAGTGTTAAAAGAAGAGTTCTGTTACATACAGCCTTTAAGTCTTGGTGCTGGGAACATGTTCCACACACTGTCAGAGTTACCACTGCTCTGCTTTTTAATACAGCTGGACCATGAGGTGTTAGTGTCGCATTTGAGGTGTTAGTTTAACACTGTCCTTCAAAAGAATTTATAGAATAAAAACCCTACC
The DNA here is from genome assembly GCF_036417665.1 of Passer domesticus. Lineage (NCBI taxonomy): Eukaryota > Metazoa > Chordata > Aves > Passeriformes > Passeridae > Passer > Passer domesticus. The sequence goes on from NC_087476.1 coordinate 50,791,870, forward strand.
CACAACTTGGGTTTTCATGCTGGAAAACTCAGTGTGAACAAATCCTTTTAATTAACCACCCCTCATAAGCTACTTTAAGTTTTATCCATGGTTTCCATTATACCAGATAAATACATGATAAATGAAGTCCAGAGATCTGGAAATGAAACTTCCTTTTCCCTGACCTCAGTTTGGCCACACTAGTTCCAAAATGTTCTGTTACAGCATCTGTCACTGAACTCCATCTGAAAGGAGGGTTATTAACAGAACTATTATAAGTATCATATTCAAAGCACATCTGTAAATCTTTTTTTTTTTTTTTAAATGCTCACAAGCCATCTCCATCTATTATATAGATATAATAAAAAATCAACTCGGGTTATGTTTCTACATCTGCCATCACAATTATGTGATGTATATAGGATACATTTTAAAAGTACAAAGAAAAGGTAAGTCTCTTGAGCTATAAAAGAGGACACAATAAGAGGTCAGGACAGACAGAGTAACCTACAGTTACAGCTTTTTCAGCCAAAGAAACTATACATTCTTTAATAGTACTAAGAATCTACTAGTCTTAATTATTCATATCATAGAAACATGCAAAATAAGAGGGCAAGAATGATACCTCACAGGTTACATAATGAAACACTACAGCATGAAATCTAAACATAGACAGTTTCAGGGAAGCAGAGACATCGTGCTGGCCTTCAATCCTCATCAACAGATACCATGAAGCAGTCATGCATTCCCACTCATACAACGACTGCAGAACTCTTGCCAGTCAAAAGCCTGTGTGAACTCTGTCTATCTCCTTGCACTAAAGCAGAATGAAAATGTAACAAGTATTTTTCTAAACTCCAAGCAATCGGAGTAAAACACAACATGAATTCTGAATATTCACAACAAAGAAGATGTAAGATCTCGTACAAATGGATCCATCTTGTAATCATATTTTTAACCTGTCTTGTGAAAGAAAACTTCTATCACTGCCATATCATACCACTTAAAAATACAGTTCAGATATTCTTCATTTTCTGTTCATGCTCTTTGATTTCTTGTTTTTGCAAACACTACAATAGCAATTTATGAACTTCATTATTTTAATTTTTGATCTATTTCTTCTAATGCTTTCTTTCAAAATAACTTACACATCATGAAAGCTTCTGTCTGGCAAATCAGATGTTCACAATTGAGTCGTTTGTTTGTTGTTGGTTTTTTTTTAACCTAGTACTGAAATAGAACACTTTCAATGGTTTATTTCCCTTTTATTTTCAAACAACAAATACAAAATATTTTGACTCCACTACCAAACCTTCTGGTCATTTTGCAGTTATATAGTCTTTTACTTTAGTTACCTATTCCAAATTAAAAGCCATTCCAAATTAAAACATTTCTTTGATTTCAATTTTTCATCAAACTCATTTGCAAACCTTTGAAACTTCATTTCAGCAAATTTATTTTTAGCCAAAATTTTACCCAAGTTTTCTTAGTTGGCTGTCATCCACAAACGTGACAACTGTAATATCTATTTCATTAGCCCACTGGGTAATGATGAGCAACAGAATTATGCTTAACAAGAGAACCAAGGGATCTTTTGAACATGTTCTGAGAATAATAACACAATATGCTTTTCCAACCCAAGACTGACACTACTGCCTCCTTGAAGACACCCACCTTACCATTATCTGATTGTTGTCTCATGAAACTTGCCTTGGGAAGCCTGGAACAGTATTACAAAAGCTAAGATACAGAAAACTCACTTATTTTATAACTATATGACCTTTCCTCTGGCCAGAGCAGGAAATCACCTTTTAAATTTTTTCCCCCAGATACATACAAACAGACTATTTTATAGTCCACAGTTAATGTAAAATTTCTATCACTTCTGTAAATCTGTCTCTGCTAAGGAAATTCACAGTTTCTAATAAGTTGATCTCAGGGCTGTAGTAAACATGAACAAATACAATGAATTATTTATTTACCAAACAATTCACCTAATTCTTTTGCATTGTCTATGCAAACTAAAACCTTAAAACAGTTTCTCTGTGAGAATTAAACTGCTGTGCCTAGGTAGTTCTTCAAAGGATTCTTCAGTCTGCTCACATTCCAAATTGATGTTCAATGTGGAAACCAACTATCCTAAACGCTGTCTATTTCACACACCACCAAGCTCAGTAAACACAGGGATGTGAATCACGAAAATAGTGCACAAAGAACTCTGCAGTTTAAGCAAACTGTTTTGCTTCAGTTACTGGAGAGATGATATAAATGTACCTTATGAGTCACCCACCAGAGACGAGCCAGGAGGTTAATCTTGAAGTGTGCATAAGAATTAGATTACCAAACAGCTTTTCAGATTGACAGCTCCACAAAGCCAAACAAGCAAAACCAAACCAACTTACTTAGCTACAATTGCAGCCAGCACTGAAATAAACTTAAGTACTTAATGAGATTATGATCAGTGGGATGTGAGGGTGGGAAGCAGGGTGCAGAGAGGAAGGAAAAAGAAATTTTTTTAATTGACTGAGATCCTTGCACGAAATCTACACTGGTTGCATGCTTTCTACGTACCTTGTCTGAATTCAGCTTTCCTAGGAATTTCTGCAAGATAGCACTTTGGCACAGGGAATGATGAAAACATTGGCCAAGGATATAGACCACTGCCCTAGAAACAAGACCAGAAATAAATTAATTTAGCAGAAACATTAACAGCTTTTTCTCGATTAACACACAAAGGTACAGCTCCCAGAATTACAGCCTATGCACCAAAATTGTTTGATACTACAATTTCCAATGAGATGTGCTATAACGAAAATAAAAAAAGGATAGAAAATCCAAAAAGCATTTGAGAATATCATTTTTATGGTGTATATACCACTGACAGTTTTGATTTTACAGTTCCTTTTTTCAACCACAAAGGAAATTGCAAGTTTTATAAAAAATATAAAAACCCCAACAACCTACTAAATGGTATTTCCAACTTTATACATTGATTTAGGTGACTTTGTTATGCTGACAGTAATCTGCATTTCATCTCAATGAGACTAACAGCCAGTGAGAAGTAGAACATTTAAAGAAGTTGCTTAACAAACATTCCTTTGTTAAAACATCGATGAAAGCTCCAGGTATTAGATACTGCATATGAAAATCCAAGAATGGCAAAAATATCAAATAATACAAAGATAAATGGAAAACTAGTAAAGAAAACACAGGAATATAGAAGTAAAAAACCAAATAAATTGTATTCGTTTAAAAGTAACATTAAAATGGAGCAAAATAAACATGTCGTGTGAACGTAGTATGTCCTAGGTACATGACAATCCCCAGACAGTGGGAGCAATGTATTTGCTCAGTGTATCACTTCTTTGAAACATTAACACTTCATAAAGATAAAGGTGGTCTGGTGTTAAATAATTTTTCACATGCCAAATTATCAGCAAAAATGTCCAGTTAATGAAAGCAGAAGTTACAGAAAGAAACTGGTAAACTTTTAATTCTAACCTTATCTAATTCTCTCAAAGGCAAAATCCTTTCCTGTGGTCCTCCGATCAGATTTATCCTTACAAGAACATGGTTTCTCTCCACTGACAGACCATCAATTATAAAAACTCTGTGGAAAAAAACCCAAACAAAACACAACAAACCTCCAAAAATTAGAAGCTTTTATTTACTGACTATTGAATTCAGAAAACTGAAAGAAACAAGAATATTTTGAGAAACATACCAGAGTTAAAACACAGCCTGGAATGCATATAGGCATAAATAAACAGAAACATTAAGCATTTTGAGATGTCTCCAAGCATTATTGTAACTTTGCGCTACCCTACCTACTACTGATTAGAAAAATTTGAGCAATTACTGGACCCAAAAGTGTAGAAAATCTCACAGATTTTCTTATGTCACATAAAAATAATAAAATTAGGGTAGTGACAGTTAATGGACCATAAAAATTTGCTCCTTATTTGGCCTACCAGCATATTTCTGCTGTCACAAATAAGCAGAGTTATTCATTACTTGAAACAGAGACAACTTGCTGTCTGAAGACACTGGGCAGCCCAAGGTACAAAATTTTTGAAAGCAGTAACATTTTTATTCACCATGTTTCTTAATAAAAGTTTTGCCTTAGGAGGGAAATAGCAGCTTTCATCTTCAAATAATAAATAACTATAATCTTCACCCACACTGTTTGACTTACATTCTGTAATGGTCCCATATAACAGTAAGAGGAAAATACTTAAAACTCAGCATGCCATGAGAAAGGAAAAAATGTCAGTAACTAAATGACTGTCCGCTTCTGTCCCAAAAATACTTTTTTTCTTTTGAAGGGATTCGCTGTGCAATTTTATTTAGAAGACAGCAGTGGAAAGTCACAGAAGCTGGAGAGTTGACGAAGCTACAAATAAACTGTTGGAGAGTTGACAAAGCTACAAACCAAACAATAACAACGTAAAAAACCCCAAAGTACTGATGATGCCTGTAACTCCTGATTTTATATTAAAAATGTAATATTAAAAATATATCAAATTAAAAGGTATACTTACATTCAAAAGCTTTAAACACTTTTTATTTTAGAAACAACTTAACAGCTGTTTTGATGACTAAAAAGTAGAAAAAATAACTGCTTTTTTATTTCTTATACTTTTGGGGTCAACATGGGAGAAAGAGAAAGCTATTGTATTGTGCCTGTTGTATCCTTTCATAATTTTAAACTGCTGACAAAGCTGCATGTAAAGAAACTTACGAACATTAGAAACCAGCGTGACAGCATTTGTATATTTAAAGCTACTAAGGCATTCATGTATTTGTTCTCAGAAGAGTAGTCTGATAATTAAAATAACATTTACATCAATCACTTCTTACCCTGGTCCTTCTGAAGTTTCTGTGACATTTTCCTCCTGAGCAGTTAGTAAAGCTTGTGACACTTTATACTGAGTCTCCAAGAGTAAAAGGGTATTGAGCTCACAGCACAGCACATTTAACAGCCTGCAGAAGGACACATTGAAATGGTAGCACATCAGTCAGGACTCGAGTAATGCACAAAAAGACAAGGGTTTACATGTTTATGAGATTTTGCAATGGAAAGGGAGAGGAGGAAAAAACAACAAAAAAAACCCACTCTAAAAAACTCAGACACAACTAGGTCAGGAGCACCCTTTTATATCTTTTTTAACCATTCAAGTGGCACAACCTTAAGCAAATGGGGAATGGTTCCCAACAGGTTTTTTTTTTGCATGCACTGAACAACCAGAGAAAATACCCACTGGTCAGCTCAGTCTGCTTTTGAGTTTACATCACAGTGTAACAAAAATTATACAGGCTTAGTAAGACACTCCATGTGAAATATAAGGAAATTATACAATAATAGGCTGGTAAAGCAACTCAGAATTAGGTTGTCTGAAGGGGGAAGAAGGAAAGGAGGTAAAAAAATATCTTTCATTTAGAAAAGAGGCTTTTAAGCCCTTCCGTATAATCACATTTAACGCAGTTCAAAAGCAATAAAAGATTTAACATGTAACATAACCAACAAATCTGCTGGGTTGGGTTTTTTCAGAGAAACACAAATGGTAAATGAAATTAATAATAACAAGTGCACAAGACAGTACATTATATACAATTTTCTTTCATAACTTTGGGGCAAATTAAGAGGGTAAGTACTCCAATATATTTTCATATAAATCTGAAATAAAGCAATCCAAATCATATTACTTTTTCTTTTAACTAATCTAGTCACTCTAAGACCACAACAGAATAATTTCATTGAGGGCTTCCAGTTCAAGGAAAACAATGTAACTAAACATTCTTGTTACTGGTTTTATTTCCTATTTTAACACAGTCATAAAATGCAACATAAATTAAGGCTGATCAGCATTATATTTTGCATTCACATAAGATTTTATATGAACTAGAAAATATACTGTTTTAAATTCATGGTCTGTTAGTCAAAGCTTATTTTCTTCCTTGTAATTCCTAATATGTTTCTACTGACAATAGCAAAAATTCATAAGCCATTCTCTCAATAATTTAACACCTGCAAATTCATACAGTTGTGGCCAAGGATTAAACAGCCAAGATGAGAATATGTCTCAGTTTTTTTCCTGTTGTTTTTTTAAACAACTTGATCTGTTCAGTTTCAGTACTCTTCAGCTTTATTTCTTTTACATTAACTATTTTGTGACATCAATTTGTTCTCAATACTTTTATAAATCATAGAAGAAGAAATGACAGTTCAACTATAATTTTTATTATTATTTAGAAAAAAAAAAACAGAAAAGAGCACTGAAACCATTATGAAGATGGGTAATTTTTTCTGTGAAGTACAATAAATGGCAAAGACCAGCAGTTAAAAACCACTTGGAAGACTAGTAGCTGAGAATGCTTTATAACATGATCTCCTCTGGTAGGCAAGACAGAGCAAAAAAAAACCAAAAAACCAAGACCAACCAACCATGAGCAAATAAAACCAGGTAGATGGAATAGTGGTAGAATAAATGACAAAATATACAAGATCTAGTAGTGTAAACAGCTGCTGCTTGGGCATTCAAATTAAAATTTCACCTATATAGAAAAATACATTTAAAAATGCTACTGTTGAAGTACAGGTTATTTGGTTAATAGTAATATTCCGTTAATTACCTTCCAAAGTCATAAATGTATAAAGTTTCCAATTAAAAAAAAAAAAAAAACAAAAACAACACCTATGTTTTATAGTAAGTGTATTTGTAACCATGCTTGAATACAGCTATTATAAAAAGGAGTTTTTCTTCCTTTTTGTTTGTTTTTGGAACATAAGAATTGGATCAGACTCGCCATCTCAGTATCTCATCTATAAAAAGTACATGCTTAGGAGAATGTATAAAACCTTTACAGATATAACACAATTTGATTAAAGCATATATTTTTGAGATATGCTTTTAAATTTTCTTTAGAAAGCAGAAGACAGAGCTCTCAACCTAAATACTGCTGAAAATTGGAAGACACACTTTGATGAAGTTCTTGTACCTGGGAAGAACCCAATGCAACAGTACAGGCTGGGGACAATCAGTCATAAGGCAGATTTGCAGACAAGTCTGAACATGAGCCAGAAACATGCCTTTGAGAGCAACACCATCCTGGGCTGTGTAATGAAGAGTGCTGCCAAAAGTTGCTTGAGGGAGGTGACCCTGCCCCTCTACTGGCTCTGGTAAAGTCATACCTGGAGTGCTGGGTCTAGTTCTGAGCTCCCCAGTAACCGCGTGACATGAATGCACTGGAGCAGGTCCAACAAAAGGCCAAGGGGACAATTAAGGCTTGGGCCATCTGACATAGGTAAAAGCTGAGAGAGCTATGATTGCTCAGCCTGAAGAAGAGGATCCTCAGGGGGGATCCTGTCATTGTGTATAAATATTGAACAGGAAGGTTTGAAAATTTAGTCAGACTCTTCCCAGTGATACCCAGTGAAAGGACTAGATGCAAAGGGCATGAATTGAAAGACAGGAAATTCCATTTTAATGTACTGTGATGGTAGTAAAACAGTGGAACAAATTGCCCAAAGATGCTGCAGGATTACCAGCCTTGACAATATTCTAAACCAGACTGGACACATCCCTTAGTAATGCTCTGTAGTTGAACCCACTTTGAGCAGAGCAGTTGTACAACACAATCTTCCATCTCCCTTTCAATTCTGATTATGTAATTCTCTGATCGCTAGTAGTAAGATATATACATCCAGGAATCAACTGCAATGAATATAATATAAAAGTTTATCTGAAGCCAGACCTTTATAGAAGAGTAATTCAATTCAAAGAAATTCAGAAATATCAAAATACATATCATAGCTGTGAAAATATGTAGGAATAAGTAGTTTTGTTCTGAATTCTGCATTTCCTGCCCTATCCGTTTTTCTTGAAAGGTGCTCTCTGGTTTCTAGCCCTTCAACTACAATTTCACAACTAATACTTCACTGCAGAAGTCCCTGATCTAAAAGAAAGCATTCTGACTATTCCTTTGTTCCACAGGCTATCTCCTTGGTTTTGGTATGTGGAATCATAATGACTTCTTTAATTATGACACAACAAAAGGTCCTTTGTGAGGTATAAATCAGCTAGTAAATAAACCTTGCTAATTTTTATGCCGTCTCTCTAATTTTTTTTGCCTGAAAATAATATAATAAACTGCCCGTGATTTACTCTGAGTTGTTAAAAATGCATATTATGAGGATAACTTATTAACAACTCAATATTTTTTCTTGGAGTTCCTTTTAAGAACACGAAACAGTATGTTCTTTGTTCTTTTTCCCAATGTCAAATCACATTTCTCTCAAACAGGACCTTTATTATGGTAAACTCAATTCTATTTTTCTGCAGTGACCACTACACCACCATACACTGTTCTTCCTTATTTTCATATGTTCTTTCCAAAGCCACACTGATGTTCTGTCCTTACTTCAGGCATATCTGCTAATGCTCAGCTGGTGGTGAAAGATGCAAGACACTATTCTTGAACACAGCAGCTGTAACAGTCTATGGTGGATTGACAGCAGTCAGCAGCTAAGCACCCACTCTGCTTCTCACTCCCTTGACACTTGTGCCTGGCCAGTCTCTGACCAATAAGACCTGCAAGACCAACCTCCAAGGCCCTCAGTTTTTACTACTGAGAGGGATGCTATATGGTATAAAACATTCCTCCGGTCAGTTCAGATCAGCTGTCCCAGCTGTTTTCATTCCCAACCTCTTGCACATTGCTAGGTATGGGCAATGTTGATAAAAAATAAAGCCCTGTTGCTGAGCTGTTGCTTGCACAGCGTCAGTGTCAGTGGAAACATGCTGTGTTATCAATACTCCTTTAGTCCCAAATTCAAAACACAGCACCCATGTGGGGTGCTATTAAAAAACTTGACCCAAGTCTGTATGTACTCCAGAGAAACAAGATAAAATTTTATGCTATAAGCAGCACAAAATTTCCACCACATAGAAAAAAGAAAGCAGCTCATCCAAAGTAAACTATACTACAATCTCAGTAATAGATGTGTGCATGCAGCATAAAATGACCAACTAAACACAAAATGCTTACATCTCTGCTATAGACAGTGACATGATGCTGAAATAGAGGACTAAATCAGTCCTTAGTAAAAGGTTTTCTTTTGGCTTGTAGTTACTGCCTTCTACTGATATAGGCATGGCTGAATCAGGCCAGTGCAAAATACATAGCATAATATTTGTAGAGAGCTCAGCTGTGGGGCAAGGTAAGGTTCTTTTTTTTTTTTTTCTTTTTTGTTTCATCTCTCAGGAATAAATATTAAAAACTGAAGAGCAATAAAACAAGAACTGGAACCTCTTTGCAGTAGCAGGAACTCCTTTTCACTAAATGATTACGTACAACAAAAGTGAAATCCAAAGCCAAACTTGCATTAAACAATTCCAGTGTCATCATCATGGGGGACAGCCTCAAAACATTTAACATCAGAGCTTACATTAACAACTTTATTTATTCTTTATTACGCATTAAGTAAGAGCCTAAGCTTCAACGAGAACATGAATCCAAACAGTGAATGGCAATTATTATCAAGTGCCAGACCAGTAGACAGAGACAATGGCTAAAAAAAAACAAACCCTAAAGATGTCAAAAGCCACTTAGTGTTGGAACACAAAGGGCATTTGGAAGCTTCAGCCAAGCAAAGCTTTGTACACTGCCTTTGCAAACTGAATGAAAGGCCTTTGCACTTGATCTAGCTAAAGGATTGAAGCTTCTAATTGTTCCACAGAGGGCAATGCATGCTTTTGAAAAAAATTATGAATTTCTGGATACAGGAGTTACACCTTTGGTGCCTGGGGCACTGGAAGCTACTACCTCAGGGCAGTCATGTTTCTCTCAGAAAGAAAACTCAGGGACTAATGTATTCCTTACAATGTTTACAACCTGAAAAGATTTTCAAAAGACTACCAACACCATTTCAGCTACCCAATGTACCTACAAGTGACAGGCAATGTGAATGCTAATGATAACAGGTTTCCTCAGGTAAACAAAAATGTTTTTCATGAGCATCACTTGCCAGCCTAGAGGACTCAGAAGTGAAGAGTTTTAATTTCCCTCAGTTAAGTAAAGAAAAAAAAATCAACAAACAAGTGATGTCTGATCACAGAATCTACTGTTCCTATTTTATTAACAATTATTTGTTTTAAATTAATAAACCTAATGAACTTCTATTAAAGTATAAGTTAGAAAAAAATTGAATTAACTGTGTAATTACATGATCACAGATAATGTGGAAGCATTCTCACATAATCCTGTTGCAAATCCCCATCACTAGCAGTCACTAATAATCCAGACCCTGTCCCCTTTTACCTTTGGATTCTTCTACTCATAATGTTTTTTAATAAAGAGAAAGGAAAAGAGAGTAGATATAAACAGCACTGCGTTGCAATCATTGAAATCACACACTCTCTTAATTAACAATACACATAATGCAAGTATAATTAAGGACTGACCTATTTCATATGCTGAGGCTACCTCACTATTAAAATGCAATTATATAAGAGGGGTGTTTAAAATGCAGTTGACAAAAGTAATGGAGAAGAATGCAGGGGTGTTTATTATTTGTATTTTCTAAACTCACAAAGTTATTTTTTACCTATCACTTTTTTTTCATTTAATTCATTCACCTGGATTTCACTGGAATGCTCTAGATTAAATTTTGACAGATATGTGCTGCTTTAAGGCAAATTTCAAGACGCTGATTGATTTTGATGTCAGTAAAATATAAGCCATTTAAATTTTCTTTCCAAAATCTTTCTCTACTACGTTTTTAGTGCAACAGAAATAGATACAATGCATTTTTATCATTCTCTGCAAGAAAACATGAACAAGTAAGAAAGAAAACATAAACAAAAAACATTCATCATAATATTTTATATGACAAAGAAAATGTGACCTAACAATGTCAAAATCTTTATTACACAAACCTGAAAACAACAAGCCAATATTATTTTTCAATTTGCAGTAGACAGTAGATTTACAATCCTGAGGCTAACACAGATGAGCATATGACTTGGACTAATATTTACAATTTTCTATAATTCCAGAGAAACAGAAATGCATTTATTCACACAGAGCATTGTCATAAATATTGGGTTTTCAGCCTTGCCTCAGAGAAGCCTAAAATAAATCTATTTTCCATTTCAGTTCAAATTACACTTCAACAAAATGGGTTATCTTCAGAGATCTCTAATGATAGGCAAACACATTGTGTCTTTAAAATTAAACAGTCACAAGTTGCATATCTGAAGGAAAAGGATTTACCCTCAGAATTTTCCAGGTATTTCCCTGCAGGCCAAACTCTTTAACAGAGTGCTCTCCTTGTCACTTGATGCTCACTACCAGGAGGCACCTCAGTGAACAAGTGTGGAGCTAACAAAGGTCCTTCTGATTAAGACTATATACACAAAAGATCTTTCGACTTCACAATATTTAGGAGTTTTATTGATTTATGCTCAAAATAAGCCACTGAGAAAAAAAATAAGATAGCCAACAAAAAAAAAAAAAGGGTCTAGTTTTCCTCTTTAAAGTATTCAAATGTCCCTTACTGCCATTTTATCATATATCCACAAAAAGAGATTCCAAGAACAGTATGTGACAAAAGTACTCAAATAAAGGGAATTTTTGCAAATCTGCCTGTAAACCACCTCTTATCCCCTCTCATTGCCCACAGTCTAGGCATATTCCAGTAATGTTGTTTCTCCTTCTGTTTACTACTCAAGCCCACACTAACTATCTTCTAATTTATTTTGGGGTATTGATACTGTTTAGAGACAGGATTAGCAAAGCTAGAAATTTTTACTCTGCCACACTTTAATCCAGCTAACAAAACAGTACCACTAACGTTCACAGAAAACCTATTTTCTGAATAAAGAGAACAGCAATATGTAAATTCGCTTCAGGCGAAGACTTTGAAAATATATATATTATGCATATATTTTCTTGGCAGGCTGTTAAAACTCAAAACCCATGCATGCATTTACTGTACTGAAATAGTAGACAAATTGTGTTGATAATATATCAATGAAGGAATCTTTCAGGTTAATGATATTATATAAGTTAGAGACAGTTAGAAAGTTCTTCAAAGAGTTTGGTCTTAACAGGAAGCTGGTGAAGACTTAGTGCCACATTTTAAGAAAACTGTTATTTCTCAGATGCTATCTTTTAAAATCAGATTGATGGGTATACTTGTATCAGAGAAATAAAGCTGATCATTAAACTAAGAAAATACTCTCTGTTTAGTATGTAAAAAACCATTGCCTTAATTATTGCTCTGAATGTCATTTCTGTAGGATTTGTGCTCTGATGGCAAGTTCAGAAGCATCTAAAACAGAAAGACCATTGAGAATTTCTGCATTAGTTGCCGTGCATCCAGATTTTCAGCTTGTACAAAAGAGTGCCTGAGACAGCCTTCAGAATTCTTTTATCAACTGATATTGGCCAACTGGGAGACTTCTCGATTCTAAATAAGTGTAAATCTGCTTTGAAGCTGAAAGCTGAACCGACAATTTTAAAATCTTTCTATACAAAAATTAGGAACTGTCTATATACTTAGACATTTCTATTCCTATCTCCAACTTCTTGCCTAAGGTTTCCCTTTAATAAATAAATAATAATGATAATAACACCTTTTTTTTTTCTCCAATTAGCTTAAAAGGACTTTCAAGTGAACAAATCTCATGACAGAAACACACAATAGATTCAATTAATGTAATACCAGATCACTGTCTGAAACAACTGTAGAACCATCCTAGGCCAAGATACTTCCAAGAACTTAAAAACAAACAAACAAAAAAAAACAAACAAAAAATCAAACCAAAAACCCCAAACAAACAAACAAAAAATCCCTAACAAAACCAAACAACAACATGAAAACCAAAGGAACCACAGATTGGAAATTAACCACAGGTTGCGGTGGAACTGCGTATTTCACCACTGACCACACAAACCCTAATCTATATGAATGCACCATAGAGAGTATTCTTTAAAGACTAAGAGATAATGGCTGTGCCCACCATATTTTGCTTCCCTATGTTTTCCCTTTACTTTCTACAGCATGCATACCACTTTACAGTGGTTAAGCTTGAAAAGTGAAGTTGACAGCAGAGCCTCTACCAGACTGTCATTCAAAACTATAATTCAGAATCCTACTTATTCAAAATTAAGAAAACTATTCACCAGAAAATGCAATAATGACACTACAAACATAAATATATACACCTGTGCATTTTGGATTAAACAGACTGTGGAAAAACCAATGTATTTTATGCTTTATATGCAATTACGCAGCTAATAACCAAAATAACTTGCAGAAGTTGTCTAACAATCAAGTAAATGTGTAACTGTTTTGAAAAAGAAAAGTAGCATCTCACAGTAAAACCTGTAAGTTCAACAGATCTGAAGTTCAACACTCAACAATGGGCTGAATTGAGTAGTGTATGGCTGTGTAGATCTGTGAAAAATTAAAAGAATGTGGGTTTGGCTGTACTGTTGGTATTAAGTCTAGCAGAAATGTTTCCAGACAATTGCTTCACAAAATCATACTGTTTTTCAATGCTGCAATTATCACCTAAATATTTAATTTCTACATAACAGCAAAGAGAAATTAGATATTTTGCTACAATTTCCACATTTTCAGATATGTTAAGCATCTAATATTATTTGGTATAACTACCACAGAACTTAGAATTCTTGATGGAATTTGGTCAAGGAGCAAATCAACTACACAAGGCAAGGTTCATTTTACAGAACATGGATGTCTGCAGTCAGTAGCATTCACAGGAAAGATCACAGAACTTTGAAATGAACGGTACACCTCTCATGTTCAGCTAATATAGGCCATGGTTACTTGCAAGTCTTAATACTCTAAATTAAAGTCTTAATACTGTAAATCCTGAGTTAGAAGGGACCCATCAGGATCTAGTCCAACTCCTGGCCCTGCACCACAAGGACACCTCAAGAATCACAGGACATGCCTGAGAGTGCTGTCCAATTGCTTTTGTGAACTCTGTCAGGCTTGGCGCTTTTGTCACTTCCCTGGGGAGCCTGCTCCAGTGCCCAACCACCCTTTATTTTAAACTGTAAGACATCTCATTTTCTCTTGATCCTAATTAAATCAATGAAAGTTCTGTCAAGTTTTCTATGGAGTCAGTCTAATCCTAAATGAAGGACACTTTTTTTTTCAAATTTCATCTTAAGACTTCTCATTCCTATATAAACTAGTGATTTCCCCCAAAGCAGCATTTATAACTTCTGATTTATATGTCAAAATCATATATACCTCCCAACTCCAATCTCTGCCATTGTCCATCTCCTCTATGCTCATCCTTATCAACAAATTGTACTGTATCTTATGGTCATTCATATATAGTATGAAATCATTTTACTGTGATATTAAAGTATAAATATGGCTGCAAAAAGCTAATGTTTCAGAACTTAATCAGTTGGGCTATATCTTGCTCAAGCAAGGTAATCAATGTTTTCCACATTATGAAGTACAATCCAACAGATTTTTATTTCAACTGTCTAAAATAAGTTCCCAACAAAAATGTGAATTAAAGGATATATATATAGACATCCTTGGAAAACAGAATAAAAATGCAGAAACTAATTTCTATGTTAAAATTATAAAGCACTGAATATTACAATTCATGAGCATAACAGTGTGAGCATCTTTTAAAGTGTACCTTTAGCTTCTAGAAATATTTGGAATCAAATTATACACTCCCTAAACTAAGTTTTTGTGAAAAAGGTGATACTTAAGCAAATAGTTAAAAAACAATTTTACGTACAGGGAAACTACATAACTTACATAAACATAGTAAAAATAATTTTAGTATTTTGGAATACAGCGGATGTACACCTTGTTTTTTACAGTCAAGTAGGCAAAGTAACATGCAATTTCTATCACTGCTTCTCATAATACAATATATCAATTTATAGATAATAAGATTAGCTACGTCACTGTTCTCATGTTGTAGGCCATTTTTCATTTGATCTTCTCATGGTAAAAAAAGGGGGGAATTTCACCTTCATACATAATAAAACCCAAACAATGTTATCTTGTCAGAAGCAACACATCCAAGCATATTATATCCTATTTAGTTAATATGAGCAGAGAATAAAAAACATGCATCTTACCTCAGACCAAATACATGGGATTGTTCATAATTGAATAAGGAATGAATTTTAGCCTCTGAGTTCAAAATTATAAGCCTGTCAATGACATCCTGTCAAAGGAAGAGAAATGTAAAAAACCACGCATGTTTTTATAATTTAAGCACATCATAGTTTCATAGGGATATTTACTATTGAATGATAGCTACTATTAAAACACACACTGAAATTATTTCTGCAACAGGAGGTGTTTTCCACACGAAAGTCAATGGCAAAATTGAAGGCAAAAATGGCAAAAGTTTCCTAACCATGTAGAAGGTTAGGAAAAAAATCTATTAAAAAATATAAACATACTAAAAGATCTTTGCAGATCAACTATCCTAGTTCTTCTTTAGTGTTAAACCACCAAAAAAAAAGTTTAAAAATTTGTTGTATGTTTGAAGTGTGTATATGTCTACTTTAATAAAGAGAACAGCAACTCCTTCAGTATAATAACCCTTTCTCACACCAGTTAGTACTATATGCTTCAAGACACAGCCGTTTAGTCTTGGTTTAACAAGGCTTGGCTCAGATGTTGAGGCTTACACCTTTCATCCTGGAGCATCTCATGTAGCAGACAATGACTTGTGACTGCTTCCCACTACTTCCACAATGCCAACCCAATTATCTTCCCCTCTGGCTCACTGCATATGCAAACTGCTTCTGAAAAAATTATTTCATTAAAAAAACTAAGGAATGAATAAGAACATTCAGTGAAGTTATGTCAGAGAGAGATTGCTGTGCTATGGTCACAAGAAACAAATTACAAAATCCTTAAGAGTTTTATTTAATCTCGATTAAATATAAAGTTTTATTTTCTCCACATTTTAGAAGTACAGTTTCAGAGACAGAGGAGGGAGTTATTATTCACCTAATTAGACCAATGAGCATTTCAGTAAGATATGAAGTTAAGACCCATAGTTTAATGAAATTAACAAAAGCTCTAGTTTTCAATGGAGAAAAGTAAAAATCATGAGTAAAAATCACAATAGAAGAAAAAAGTCTAGAACTTTTCAAAGTAAACTGTCTTCACAGAATGTACTCTTATATAAAATACAGTGAAAGATTACTTTTCCTATTAGATTGTTGGGGCAGTGGGGGAGAAAGCTTTTTCCACATAATTGATTTACAATAAAGTTATCAATTAAAAAAACTCAACTTGGACCTCAAGGCTGTTGATAAAATTGATAATGCAAGCAATTGATTTGTTTGGGAATTGAGATTTTTTCAGATATCTGTGCATACAAAGAGTTAAATGCTAAGGGATATTTCTCTGGCATTATCTTCCTTCTCTCATTTATAAATCAAAGCTTGGAGCTGCAAAAGAATACAAAGAGCGGGCACAGAGGACTATTGAGAAAGGAGACTAAGCTCTGATTTGGGATTTTAGGAAGCAAGATAATGAATAAGATCTAACACAGGATTACATCCAAAAAATGTGTCGATAGATTTGCATTGCTCAGCCACAGAACATAGCTTAAATATTCCAGGTCAGATGTCATCTACTTTGAATACCTAAAACAAGCCATCTAAGATTCTCTAGAATCACTGAAGAAAATCATCTTTTCTAATGTCTTTCAAAGCTACAGGTCTAGAGAGTACCTTCCAAACTAGATTCCCCTGAATATATACACTGCAAAAACCCTCAAAGACTGGAGGTAAGCAGAAAACCCTAATTTACGTGTTCCATTCTCTAAAATAATTTTATATGCCAAACACAGTAAAGAGAAATCTTGCATGTTTTAAGAAAATTTTTCCTAAGGCCTTAAATGAAAACCTGATTAGTCTACAGTTAAAAGTTGAAAAAATTGTTATCAACTATCACGATTATCAGTTGTTATCAACTGATAATCTGTTCAGTCAATGATACTAGTCAGATTTATCTGAGCTAGTCAGATAAAAATATAAAGCACGTAAAAATATTTAAATCCTGAGTATTCAAGAAATAAAGGATATACAAAATTGATTAAGTTCTGTGCATTAGCAAATATAGTTTAGCATAAACAAGTCACATTCTGTGGCAACGTGACACAATTCAGAAGTAGAGAAAAAATAAGATACACAATCAAATCTTCTAGCGGCACAGAAGTTGTTTTTACTTTGCTTCTTGTAGTTATAGCCAGTCAAAATCTTTTACCTTTTGCTTTCTGGAATCACTGCCCAAAAACATGGTCATAACAAATCTGTATCTCTTAACTTCAGAAGTTTTCTGAGTACTTGGACTCAGCCATTATATGTTAAATAAACATTAGAGGATTTCCATGACCATTTCCTTTCTGTTAACAACATAGTCTTGGATCCCTATCTTACATAGGCATATCTTGGATGGCTAGGCTTACAAAACCCACTGCTGCACAGTAGTTAACTGAGACAAGCTTCATCCGAAATACCTTTATCTCCTTAGGGAATTCTGAAAAATTGTAACAGTATTGGCATTTCTAAAAACCCAAAAAATTTCATAAAAATACTCAAGTGCCTCTAAAGCTAAAATAACACTGGCTTTCAAAAGTTGCAAAAATCATTCTTGAGATCTACCACAATTTGAATGCTCTCAAATAGTTGTGATCTTCAGCATACATCTATCTTCCTGACTCAGAGTTCATTAAAAAACTTGATAACTGAACAAAGCTATCCATCGGTGAACTCACTAGCATTGAGTAGATTGGAAAAATGAAATTTATCATACAATTTCCTCCTGAAATCATCAAAACAGTATTGCAAAAAAGCACTCAAAAATCCCTTCCAAACATAATATACCCTATTACGATAAAGTCTGTCTAAACAACTTAAAATATCACCAATCCAGAGCCTGTGCCAGACAAACACTTCAACATAACAGCAATTTAAAGTGCTAACTCATTATGAAAAAAATCTGATTTTAACTGCCACACAAGGTCACAAATTGTCTATGCTTTGTAGATGAGAAAAAAAGCCATAATTGACTGCAGTAGAATGATTGAATACAAAATAATACCAAATACAGAAATAGCGAAGCTATTTCTCTGAAGTATGTCTTAATCAGTAGCTTTCCAATTACTGATTTTTTCCTTTGTGTGAATTATGTGTCCTATTAAAAAATAGCCTGAGGTATGAGGCTTTTCTGTTTTCATTTTGGTTTTCTTTTCTTTTATTCTTTTTAAATCCATAGATAGTGTGATAGAGCAATGCTGTATAAAGTGCAAGTATATGTATTTTCCAACATTTTCCCATATGTACCTGTATGCACATACAAACATGATTATTTATGTTACCTTTTTTTTGTAAAAAACCAGAATTCTAACACAAGTCAGGAAAGACGATCTTCAAATTAGGCATCGAAATTTATATTACCTTTAAGATTTCAAAATGAAAATTTAGGTTAATATGAAGTGATATGTGCATATACTGCCCTCATGCTGTATATAATACAAAATGCAGAAAATTTCAAAATCTTTCAATAGGAAAAAAACTTACTCTTTTATAACAATAACATTTTTTCAGGTAAAAATGTCTTCACTGAATTATTTTTCTTCCAAATTACTTACAATGATATCTGTGGGTACTTCACGGAATGAGTACATGGGTTTATTTGGTATATCTCGTTTACTGAGGAGCTCAAAAACTGCTGGGTAAGTGAGCAAGTTTACCAGAAACAAAAATGACTAGAGAAAGAAAAAAAGGAAAGACAACAGGGAATGTTAATCAGTTAAGTGCAACCAAGTAAGTGTTAGCAATTATTTGTCATTTACATTGTCCTTTACAGGCTAAACTTAGCATAAAGAGACCTGTCCAAAATAAGACTGCAAACCTTGGTAGGCATCTATGTAATCTAAAAGGGCATGTATCTGAAACATCTATTACCTATCAAATTGTACATACAATTTTGAAAATCACAGTATTCCATTACCACTCAATTCTAAAATCTTGAGACAAAGAATAATCTAAAACGTCACTCTTCCTGATTTTATTGAAGTAATCTGGACATAAACTGATGGCCAGCACGTAAGACTTAGTTTTGTCATGATTTTTATCCATTATTTCATAGTTAATCCTTAGCATTGTGAACTGCCATGCAACATAAGAATTCTGTACCAGTCATCATTTAACTAGTGTATTATACCAATTTTGACACACATCCCAAGAAGCTGATATAATAAAAATTTACAGAAAGGTATGTATCATCCTATCTGAACCACAGCACTGTTTCTTTCCAAACAAAAATGTAAGATTAAATAATTTCTTACCTTCTGACAACTTTGGTCAATAGGGTCAACTGGAGTAGATTTGGGTTGGGTTATTCTCAAATCATCTTTTCCACATTCCAAAAGAGCCCATAATTCAGTTACAAGTGCCTTTATAAAGCCTAAAACGAATGTTTGTTCTAACCATGAGTTTCATATTAGAAATGTTTTACACCACAATTCTAACCAAGATTTGCAAAATTTCTGTATACTGAAGGCTGAAATTTCATAACAGATTGCCTTAGGGTTATTATCCCTGCTATTCTCAATCCTTTACTCAAAACTACCTTTCTAGAGCAGTTCAATCTATAGTCTGCAGCAATGGTTTCCAAAGACTATTATACTAGAGCAGGATTACAGTCATATATCTTCTATGTAAATGAGCTTCTGACCTTCTTAAAAAAGTTAATTGCAATGGATCAAGGCTTAGCTACTATTGTCTCTGTGGTTCTAAAAATACAGATTCACTATAACTCATAAATAAATTATAATAGACCATAGTGAAAAGGACTAGAAAAACCCCAACTTTAAGAGAAGCACTACTAGCTGAATTTAAATTGCTAAAATTTAAAATGTTAAATATTTAAATAGAAGAGGAAAGAGTCCTCTTACTCTGAAATCTTCAAATGTAAGGGTTTAAAATGCTGATTATTTTTGGTATATCATTGGTCTCTGACGCCAAAGGGCATAAAAGGGCCATAAGAAGCAATTTGGCTGAAAACCATACAACAGGACAGATAGGTAACTCCTCAGTGGATCTGCTCCCTGCTTTGTGAAAAATCCCAGAGGCATAAATAGTAACTAACTAAGAAATTAATCAGTTTCCTTGACTGGCAGAATTTGCCTGTCTTTCTGACAGTCTTTCAGTCAACAGCAATCCCTTCTAGATACTCAGAGAGACGATTTGCAACTTTTATACCTCATGGACTTCCTTAGCAGCTTAAGACATTACATTCATTTTATCAATGAGATTCTAGTTTTAATATAATGGCTACCTGGACTGTTGATGATATGGTAACAGTTGGGTTATCTGAGATTGACTCTGAAGGGACTTTGTCTGACTTGACAATTCTTCTCACACCACAATCTCTTTTATATCTCACTAATGTGTAACTGCACTATGACATCCAGGCCCTTGCAGTTCCTCACCCTTTGAGCAGTCAGTAACCATGGAAATGCACATAAAATTAGAGACATCAACACTTATTAATTCTGATCTGCAGATCAATAAGAAGCACCTGCAAACTTATTTTTAAACAGTACAGATGTCTTCACACACATACAGGAAATTTCTGGAAATCCAAACTAGTGAAGTAAAGATTTTGCGCATCAGAAGAAAAAATAAAACAAACCCTAAAATGCTGCATCAAGATTAATGAATGTCTTGAAAGTTGGAGAGAATTAATTTCCATCAAGAAATAATTAGCAAACATTTAGGAGTTGTTGTTAATACTGTGTAATTATTTTACACAGTTGATCTTTTTTTAACATCTTTCTCACTGTCTTTTTTCAAAATGAAAGACTACAGCATGCAATTATTCATAATAACATCATCCTTCAGTTTACCTGAATTCTGCAGAGCCACTGCAGCCATTGGTGTAGTTGCCATTTGTGTAACAATGATTCTATTACCAAAATCTTCATATTCATTTGTCTGTTGATAAGAAGTATAAAAGTGCAGTGTTAGTTATTCAGAAGACATGAAACTCTCAAATCAAATGATCTCTTAAATATTGATCTTTCTTACACTTGTTTACAGAATTTAATCCACTTTATGTTGAACAGTTGAACTTGAACAGTTCATAGATATTACCCTCTACAGACTTATCAGGGTCAGATTCCTAACCAAACATCTTTATCAAGTATCTTATAAAAATTTAAACACAAAATACTGTGGTTGAGACATGCAATATTAGCAAATAAAACCATTAGTATTATAATGTTTTTGTACACATTCAGTAGGATGCCTTTGGCATTACTTTTTTGCACATTATCCAACTAAAAATGCACGTTATCTGATTTTTTGTTTTATTTCAAGCCTTGTCTAACATATTTAGATTTCAACATGACCTACCAACATTATGTAAGAAAGTTTGCACTTAGAAGAAAAGAAAAAAATTTTTTCTAGCATTTCAAACTTTACAGTAAAAAATAATCTACAAATACTGCAATGCTTACCTGGATTTTTTTTGACAAACTGTTAAACATAAAGTTCACACAGTCATTCATGGCATCTGTACTATGAAGCAGAAATAGTCCTTTGGGTGTGGTAGAAAAACTTAGCAAGGCATCTAACAAAGTCTCTTCCCATAACAAGCTGCAAGAGTAACAAAATAGTAATTAAAAACTATATGTAAAATGGGAATAAAGAAAAAGTATGATTCCAAACTCTGACAAACAACAGTACTTTACTCACTGTACTCTATGCTTAATTTATAAGCTTATGTTAGATTAAAAAAAGCATTCGGGGAAAAAGATAATAAGATAATATACCAGACTGCATTTTGTGTGAACATTCAAACTCAGCATGGAAAAACTAAGGTTATGTAGGAGCACTGAAGACAGAGATGAGGTAAAGGGGAACCCAAAACATATATATGTGATATCCCTAAACATATATATGACTTACAGTCTGACTCCATACAATCTTAAGATATTAGCGTGGCAATTACATGTTGGCAAAACAGGCACAGAATTTCTCAACAATGTAAAAACACTATGAGGAACTCACATTTGAGGAGCTAAAGGTTCCTGCAAGAAATTGGTATGGAATTATGAAGAAAGGTGCTATATTTACACAATACCTTCACATAATATAAACAGTAAATGGAAAATCAACGTTGTCCTGAACTTTCAGACTCCCAAATACTTGTGTATTTTTCATCACAATGAATATAAACTTCTATAAAGGGACATTTAGTTTCAGTATAAAAGGAAGGACACCTTTCATTTGGTATCAGCCAAAATGCTGCCAATCTTGCTACATAATATTTTGAAGGTGTAAATATGATTCAGCAGAACAGCATTTGAAATTAGCACCACATCAAAGGCATAAGATAGACAGCTATTTTGTCTTGTGCTTTCTAATTCACATTTTCCTTGAACTAAATTTAGTCATAGAGGATCAACTATAAGTCAATTTTACATAGTTCAGACACCACACTCTAAGCCAAGGAAGTTCTCCAAGGTCAGGAAGAATTTCGTAGCTCTACTGAGACCTATGCCAAGATAGTTTGTCTACCTATCACTATCCTTTTGGCAAAAAAAAACTGTCCTGGGTTTGGCTGGGATAGAGTGTGTTTTCTTCTAAGTACCTGGTGAAGTGCTGTTTTTTAGATTTAGGATAAGAATAATGTTGGTAACACACTGATATTTTAGTTGTTGCCAAGTAGCGCTTATCAAAGTCAAGAGCTTTCCAGTTTCCCATGCTCCGCAAGTGAGCAGGTACACAAGAAACCATGAGAGAGCACAACCAGGAGAGCTGAGCCAAACTGGCCAAGGGGATATTCCATAGCATGGGAAGTCATGCTTACTACATAAACTGCAGGAAGCTGGCCAGAAAGTTGGCCAAAAATCACTGTTAAGAGATGAGCTGGGCATCACTCAGAGGGTGATGAGCAATTGAATTGTGTGTCACTTGTTTCTCTTGTGTGTTACTTCTCTCTCTCCTTTTCATTACTATTAACACTATTATTACCATTGGCAGCATTATTATTATTAGTATTACTATATTTTACTTTGTTTACATTATTAAACTCTTTGTATTTCAACCCATAATTCTTTTTTTTATTCTCCTCCCCATGCTATTGGGGTGCAAATGGCTGTGCAGTATTTAGTTGCCAGCTGGAATCAAAGTACAACAAGGACATGGGGTTAGATGATGTCTCAGTTGTGTGTGTTCACACTTACACATGTGCATAAGTTAAGTACCAAATTACCTGGTTTTTGATTCTTGACTTATCGATGAAGTGGAGTCTGCATCAGTTACAGGAGTAGGCACTCTTTCTGAAAGCAAACTTGTCTGTAAAATTTAAAAAAATAAATACCTCCTTAATATTTATTTACAGCATTTTTAAACTCCAGATCTTGTTAATTCTCTTTTTATATAAAAAGAAAAAAAAAAGCACAGTGATCCAGTTATAGTCCAGTCTTTGGTACAGAATACACTATTCCACTACACTGTTTTTATTCCAGAAAAGCTTATTTTTTACTTCCTCTGTGGGTATAAACAGTTTGAAAGTTAGCAATTTTTTTTAATAAGAATTCTTAAATAAAGCTCTTTACTTTCCAACTGGAGACTCCCAAATCAGAAATTGGTATTTAAAAGAAAAAAAGGAAAAATTGTTAACACAACTCTTTACTCCGTTTCTATCACAAGAAATGGAAATAACAGCCTCTGGAGTCACTATACCAAACTTACTGATTAATTCTGACATTCTTTATTTTATTTATTTATAAATTATAAATAGATCTGTATTAGTAGGAATGACATTAGAGTTGCAGACAAATATATACACATATTTTTATATTTGATCATTTAAATTATGAAAGAATGGCATATTTTAAATTATTTCATTTGTTTTATGTTTATGGGATAAAAAACAAATTACCCCATTGAAATATAAGTGAGCAGTTATTAATTTACTGTCTTATAAGTGTGATGCAAAAAATCAACAACAGATTATTCTATTAAACTAGTAAACTGTACTGGATCCCCTTTTATTGTAATCTCTATAAATTCTGTTTTAGAATTTCATCAGAATCTGCCAAGAAAAAAAATATTTTTTCTCCATTAATCTTAAAACTCCAGGAGACATGTAAAAGAAAAGGATACAAGTGACCAGTCCAGCCATTAAAAATTGAAATCATTGCTTGGAAAGAATCTACCACTATTTTTTCAACACTATAAATGGCAAGATATTTTATAAACTTCAGGGGTTTTAAAAACAAAAAATGACAGAAAATAATTTTAGAAGTAGTATGATGATGGAGTTGACTTTCCTGTAATAGCATGTTAAATCTTGAAGAATCTTGAAGAATAGATTGATTCTACTTCAGTTTATATCTGACTACCAAAGTGAAGTGAAGAAATAACATTTTGTAGGATAAACTTTGTTTTCACTCAACACATTCAGTGTACTTATCTTGTACACGTCAAGACAATTTGTCTAAATTATGTTCTATAGCTTAATAAGGGATTTTAATGTGGAAAGAAGTCTTTTGTACACAGTGTAAATGCTGTGGTTTTTAGAGGAAATAACTGGAAATGCCCATCAAATGCTTTTAACATTCTGCCTGTGGTAAACATTAAATAGAGTAAGAGGCTAGTTGGAGTAAGACTGACAAGTTACACAATATGAAAGCATCAAAAAAAAGATTGCTAGATTGCTGAGTTACGTAAATTACAGCATGGATCAAGTGAACTAAGCTCCTTAATTCAATAAAAATCCTCAAGTTTTCAATGCAAAGAATAACATATGTTTCAAAACCAACATTCTTTGATGAGAAACAGTATTTACTGTGATATAATTATGATTTTTAGTAATAATATATTTGATTTTTAAGACAATGTATGGCTTTGTGGCAATATTAATATATGAAACAGAGAGAAATACCCTCAAACTGGGGATTTAAGTACCTTCTATTCATGTTCTCCCTTTTGGCATTTTCTGCCTTAGTTTACATTGTGACTGTATTTTTTAAATGCCTCATAATAATAAAAGCATATAGTAGAAGGATACAAGAAGGAAGAAAAGCTCTTCCATTCTTTTTCCCTTGCATTCATTTTCCCTCCCACTTCCTCACCTCCAGAAAAAAACAAATTTGGTCTTTTAGTCCATCCTTTGCTCCAGCTTGATCTGATCCCTTTCTAAGATATGAAACGGTAGTTCCATTTTCCAGGTTAAAGTGAATAGCACAGCTAGACTTTGGTTTTCCCCTATGAGTCCTAATACCTACAGTTTAAATACGCTTGCAGTTAAGCTGGAAGCCAAAGTTGAAGATTTGTTTGCTACCTTTACCTAAATTGTCGCAATGTTATTTTAATGATTCAGACGTTGAATTTGCTTCCCTGTGAACTTTTTGAAAACTGCATTTGCAGGATCTGCCATTATTTCTCCATCTTAAATAACTTTTTTACAATACACAAGGATTTTCACACTGCATGTGACTTTCAGAACAATGAAAATAGAACTGATGATGATGAGGGACTGGAGCATGATCATTTATGAAGCAAGGCTGAGAGAGATAGGCCCGTTCAGGCTTGAG
The DNA here is from genome assembly GCF_036417665.1 of Passer domesticus. Lineage (NCBI taxonomy): Eukaryota > Metazoa > Chordata > Aves > Passeriformes > Passeridae > Passer > Passer domesticus. The sequence goes on from NC_087476.1 coordinate 50,817,501, forward strand.
AAGAGATGACTGAGAAGGGGCATCATCAATGTCTGCCAGTATCTGAAAAGACGGTGTCAAGAGAAGGGACTCAGGCTCTGCTCAGTGGTGCCAAGCAACAGGACAAGAGGCAAGGGACAAAAACTGATGCACAAGAAGTTCCACCTGAACATGAGAAAGAACTTCTTTAGTGTGCAGGTGAATGAGCACTAGACCAGATTCCCCAGAGAGATTGTGGAGTCTCGCCCACTGGAGATACTCAAGAACCCTCTGGACACAGTCCTGTGCCATGTGCTATAGGATTACCCTGCTTGAGCAGGGAGGTTGAACCAGTAGACCCACTGTGGTCCCTTGCCATCTTACCCATTCTGTGATTCTGTGATAACAGAAAGCAAAATACAGAGAACTGTTGGATCCAAGCACTTTCTTTCATGTAGAAAAAACACTGGACTAGCAATTAAACTGAAGTTAAAGTACAGAATCTAAACTTGATAATAAATCCACGTACGCAGGGAAGACAAAAACTCCTGCCTGGCACTTCTCACTATGGTTTCTTGAGAATATTTCAGTGTCAACTCACTATTTAAAAAACAGCTGCAATCTACTATTTTTTTCTCTGTATCTCTCACCTAACACAAACCAGTTTAACTAAAAATTAATAAGAGCACATCTCAGGAGTATCTTCTTTCCAAATATCCCAAACCAAGAGTGAAGGCAAGATCTGTCGTGGTCAGTGGTTATCATGACATCTAGCAACTTCTATCATCAATTAATGACAATGACAGGTCTACCAATGCATCAGGAGTTCCTGTTTTAATCTAAGGCATAGAAATCTCAAATTAAATTTCTTTTTGGTTTACATTCAAAAGGAAAATTTGCAAGTAGAACTTCATTTTTACAACATTTTCAAGTACTACTTAACTGCTTAAAAACAATTAACCTGTAAGAACAACTATTACACAAGCTGAACCTCTCATTGGAAGATGTTTCCCAATCCAAAAGCAAAATTTACCTTTCTCCAGGCCTCTGCAATAGATTCATGCAAGCCATAAGGAATTAGCATCTGTAGGCCTTCACAAGTTTTGTACATTTGACGGCATACAAAAATGAAAGCTCCTTTAACAACTGGCATAAACTCACATCCAGATAAAAGAGAAATGTCATCATGAAGAAGTTTCTTTGTGAACTGAACAAGTACATGAGCAGCTGTAGAACTAGAAATAAAATAATACATTTAAAATTTTGTTTTGTAGTGAGCCTTGAAACAAATCCTCTGACTAAACTTACCTAAAATTTTTAGGGGAAAAGAAGCTACGGAAAAAGACTAAGACCCCCGATGGAGGGACAAACTATGTTATAACTTGTAACACCAGTCAGAAGAAAAGAAACTTACAGCAAGTGATGTCACCTTGGCAAATAGTTTTGCAATGCAAAAATACATCCATTGCCTTCCACAGAAGCCACAGGACCATGAACTACATAGACTCTAAATTTTATAGACCAGTTGGAAAGACAATTCAGAGATTTCTCCATTTAGAAGACATACATTGCAAACATTTTCATGACCTGCTGCTTAGCTGTTTTCAAAGGATCGTCTCAGTTTTACTGCTGTTACAAGCTTTAGCATCAGCTAACTACATTCCACCCACAGGAACACACTGATCCTAAGTTAGGTGCAGTATTGCACATGGCAGCTTCTTATACTAAATCTGTCTCTACTATATGTACTGAAATGTAAATGCTACATTAAATCTATTCTTTCAATAAACTTGGTTAGTTTAAATACTTATTCCAAAATCAAACATATAAAATTGAAGAAGAAAGGCCTTTGGTCTGAAAAGTAACATTACAAATATAATGGAACTATATTCAGAGAAAAGAAAGTCCTCACATGAATTAGAAAAATAAGAAAAATGTTAAAATCTCCCTTATTATCAGTATTTCTTTACATTGTCATTTCACCTGGTTCTAAACATAAAGATCTCCCTCATACATTCTATAAAATGCTTAATAGTTTAATTTATAATCAGATATTTTACTCAAACAAAACCAAAATGTATCACATTATAGATAAATGAAAGATAAGCAAATGAGTCTCATAAGAACAATGTAATTCATTGAAGTGCTCACTAATGCCATCCATTAATGCACTCTTACCTGTCTTTGGCATTTTTTTCATTTTCTCCATAAAGAAGAAGAGAAAGACCATTTTCTGAAGCAGCAATCCTTGCCAAAATATCAGCTACATCAAGTAAAGTGGTTTCAAGGCAGTTTATATACACCTATTTGGAAGAAAAAAAGAAAAAGGATGCTTTAAATTCAATGGTTTTGTGAAAGCTGTTTTTTCAAGTCTGTCTTAGGTATGCAGAACCTGAAGGTCACATTTCTGATGATTTCTTAATGTCTTAAACACAGTAAGTTAACAGCTTACGTTCCAGTGTCATTACACAGAAATCTGCATCACAAAGGGCACTCATTCACAACATTTTCCATAATCCTTACAAAAATGTTTACAGGGAAAAAAAATAAAAAAGGAGAAAATCCCTTTTTCTTTTATCAATCCAGAAAATAGTAGCTTTCAATAAAGAATTATAGATTTTATTTACACTAGTTATTGAGAACACCTAACTTACAAGTTGCCAACTGAATTAAAAAATAAAAGCAGGCTGCCTTTCAAATAGAAGGTAGAGAAAATAGTCATCCATGAAATATCCAAATGATGACAGAAAAAAGCCAAAACCAATGAAAAAAATTGAACAGTGTGTTTCTTCCCAAGGAAACAGTCCCACTACAGCACAATTTTTGTTACTATTCACAAGACTTCCGTGTCACACCAATCATAGTAATGGACTAAACTATTCTGTGCACACTAGGATAGTTAATGTATAAAATACCACAGAAGCTACCATATTATGCAAGTAAATAAACTTTCTACATAGAAAATATGGATAAAGTATAATATTCTATACATATAAAAATCATTTGGAAGATTATTACAAACCTCTGTGCCATTCAGCAAACTTTGAACAGGATGAAGCAGGGCATCTATCACTGTGTCCGTATACAAACATTCAGCAGCACATCCTGTTTGATCACAAAAAACCTGCAGAATCTCCATAACAAGACTTTCTGGAGAATAATTTTCTGGTGAACACAAGAAATATTTATTTATACTTTCACTTAAATATCTGTATATGATTTTTGTAGTTGCTTCTGACTTATTATTAATTTTGTTAAGTCCTGATTCAACAAAGAGGGAGGAAGAAAGGGTAAGGGTGGAAGGGAAGAGAAAAACTGCACTAATAACAGATGAAAATTAAAAATTGCAAAACAAGTTATCATATGCCTCATTATAAGTATATATATTAGCATAGAAGGAAAAAAATGCATTTACCTGTATGCGCTGCCACAGCTGTCTTTGGGTAACTTGGAGAATAATAAATAAGTTGAGCAAATAATACCAACACATCAGTTATGGATACAGTAGCTATTAAAAAAAAAAGAAAGTACTTTGTAAATTAAAGATTAGTTTAATTTTCCAAATAAAAAATTGATTTTGTAAATGTATGTGAAGAATGCTTTGCTGTATAGAGGAAATCAATTATGTACAAGTTACAAAGCAAAGGACATACATGTCCTTGCAACTCTACTAATGTATTTCATGATCAACTTATAAGGCCTGATCTTGCTCTCAATTTAGCCAATTGAAATTTTACAATGTCTTTCACTGTAACAAATAGCAGCCAACATTTGAAAATACTGGCTGTAGAAAAAAAGCGTTACCTTACTATTAGATTAAGTGAAACAACTGGAAAAGAGAGGAGTCACACAACTCTTACTCAGGTCTAAAACAAAACCAATAAATATAGCTAAATGCAAGATGGGAAAAATTGCTCCAAGTTTAATGTAATTATGTTAATAAATCAACCAATCTGTGAGGAAGGAGTTGTGATCAATTAAGCGGAGAAGGACACTATTAAGAAGAGAAATGGTGAGATTGTTACATTTTATGGGAAAGAAATAAGCAACCACCATCCCAGGATCTCTGCTGGATGGGTGTTACACTGGTAATGCATAAATGACAAAAGCACTTTATTAGTAGATGTTTCTAATTCACAACTGTTCCACACTGGATCAAGTCCTGATCCTCTAACCAGAGGGGCAAAAGACAAGTCACAGAATATCCAGTAAGGTTTGGAATTCTACATTGAATTAATAGAGACACTAAAGCAGTGGAATGCTACAATTGCCCTCACACACTTCTGTTTGCCAGCCCTGCACCACAGAGGTAGAGATTTCTCTCTCTGTTAAAGAGCTTTTCCATCTCATACCTTGTGTCCCTATTAACACTTCTGTTCCACAGGTATGAAACTTTTCTTCTACTTTTATCTTAATTAACAGATTAAACTCAGAGCACTCATTTTTAATTTGCAATTAGCTTGAAATACTGATTTTTCTTTCACACCCAAAAAACAGTTTTGGTCCCTGAATGTGTCTCTCTTCTAACCAATTACATCAAACGTTTTGACAGAAGCTATTATTCGCACCTAGTAGATGTAAGTGATTCAGTAGAAAAACTGAATCCCTTACACACTGATCCAACTGTCCTTCAACACAAAAATAATGTATTAAAAGTAAAACACATAAGCAATCCATTCAATCATATCCATCAAAGAATAAAACACTGTGTGTAGATGCTCATATATAGATATATACACACACCACCGCTATGAAAGTTTCCAGGCGCAGAATTGGTGAATAAAGTATTGTTCTTCAATATCCACAATATTGCAGTGAAAATATATAAATATATATTGAGAATGGATAGTTTTTCTGAACAGGCTCAAATTTCCTCAACTCTCCCCCTACCTTTTTTATTTTTCAGCTGTACTGGAAAGAGATTCTGGCCTTCCTTATAGATCAACAATCTTCCTAAGAGGCACAGCGAATGAACAAAACAAATGTACTGCAATTCTGGTCCAGTGTAAGAAAAATTCTGCGTATCACCTATAACAATAAAGCAAAGAAATTAGAACTTTACTCTTGTAGCTTACGGTACCTAGTTACTTCCTGCAACACAAGCAGATAATTTTGGATATAAAGATAGTTTAAGTAATCAACCACTGCTATCAGTTTTCTCTTAAAAGAGTCATACAACATTTGGGGAATAGAATAGATAGAATGTCTTCTACTTGAGGTAGCATGCTCAAAGCCCTAAATAATGTGGATGTATGTGCTTATAATCTGAGACATGCAAAGATACTTACTACGGTGCTGCTGGGAAAAGTCACTGACTTTGGAATTTTTATTAACTGCTGCCTTACAAAATTCAAAATAATCAAGACATTGCTGGACTGCTGCATTAATCTGTGGAATAAAACACAAAGGAATAAAGTACCTGATATTTCACAATAAATTCATTCTCTCTTGTATGCAAGTACTGTCCTTTAACACAAGAGCTTAAATATCCACTTCAATTACTTGATTTTTCAGTGCTTTGGATGTATTAACCAAGAGTAGGCAAAATTTTATAGGGCTATTAAAATATATCACCATTATTATTATTATATTATCACACAACCAGTTCTATACACATAAAGACCGTCTATGAAAAAGAGTTCAGAGAACATGGAAGTGTTTTGAGAAGTCAACAGCAATCTGTGGATGCCCTATTTCATTACTGTGGAAGATTTTAAATTTCCACATGTGAAAAACTTTGTCTTCAATACACTTACTAAACTGTAGGTTTGGTTGCTGAGTGCTGTCAGTGCTATAACTGCTCTTGGTGGTGTATCATTGTCATAGCACTATAATCTAATCAAGGTATATAAAAGCTTAAAAGTTATAAGCATTGTTGTAGCAAGGAAACACAAAGCATATTGTCCTGGTTTCAGGTGGGATGGAGTTAATTGCTTCTGTTTTCTAATGATCTGAAAAGAATTATTTGATTTATTGCACCTTGGAGCTGCCAAGATTTATTCACAAGTGTATACACAATAAAAAAAACCCCAACCTTAATCAGATGTTTACACTTGCTTATAAATTAGATTAGACTAGCCTGCTTATGGACTTGCTATTATGACCTCTTTGTTGCATGGATCATGATTTAGTCTATGTCCTGTTCTATGCACACAGATAAAAAAGATCTCTTATAGCTGTCTGTGTCCTTTTCTCCATCTTAAGGTTTTATCAGTCCCATATATTTTACATTTGATTTCATTCATCATTGGTTTCTCTGGGTCTGGACTGAAGGCTCTTGAGACGGTGGTTTCATGTTCAGACTCAGCTGTTTATTATTTCTTATCAGTAAAAGAATCTCACAACCAAGAGTTTGGCAGCTTTTCAAAAGAAGGCACAAAATGGCTAACAATCTCTTGTTACAAGGTCTTTTAAGACTAAACCATCCAATTAAGAAAGGACACCTAGATTATTTTCCCTTTTAACCCAATAACTGATTCCAGGAAGCTCACAATGCAGACTTTTCTGCTCAATTACAAAATGCCACCCAAACCCACGAAGAAGGAAGAAGCATGAAAAAGAAACTCAGGATGACAGCCTGTGCCCTCCATCTTTTTTCCATCTACAACATACTAAAAATCCTAAAACCTAAATTTCTCACCAAGTGATAAACCTACACTACTGTCTATAATCTATTTCACACTTTGTGGATTCTAGTCTATCTTGAAGTCTAGGAAACTTTCTCCATGAATGAGGGTCAAAGTCAGTGCTCCCCTGGGGGTCAGCACACCCCAGAGCAGACAGAAAAATATTCCCAGTACCCTGGGTTTCCACAATTTATATGACAATATTTTATAAAATATATAGCCAAGTCCTTTTTATATGAATGGATCTCATATCTACAGTGGTCTTATAAAAAACAATGCAAATTCTACCCCAGTAAAGAGATTTGCCCATACCAAATATATGATAGGAATAACAGCTATATTACTAGATATATTTTCCCAGTTTAATTTATCTTGATGACTTTGAACCCTTTATGCTTCAGAGAACACAATGGCAATTTTTTTAGCCTCTTTTCAACAAAAATCCAAATTTAGCACAGTGTATTTACAGTATTTATCACGCACCATTTGTCATTTTTATGCTTTTTTGGAAATAATTCTAAGTATGAATGAAACATAACAAATTAATAAATTATAATACTAAGTAAACACCTGCAATAAAATATCCAAATTCCCCTTACACTGAGCTGGCCATATATGCTTCTTTGCATTTATCAATTATCCATTTAAGCAAAGAAAAATTGACAAAAAAGTTCAAAAATCCAAAAGGTTTATCTAGCTGAAGAACATGGAATAGCTACCAAAAAAAAAAAAAACCCCACACACAAAACAACAACAACAAGGAAAACAAAACAAAAAAAAAAAAAAACCCCAAAAAAACCCCAAAAAAACAACAACACAAAAATTGTACAAACCACTATGTGCAAAAAAGACTAAGCTGCAAATAAACATGCCTTGTAATTCATATAATTGTAGAATGGCCTGGACTGAAAGAGATCTTAAAGATCTAGTTCCAAACAATGTCTTGGGGGCAGGGACGCCTTACACCCTCATCCAACCTGGCCTTGAATATTTCCAAGGGAGGGGCATCCACAGCTTCTCTAGGGAATCTTTTCCCATGTCTCACCACCCTCACAGAAAAAGAAGTTCCTCCTAATATCTAATCTAAATCTACCCTCTTTCAGGTTCAAGCCATTACCCTGTGTTCTATCAATAAATTTTATTTACAGACTATTATTGCATATATAATCAATACAGTATATTAATAGAAGTACTTACCAAGGATTTATATTTCCTTTCCAGAAGCCCAAATACCACTCTTCTGCTGTAATGTGCATGCTTGAATGACAAAGAAGATGTAATGTCAACTACAAAGAAATGTTCCAGTTTTTAACTAAAAAGTATAAATTATCTCTGATTTTGTTCTAGTAGAGATCCCATATATATTACATATTCAATGTATTGAACTCCAGCTCGAGTAAGCCAGTACTATACTCAACTGAGACTTTTGTTTGCAGTACACTTATGACAAAAAAGACCCTTATATCATTAGAAAAAAAAATGTAGTAGAACATGTAGATAAAAGAATTAGGAAAAAAGTGTAGTAAAACTTGTAGTTAAAAGGGAAAACCAATAACCACACTGAAATGCTAAACTTTGTATTTCAAAATTGCCAAGTAAATCCTAAATTGTAAGTTTATATATGGTAGGCTGGAAAAAGTTCTAATGTCCACTAAAGTTAGCAATTATGTGTAGTGTGTAATACATATGTGTTCTTTCACGCTCATCACTTCTTCCAAAAAAATACTTCCATCTTTTAATGGCTGACAGTCAGTTCTTCCAAAGGGAGAAAATTCTTCCAAAGCACAGAAAATCCTCCTAAATTTCATGAAAACAAGTAACTGAACAGAAATTGAGGTGGAGAGTAATATTGAAAAGCAGTGGACATAAAAGTCTAAAAAAAATCTGCACTTCCTTAATTACAGTTCTCAGTGTAGGTTGTTATAAGACACAATAGATCTGTGATGTCAGAACCATAACTTTTCAAAATAAATATCTTACATGAACAAGTTATGTGTTGGTGGGTTGCAGGTTATTTGCTTACCGTCCACTTCTTAAACCACACTGCTTTGATATCTAGCAAGGCCAAGAAGTGCATTGGACTCAGGAAGTCTGGGGAGGCAGGATGATTAGGCTTGTGTTTTAATGACAGAAGTGACAAGGTACTCTCCACTACTTCTTCCATGTACCTTAAGACACAAGTAGGAAAAAATGGACAGGAAATAAAAAAAATCACTGAAGTCCTTCAACCAGTAATAGTCAAGAACAATCTTCCAATAAAACATTGTTCAGATAAATCATTAATACCAACAGCATTATCTTTAACTTGCTCTTGTATGGGCATTAATTCTTTGTAATACCACGAATAAAACTAATATGCATCTATATTCTCCTAAGTTATTACAACTTCTAAGTGTATTACACTTGCTACACTTACATCCAAATTATTTTTTGTTCAAAAGTACTTAGAACACTCCAAAAGCTAAGTAAGCTAAATATGACTCCTATGCAACTTCCTCATTTTACTTTTTCCACCCTCTGCTTTTATTTCCCCTGTTGTCACTGACCAGCCACTGTGCATCCTATAATCAAGCCTTTGCTAAAATTACATGCATATTATTTCATGTCAATAACTATTAAATTAAGAAATAGTTACAGGGTGTTGAAGGTAACATACTTTTCTGGATGTCGAATCCAGGAAGATGGTGCTTCTTTTTGGTACTCATTTAAAAGGCGAACCTGAGAACATAATTATTAAAATTTAAAAATAATTAATGCATAATGTTTCAGTAATGACAGAAAAGCTACAAAAAGTTCATTTATACCTTTTTAAGTAAACGATTTACATCTGAGTTAGATACATCCAGACCAACTGAAATATGAAGAGAATATTCTTCAGAAAGAAAGTACAACTCCAAGTGTCGTGCTAAAAAAAAAGAGAAACCAAACAACAAAAAAATCACTTCAGCTCCATGACACCAGTGACAAAACACTGACTTATACAGTCTTCATTATAAAATTTAACTTTTCAAAAAGTACATGACCCACAAAGTTTGAAATGTAATTAAATGTACATACCTAAACTTATATAGACTTCTTTTGTCATATTAAATGGAGAAGAAGAAAAGGTTTTTGCATAGAACCTAAGAATTTTCTCCTAAGGGTGCAAAAAGCAAGCAATGGATTAGTCATTAACTGTGTATTATAACTGCAAAATAATCAATACTTCATTTATTCTTAATTCATTTATTCTTAATATTATTCATCCAGACATCTGTGCAGATACTTTTAAGCATACTTTATAAAAATACAGTTTCTGATCACAGAAATCTCAGTTCAAAGGAAATTTTATTCAAATACTTGAACTACAGCACCAATGTAAAGCCTCACTGAGTTACAAAGCAGACCAAGGAAAATTACTTTTCCATTAAGAATCAGTAACTTGTAATTATCACTGTTTTAAAAGAAACTGTAGAACTCAGATGAAAGAGAAATATACGACAGCAGCTGGGGCAACTTTCCTATTTATTTGGTAATCACTTTAAAATTTGAAGAAGCAAAGAAGTTTAATTGACATAATAAATAACCTAAAAGCCATTTAAGCTGCTGTCATTTCTCTTCCTCATCACTGCCTGCGTCATATTACTATGTATCATTTTCTCATCATCATGGGGCATAAACGTGACTTGAACACGAAATATTAACATGACCTATTTTACAGAGCAGTTTTGTCCATTCTTTTTACATGGGTTTCTGCTAAAAGAAATTTAAATGTCTTCACTGCCATTAAAAGAAATGCAGATCACTACTCTGGAGTCTCAAAATCCTATTGAAAGCCTGTTGCAGTCCTTTAAACCAAAATGTAATGGAACTCTGTATTTCTGTTACTTAAAAAAATAGTTTATGTGATTCACACACAAATAATAAAATGTCTTAATCCCTGCTTGACACCAATGTAATAGGTATAACTTCTTACACCTCTTTGGTAGTCCTTTCTTTGGATACAAATCTGATAATTAGATACAAAACATTCCCTTACACTGACTGTTGAATCAGGATCTGCCAGAGAGATTGTCAGATGCTTACTCAGACTTGGCCAGCTCTCAGAGCTTAGGATATCAGAGGCAGGGGCCAAGCACAGCGTCTGCAAAGCTTCTTGGCGAACCTGGAGCAGTCAAAAAGATAAACAACAAAAACCTATTCACAGCAGCCTCTGAAATTTGTAATTTACAAGTCAGAGGGAGGGAGGACAGGAAGCAACACAACTTGGCTGTAGAATAGATAAGGAATAACAAATACTTATCTTCTGCTATTTTTTTATGGCTATTTAGACAAAACACTACATCATTGAGTAGGGAAAATGTGTGCATTCAAAGAAGCAATAAAACCATTTTAACTGGGTTTTCAGTACTGGATGCAAGGTTTATGTTTTATTTTCTGCCTGTAATCAAATATTTTGAAACTGGGGAATATAGCTCTCTAAAGCTCTCAGCTAGGAGAAGCAGACACAGTTATTAGACATTGTGTTATACTGCTGAATTTTCATCAGCATTCTAAGTAATTTCAAGTAACTTTTTTTTTCAATTCACAGACAAGTGTTACCTCCAGCAATTTATTTCATTTTACTGAAAGAAACTGTAAGACATTTTAATAACATTTAATAGCATCAAACTTTTTAGCTGGTTTTCTAATAGAGAAAATTGTTTGTACCGTCTCCTACCTACCATGCCTGTTTCAACAGCCAGACAAGCCCCAACAAGTCTTATCAAGGCAGCACATTCAAACTGGTATTTTTCCAAGCTTCAAAAGTGCCAGCAGCTGGTGCTGGTTGTTGGTTAGAGACACAAATTAGTACTGCCACTGACATGACAACAAACCTAACTTGGATTTATATTTTCCATTTGGCAGCAGGTTGTTGGCAAATCAAGCAGGCATCTCTCCCTCCAGACAGGGGTAACTCAAAGGGCAACAGAGAAGTTACCAAGAAGGGCAAGGGACATGTATACAGGACAAATAATGTTCAATAATTTTATTTATCATGGAACAACTTTCTTTTGAACTAAAAATGACAATCTATAGCACACAGATCTCTAAAAAATATAGATACTTGCTGCAACACTAGTTTTTGAACCAGATGGTTACAAACAATGAAATATTGCACTGCAGAGTAGCTTCTGCCCTGAAGGGAAGATAAATGAACTAATAAAGGCAAGTATCCACTCAGGTATATAGGAACTCGTATGTACATACAGGCTACTCTACAATATGCAAAAACATTCATTTGTATCAACATTCCATTTCTGTTTTTAAACTTACTTCCTTGGGCTGACTAGGGTCAAGCTTTTCTGTGAGTAGCTGCAATTGTTCTTGACTCATGAATGCATAACTCTGTAATACACATTATAAAATGATCATTAGTATATTTTATTAAACTGAACAGCAGAAGATTAAAATCATCAGTCTTTCTGATTCCTAATTTACTTTTAATAATTAGGACTTCAACGTTTATACTAATTTTACTGTAAAGTCAACATTTCAAATGTTTTCTGCTGCTTGCCCAAAGTTAAACTTATGATAATGAAATCACTATGACATATTTTGTTTGCTTTACTTCAACATTTTCTGTAGCTACAAAAAGTCCCTTACAATAATATATTCAGCAAGAAATGTAGCCTAGTACAGTCTGGAAATGCACTGCACATTATTTGGCTTCTGAAGCTATATGGCTTCTAAAATCACAAAAGTTAGATGATGTAATTATTTTATCTTTCTATACCATACTTGGATAGGTACTTTGGTGCATATGGGCATCATATTGATCTCATCTAGCATATGATGCCTAAAGTAGCTAGTATAAGCCTAGTACTTAAAACTGAAAGAAAAGCAAATAGTTTGGGTTTAAGATATAACAAAGATGGGAAAAATTAATCTTTCTCTAGGGCCATTCCACTGAAAAAAACTTAACAATTTTGCAGTATCACGTTTATTTCATAACATAGAGAGAAAACCCATTGTACTTGGTTGAAGGAGGAGTCACTGTCAGAACAGTTGTCTGTGTAATAGCCACTCCGACGTTCTTTCTTTGCTTTACTAGCCAGCTCCTTATCATGCATCCGATCTTCCTCAAACTTGTTAATCAAAGATTCTACCACAACCATCATGACATTCTTCAAGGCATGGATCATTTCTCTGTATCTTCAAAGTAAAGATGATTTTAAATATATAAGAATATAAAAATCACTATGTAAAAAACAAAAAAAGGAATCACTATATCATAAATAACTGGATATAATGTAATGCTAATATGCTAACTGGACTTGAATTCACTGAATTTACAGAAATTAATGAATACAAATCCAAACTGGGCAAGGAAACATATGTACCTTACATCTTTCAGTTAATGATGTTTTAAAATCACAACAAAACTCCTTTTGTTCCCTTCTAGAACCATTCAATGAAATACCACTATCATAATTCTATTTTGGGATGTTCTTAAGAAAGAACAACATGAGTCCACCAAAAAGGAGGATCTGTCCCTGAGAGAACAGGCCAGTTCTCATCCTTGTTACTGTTTGTTTCTTGTAGCTCAACATCCAATTTTTCTTTTGCTATAAACCCTGCGCAGATCCAGTAGAAGTGAATATCATCTTGATTCAAGATCTTGAGTACAGGTCATGCACACAAAATAATTTTCTTTCAACAAAACACATGTTTTTCTAATTTCCACAAATTGAAAAATAATATCCACAAGGATGCAATTCAAAATAAAAAATTGCTTCAGAAAAGCATCCTATCATAAAATGTTGATGTTTTATTTCAAATTATTTTTGACTTTAATGCTACAATTATTTATTTTACAGTCATCAACGATACAGATTATCATACTGTGCTTTATTATCTTCCTACATGTCAAATTAAAAATATAAGATACATATTTAGTTCATTGGAGTTTCTTTTACCAATTTTAATACACACAAAACCCTAAGGTCCTGATCCTTGAAACAAAATTATACAAACAACATAATCTAAAAAATTTTCATGCTAACATCTATTTTCCTATTTTCTTATTCTGCAACACGTAAAAATGACCAATGATGCTAAAATCCTAAATACCTCAAAAATTTCACATATTTGGTACCTATCTTTTTATGCAATTGTTCTCAACCTTAATTCCAGGGTGAGACAAAGCACAACAAATTGCAATGTAGGGTGGGAATATCTGAATTTCTTAGCACTGATTTTGGTTACATGTTCAGAACTCTTATTGGTTCAGATCTTATTTTTCCAAAACACATTCTAGCAAAGCAAAAAGAAGACTAAGACAAAGAAGAAACAGAGATGTGAATTTCAGGTATATACTCACTCTTTCGATTCACGGGCCTTCTTAGTAAGATGTTGGACAAGTGTGTCATAGCCAGATATTTCACCCTGGCTTTGAGCAGAGGTACATTTTTCTGTTTCCTCTTCAATCACAGGTCCCACAGTCTTTTTTATGTATTGTCTAAGGTATTTCACAAACTCATAGCTGTAATAAACATGCAAAATTAAAATGTTATATCTCTTTGAATTCACCATGAAACATTTTCAATATTATATCAACAACCACTATCTTCTGTCCCAGAACATCTGTTACCCTGAGGTAAGAGTTTATGACTTGCATGGAAATAAACTTCAGGAGTGTAAAATAACATATTACAGTTTGATTTTCGTCAATATGGTCAGTACCAACATATTGTAGGAAGAAACAATACCAAGAAGAAGAAACAAAGCCAATAGCTAGTTTACCAAAATGCACATTTTCACTTTGTGCTTCTTCTAAAAATAAAGATCCACTCAGACAAAAGGTAAAGGTTTTGCAGACAATAAACAAAGAGTATCAAGAAATTTCAAATTCCAAAAGAAACATTCCTCGTAACACTCTGAAGATGTCCTAGAGTATATACTGCCTGGTAATATTATTTATTCATCATACATATAAAATTAGAAAACACACAGAAGACAGTTTATAAATTAGAGCATATGAGAAGACCTATGGCCTATGAAATTCTATGTGTCATGACAATATACAGATCTCAATCAAACTAACAAAACAGCCATCTGTGATTACACAAACATATCAAATTCAAGAATTCACCACTTTGCAGTCTTATGATCAGATACCCCCAGACAATACACTTGCTAACAGAACAGAATAATCACAGAGAGATCTCAAACTAAAGACTCTCCCTGGGTCTTACAACTTTATGTTAGCTATAGAAATTGCTAGAATAGTGCTCAGAATAAATCAGCTTCCCTTTTTGGCTATATTTGTGATTTGTATAAAGGGCAAGGCAAACAGAAACATATAAAAAAGTAATCATATAGTAACAATACATGCATAATTTTATTTTCATTGATTCAAAAGTAGATGCGCAACTACTTCACATTAACTTGGATTAAAAAAAAAAAAAACCAACAAAGCACACAAAATTGTATCATGATAGATACTTCCTCACTGGATTGCCTACTTCAGGTTCCATCAGGTATGTCAGTATTTTTCTTTTCCCCTACCTTTCCATTCTTATTCTCAGTGAAAGTAACAGAAATACGTCTCAAGAACTACACAAAATATGTTTATTTTTGTTTTCATTTATGAAATTGCACACAACTCTCCACTGCATGAAAGCTTTCATGAAACTGTCTCCCCTTTGTTCTATAAGGGTAACACTTCCAGGGTATATGTTTTTGCAGTGACTCCTTCACTCTGAAATATACAGTAACCACATCGCTGTTCATACCACTACTTTGATGAGGTTCTAGTCTTCATCTTCTGCCTTATTCTTCCACCTTAGACATGTTTTGTAACAATTATGTGTTTCAGCAATGACAATGCTACTTCTTCACAGGCAGAATCAATTCAGACTGATCTGGTAGGACTTACAAAAGAATAACACTTGGGTGTTAAAATACTTCTAATATAACAGAAAACATGCTACTTATGTAATTTAAAATCCTTTTGTCTACTACTGCACAGAAGTTTTTTACTTGATTCAATTTTCCTTTTTATTAGCTTTCTGAGGATCCTGCATTTCTGTCTTTTCTACGTCAAAGTGGGAACAAAGGGTAAAGCAAGGCCTCAAAATCTTGTAAAATTACTGTGTCAAAATAAGCACGAGGCAGAAACAGTACTGCTCAAATGCTGAGCTGAACCAGAGCACTGCACAATTCAAAAGCACACACTACTAATAACAGACCTTGCACTCTGGATGGATAGGTTAAGGATAAAGTTTCTTAATGGCCTCACTTATAAACGACCATATGACCTCTCTGACTTTCCACGAAAACCAGTCTGCACCGCCATGGGTCACAAACAAGACAAGAATACCTCCAGAAATATTGCAGCACCAGATAGTAATCTTCATGTTCTGAATTTAAAGATCACTTGATTTTCCATTAAATGTAAATTATAAGTGTTCTCACGAAAAGAAGTATTTTTAGGATTGCCAATTTTCTAACATAAAAAAAAAGAGTAATGGATGTCAAGGTTTCACTGCTGCAAAAGGAAAAGCTATACAGGCATTGCTTCAACCACTTACAGACCTTATTCCCTCACCCTCGGTATTCTATTAGGTTCTCAAAAAAATTGTCAGAAATAGTGGTTTTTTTTTGTTTGAGCTTTATTGTATATATCTTCTCTAAATATTTTTTTTCTTTCAGAATTACATTCTTTCAACTCTGACATGTTTACAACCAAAATATTTTATTATCATGCTTGTCACCCAGCAACCTATTATTCAAAATTCACAAGTACAAGCAACAGTGTAATTCAATACATTGGTAACAAAAACTAAAACTGAACTAAAACACCTTTTAAAGAATCTTCAGAACATATGCAAGTGTCAAGATTTTAAAATTACAGTGAAATTTTAGATAAACCCTAGTTCTACTTCACTTTTTTACTTTTACCTAACTGCTACCACTGACAAAGGAATGCTAATATCTAGGTAAATTTAAAAGAATGTAAATAGGGCCACTTCTGAGAAAGCTGGTTCCCTATCAGTTTTTTCAGAAGTCAAATCACAGAGCTCTTTCTTCTTAAAATGTCTTCAGGTCATTTTAGCCTGATGTTGTCTTGGTTGTCATAAACCATGTACTAAAAATTTCCCATGTAGTAAAAAATAATCAAGTTATAACATCATGGAAAGGAAAGAGGAGCATGGGATCTAGAAATTTACATTGCATGTGAGGTCACACTGTCAAATCTGATTTAACAGAAGTGTGATGGGGATACATTTCTGTTTTACTTACAACATAAACTAAAAGAATTATTGGAATAGAAAGATAAGACAGTTCAGTAACATAGGCTAGAGAGAACAATCAAATATGGAAGCCAATGGCCCTCTGAAAAAGTACTCTGCTTTGAAAAACACAACTATGCTGTCTAGCAGGTGTCAAGTAGACTGACAGTCTCCAGTGACTACTTCTTCTAGCTCCTTTTCATGTGTGCACATGCATCAGAGCTTTGTAAATTCCTCTCACAAACAGCTCATGAATTACTACTACAGCAAAAATGTATCAGCAAGAGTGGATGAGGAAAAAAGCAAACCAATAAAATGGCAACGTTACTTTTATTCTTTAAATTAGCATCATCTGAGAGTTGATTAGTGACAGGAATATCTACATGTGTATAAATACACACACATTTACAAAGTAATGTAAAGTATAGACATTTCCCAAGAATCATTTCCCAGGAATAGTACGGTTTGACATACCAACTTCTTAAAAAGACTAAAAATAGCAAAAAATATTTTTACTTGTGAAAATTCTCATCCGTTTCCTCCAGATGCAAGAGAATTTCTTCTGCACATTCTACTGATGGGGCTCCAGTGATTTTTTCCTTCACACTCTGCAGCAACTGTCTAAGCATAGACTGTAATAGAGCTTCATCTTCACTGGTAAAGTGAGACATCTGCAGAAAACAAACAGAAGAATAAGAAACTCTCATAGTTTTGTTTTTCCTCAAGATGCTAAGAAAAGCACAAATCCCTTAAATTCCCACTTTTTTACTGTTACCAACAGGATTTTCATCAAAAGGCATAATCACAGACAGGAGATATTTGACAGAGTTTATCTTAAGACCAACTGAAAACACAACAATCAAATCAGTTTCACTAAAACTCCTGATATTGTAGCATAATATTCCTAAAGGAGATAGTACATTAAGAAAAGTTTGAATATTCCCCTTTGTACTTGCCCATGATAAAGGCACAAGACCACATGGTAAGCTAAAAAAAATAAAAGGAGGGAAGGTTTCACAGATATAATGACTGTATTTTGATAAGAAAACTTGATAAATAGTCTCTCACCTGCTTCTCATCCATTATTACTACCCAGTTCTGACTTTGGAATCCCTCTGCTCAGAGCTATTGCTGTGCCCATGACTGAAAGTGTTGTCAGCTTTTGCAAGGGCCAGGTGGAATTATCAGAACAGTTTAATTACCCTGTGCTAATCAACAGCAGTGACCTGACAGAGTCCTGTCAAATGAAATGGAAACTACTGGGAAAAACTGGGAGGAGAAGAAGCAGTGAGAAACTGGAAACATCTGCCAAGTCCAGAAGACAATCAGTTAAATTTTCAAGAACTGAAAAAAAAAATACATGAGCTCATTTTTAATCTTAATCAATGGCTTAAAAATCGTTATATGCCATGGAAGACTTTCAAACCTCAGTGGCAGTTTTAGCTTATATATTTATAGCCTATTTAAGGAAAAATTACTTAGAGATATTTGATTTTTCTGAATTAAAAATTAAAGACTCTCTAAGAACCTATGAATAAACAATACACACACACTTGGAAGAGACAATACAGCAAATTGCTGTTTAAGTATCAAATAGTATTATCAACCAGAGAAAAAAGAAAAAAAAATACATCAGCTGGAAGAGTTATCTTTATAGAAAGATAATAGTTAATCAAGGTAACACTCTTCTGTAGTAAGTAACACAGTTGCTGAACATTTTACTTAGATCTATCATTACTCAATATTAACTCAATCATCCTACCAGAAATTTCATTAAACTAAACTCAGAGCAAACAAACAAAACATCCTAAATCCCCTGCAATAATCTTAAATCACGGATTTGCAGCCCTCTTTTTCTTATAGAATCTCAAGACACTTAAAGTCAGTGCACTTTTAGGTCTATATAAACATCAGACAATGTTTCCCTGGGGGGGAGGGGTGAATCACCAAGTATTTTTGTATAACTAGGCATTTTTAGAAGTGCAAGGTATCCAGATACTTGCTGGCAATCAGTGCAAAGCCCTGCTCAGGTTATTCATAGAGAGAAATCATGACAATATTGCAGCTTCACCTCCAGTTTGCCTCGAAAAGTCTTACCTGACTTATGTAATCACTAAGATACATATCTTACATTTCATTTGCAAAGGTTTGCGGTTTGTTGTGCTTGTTTTTTTGGTGGCTGTTGCTTTGGGGGTTATTTCCCAGCAGGTATATCCCCCACTCAGTTTCCAGGCAACACTTAAATGGTCATTTTCTCCCTAAATTACAACTTTACCCAAAGCCCAGTTTGGGCAGTCTTTTCGAGGTCCCGCACTATCCCAGATGAAAATCCTGCCCCACATCTCAGGCAGGATTTTCAGAATTCAGAAGCGGCCTGTTGTTGCCAGCATCTATCCTCACACCAGCCTCTGCCCGGGCAGCGAGGCAATGTTAGCCACAAGCCGAGAGGAGCAGCTCCCAGACCGCGAGCAGCGCGACAATCCCTGCCCCTGCCGGCGCTTCCCCGCCCGTCCTTCGGCCGCGCACCAGGGCGGGGCGGCAGGCGGCATTCCCGGGACAGCCCGCAAAGGAGGGGAGCAGCCGGTCTGTCCCCAGGCGCCGGGAGAGGCTACGCCTGCCCAGGTGCTTCCCTCAGCTAGCGCTGACAGCGCAGGCGAGCTGTGCTCGGGCAGCCGCTCAGCTCCGCCACGCACCCCCCCGCCCGGTATCCCGGGATCCCGCATTCCCAGTGTCCGCCCGCAGCCCGCGCCGCCGCCCGGCCCGCCGGGATTCACCTTGGGCGGCCGCGGCCCTTGGCAACCGCGCCGCCGCCGAGTCTCGCCGGGCCCTGGAAACATCGCGAGAGGGCGCGTGGGCCGCCCGCGCCCCGCCCGCCCGGGATGGCGGAGTTGCCGCCGTGAGGGCTCCGCGGGGAGCCGCAGCGCCGGGAGCCGCTCCGCCGCCAGCCGGGATGCGTTTGCCGATACGGGCAACCCCAGCACAACTCAGGAACGTTCCTGGCTTCAGGCTCCTCTCTTTTCAGCCCGGGGTGGTGGCCCTCAGGTTTTCCACTGAAATCGAAGGAATGCAGTCGTGCCGTTATTCCCAATTTACATCAGCTGGGGAGCAGGTTGTCTCAGTAAATAAAATAATGAAAGGCAAGGAAATTTTCAGCCCTCTTTGGCTCTTCATTCCCTTCTGTGATGAAGGAAATATTACAAAAATATCAAATAATTTTTTTTTCTCTCCAACAATAAATGTGTAACACAAAAAACAGCAAAAGCAGTTTGATATGAAATAATTTATATTAGGTCAGCTGTAACAAACCAGAATTTGGTTACCGTAAACACTCGTAAAGGTGTTTTTCAGTGCTTGCATGCAAAGTGTTGCATAGTGCATTATTATCCTTTCCTTCTTCATTTTTCTAATGATTCTGATGTTGGGTGATGCTAATTTTCCATTATGATGTCCTTTAAATTTTCCGTGATGTGTCCTTTAAATCTTAATCCTCCATGTAATGCTAACCTTCCATGAGGACTTGTTTGTTTAACTGTAGCCCTTCAGTTAACTGAGCTCTGCTTAGTTGTGGGGATCCACTTCCACAGTAGAATTAAGCCTGTAAGCGCCTGTATTTCTATTGGAAAGGGATGATTCAGGAGCAACACAAACCCCCTTACTGCTGGTTCTCAGAAACTGGATTTTGAGCGGTTGCAACAAAGTTTCTGTGATAACTTTAGAAGTGAGCTCGTCAGTGCTTGGATGTGGCCAGTGCGCTCAGGTACCCACAAAATAAAATTGGAAAAATTGTCTGCTTACTACTGCTTGCAAAGGAGCTCCAGGAAGCTGACCAGAGTCCTGGTAGCTTGGCCATGCACTCTCCCCATCTTCTGCATTGTTTGGAATGGGCTACATGTTACAGCAGCTTATTCCACATCCATGCCAGGCTCTTCCTTCACAGGCAACAGGACAGTTTGCTTCTTTTCTGTCCTCATACCCACTGAGAGGTGCAGTGGTGCAACACTTCTAATTCCTTTATCACTTCACAAGCACTGATTCAAGTGACAGCATCTCAGTTTCGTAGCTGATAAGGAATAGAAAAAAAAAAATCAATGTACATAGTGCTCAGCATTCATAGTCCTTACTGAAAGAGCCTCCACTTCAACAAGCCTTCCCTATCTTATAAAAAACCTTATAAGAAAAGTTGCGCTTGTAGTGGCATCGCAGAACAATGTCCTCATGATGCCTGTAGTGTTCCTGAAATCCGTCCATTTCTGTCTACCCTTTCCCTGCTTCTGTATAGCATCCAGCTTCTTTAGCCACATTTTGCAGCCATTGGAACCTGGAGCCCTTTCTTGTGAGCAAAGCTGGCAGACCTCAGATGCTGTTGGCTACAATTATTAGGATGCATCCAGGCAAAAGATGATACCACTCCGAGGGTGATACTCCAAAGTGAACAGCACCATTCTGAAGTACAGCGTGTTTACATGAGTGGATATGTCTCATTGAGGCAGGTTGCAATCACTGTGAAATTGTTCGTGCAGATTTCACACTGGTGATTTTCCACTCTCACTCTAGGAATTCATTCTCCTTGGTAAAAACACTCCAGATGTTCTCCCTCTGTTGTACAAACAGGAAAGCCCGGCTCGTAACCCCAGTTCAGGAAGGCATGGTCTTCATAAGATCTCAGCATTGTTAGAAAGTCACAGTGCTGACTTCCATAATTTTAGAAACTTAGAGGAAACAACACACAAATTCTTAGAGTGTGTAGCATATAAGATAAGCAGAGTTTCAAACTATGAAACATTATAGGAATGTAATTTAAGTATTATTGAGAAGTTCAATTTAATTTAATTATTTATTAAATTACTTAATTTAATTAATTTAATTATGGCTTTCTCCCCATACCTTGAACATGTCCCGAAACTTGAACTATCAGTTTATGACAAATTTCTGTAAATTTAAAATGTTTCTGCAGTGTCTTCAATGTGGCAGACCATATAAAAAAGGAAACTCTGAAAAACAGAAGAATTTTCTTTACAGCAGGTGGTAGTAGTGGAAACAGCTTGTGTTGGTGCCCATGTCATTACAACAGGCACATAATTTCTCTCCCCTCTTTCTGCTCTTTCTGACTTTTCTCTTTTCCTTCACTGGAACTTCCCACAAGACCACTCTTTTTCTGGATGGCACAGAAAGGTTTGGAGAAATTTTGATTTTATGTAGTTGATGCACAGCTGGTAGTTTCTCCACGACTTTAGCTACAACTTTCACCAACTGTACACATAGGACCTGCTAATGAAATTGGGGTTTAGTATCTGATGAAAAAAATTAGTGTAGCCAGTATCTATTGAAATTCCAGTTTATCAGCCTTTCCTTGTCTGATACAGTTTTCAAAGAACTCTATACCAAATAAATAAAAGGGAAGGCAAACTCCACTTGACTAAGACAAACCCAACCAAACCAAAACAAAAGCAACTTTCTATATTCCAATTTCAGAGCTAAATCAAGATCAGAAGGAGCCACGGTGTCCTCACTTTAGAGTTTCCCAAACAGGGACTAAGATATGAAAAGGAAGAAATAAGTTAGGAAAGGAGAAATATGTGTGAATTCTGATTTTGGAGGTAGCACAAGAAGTCTTCACCACCTTGCTGCACACTGACATCCCTTAAGCAATTCTTGAGTCTCCAAATAAAAGATGAGGACAGTTCATCAACCCTTGTATGAATGCTGTGGCATTTGTTGCCCTCTCACCTCACATTTATGGCAGTTTCCCAAATTTGGAGGAACAATGAACATGTTTTAAGACATCATTAGATCATAATCTAATCATAAATATCAAAAAGGAAACTGCTTAAAATATGACGGCTGATGGGAAAATCTTTTTAAATAATCTCCAAAGGAAATTTTCTGTTTTGGAGACCATCTGTCCTTTCCTCCCTGTGCACTCTGGGGAAATACTAACCCCTGGATAGATGTTTCCGCTAAAACAAACACTAAGGAACTGGTGGGTAAATGGTCACGAGGGTTGCAGGCTGGAGCACTTATGTGATCAGCTGCACTTAGAAATCTTGTGTTAAAACTCATGCAAACAGAATTTATATCACTGCCCTAACAGGGAGAATGTAAAGTGTCCTGACAGGTCAAAAGTTACATCAGATGACTTTGTACGTACCTGTTGAGAGCTAAGCTGGTATGAGATGCATGTAAACTATTACAGGAATCAAAAAATTAAATTGGGTCAGTTTGCTTATTTGGTGATTAAACTTCAGTTATGCTGACATTTCAAAAAGACTGAAGATCTTATTTTGCTGTTCCTGATCTCTTTTTTTCTGAAAAGTGAGAGACTGGCAGGAAATCAATAGCACTCTCACAATGGTGCATTGTAAAGCACCAGCTCTGAACCAGCCTGTCCAATACCAATCAGGAATGTTATTGATTAAAAATGTAACTTAGTGAATATATAGGTACTGATTTTTCCATCTGTATTTTATGATGCAGTTTTCAATAGATGCCCTGTTTGCAGTTGTAAAAGTAACTACTGGAACTGAGGTGATAAAATCTATATTGCAATGCTAAGTAACTACCTCAAAGAATCAAAGGCAAAATAAGCTTCAATGACAATGTAAATATCTAAATGCCAATAAAATAATTTTCTGATCCACAGCTTTTTTTTGGTGAAACTTCAAGGAGCCAAGGACATGTGAGTGTCTAGCTCTGAGTGGCCTTAGGCAGATCTCTTAGTGTCAGACTTAGGTCTTTATTGGAAATTTAGGATAATAAAATTATCCTTATATGCCATTACAAAAATTAATCTCACAACATAATAACCAAATGGCATCATAGGTCTTGACTTTATTTCCCGTTTCTTTTTTAATTAATATTTTGGTCCTTTTTTATCATGTGTTTCCTGAAGGTGGCAGCAATATTCAGGATTTGCACGAATGTCTGACTTTTGAACCTATTGACCTGTAATACAGCATTTCTTGCAATGTAAATATGTTTGTATTTATGGATATTAATAATCTGTTTAAATCAAAATTTGATGATGTTGTTGTAGACAACAACTGTTGCTGTAGACATAGGATGTACAATATTACTAGAAAATATGAAGAAACTATGTTGGCCTGGAGTGTTAGAATTGCTTATTCTTTTGTATGATAAAAAATCATAAACTAAAAGAGGATTCCTAAAGTATTTAATATTTTTAGTTAACAATTTACCATTGCTTGCAGTTAAAATTATCCATTTCATTATCTTCATTGAAGCCTGTATTTTATGCTTTTTCTAAAGTGAACTGTAAGCTCATTTGTGGACACTACATTGGCAGTTCAAAACACTACAAATGTTGTGTGTGATCACTGAAGGAAGGTTATAGCCTGTCTGTAGGGTTTCTTTCAGTTCCATTCCTCCATTTGATCCTAATGATTTAAAATTACTGCTGGAGTCAGGCAGGCCAGCTATCTCACAGAACTGCAGTGTTTCAATTAAAAAAGAAACTTTAACATTTCTCCTTTTGCTTCAGATGTGGTACACTGCGTTGTTGTGAAATGCTTCTGCTAGTGAGGCAAGGCAGTTGCATCAACATTAGAAATATTAAATCATTTAGAGAACTTCTGTCTTCTTTCATTTTGCTAGTAGTTGCCTGGTCAGGGAGTTGCAGATCCCACGGCAGTTTAAATGGAGGCTCATGGAAGCCCACAAAGACATCTCTGCAGCAGAGAACTAACAGAACTGCATTATATGAGGTGATTCTTTTGCCTGCAAGTCTTCTGTCAGCTCCAGGGCTGCTCTCACAATGCATCAGGACAAGGGCCCAATACTGGTACTGCTGTCCCAGAAATGCCACTTTGATGCAGGGCTCCTCAGTACAAGAGAGTCATGGAGCTCTTGTAGCAGGCCCAGCAGAGGACTATGAAGATGATGAGGGGACTTGAGCATCTCTTTTAAGATGAAAGGTTGAGGGAGCTGGGCCTGTTCAGCCTCAAGACGAAATATCTGAGAAGGAACCTCATCAATGTCTGTCACTATCTGAAGGGGAGTGTCAAGACAATAGAGCCAGCCTCTGCTCAGTGATGCCAGCAACAGGACAAGAGACAGTGGGCAGAAACTTATGCAAGAACATTCCACCTGAATGTGAGGAAGAACTTTTTTACTGTGCAAGTGGCCATGCACTGGAACAGGCTGCCTAGAGAGGTTGTGTAGTCTCCCCCACTGGAGATGTTCAAGAACCATCTGGACACAATCCTCTGCCATGTAGTCTAGGATGACCTGACTTGAGCGGGGAGGTTAGACCAGATGACTTCCAGTGGTCCCTTCTATCCTTATTCTGTGATTCTGTCAGTTGCATCCTGCCAATGACCATGCTTCTAATGAAAATGCAAAACAAGGCTTCTTTCTGAGTTTTCACTGGTCCAAATGAACTCCCTAATCCTTGCATGCCTTCAGATCTGAATGTTTCATCCCGAGAGAAAAGTAAGGAAGAATTTTTTTTTTTCTTTAAAGTAATCTCCACTCCTAAATATGCATGGAACACAAATGCTACAATTTTAAATTATACTGACAGAATTTATCATATTTTGCTTTTTAAGGAGTTTGCTCGGCAAACATGATGGCCTTTTTAGTAGTTGTATATGAATATTTCCATGCCTTAGAATTATCCATCTTTCTTCTTGTGCTTACCAATGACTGTTTGTGCTACCCCTCAAAACATTACTTTGATATCCTGAAGTGGAATACTTTCATAATTGCTCAATTTATGTTCATCCTTAGTGAAGTATTGCTAAAGTAACTTCCTTTAGATTTCCTCTCAAGATCAGCATTAATTCCTGTGCTTGTCAAATTGACATTTCAGAATGCATTCATCAGCTTCTGTGAACTGCTGATGTGGTATTCTTTTGCAGACATTAACTGGTATTCCTCTTTGCATTTCTGCTCCCTCTTAGATTTCCCTAAAATGTGTCATTGGTATCACTTCCTTTATTACACCATTATTCCTACAAAGCCTAACACTAACTACAAAGCCTAATTACTAACAAAAGTGATTTTGTTACTTGTGGTTTAAGTGTTGAGTGACCCCACCTTCTCTTTCCTGTTTCCCATTTGTCTTCTGGAAATTTTACCAGTCCAGATGAACTACTGCTCTTCTTACCCAATGGCTTATCCTGCTATAGTTCTGAATCCCAGTGTCAAACACAATACAGTTTCCTTCCTGGATCCTCAACCAAGTGCTGTCTGTAATCTTAATATTTGCAGGGAGTCAAATGCTGGAGACATTTGCTGTGTAAGCTGTTGTTTTATATCCTCTTGTTAATATAAGTTATAGTCTTCTTGTAAGAGTCTCTTCTACGAGTACAGATTAGTCTGACCAGATGTGACGCACAGATAACTTTGTTCTGTTCATTTTTGGAATGTTGTAAAATGCTTGAAAAGTAAGCAAATCGTGCTCTTTGCTGCTCATTTGAAGCTGTACTCTTCATAAGACAGTCTCAGGAAGACAGAATTTGGCCCATCCTTTGCCATGCTTTATTCCTTTGTGTACTTTCAGCAACATGAACTGTGTGCTTTGTTTTTCAAATGTTTTGTGTCCTAGCAAACTGTGACCTCCTCTTCAAAGTTATGTTTTAAAGAAATAGTCAAAATATTGCTTGGTAACAACACTGTTTATTTAAATTCCAGAAAACACTTGTTTTTACTTTTTTCTTTTATTTCACTTAGATATTGTCTGTGATCCTAACAGAATTTTACGTCTGAGAAAATTTTTTGGAGATTCTGTGGACAAATGCAGTGTCTGAAATAAAAAAAAAAAAAGGATGAAGAAAAACACCAGTCCTGAATACCTTCATACACAAAATATGGTCTTTTAAGAAAAATGTGTCTTAAGATTGCTGTGTAATAGAATCTGTTGTGCAATAGAATCATATTAGCAACACACATTCCTTAAGATAATTATTCTAATTTCTTTTTTTAAAAAAGTTATAGTTTTGCATTATTGAAGCCAATATGCCACCATCATCTCAATGTAATTCCAGTGAATTTTAGTGTTAAGGATGAATTTGATTCAGTAAATCTGCAAATACATTTCTCTGAAGTGAAAAATAATCTCCACGTAACAAGAAGAAGACTTAATATTTTCACTGGCATTTTTTAGTGCCTTCATGGTGTGAGTGAAATTCCAATAGAGACATGTTTTTGTCAATCAAATTCCTTTCACTGAGGAATAAGACAAATACTTCTGTATCTTGATACACCTGCTCACTGACTGTTACAAATTTTGTAATGCATGTTTTATCATACAGCCTGTAGTGCTGGGTTGTTGTGACCCAAGGGCACAACTTGGCACTTGGCCTTGTTGAACCTCAGACAACTGGCCTTGGTTCATCAATCCCGCCTGTCCAGATTCCTCTTCTCCCTTCGGAAAATTAATCTTTTTATTTCTTTTTTTTCAGGGAACCACCTTTTCAATCCAGGCAATTGTACTTTTGCACCTGTCTGAGGCTATTCCCAGAACAAACACACACTGAGTCCCTGTTATCCTGCTTAGAAGTTTATTTGAATTCACAAGATGAGACTCAGGTCTCTTGATTCAGAAGGTATCTTTTTCCTGGACTTGTGAATGCTCTTGTTTACTATATCAGACCTGCAGTGTGCAAGTCAATGCTACTGAGGGGGAAAGAGCTGTGATTCTGGAGTAAAAGTAACTCTTGATGGAGGTTGGAACTTCATAACTGGCTTTACAGTCAAAGCAAATGGGAGCATATTCTGTTTTGATGAGGTTGAGTGTAGTCTTCTTCCCTTTGTCATCTGTCAGATGGGTTTTGTGAATTTGTTGTGATTTAACTGGAGACTGATTATTCTGCTTGGAATCCTTGGAGCACTCCTGTTATGTGAAAAATATGCTATGAATGTGATACTTACTGTTTTAAAGTCTGATTCTCTTTTGGTGCACTCTTTTTTGCTTAGCTGAGGTTCCTGAGCTTTCGTTGGAGAATAATGCAGTAGCTGGAGGGAAGAATTCATGTGGATGTAGACTCTAGGCTGTTGTAGGTTAATGGACTTGATTTATGCTGATGGATCTATCAATGTACACCAGTAGAAGATTCAACCCCAATTTTAACGAGGAAGGAAGATACACTCACAGATGAATAGTTCTTGGCAATGCTCTCAGAACGCTTTAAAAATACCTTTTTAGTTTTTAGAATAATTTTGCTAGCTACTCTGATGCTTTATAGTGTTTATTGCACTAAATAATTGTAATGCCATTGTGTTTCATACTCTTTGTTTTACTGCTTATGCACCATGTGGTATTGATGTGTATTATATTGCATATAACTCAATACAATAAACTTGGTATTACAAAACGGAGTTTGTGGATTTTTATTATAGGTAGTTTACCTACTGTGATGAAAATAATATAAAATTATAGAGAAAATATTATTCCCTTTCTTCCTAGTTTTTATTCCAGATATAACCCGTGGTAAATTAAGTGCAATTCCACAAAGTTTTTATAGAAGCATAGATCTTGGTATAAAACAGTAAATAAGCTCTGCTAGGATTTTATGGTTTTTACACCTGTCCTTTAAAATGAGTTTATACTTGTAATGCTTTGCCTCAAAGGTTACTTGAAAATCACTCCTGAGTGTTATTACACATTCTCAATTGTTTCTGAAGGCAATG
The DNA here is from genome assembly GCF_036417665.1 of Passer domesticus. NCBI lineage: Eukaryota > Metazoa > Chordata > Aves > Passeriformes > Passeridae > Passer > Passer domesticus. The sequence continues at coordinate 50,845,990 of NC_087476.1, forward strand.
AATACCAAGAGTCTCACTTTGCAGACCAAATCCTTTTATTCTTTCTTTTATTTATCCCATGCAGATTTTTTTGCATGTTAAGCACGACACCTCAATTCCTATCCATTAAAGATTTGATACTTAGACAAGAGAGTAAATTTAGACACTAAATAAATTTTCTGTTGTTCTATGATATGATCCTAAGCTTAGTGAGATAAGCCGACCTCTGCAAAAATAAACTATGTGACTCTTATTTTGTTGATTTAATTCCAGAATGGGACCTAAGAGGTAAAACAAATCACTGAATTTGCATTTTTTAGGCAAACCTTGCTCTCTCAGCTTTCCATATTGTGAGCTCCACAGAGAAGGGAAAGGAAGGGAAGGAAAGCATTCCTTTCCCAAAGGAATTACAAATTCCTTGAGATCTTACACAGTGATGAAGCTTTACTGTAGCATTATGGTTAAGTACTGATGTGGGAGTGTATGTACTTTGCTTTTTATTAAGTCCAGTCACTATTTAATATAAAATGGATGATCAGTCCTGACAATAGAGACAGTCCCACAACTCACTCCTACCCAAGTCTCTCTCCAGCATCAATTTTCCACTTGTTGGATTTCCCTCCCCCTTTGGCAAATTGCTACCTCCTTCACAAATCTTCACCAGAAGAGGAAAGCCCTGCTCAGCATAGCCTGCTTCTCAGCCACTAAAAAATTCTCCTAGAAGCAGATTTGTTTTGAGTTCCCTGTTTCTAGAGCTGATTTAGATACTGCCAGTAGGCACTGTGAGACTGTGGTGAAAAGAGGTGTGTAGGCATTTGGGGTCTTCAGAGCCAAGGAGGAAGCTGCACCCTGCACCCTAATTTTCAGTTTCAGACCTTCTGAATCTGGTCCTAAATGTCTTTCATTTTTCACATGTGCCTCTTTTTCTAGGTCAATGACAGGTTATGTATCAATTCTGTTACCTACGATAACATAATAAGGATAGGATGTAGAAGAAGTTAGTATCTTTATATAAGCATAATGGGGTTTTTTTTCAAATTTTCACTCATTTTGTGTAAATGTAAGACTTTTTATCTGACAGATGTTACAGCAAATTAAAACCTGCATGGGGTACAGAAGGAAGTGAACAATCTGGATCAAACATATAAGGAACTGTGCTGTATGTTTAGAAGTTTTATCTGAAAAAGAGACAGCATGTAGAAAAATTCCTGTCAGCTTTTCACATCATCTGTCTGTCAAAGATGATTTGTGTTTTATGTAATGTTAGTTGAAACTGTCATCTCCCAACACTATATATTGTTTTATCAGAGCACCAAAGCCTTGGTTCATAGTATGCCATGCAGATTCATTTGTCTTGAATAATTTTTCTAGCGTGAATAACACAGACAGTCTTATACTGTTACGATTTTAGAGCAGCACAAAAGCAATGGAGCTACTTCACCTGCATCATCCTCCCCTTCAGTCTTATGCTAGCGTAGCACATCTACCAAAAAGAAATTACATCTATCTGCTCTACCATTAGTGTCCTAGTCATTCTTGGTACTATAAAGGAACGTGGGACTGCCCCCATGGAATGAGTATCCAATCGAGGCTCAGACTCCCTGCAATCATTACTATTCATCCTACTGCAACTGTGCCCCCCTGGAATTTTAAACACAGGCACTGCAGAGGCTCATTAGGAACAAGTGAAGCTGTTCAAGTGCTGATTACTCTGGCAGAGCCTGAGCAAATTAGTTAATAATTAGGTGTGAAATTAATGTACACCTTCTGTTTTCCTTAGTGGATTTCCCATGTTGTTCATTTGCTTCTGTACCACCAAGGGACAAAGTACATTTAAAGAACATATGTGGGAATGAGCTAAAAGTGTCCCTAGGTAAACCTTGTTACATTTGTTATCTAAATTTTGGTATTGTATAGAGCTTTGTCTGAACTCTTCAAAATGTCTCACTTCTTAAATCCTTGCTATGTATAGTGCCTGTTTGAGCAAGATTTAGTTGGCTGATGAGAAAAATAAAGTATTGCTTTGTCTTTATGTTACATTATGTTAGATAGATATGTAGTATATTACTTCATTATGCGTTATTATGTATGTAGCATTTCAAATGTTGAGGGTGTTTATATAGAATGTACTAACTAAAAATTTTGTGACATGATCTTAGACCTGCAGTTTAGTGCCTAATGTAGCAATGTGTTGTGGAAGGGGTTTTAGATATTTCTATATGTTAAGCAGGATGTTTTACTCAGAGTGTTTTGTGATTCTTTACTATGAAAAATACATAAATTAAGTTAAATAGACCTGAAAGCCTCTGTAGGAGCTTGTAGACTGCACTATAGACTGCACCAAAATCTGGAATGGACATTATCAACCTTTCACTGTCACCCTCAATATAGAGTGTGGGAAGATCTCTTGGAAGTCTGAGGTAGTGCAAGATAAAGTTTGAATCTCTGCTCCTTCTAAATGATAACCTTAGAGACTTTTCGCTCTAGCAGACCATTTTTGGGCCCTTCACTATATACATAAAGCTAGCTATGCCAAATCATTGTCTCACTGCTTATCCTGTTAACTCAGACTGTAACTTTTGTTTTCTGTAGCCTCTCTGACTTTTTTGACCACTCCAGTTTACTGGACAGGGACGAAAATACCTGTAGCAAAAGGGCAAACATGTAAGTGCGGAAGCTCCTATGGGAGTAGGTAGAAGCAAGTGCCTTGAGAAGCACACATTGCTGTAGCAAGCAGGGCACATAGAAAATGAGAAGTTCTTTCCCTTTTTCTAGAACAGACCTGGTGCAGGGATCAGCAAGTCTTTAAGAGATTGCTTTGTTGCCTATTTTGAATTTTGTGCTATTCAGGTGTCTCACTTCTGCTGGAGGTAAGAATACCATTTTGGGCAACTGGAAACATTGCAAGATGACATAACTTTGGCAAACTCTAACAGTCTGAAGTAGCTCATATATAATGTAGGTAATTTCCCAAACTGTTCTTAATGCATATGTTAAACAAACAATCAAAACAAAATTGAGCTAACCCATCAGGTTCAGATTAGCCTTCTTGCAAGAATGTCAGCATAGGGAATTTTTGTGATCTCTAAGGGTTTATTGTAATGGTACACCAAAAGGTAACACTTTCTTTTCTTTGGATGCTATTTACCATCAAAAAATCTAGGAATAATCTGAAGGTTAAATAGTTAGGCTACTTGTAAATTGTGGTAGGAATATATGCCAACATTTCAGTTTACAAAGGATAGTATTTGCATATAAATCTAAAGAACAGTTTACGTAAAAAATTTTAAAAGGCTGATTCATCAAAAATCAGTTATAAAAATACATTAGGATTAAATAGAATCTAAATGTTATGGCTGAACTTAAGTGGTTTGATTATACTTTTAAATATCTGGCATTGAGTTTCCATAGTTCTAATAAACTGAAGCTTTTTTTCTTCCAAAAATTGTTTCTACTGTTTATCCCATTTGAATAAATATTAGTGATTGAACTGGCTGGCAGGGGAAGAGAGGCAAAACCCTTTCACTCAAGTCACTGCTGCTGAAAACTCTGAGAAGCACCTGCCATCTAGACTATGACCTGTGCCTGGGTGAGGAACTGTGTCTTCATGAATAGTCAAAGCTGGTCTGCTCACCATCTCCCAAGATGAAAATTTTACAGCTCTCTCAGTGCAGTCTCAGGTTAAAATATTTTTGAGGTAGGCTTTTTGTTATTATGGATTTTATTTTATTATCAGTTTTCTGATGTGGGTTTTCTTTTTTTTCCCCATCTCATCTCATAATCCCTTTCTAAGGCCACCCATTCTGCTTCATGCATGCTCATGAGTGATAGAGGACCATTTTTACCAGGCTGTAGATAATGATCTTTTTAGATTATGTGTCTTTCACTTTAACCACAAAGAGTTTTTCTGAGCTAAAACCTTCTCTTCAGTGTTAACTTATGAATGCAAGACACTGTATTTTATTGGCCCGAGATTTGCATTCTCTCTTTTTCTCATGACTAGCATACTTGCTTCTTCTTGTCACCAATGCAAAAGCTTTCCTGTTTGTCTTTGCTTTTTTGCTTTCAGTTTTATTGGAATTTGCAATAAGAATAACAAAGTGGGAGAGGTACTTGGAGGATACTGAACCCTTTCAGCTTTAATCAGAGCTCCATAAAGGAGCTTCCACCTGTGTTATTCATTTCCCTCTGCTGTGCCAGGTTCATCTTCCTCCCTCTTAATTGGCCCACCTTGCTTTAATCATGTCTCTTCCCTTCCCTATCAATTTCTCCAAGAGGTACATAGCCCATAGCTATTCTCCTTTTTGCCTCCACCATTCCCCATTTTTCTGCCTGCCCTCCTCCCTTATTGTTCTTTTCTTTTTTTTTTTTTTTTTTCCCCTTTCCCCTTGTTAGGCATAGAAAGGCCAGGACCTTGTCCTCTGGGCTTTCTTGAACTTTGAGTGCTACCCATAAGTTCATTTCACTTCATTCACAGAATGTCAGAGTCTATTTAAGTCCATGGAAAGACTCCAATAATTTCAGGGAGGTTTTGGTACTGGCCGTGAGACCGTGTCTGTGTTGGTCAGAATTTCTTTCCATAGCAACTTATCCAGGGCAATGCCATGGCTTGCCCTCATTCTCCAAAACACTTGTTCACTGTTTCAGTAAGTGATAACTACAGCAGCAGTGAGAAACTCTTTCTTGACTTGTTTCTTGAGCTATTGCAAATATTACTTTTTCAGTGATCACAATATTATGAATTTTTGCTCCATTCTACAAAAAAACCCTTTTTTTAAAATAATAAGAAAGTGGCCAACTGATTCATACAATACATCTGCACTTTTACAATGATGCTTCACTTACTAAATATTCCTGTGGTACACAATTTCTTTAATTTTTCATAATGAAAACCAGAAGATGCTTATTCTTACTTTTGTCTGATAATTACCCAATTTTTCCCCAGTTTTACTTTATCCATAGCATATTGAGGTTAACATTTTTAAAGAAATATCTGTGACTGGTTACATTACCCTTCAGTCAGCCCCCTGCTAAGTTTGAGGTATTCTTTTTATTATATATATATTTATTATATAATTTATATATATATTTATTATATATATATTATATAATTTATATATATATTTATTATATAATTCCTAATTATAAGGAACAATACTTTTAATTGTTCCTTATAATTAGTCCCAACATTCTGACCATTTCTGTTACTCTTCGCTGAACTTCTTAGTTTAGTAATGTTTTTCTACTTCTTGAAAATATAAAAATTCTCGACCTATTAGCCAAATTGTCCTATTCAAATTTCATTATTTGACTGGTAAATTTGTATAACAAGGTGGACATGATGTATTAATATTTTAAATGAGCTATTGAAGAAATTACTTCACATATCTTGGAACTCCTAATTTTCTTCTTGGCACATATATCCAACTATGCATACCCATGTAGTCATGAGTTCTTGGCTTAAGTTACACAAGATCTTTTCTTAATTTTTTTTTTGACAGTTACTTCTGACCCCAGGATGCAATTTTTCACTTTAGGAATAAACCAGAATATCCTCTGGAGTCTTTTTTTTTTTTTTTTTTTTTTTTTTTTTTTTTTTTTTTTGTAACTAGAATTTTCTGGTTTTTTTGTAACTAGAATTTCCTTGGGGTTTATGCACTGGATTTGTGCTTTAAATTTATGCCAAATGAAGATAGTACAAAATCTATGCAAGCTGATCCACAAATTACATTTTTTGTCAATATTTATAATCCTTTCCTCATTTTATTGTGATTTCTCAACTGTAGAATTTTTTTCCTATCTCTTAGCCCTGCCAACTTAGATGTTCAAAGTAATTTAGTTTATTGAAAAACATCAGCATGATTCTTCATCATGGAAAAAAGAGGTCACTGCAACACTGATAATTTTGCTATATTAGCCAAAAAGTCACAGTGTGAGGCAGTTATGCCATTTGTTCAATGGCTGACTATGAATTGGAACCACAGCAGAAGAAAATTTTTCATGTCAAAACCAAATCCTCAAATAATGTATCAAATCTGATTTAGAATCCAGGAGAATTTTAAGGAGGATGAGACAAAGGAGATAAAACATTTTGGAGAGATCTGTGATGTTACCTTGTTCAGGCAAGCAAATGGTAAATTGTCCCATCTGCTTTGAAATTTCAAGCTTGGATGGAATTCCTGAATTTAAAAAAAAAAAAAATTAACAAAAAAAATAAAAAAAAGAAAAGCACAACTAAAAATCCCAACAAAACACTACCCCCAACACCAAAACAAAAAGCAACCAACCAAAAAAAAATAAACAGCAAAAGTAAACTGATTAATAATGCATGTCCAAATGCTAAAAAAAAGTAGTAGATGGGTCACAGAATAACAGAAGAGCCTAAGTTGGAAAAGATAGTTAATTTGATTCAAACTTTCATGGGAAAGGGAGCCCTAATGGCATCTAGCACCTTGTCCAGTGGTATCTTAAAAACCTACAATGATGGAGGCTATTACATAAGTGGGAGAGTGTTCCAATTGCTGATTGTTCTCACTATGACAAAATTATTTTGTATATCAAGATGAAACCTGTCCTTATGGAGCTTGAGCCCATTGTCCCTTGTCCTCTCCCTGTGTGTCCTTGTGAAGTGACCTTCTCTCTGCTTTTTAACTGCCCTTTAAGTGCTAGAAAATTTTGGTGAGGTCACATGAGTCTTCTCATGAGAGAAAAGGCCTAATTACTTCAGTTTTGCTTGCACGTCAGGTTCATCAGCAACTGAATCAACTTTGTGGCCCTCATTTGGATCCTCTCTAGTCTGTGCATGTCTTTTTTTGAGTTGTGCAGTTGAAAACTGGACACATCCACACACAGAGCACATCCTCATTTTTGTTGGCTAATACCTCTGCAGATAGCCTTCAGAGATGTAATGAAGCATTACATTTCTTTTACTGTCTTTAAACTCGGTTAAATCTTGGCTTTCATACACTTTGCATTACTAGCATTCTTGCAATTTTTTCTACAAGACTCTTTATATATATATATATGAATAATTTGCTAGAGGATTTTGAGAGGAGGAGTACTTATAGTTGATGAAATATTTCTTCTTCGTTCTGTTAAATTCTGGTAAGCTTCTGCTGAGTTGTAAATGTCTCATACCTCTACTGGCCTTCTTTAGCTCATGATTGACAACAAAAGACTATGATAGCAAGCAGAAATATTCACAGACTGTGAAACTCTGTGGCTGGGCTGATTCAGAAGCCAAGGCAAAAACCAGATATTCTTTCTAATGGAATCAATACACAATGCAAAAATACACAGTTAAGACTGTGTATTTTGGCATTGGCTCTATCTCCAAATCTGCTGCAGTACCCCCAAATTTTTCCCTGAAGTATGATATGCAGAGCAGGAACAGGGAGAAGAAAAGCTGAGTTCTTGTTAATTATCTCCCAGACAAACCAGGTGTGATTGGAAGCTGTTTCATCATATTAAACTACATCTGTGTGGAAAAGGGAAGGAAGGAAATAAGGTTTTGGCTTTACACACAACCTAGAAGTGTTTTAGAACTTAGCAACTAGATATGTGTTACAGATCCTTCCCTTTCACTATTGCCAGGAGCCTCAGTCACTCACCGGGGCTGCAGTGCCCAGGTGCTGTCTAAACAGAGAAAGAACAGTGCCTATCAGTTTACAATCACAGAATAAAAATAATAGGAAAAAGCAAGAAGCAATATGCTAAAAACGTATATATTTTCTGAGTTGGAATTTGGAAATGTCAAGTGAACTTTTCTTGCAAAACCAGCTTTTGGACATCATAGTGGGCACTCGTATCCTAGGATTGGGCATGTACCCCAAACACGCAGGTTTAATACACAAAGCAATGTATTTTCTAACTTCTTTTGTCTTTAACTTTTCAAACCATAACTCAGGTTTCTTTAACAACAGACAGTTAAGAGTGTGAAAATAAATTTATCATTCTAATAATAAATGAAAATAAAGGCATCATTTTATACTGAATTTAAATATTTAATTATGGTTATCATTTTTCTCCTGGAAAAAAAAAAGCTGCCTTCACCTATGTTCATAGATTTCAGCAGCTTTGATGGGATTTTATAAACTAAGCCTTAAATTATGCTGTCAAGCCATGGACAAACGATCTTATGAAAGAAGTAGAATTTAATGAAAGCAGCTTTTGAAGACACCAACTTCATTTTAAGTTCAATGATTAATTAAATGTTGTATCCACTCTGAAGATTTCAAATCTGTCTAATAGTAGCGAAGGATGTGCAATACAAATTATCTTACATGGGAGCTGGAACAATTTCTACCAGTTAGAGTAGTCTCCAGAATGCTGATCCCAGGGAAGACTATGGAGCAAGGCCTCTTGAAGAACATTTTGGGGCAGGTGAAGAAGAAAGTGATTGGCAACAGATAGCATGGATTTTCCAGGGAGTGATCAATCATACCTTACCAAGCTGACAGCAGTGGGTGCCATTTACTTTGACTTTAGCAAGGCTTCCAACAGAGTCTCCTTCAAACTTCATGGAACTAAGTTGAGTCATTACACTGTGAATGGGTGGACAGATGGTTAAAAAGCAGTTGGATGGTTGGGCTCAAAGGACAGAAAGTGCTTAGAGGATTGTGTTTACCTGGAGGCTGGTGGCAGTGGAGTGCCACTAGTGCATCTGCCCTGGGACCTGTTCTCTTTGACATCACAGGAGCACTCCAGTCCAACCCCAGCACTGAGTCTTCTGCAGCAGGGCTGCAGCAAAGTCCTCCCAAGCATTTTTATCATACAGCCTTTGCACAACTGCCAGTGTCTGCATTCTGTAAAGGATATGTTTAGAAATCTTTTTTTTTTCCCTTTTGAAAGACTGTTCTTATCTTGTAAGTAACTCTTTAAATGACTTACAGTAGGCACCAGGCACAACTGAGCTCTGTTGAGGTTGAACAGTATGTTATTTACACCTGGAAATTTAATCTAATGTAGACTCTAAAGGGTTCTTAACAATGAGGATTTGATTCTAAATGTCAGAGGAAAAAGAAAACAAAATCAAAGTAGGAGGAATAAATGCATTTACTAATAAAAAATATTTGCTAAGTGACAATCCTACTTACTAGAATTTGAATTTATTTGCCAGAATGAGCACTGAGTCAGAAAAAGTCACTGTGAAACCAGCTGAACACAAAAAGCCAAATTCAGCACTCACATGTATTCACACAGCTAATTGTTTACTGGGAACAGGATTGGCGCAGAGCAAGGAAATTAATAAGCCTTTGCCAAGGAAAAAAAACTGAGACAAATTTCAGAAACCACATCATAGGAACATTTCCCCATAGTGCCTGTGGTTGTGGTCTGGTGGTCTGCTGAAGTGAGGAAGAGAAAAGCATGAAATCGGACAGAAAAATGTGTCTGCAGGCACCAAGCAGCAAGAGTGTTGCAACATAATGGCAAGGAGCCTCACCGACTAATTCCTTATTAAAAAGCTGAAACTGCATTTTAAAAAAGTTTATTAATTCTTTACAGTCAATTGAAGAATTGTGGATGGATGTGCTTTGTAAAAGTGATACTCTGCTTGTTGAATCTTAGATGTATCTCTCCTGATCAGGCATTTTTCTTTACTGTACTGTTTTTCCCTCTCCACATGTGGACAATGGTTTTATTAATTAATTAATTAAAGTCAGGAAAATGAAACTAATTTTACATGAAAATATAGCTTACTGTGTGGTCAAGAAGAGTTACTTAAAGTATATTGAAAATTATTGGACTGGATTAGTCTGTACAAAGTTGGAGGGGCCAAAAATTCACAAAGTCTAAAGTGTCCTAGATCTTCATGACAAAACACTAAATCTAAAGCAGTTATTTGGCTAATAGTTTGATTCAGATTTGGGGGGGACAATGGAAAATAATTTTGAGAGAAATTCCAATTCTTTAGAATTACTGAATTACTACTAGACAAGTCAATTTCATTCGTATCCCTACTTTTCTTTTTTTTTCTCTATGCTGCAAAATCTTTTTCAGTTATTTTCAATGGGAACAGATAATTGTAAAGAATTCTGCTCTCAGTGTTCCTAAGCAGACCTTCAGATGGCACTTAACAAGTCTAATGGATCTGAGGAGATGGTGCTCCAGTGTTAGCTGAGCTTCTTTTCAGTCCAGTCGGGTCTGAGCACAGTGAATTCCTTTCCTTGCTATTTTTTTCAATGGGGAAAAGCCAAGAGTCAGCAATGTGAGTTTTAAACTGTGGAACTTTACTATTTACTCAAAGGATAAATTAAACCATTCTCTAATCTAAATCGTAATCCTGTGTGCTCTGTAGATGCAAGGTGCCTGCAATAGGAAGCTGGTCCCAGGAAACCAGAACAGAATCTCTGCCCACCCAGCAGGGCTGGGGTTTTCTTCTTTGGTAAGAAGCTCTGCCTAACAAAGTGTGCAGTACAGGAAACATCATGTGTCTGTATGCCAGTGCCTGTGGCCACTGATCTAGCTACAAATAGAAGTTATTAGACCCATTCTGATTATGCATGTACTGAGTAGGACATTATCATCAAGAGCAACAGCAGGTCTATCTAGTAATATAATGACATGATGGTGGCAGAAATACTAAGAAGAAATAGCTGTTTCCATTGCTTCAGGCTTTTGCTTCAGCACAGCACCATAGAGCCTCATATTCCTAGTCACACACTATACAAGTGTATGACCTCAAAAATGAGGGAAGTGTAAAAAAGATCTATTAAGTACCTGCAGCAGACCAAATCATAACTACAGTATCTGTACATTTTTTTTAATTGGCAAAGAAAAATAATTTATTCAAGTGTCATTTTATTAAATATAACATATCCAAATATGCTAGTGTCTTTTAAAGCAAACACACAGCCCCATCAATTTTTCATGTCCCTTTTTTTTTTTTTTTTGTATCATTACAATGTAAGTTGTAATATAGGACACAAATGTGTCACCAGTCACAGTGTTTGGCCAGTGCTGCATACTTTTTAAACACTGGCTATGCACCTTCCTTTGTGTGCTGTGTCTGTGTGATTCAGTAAAAGTCAAGGCAAGCTCCTCTTCCCCTCTGTCTACTGATGACACATTTCTGTCCCATATTACAATTTATATTGTAATGATAAAAAAAAAAATGAGAAAATTGATGGGGTGTTTGCTTTAAAAAACACCAGCATATTTGGATATATTATATTTAATAAAATGACACTTGAATAACTTATTTTTCTTTGCCAATTAAAAAAAATGTACAGATACTGTAGTTATGATTTGGTCTGCTCCGATGCAGATACTTGATCTTTTCTACACTTCCCTCATTTTTGGATTGTGCTTCTAGCTAAGATTTCCTCTTAATTCTGAGGTTTTGGCATTGTTTAGTGCAATTATAACACTTGAGGAGCACTCAGTCCTCACTGCACCCCGAGCATGTCTTTTGAGGGCAAGAGAACAAAAAATTAATTATTGCTACACAACGATTTCTCAATGCATTTTAATACAAGACTGAATACAAAGAAAACAGAATCTATGTGTTGAGTTGCAGGAAAGAAGTGGTTGCATCAAGCATAAGGGCAAATCAGAGAGGCTAGATGTGTGCTTGAATTGAGAGGTTATTTCTGTCACGTGAATTTTGCAGTGGTTGCTGGAGGCTTGAAACAAAACACCACCTGAATTTGGTTATTTAAAGTGATAGTGGCAGCTCCTTTAATGCAACAAAACACACTGAGGTTCTTGTGTTAATTTTGATCACTGTGTAAGTGACTTGACTAACTTCAGTGGGTATGGAAGAAGGTTCCACTAGGAGGAGAAAGGGGATGGCCATTCAGAACTCCTTTCAAGTGCTTATTCAGAGTGACACACTTTGAGGATGTTAAAAGATGGTGATGAGAGTTTTCAGAAAAGATAGTTGATTTTTGGGGTGATTAAGTATATTTCAGGAAACTTTGGTGGGGCATGCTTTTTAGGAAGTGCTGTGTATTCATGCTCTGCACAGCTTCTTTGTGTCTCATTTGCACACATTGCTGCCAGCCACTGCTGAAAATCTCAGGCTACCTTCTTGCATCAGTTCTAGGTGAGGGAAGAAGCTGCCCAAATCTAATTAAAGGAGCCACTTTGGCATCACAAGAAAGAGTATTCTCTGTGAATAAAGTATTCCAACTTCTGTCCATGCACCCTTTCCTCTCCAGCTAATGGTGACTGTGCCAGTTTATCTTATAGTGCTTATCCATAACAGCAGGAAATTTAAATTTGAGATTTCTATTTAAGAAAGCTGAATAAAGTGTTTGCATTCTTCCAGTTCAACTACTTTTGAAAATAAACCCTCAGTATAAGGATGCCAGAAAGCACAGTAAAACCTGCAGCCTCTTGTAGACCCAGAGCAGACACTTCTGGCTGAAGTAGGAGCTAGGAATTTTGCAGAAAGAGAGAGAAAGACCAGCATGAAAAAAACAGAAGAAAAAGAGAAAAAGGGTTGGGGAAACTACAGTGAAAGAGGTAAGTTGAAGACAGAGTCACAATGAAATTAAAGTTGGCATTAGAAATACATAATGGCATTACTTTCCCAGTAGCGCAAAGCTGTGAGCCTGCTGATGGAATAAACTCAGTGCTTAATGCCATCTGCTCTTGCTGATGGAAACGGTGTCTTGCTGGATGTAGAGGGTGGAACATTCCTGAACATGTTAATGCTATAAACTGTTCATAGATTAGCATGGCCTGTTGCAGAAATGCTTGAATTAGAGAAGAAAATGACTTGTTATAGCAACTTTAAAAGAGTCCTTAAAGGTCTCTTGCAGATCTACTGCATGCAAGTGACTGACCCAGCAGTGATCTGAGAACACTGCAAAATCTTATCTGCAAGCATAGATCCTGTTTGTGCCTGCAGGCAACATACTCAATTTACAGCCAAAGCTGAAAGCCCTTTGAAAGTTGGCTCTTAAGGTCATACCCTCTGTCCTAGAGTCTGTCAAGGAATTTTCCCCTACAATATATTCCAGGAGAGTTTTCTAGTGCATGCTTGTCTTGTTTTGTTTTCTTTCTTTTTTTTTTTCTTTTTTTTTCTTTTTTTTTTTTTTATGTGGCAGAAACGGCAACCTTTGTGAGAGTTCAGATAATCAGATTTGCATTTTGTTTAGCCAGTCTCACTGCTACTATTTTGAATATAACAATATAGTTTTACACTCCAATTTATTATCACAGCATATGGTCATCTTTCAGATAAAAAATAACAGAAAAGAAATTCCTGAAGGAGTACAGAGTCCCTGGCATTCCTTCAGTAAGGAAATCTTTGTCTTCATACACTCACAAACTTTGTCCTGTGCTTTTCAGCTTGGTGCTGTTATAAAGCTTTCTCCATAGTAGATATTTTGCCCTATAAATGTTTGCATACACTTAGCACCTCTCTTCAAAAGCGTCACACTGTTAGTATTGATTTTTTTCAAATTAATATTTTCTCATGACTTTCTCAACCTTCCAAGTTCTTTAGTTTACCTATTTTAACTTTGAAAACTCAATGATTTGCTTTCTTCTTGTATTATTATTATTAAGTATCCTGCTGGGTAAATCTGAAGTAATTTAGAACTCTAAATCTCAAACCTTATAAGGGAAGAACACTTAATTTGTTTAAAGTATTTACATTAATGAAAATTATTCAGTGGAACTGGATTATAAACCAGTTAGTTTATACAATACTGAAGTCAGTTATTTTAGATTATTCCAAGGGCCTAAGAATAACAAACAAGGCAAAAATGAATTCTTTAACTGAGAGGATGCTAACTAGAAGAATAAACAAAACAAAATCAGAGGGGATTAAATGGCATAGTAGTAAATGGATAGGAGGCATGCAGGCAATCTAGAATTATTTGATTTCTCTCCCTGTTTTTGCTTATTTTACACCACCAAGTTAGTCCATTGGAAGCCATGCTCTGTTTATAATATTCTAAGTGATGAGAGAATCTGGCTAAAATGACATTCAAAATCTCTGTAAGTACCAATCACATAAACGGGAGCCCAAAGGAAACACAAACTGAATTAGCTAAGGTGAGGTCCATGTTAAAGACATGGAGTCACAGGCCTCACGCTAAAGTTCTTTTCTGGCTGGCCTCCTTTGGAATGCAACTGTTCACCCCTTTTCCCTCACAGACTGCAAGTGACAGAAGTGCTTCAGGGTTCAGGGGTTCTTGCAGCAACTGCCAGCCTTTGCTTCAGTTCTGTCTGCGTGTGGGTCATTAATTTCCACATCATCAGTGCTGAGACTGAAAGTACAAATGTCAGTTGATTAAAATATTCTGTTTAGTGAACTCAAAGGAATCTCATAAAGTTGTTTCTGCCCCTATCTGGCAGAATAGCAGTGACATGTGGGCAAGTGTTGATCTGTTGGCTGTATAAAGCGCCCTGCTGTGCAGAACTAGGCAGTGCAAAACCATCTTACTTTATATTTGTGAGTTTTCATTGGTAATGAGAACTGTAAAGTACCCTACTATTGAAGGGAACATGATTTGGAACAACGTAAAATAACAATGGGAAAATGACCCATCTGTTAACGAAATCCGGTTTTTATTGTAGAGCAATTTGCCTGGAAATTCCTGGGTTAAGTGTGGCCTTCTTTTTGCTATATTACAATACATTATTGTAGGTAATTGTTTTGAAAGCTTTTATGGGACAATAAGCATCAAATTCAGTTCTCTATAAATGGCTTTTAGTTTGAGATATTCTTGGGCCTAGTGTGTGGTATCCAGATGCTCCAGAACAATGTAGACATCCTGTTTGTCCTGTCACATCTGCCAGACACACACACATGTCTGAAGTGCCCTAAGGTATCCCAAATGGCAGTAGATGTCTATTTGAGCCTGCTGAATCAACCCTTCAGTTTAAGCTCACTTTCAGGTGAGCTTAAACTGAAGCTGTATTTAAGCCAACTAACATAGGAACAAACTTTAGTTGAACTTAAAGGAAAGTCTTGTCAAAGGGCTGGGCATCTCCTGTATTTCTGTTCTTTCTCACAGTCCCATAAATATTCTAAGTGCACCCATAAATATTCTAAATGGCCCTAGTCACCTGTAAATGTAGGCAGTCTCACCATGTGCAATTCACGCAACTAGATTTTATCATTAACATTTACTTAATTTCTATTTAGGCTCCTACATCCTGTGTATGAAACCAAACCTGTTACTGAAGTCTACCCTGTTAGTTCAGTCTATTGGCTTTTCACTAATACACTCACCCCCTTTAACTCTGAGGCACTTAATGCATGTGGAATCAGAGTGGTGAACACAGAAATTAAACAAATGAAAATGTAAGACAAGAAATTCCTTCTCTTTATTTTATAAATAAAATGCAGTGGCTTATGATTTCTGATGGGTGGATCAATTTAGCCCTGTCAATGTCTTATTTTAACATGGTTTTTAACACAGAAAAAGACCCCTGCTGTCAGATTTTTTCCTCCAAGTAAGATCTCTGTTAGAATCTGCTATTCTTATAAATTTTGAATTTTCCCAGGTAAACTCAAGTTAGAACCCATAGTTTTGTTTCCCAGGAATGAAGAAAAAAAAATCTAGTTTTTCACATCAGGAAAATACTTCTTCATAGTGACAGGAGAAAGAGACATGGGTATGTGGCATAGTAGCATCTGACTGTACTTATACTTTAAAATAAAAATGCACAAAATAGAAATGTGAAACTTGTCAGGTTCCCACTACAGAAACATATCTCAAAGCTTCACAGCTCAAATCACCTTGAAGAATTGTCTAGCCAGCCCCAGGAAGAGCTCAGCTCAGAGCCCATCAAAAGGATGTGAGTTTCATAGTGGGAACACAGAACTTAGTTCTAAGCCTTTCAAAGACAAATGGAGACAGAGCTTTCGAATGGGTCAATAGAAACAATTTTATAGTATTGTAGTGACAAGTTAGAAATGGATTTCTTTCCATGTTTTACTGAGGTAAATTTGGTTGTTACTGTGGACCAGTGAGCTACTCGTGCTTGCTAACTGGGCACCATACTGCTTCCATTGAGGTCCCTGAGCTGGGTCAAGGGTGCTCCACATGAGGTATTCCATAGGAATAAATCTATCTCCTGCAGCTGCTGGGAGAGGTAGGATGAGCAGGAAGGGTTAGTGGTGGCTGGAGGGATCAGACAGGCAGATGGATATCTCCAATACAAAATCATCGTGCTTTGGTG
Source organism: Passer domesticus (assembly GCF_036417665.1). Taxonomy (NCBI): domain Eukaryota; kingdom Metazoa; phylum Chordata; class Aves; order Passeriformes; family Passeridae; genus Passer; species Passer domesticus. The sequence goes on from NC_087476.1 coordinate 50,862,115, forward strand.
GCAAACCCCTTCAGTGCAGCTCCCCCTTACTAAAATTCCTGGTGTCCAGATAGAAATTTATACTCTTAGTGATGATAAGACAAAGAAACTATTTTTTTTGTAAAGAAACATTATCTTATCTCTCAGATTTTCCCACTTTTTTGCTAATAATTCATTCTCCATCAAAATTACTGCCAGCCTTTCTCAGAAAAGCAGTCTCTTGTCTTGGAAGTCATCCCACTGAAAATATGCAGGAGCTCCTGGGCAGAAAGTTCTTATTCATTTCACTAAAATAATTTGAAAGATGAAGGGTGCTTGTGGAACAGGCTACATCTCCACAACAATCATTGAGACAGCAGCATATGCAGCAATTTGACTGTGACATTAAAACCTTGCACCGTGGGCTCTCAAACAGGTGACATTTTTAGACTGATATTGCCCAGCTTCTGACAATTTTCCAGCTTGTGCAGCTGTTGAGAACATGTGGGCTTTAATGTTTCTGTGCTTAGTGAGTCTTCCTCTTGCATTCTCTTATGTAAACACACACAGACCACAGCTTGCCTCTACTGAGCACATCGAACATTAAAATAACAGATTTGTTTTCAGAACAAGAAAGTAATGAATTCAATTCTTAATTATTGAATAGCTGCATTGTCTTTTAACAAATCTGAAACTATTCAGTTCTGTAATCTGCTACTTTGATATTGGTAAAGATTTTATTTGTGAGTGCATTCAGCCACATCTGAAGGAGAGTCTGAAAACCCTAAAGCACAGCTTGCTCCTTCCTGATTATACTGAACATTTTACAGGTATGGAAACATTGCATGTTAGTTGGCTACAGTAATTTAGGTGGAAAGGTAAGTGCTGGCAATTTCAATGGTATTTAAATAGAATTTTTACAGAGGCAGAAAGTGATATATCCTGTTCTTCCAAATATAGTTTCAGTCCAATCTGTCTTTTTAATTGCACTGCAACAGATCATTACATTATGCAAATAAATAATAGAACGAAGCTTCAACTAAAATCCTGCTGAAGGGGAAAGCGCCTTGTATAAAAATGGTTCCATAAAATTCTGTTCTGCATTCTGACAAATACACAACCATCAATATCCTTGCCTCAGTATGACAGAACTGTTCACATTAATAGCTAGCTATTTGGGTCTCAGTATGAATAATTATTTAAAACATTGATTAAACTGCCATCATGCTTTTAAATGGCCAGAAGATGAAAAAACTACCTTGCCCTGAAGTGTTATTTAATAATTCAGCAAATTCAAATCTTGAGAATTTTAGTAATTAAACTCCAAAATTAAAAACATGCATAAACCAGACAATTCAAGACAGAAAGAAAATTCAAGTATTTTGCCAAATTATGCTTTGGATGGAAGAACACTATGTAACAGATACTGAATACTAATCCTTCAATAGCCAAACTATTTTGAAAACCACCTGACAGGAATTCATATGCCTGGAGGAAAAGTTGAGGGTAAGGCAACCAGATCCTAGAACCACATAGAGAATCACTGCTAGGAAAAACCCTGCCTCCATGAGATTGGGAGTTTTCATCTCAGAAAATGGAAAAAAAATTTCTGAACTGTTGGTACTAAGATAAGAGAATAAGATATGAACCTCTTGATCGTTTGGCAAATCACACTAGTGCACACACCTGGGCAAAAGCTCAACCTTGGAAGCAATTACGGGTTCACAATCTGGAGCATGGAAAGGGCTAACCTACAGAAAAAATTAGATCGGGGTAACTGGAGGTCTTGTGGACCTTCAGCTTTGGGAGGACGCACTGAGACTTGCAGACTGGAATGTCATTTCCTATTTAGTACTCATAGTCCCCAAATGGTTATCTTATTCACCTTTCACCTACAAATAAATGTTTACACCTGCTTACAAGATGTTTTGATTTTTCTAATTTTGAGTTTTAAGGCTGGCTATCCATCCCAGATACAGTAGGTGCCACCACAGTATTACACTGAGAAAAGTTGGATCTGTCTTTTAAAGCAGCCTCTTCCTTCAATAGATTGCCAGTCGTGGTATGTGTCAAATGTAACCCTGCTTGACAAAAAGGGAATTGTTTCGAAAACCTGGTGAAAAAGGCAAACAAATGAGTTAGAGTAAGATCTAGCAAAACCACTAATGGTGCAGCATGGCATACATGCACTCCTTAACTTTGCACAAATTCATAATGGAGGTACACTTCTTATTGAGTCTACCCAAACATTAAATCTCACAGAAATTAGATACTTTTAGAGATTATCTTTCAAATGAAGCCCTTAAAACTGAGATAATTCCCATTTCCTACATTTATCCATTATTTGCTCCACCTTGAGCCATAATTTAAAGTCCAAGTTATTTAAGTACTAAATCTGGTTTTGACATAATTAACTTTGTTGATCCAGAAATTTTTTTTAATACTGAGCAGAGTACACTCCTTAATATGAGAGCAAATAGAACAAGTTAAATAAAAACAAGTTAAAAAGGCAAACAAACAAAAACCCAGACTGAAAAGGCAACTGAGAATCTATGTCAGTGTAATGATCACAGAAAAACAAATGCCTCAATATGGTTGTTTCAAGAACAAATCAGATTACATTTACAGAAATATAACCCATATTGAAGCATTAATCACATCACTATCTCTTTTGTACCGTTAATAATTTGTACAGACCTACATTTTCTTGCATAAAGCCCTCACACTTCTTAAAGGTGCACCACTGTTTAGAGCAGCTCCGTGTTGAGGGTTCTTTCCAGCTACTGTAAATTCTAAAATGTATTTTCTAAAGAGATAGCAGTTTGCTAGAAATGTCTGTAGCAATATTGGATAAGTTTGTGCATATCCATCATGTAGTGCATGGCTTTCAATAAGGAGTTTTCATCTCTGTGTTCTATGTTTCTTTTTCAGATAGTTTCATCTTCTGTGGTTTGATGTTTAAAAATCACCCATGGCTTTAGTGATGTCTCTTTATAGTGTTCACTTCATTGACACTGATCTTCAAAGTCTTCAAAGAGGACACATTGTTCATTTTCCTATGACTATGTGTCAAGTCTCCCAACAAAATGAAGGAGAAGATCCCAGTTGTTGAAATGCAAAATCAGATGATTTGGAGCTGGAAATAGCCTTAATTATGTCCTCTCACCTATGGTTTTGCTGTTTCAAAATTGTTGTCTTTTGAGTGTTCATATCCATGTTATTTACAAACCACTTAGGCCTTACAAAGACTGAGAACAAAGTTTCCATTCCCTGGAAGCTGGAAAATATTTTCCTTCGTTCAAGAGCATCTTTCTACCTTTTATTTTCACTTACTGTATTTTCTCACCTTCTCTGCACAAAACCAAATAATCAGGCAAACAAGAAAATCTCAAACTTTACCACTATCCTTCATTTCTGTTTGTATCACTGGCTTGGAGTTTAAATTGCACTGTTTTGTCTACTATCCTATGCTGTATTCTACATTTCCTTCGGGACAGTCATTCAGGATAAGCCTTATTATCAGCAATTATTTTCTGAAAATCAAATATTAGAAACAAATTAATATGGGAGTGTACATATCATTTTTGTAGGGGTGAACAAGGGGAGTACACGTTCTGGAAGGTCTTCTGTGGGTTTAAGGAGTCAATATAGCAGCCACAAACTGTAATTTACAAATAACCCACGCTGGAAATAAAGAGTTGGAATTATGTGTTACAGGAGCATTACCAAGACATTCCTAAAACACATTAATGTAAATATTTAAATGGATAGTGTTGAGCAATTGATACTTTTGTAATTATCAAACTGTGCCTGGAAATATGATGTAAATATCTAAATGAATTGTCTAAATTAATTAGATATTATATTTCCTATGGTTGTAATTTACTATTGCATGACTGCTACAGCAACTTAAGACTAATGGAAGTCTCTAACTTTTTTATGGAATTCTTGACTTTTTGTTAATTTATTTACTGCAACATTAACTTGTATCTACAATACAAGTGGAAGGCCTCCTGTGTTTTGATTATCCTATAAAGAGCAATAAGAAAGTGCTTAAACTCCTGCTGCTTACATCCACCAGTGACTCCACATATTACCTATGGTTATTTATGTTAGAACTGGTTTGGATTTTTTTCCTCCCAAATGCATTCAGTGCCCTTTCTAGAATGGACATCAGATGGGAAGTATCATTACCAGTTGACTTTTTTTTAATTAACTTATTGTAAAGGAATTCAATGTTTCTAGAGATAATTAGATCTCAAGTGATCTAAATACTCTTTTTTTTTCTGCAGGTAAACATAATCTCCAGAGAAAAACACTAAGGCTTGACATACGGTCTCTGAAATTGAAATTGTTGTTAAAACAATTATTCTGTCATATTTTCCAGAAGGAACGGACCAAATCAATTACAAGTAATCACTCACTTTCTGTGCAACTGACTGACACTTTTAATGAAAAATGCCTGTGTTGTAGGTTTATTGACAAAAGTATGCAAGATGTTGTTCCCAGAAGAACCAGAAAATTTAAATAGAGCAATATGAATGACAGAAAAGAACCAAGAAAACAATTAATGACAATTAATTAGCTGTACTAATAGACCTTGAAAACCCTGGGGTTTTTAGCCAAATCACTACACCATGTAAATGGTAAATGTGTCCTGGGGGGCATCAGGCACAGCATCACCAGCCAGGCAAGGCAGGGGATTGTCCTGCTCTGCTCTGCACAGGGGTGGCCTCACTTCAAGTGCTGGGGGCAGTTTTGGGTGCCACAACATAAAAAAGAGATGAAACCATTAGACAGCATCCTTGAGGGATGCTGCCTAATGGTTTCATCTCTTTTTTATGTATGAGGAGCTGAGGTCACTTGATCTGTTCAGCCTGGACAAGAGGAGACTGAGTGGAGACCTCACTGCAGTTACAATTTCCTCATTAGGGAAAGAGGAAGGGCAGGCACTGATCTCTTCTCTGTGGTGACCAGTGACAGGACCGAAAACAATGGATTCAAGTTGTGTCAGGGCAGGTTTAGATTGGATGTTAGAAAATGGTTGTTTACCCAGAAGATGGTTGGGCACTGGAACAGCCTCCCCAGGGAAGTGGTCACAGCACCAATTCTGGCAGAGTCCAACAAGTGTTTGGGCAATGCTCTGAGGCACATGGTGCCACTCTTGGGGTGTCCTGTGCAGGGCCAGGAGTGGGACTTGGTGGTCCTTGAAGGTCCCTTCCGACTCGGCTGAATAATTCTGTAATTCTGTGACATGTAAAAATCCTGATACAGGAATTAAAAACAAGGACTAACTTTTTGAAATGTACTCTCTCTGTTGAAAGAGGATTGACTTTGCAGATAATACAAGCTGATAGATAGCCAATCAAGCATTCTCTCAACTTAGCTTTTACAGGAAAAACAAAACCAAACAGAATATTGTTGATCAGTTTGTCAAAGCCTGAAAACATTATGACAAGTTTATATTATAGACCATGATATAAAAGACTTTAAAATGTATTTCACTCATTACTTTCAGGTGGGAACCCTTAAACAAAACCCCACAATCCAACGGTGTCCAGCCTTCCTTTGACCCCTGCCCTGCCCCATTCCCGGCCATCCCTGTGCCAGCCGCGCTCCCTGTCTCGCACCGCCCCCTGGCGGGACCTGCTGGAAGCGCGGACGTCCCGCCTGTCCCCCGGGTCCCCCCGGCCAAACTCCTGCCTCCTTCTCGTTCAAAACCTCAGTCTCTCATAAACCAATATGTCTATCTTTAAACTGTTTCGTATCATAACAAAGAAATTTTTAAAACCTTTTTAATTTTTAAAAAAGTCTTTATTTTGGTCCTTACGTTGTGGTTTTATGTATATTTTTTCCCTAAGTATAGAGCTTCTTTTATATTTAGATGTAGGGCAAATATGAATAGGGGCAAAATAAAAATTCATGTTATCTCCTTCAATGTCTTCGAGGCTAATTTGCTATTTGGCAGATTATACTTCCTTTTAGCCACCAAAATTTCAAACCCTGGTTAGAATTGGGATGTCAAAAAAGTCCTTCGGGCTTTTTGCCCAGCAACAGTTATTCTTCTTGGCACAATGTGAAAATTGTGTCTAATATCTCTCTGCAACCTTGGTCTGCAGAGCTGCTTAGAAATGTGAGCTTGTCGTAAAACTGGTAATTAACAGGGACAGAAAGAAAGATTACGTCTCAGTGTAACATTTGGAATTAAGTCAAAGATTTTTGATATAAAGACACACACTGTTTTTGATGCTGAGTTATGCTTTAGGCCTTTCCTGCTGTAATAGCCTGGAAGCTCCAAGGCAGCAATTGCCATCTCTGGAGGCACCTCATTTTCTGAGAAGTCATTAATTGCTTCCTGCTGTGGCTGCTGAGGGGCATGCTGGTCTTGAGAGCATGAAGATGCTTGGTGCCTTAGTCTGTGTAAGGAAAACACCTTTCTAAGCTAAAACAGGACTTTGAATAGGTTGTGTTTGTGGTGGTGATCAGTGTGCCCATACTGACCAGTGCTGTGCTGTAAGGATCCCTTTTACGAATTTGGTCTGCAAAGATCTTCGCTGTGCTTCTTTCCTGAATATCCTTAGTATCTTCAAAGAAAAAAAGAGGCAATGATGTTATAATTCTTTGTTCATACTTTTGTTGCTTTTTTTCACCCCTAAGTTGAAAATACTGGCAAGCACTCATAGTTTTATGGGAACAAACCTTCCTCAGGGCAATTTATAGGACAAAAGAACTAATATGCTTTTCCCTATCAGTCCTACTCTCAGGAGTTCATAGAGGAGTCAAAAGATGTTTCACACATTTTAGGTACATATTATTGCCTCAACGTGTTTACCTAGATTTCATGAATATTCAGAATAATTATGTGCAATAAGTCCTTAATTCCCATATGGCTGTCTCACAATAAATCTACGCATATCTATACCATCAAAGCAAAATACTTATTTTAAAACTCATGGTGAGTTGTTACAGCCGAGAGTAGTGGTAGAAGTGAGCTGTTTTATGGCAGTATATATGGCACTAGGGTTCCCAACACAGGCACTTCTCAGATGCAGTCTGCTGGTCAAGCAGATTGCATATCAAGGACTTTTACAATTTCACACTGAGATTTCTACATTTCCATTTCAAAGGCTGGTAGAGACCCTGTTTGTAGAATTCCTTCTTGAAATCAAATGGTATTGAGGGAACAAAGGCTGAATAAGTAACAAAGAGCTATTTATGTGCCATGAAAAGCAAAAAATTTGTGCAAGTGCATCAGTATCACTTGACTCTACAAGAATTCATAAATGGATCTGTGTTTTATATAGTCATTCATGAAGTAATCCAAAGAGATTTTATTTCTGTTTTAGCATTTAACTTGCAGTTTATGGTGTGTTTCCCTGTCCTGTACCCAAGATTAACCCTTCTTTTCTGGCTCACTTGGCTAATCAGCTGGATCTTCCTTAATCAGTAAACTTTTTCAGCAGTATCTTCTACAGATATCAGCTTAACTGGCTTCATACCCATGACTGCTTTCCAGGTTTAAGAGAAAGAATTTACTCAGAGGAGTATAAACAGTGAGCCAAGAAGTTCATCCAAATAAAGAAGTTAATCCAAAATGTAGTAGTCACTCACAATTTCCACAGAATAGTGTGCAGTGGGTGGCCCAAGGGGCTCTCAGGCTCATGTAGATTGTATCCACTTGTGCTGTGATCATCTGAATTTGACATAAATAAATTTACTTTCTTTAACACTGTTATGAGATCTTATCCCATTTTTAGGACTATTTTTGAAAAAGATGCTAAGAAAAAAAACCTAATTTTTTTCTCAATTATTTCTCATCTTATTGAACTTTTCAATTATTTTTCGTGTAATCATAGCATGGTTTGGGTTGGAAGGGACCATAAAAATCATCTAGTTCCAACCTCATAGAATTACTAAGGTTGGAAGACACCTTTATGGAGTTCAGCCATAAATCTAGCACAGGCAAACCCACTGCTAAACAACAGCCCTAGTGCCATATTTTTGCAAAATAGTGCAGCTTTCTCAATAGCAATAAAAGATGCTCTGGTTTTCCTTCAATTGTCCTTGGTTTTAATAGTTTAAGCAGTGGCTTTGAAAGCTAAAGACACTGTTTTGAACTTTACAGTCTCAGCAGGGCTTGCAAGTAAGTTTACCACTTTGGGAGCAAGTGTTCTGATCACTAAATAATTAGCAAAAATCTCAGCAGCAGCAGAATCACAAGCAGCCTCATCCAGGAGGAACAGGATGGCGTGAGGAGTCCCATATGGCAGCTCAACCTGGGCTGCTTCAGATAAAATGGGGCAAAATGGGGCCTTTCTGGGCAGGGAGGTGGGAGCACCTCTGGTGTTTTGAGGTTTCTGGTCAGAGCAAGGGCAGGAGGGGGCTCTGGGCAGCACCATGTGGGGTGGTTCTGGGCCTGTTGATCACCACTGATGCTTCCTGCGCTTTGCAGGAATCTGTGCTTTTCCAGAGCTTGGTAATCACTGAAGAAAGGCAGCTGGACAGAAATTAGGACTTTTGTGCCTCAGCTCTCCATATCTGTACTAGGACATAAATTCTGAATTCATTCTCATCCTCATTGCTGACAACACTAGGTCACCATTAATATGCTATTATATAAAGACTTTTTTTTTTCATAAGAGATAACATCTTACAGGCATTGTCTACCATTTCTTACTTAGATTTTAGACAGAATTTGCTAGATATAACCTTTTTTGTGAGAACACTGATTTAATTTGTACCTTCCATCTTCTAAAAATATGCTGCACATATGGAAGATTCTGAGATTATTAGTACCCATTTTGAGTTTTATTGTGATCAAGTGTGCAAGAACAACATTTTTGAATAACACACCAGTGTCAGTTTTAGGGCAGGTAATTGAGAGTTGTTTATTTCAAGGTTTTACTATTCAAATTTGATACGTAAAAGGAAACCCTTAGTTTAATGCTCAGTACATTACAACTAATTTTTCTTACATTATTGAACATGCTTTTAGCATTCTTTTGAAACAATGTACTTTGTCTTGAAGTTTAATAGCTGAAAGCTATTGTTATGTGTTATGTGATGTTTTCCCTTATGCACCTATCTTCATGTCTGCTGAACAGTGCTGGCAATAACTAATGAGCAGTTCCCAGCCTAAACTGTGAAGTCAGGATTTTTTATGTTCTTTATGCATCATTTGTATATGTCATTAAATTACTGATACTGATGATCAAGTGTAACTTATATTACTGATACTGATGATCAAGTGTAACTTGACTACATTTCTTTTTCAGTTCAGTTAATCTAAAAGTCTTTGAGAAATTAAATTAATGAATGTACACACATTTAAATTCAAAGCAGATTTCTGGACCTGATGTTCTTTACTGCCTAAAAAAATGAGTCATGGATTATACTGGAACCTGTCCTTCTGGGAAAATCTATAACAGAAACTGCTAATTCCAGTAGATTAATTTTCCAGTTGTTTTCCCAAAGCTGTTCTTATGGGAACCTCTTAATTTGTAGTATATTTTAAATCAATTTGTGTTTTTACCAGCAGTAAACCCTATTACTAGTTTTTACTTTGCTTTTATGTAGAATTTCTTGACCTTTAGTTCTTTGAAGACCTTTTCATATCCTCAGCACCATTAATTCTGCAGGCTTCCAAAAGAAAGAGGCAATTATGCTCCTCAAGTGATTCTGCCCAACATATAAGCAGCTGTACAGCAAATGGCAACAGAGTGGTGTAGGGGAAGTGAGTGGGAAACCTTGAAATGTTCATGTCCTCAAACTCCCCTGTGGTGCTATCAAGAAGCCCAGTGAGTGCACCTTTCCCTTTCAGCCAGGAACATCTCACTCCCTCTGCCTCTGATTTTCAGAATTTTTTTAAATAATGTGCTTCAGGCCCATTCTCTTAGATGACATTAAATTTCTCTTTTTTGCAGGCAAAAACCATCTTAAAGTGAGAGGAAAGATAAACCTCTTTGTTTCCTTGGCAGTCGTGTGAGAAGAAGACTTTAAAATAAATGACCAGCATAATCTGTCTGCATGTGAGTGGGCAGAGTCACTCAGTGAAATGTGAATGAAGCCATATGTCAATCTAAACATAATTGTATCTACTGGTAAAGGCTTCCCAAAAACATTCTTGAATCTTGTAAAAATAAAAAAAAATAACCCAACAGTTACAATTATAATGTACTGCTACAATTATAATTAACACACTTTATTTTAATGCATGACATAATAGGAGAGCCTGTAAAATACTGATTCTAGTTTTTTCTATGTAGGAATTGATAAAAAAGGGACTTTTTTTCTAAATATCAATGTTTAGACTAGCAATAAAAAATGTTCATTTTGATATTCTAGATAAAAAGTCCATTTAGTTAGATTTCAATGCTCATTTAAATATTGAAGCAGCTCAGTTTAATTCGCTGTAACCAATGATATTGACTAGCTAAATGTAAAAATATTGTTCTCTTACTAAAGCACAGTACCTCACACTAATAAATTCACTCAAATGATGAGTGAATCTGGAATTATTTAAAAAAGACCAAAAATCAAAATTAAATAAAACTCGAGGATATTCTGAGAACAGGATTGAAAAGGCATGGTTTCTTGAGGGGAAGAAAGCTCACCCATTTCCTCTTTGCTCCTCTGAAAGTAGCGAAATTTTCTGTCCCTCAGTTCAAACACATGTGGAAAACTCATCAATCTCTACAAGATTTCTAAGACTTCCATAGAAAGGCAGTTGCTGTTTCTAAATCCTGGATAAAAAGTATTAGAATTACGTCAAAACAGCTCACTTATTCTAAACATCCAAAGCCCAATGATTATTGCACAGCAATTTTTTTTTCATAATAAAGATTTTTTTCATCAATAAAGTTACAGAAGTATTTTCAGCTACGTAGTAATTTTGGGGACTTAACTACTCTGGTTTTCTTTCATTTGCAAAGATTATTATTTTGTAGTTTGGTTGTACAACCTTTATTTATATTGCTGGATAATACTTTATGTGCGCAAATTTATTACCTTCTGTGAGATTACCCATAAGACTAAGTAGGATACAATGCCAATGGATATCCTGAAATTTTATTTTATTTCATTGTTAATAAATTCCATCATTTCCAGACCTCCTGAAGAATTTAAAGACAGTTTTGTGAAAGACAATCATCACACTGTTACTCTGTAGTTTGAAAACATGAAATGGCCATATTTATCTCCCGTCCTTTGGGAGTGAAGGACTTTGAATCCTCACCACCATCAACAGAGAGAAGCTCACAAAATACTGTAAAACCATCTCACTGCTGGAATTTTTAATGTGAAATTAAAAATAAAATAAACAGAAAGATATTACCTTGCATTCAAGATCCAATATAATTCATGTTTATTTTCACTGTGTACAGAAGGTGGAGCCAAATTCATAAGGATCTGTGAACTTATACTTCAGTCTTTGTTTGAATACTTTTCTAATGTCTTTCTGGAGGGGCCTCTAGTTCAGAGGACATATTGATTGGAATCAGTTACAATCTTGGGATTCAGACCCACTTTTATGGTGTTTAAGCTGTCTTTAATGAGGTTTAGAAGTTTCTTGGCACAGCTGAAGAGCATCTGAACCTTCCTGTATTGTCCTTCTCGCCTTCATCACTGACACAGGAGTGAATTCATATTTCTAAATGTAGCATGTGAAAGTGAGCAAGCTGAGTATCTCCATGAAGTTGTGATAAGACCTTAGTGGTATGAAGTTGCAAGCACAAAGAACAGAAAGGAAACCATCACCCTAAGTTTTGAGCACTTTATTTTCCTTCTCGGTGATACTCATAAATTTTAAAAAGAAACTCACACTTAGTTGTTTGTCCTGCTAGCTGATATTCCAAAATGCAACTAGAGAACAAATCAGAATAAGTTGGGTCTTAAAGGATGGACCCTGACTTTAAGAAATGTTGTTTCTCATTCTGGTTGAGCCATGAGCTGTCTGTGACTCAGAAGAGCTGCTCATATTCTCCATGACAAACTTTCCAAGTCCATAAAAGAAGCTACTATAACGTAACTTATTCTGTGATAATATTTATAAAACACTCTGAGATTGTAGACAGATGACTGTACAACAGTGCAATGTAGTTCCAGAGAATGGTGACCATTCCTTAGGGTGGGCTCTGATGCAATGGCGTCTGTCATAGAGAACTTGCTGCTTTCATTTAAGTTCTTCAGTCTGCTGCTTTTTCCAGCAGGGTCTCTTTTCCAATAGCAATTCTTATCTTCTGCAGACAGTAAGAGCCGAATATATCTTCTGCTGAATAAGACTCTTTTTCCCCTGGGGAATATCTAGCTTTGAATTAAATTAATCTGAGAGACCAGTTTCAACAAGGAATGGAAGGTGAACTCACTAACAGGCAGTCTTGTGATTATCCTCCTTTTATTATTACTATCCTTAAAATTATTGTAAGAGAATATTCTTATAGGCTATGTGCTGTGCCAACCAAGTGGGATCAGATACCGCCCTGAAGGATGAGAATTGCCTTTAACTGTCTGTTTTGAACAAGCAATGACCCTTTGAAACTTGGGGCAGAGGGTGGATATGGCTGTGCTTCTTAGACTCAAGGGTGTGCTGGGTGCATCAGTGAGCTCCAACCCAGTCACCCCAGCTGGAAGAACGTGCAAGCACTGTGGCCAGCTACTTCAAAGCTGAGTTGTATTTCTACGTGACGTAAATCCCTTAAACAAGCAAAAAAAAAATCCCACTGGGTTAAAAAAAAAAAAAAGGCATTAGTCTGCACATTTATGTGCTTAGGTAATCATGAAATACCACATTATTGTTCCTTGGATGTTCTGAAAAGCTTTACCTCCATAGGGCGTGAAGCAGGGCCACGCATTATTCACAAGTTTGTCTTCAAAGCCAAATGTGTGAGAAGGGATATCAGTGAAAACTGCCAAAGCTTATGCACCATCCAGGAACGTGAGTGACCGCACAGCTACCTTGAAAGCAAGAAAATCTGCCCTGCCTGTGTATATTAACCTCTATTTACTGTATATTCAGCTCATGTTACTTGGTCTGTGGATTCCTCTACCAAAAAGCACAGGATGAGGACAGTGCTGTGCATGGAAGTACTGGGAAGTGAATTTTGCAGGCAAATTGAAAACAAGTGAAGCCATATGATTCATTTTAAGAGCCCCACAAACCAGAGACATGCTTAATTGGAAGTAGATCATGAACCCCACTGCTATCCATGGGGGATTTGGTGATGGTCAAAGGACTGGATAGAGCCTTCCAAATGAAACATTCATGTCGGCTTTTCTAGTGAATCAGGTTGCTCAAAAATTATTGAGGGACTATTTGGAAGAAATATGAGGAAAAAAAGGGGTTTTTAATGAAATGTTTCACTTGTGATAAGGTATTAACTACAAAGAAAACAGTGGAGTGAGTTCTGTATTAACCACGAATATGTGCCAAAACTGGAAGTACTAAATAATCCAAATTTCAGTTCCCTTTGGTAAGTCTGCATAGAACAGCAGCAGCAGTGGGCAGTGTGGGCTCTGAGCTATTTCACTGTTTAGGTGAGGATTCAGCAGAGAGTGGACAGAAGCACTATGGAAGTCATCCTGAGGTTCAGCCTCAGAGGGGCACTTGGCAGAGCCTGTGCTCCAGCACTGCACCTGGGTTGAGGTGCAACAGTGCCCTTACAGATTGTGCTGCAGCTGCCAAAACAAAGGCAAACAGGTTCTGGAATCCTTGCACTACAAAGACAGTGCTGTTTGCTCCAAAAGGCAAAACATCAATGGATTGCAAGAGAGTTCCCAGACAGTTCAATGCCTCAAAATATTTCTTTTTTTTTAATGTGAAAAAAATCTGTCTTCTACAATGTGAGACTTCAAACCTAACTGTGATTTTCTTACCCCTCTCTTAGTCCATAATTATGAACATATTTGAAAACATCTCAGATCTGACACCCTTGTGCTTTCCTGTTGAACACAGTTTCAGATGAAGAAGGGTTGTGTGTGAGGACATTTGTTCCATCTGAAACAATTGTTCCCCTTGCAAGCAAATGAGTGTGAGGTTTTCTTGTAACCTTGTGAAATGGTAGATCATTGCATCACCTGAAGCTGGATATGTTCTGGTAATAGTCTTTAAAATGTGATCATGAATACATATTTCCAAACTCTAAGAGACATTTTCAAGTAATTCTTATCAGGACAGATAATAGTCCTTCCTAATTCTACACAGTATCTCAGTGGAGATTTGTAAACCTTTCCCTTTTGCATGTAGATAATGCCATAGCAAAACCAAGTCCTATGCTTAACATGGCTGCAAAACCATTCTCCCCTTGTTACTAATGTACACATTTTAGGTTTCCAAACTGGGCTTTAAGATTGCTGGGCTTCTCACAAATGCTGGGAGTTTTAATTTAAGTGGAGAAATACTTCTTCTTCCTTCCTTCAAAACCATAATGTTTGAAAAATTGCAAAGCCTATACTGGAAGAAAAAGGGAAAATGCAAGACCAGGCAAGCTGGACCCTGTGATCTTGTGATCTTGCAATCTTGCCAGCTTCAAAAGGGAATGATAGCTTTGTATTCTTGCATGTTATAATTCAAGGGTTTATTCTTGGCATAATTCTGCTTTCCTAAGGGGCAATTTTTTTCAGGACCAACATACACGACATCCAAAATGTCCTCAATGTCTCAACATTAACACACATAGTCACATTGACAGAGTTTTGTACTTTGCTCCAGAATAACCACTGTTTTACAGACACTAGCAGGAGCCCTACATGCTCTCTGCTCACTGTCTATACCGCAGTCATGAAGACAGTGAAACACTATGGTTTGTATATTACAATTTATGTTTTCAAGAAGAAGGGCCCACAGTCTGTGAGGCACAAAGTTACAATTCTCCCTAATGTGATGAGAAAAGGCAACCTGAAAACTACCTTCAGAAAACCTGAAGTTTCTTTCTGCCATATGGCTTGGACAACTGTAAAAACAAGAGGAGGGAAAAAAAAGAAGTCAAAACTAACAAACTAACAGCCACTATCAAAGGAAAAAGAGGAAACTGAGCAAACCGGTTGTCTTTGTCTGCAGCTGGAAGAAGGGGAGGTGTGCACTGTAGTGTACTATCCCATTTTGTCAAACAGGAGGCAGTGTGGGCTGCTATTAACTGCTCCAGAGCAAGAACCAGGATGGGTGTGTTTAGCTCCTTGCTTCAAAACTCCCTGCTGAGTATATTTCTACAAAGATATTGTCTCTTCTATAGAGAGATCTAGGTGAAAAACAGTAGGGAAGAGCTGTGAAACATAAGCAGTAATATCTAGGTTGTGTGGCAGAATGTAACTCATTATTTCAAAAATGAACTGTAAAGAGGACATTTATCTAGGAATAGCTCCATACCCATTGCTGAACTTCTTCCCTTCAAAGAGCAAAAAATGCTTATCCATGCTACTGAGCCCAGAAATGTTATTGTTGAGAATAACATGAGTTGAAACCCAAGTGAGCCTGGTACAACCCAAAGTGTGAAACTTCATGGAGAACCATCTGACCAGGACACTTCTAGAGAAGCTCTTAGGCCCCATGGAGCAGCTAATACTCCATGACATGAGCAAGGACAAGACCAATTCCTAATGACTTTTGAACTCCATGTGTGAGGAGCTTAAAATAAAGAAACAAATTAATCTCTGTTCTACAGACAAGGCATTTTTCAAGGAGCATTTACCAGGGTCTAGGCAGAAGCACAGCCAAATTACTTTTGTTCCAATTGCATAGATCAGTTTTGAAGCACGCTTTTATTCTGTAGAATGTGTTCAAAAATTATCAAGAACATTTCTCACTATTGAAGCCTGATTCTCTATACTATGCTTTATTTTCTGAAGTTTCCTGGAAAGAGTATCCTGGAATGTGAGATCATTTCTTCATTTCTCCCGTGGGACAGACACACGCACACATGCACACACAAATAATAGTAAAAAAATATGTGATGCATATCTTCCGTGGAAACAAACACGCTGCTTTTGGTGTGTACTTTCATGTGTGCACGTAAAGGAAATTGACCTCGGTAAACAAGGCTGTGTTCACAACAGAAAAGTAGAGAGGGCTTTGGAGGGCTTCCTTTCCTGAGTGGTGGCTAGGAGATGCAGCCCCCTCATCCAGAATGTCCACGTTGGTTACTCATTAATGCCTTTCACTGCATTTCTGCCTTTCCCTGCAGTGAAACTCCTGGCACACCACAGAGCCAACTTGTTGCATCTGTCCCCGGCGAGCCCAGATCCGGTCACCGTGGCACCCAGGTGCCCCAGTGACCGGGGGCTGTGGGGCGGCTGCTGACTGCCCGTGTCTTTGTTTTGTTACATCAGCAAGATGTAGTGCCATGCTCTGTCTTTCCGCGGGCTGTTTTTTTTGCTGTGCCTTCAACCTTCTCCCTCCTCCTCCCCCAGCTCCGAGCTCTCCGCCCGCAGAGCGCCCCTCCTCCCGGGCTGCCTCCCCTCCCTCTCCCCTCCTCTCGCACAGTCAGAGGCTTGAAAACTTCTTAAAAGCTCTCCCAGTGTTCCAACTTGAAAAAACTTTTACGAGGTATCAGCACTTTTCTTTCATTAGTGGGGAAGGAAGGATGAAAAATACAAAACAGCAGTAGACTTTTAAACTTTAAATAGACAGGTCTGAGTGCCTGAACGTGCTCTTCCATTTTAGTTTAACCCTCCAAAGAAGTGCTCTGATCCATTTTCACTGCTGATCAGCAAGGGTAAGTTTAAAGTTTTATTTTTTCATCATTTTATGGATCCTTTTTCCTTTTTTTTTTTTTCTGAAAATACTTATTTTCTTTTTTCTTTTTTTTTTTTTTCCTCTCCACCCTAAGAATTCTGCGTTATTGCGTTGAGGGTTGAACTTGTTTAAAAACACACATCTCTAAACAGCGTAGATTCTCTCTTAAAGCGGTAAATTCCAGCTTGGAAGAATTCTTTGCTTTCTTTTGTCACATTTCTCTGCATTTCTAGAAGTGCTACACTTTTACAACTCGTAGCCTTGTTCAGCCGAAGGAGGAACTGCGGCGAAGTTGCGAGTGCCGGGCTGAGCAGACTTGTTGCTGCCACAAGCGATCTCTCCCCTCCACTGCTCTCGGGCTATCTCAGCTCCTTTAAGAAAAAGCCGAGGTGCGCTCTCCTCTGCTCTACCGAAATTGCATCAGAAGTTAGTAACAGGGAGACCTTAACTTGGATGCGTCCCATTCCTTCCCCACACGTTTTGCTTTCATATGGAAATCCTGATTGATGCCTGATAGTTTGAGCAGAGTAAGCTTCTTAATTAGATGGCTTGTTAAAGTGCTGCAGCTACTGAAGTGGTGACTTTCACGTGGTCTTCCTGATAAGTTTTTTTCCCTTTTTCTTTTAAAATAGATGTGATAAAATCCAGACACGGGTTATGGATTTTTAACCTGGTTTGTATATAGTTACTCTGTTTTAGCAACCTCAGTGAGGGATTTTAGAGAAGGAATGTGGGATATCATGATATGCCTTACCACGCTGGCAATGTCTGTGAAAGTCTTGGGTAGATATAAATGAAAATTGTCTAGGAAGGACTGTACATAATCCGCATATGACACATTCCCTGTATAATACCTCAAAGACTTAATTGTCTAAATGCAGAGGGAAAAATACTTGAGCAGCATCTCTTGGAGAACCAAAAACCTTTTCATGTTGGGAGACTTGGAGTGATTCCTCATAGCAGTAGTTAAAAAGCAGCACGAGGAAGGAGAAAAAAGAGCCTTCAGCTGAAAGACAGACGAAGCAGAGAGTCTATCTTATCGAGTAACACATGAACAAGGATATTGTGTGCTTATATGTGTCCTCATATTTTGCCTTGAGATAACCAGCAAGCCTCATGGAGCAGCATATTTCCTCTGAGGATTTCATGTTTGTATGTGATACTTTTGATGAAAACCCTGGTAATGAGCACAAAAATGGGATATGGACACCTTTTGCCTGACGTCCGTCCCTGTGTATGCGCGCGTGTTTGTGTGCGCATGGGGAGCAAGTTAGGGGACGTGCGTGAAGCTTTCATCCTGCCATTTTTAACATCTGGACAGCACACTACGCGGCAGAATTTAAGCCTCTAGTCTTTGGGATGTTTACTGAAGTGTTTCCTTCAGAAACTTCAAAGCCAAACACTGGCGCTGACCCACGATACCTAACGAGCACTCGAATGGCAGAAAGGCAAGGGCAGGCTGGGATCAGGAGAGGGAAGAGAGGGATGGACACAAGGGATTTGATTTGCAACATAAAGCTGAACGCTTATACACACAGGAGCGCAGACAGATTTAACACTCTAAAGTTATCTCAGCTCTCATATTATGCAAGCCCAAGAGATTAGTTTTATTTGTCTCTGCAATGAACCAGGGCCAAGGATTCCTGTGGGTATGGGGAAGGTTAGAGGACATTGAGCAATGCATCTGTTTCATTAGATACATTGCTGTCTTGCTCCCCAATCTCTGGTATCTCCTTCCCATGTTACTCACTGAATTTGTCTCCTGTAGAGGCACTTGGACTGTTGTTTGTGCCATTTATGTACTTAGACATCCATATTTCAAGATTCTCAAGCAGGAGCATCAGAGGACCTGAGGCCCCCTCAGGGAATTCAGCGTTCCTTCCCTTAATTCCAAAGTGAGTCAGGAGAGGGATGAATCTGAGCATTAACACAGAGGATAGACCTGACTTGTACAACTAGGGAACATCTAAGAAAGTGCTTACAGTTGCCTTTGCAAATACGCTTTAAAATTAAATTAGGTGTGGAGGGTACAAGATGGGAAAGGCAGAGGCTATGAGGTACATCTGGTAGTGACTGACCACCAGCAGTACTGGCAGACAAAGGAAAAAACATTTAAAGTGTTGTGACACTTTAAATTCTAGTTACTGCAACCATTTTGTGCGCAACCTTTGTCCTGTGGCTGAAATGAACTGAAGCTCATCTGCAGACCTATATATGAGCTACACCTTCCCAAGGGAATGTCTGCAAGGCATTTGCTTATTTTTATAAGATTTTTGAAACTAGCCTTCATTGTTCCAGCAGGTCCAAACCCAATGAGTTGTACATCTCAGCTTCTTTGTGATGCATGTTACTTTTGGGAAATGCTCAAGCTGATTTATGTTCAGGGTTGTCTAGGTGTGTGCGAGCACAAATAAAAAATTAGAAAATGTTGAAAACCAAAGCTTTGGCCTATTTCCCAATTACTTCAGCTGCACAATGCCACTTTAGAACCCACTCTAACTCTTGCTGCTCTTCCATCCACTGGCATGTGACCTTCTAACACTGTAGTCAGACCTAGGACATTACAACAGCACTGAGTTTGCATTATTCTTCTTGGAAAATATGAACCAGATGACATGATGAATGCCATCCATAAAAAATAGTTCTAGAATTTCTTAATTGTGGCTTACAAATCAAATGTCTTATATAAGTGGTCATCCTAAACCCGTGCAGATGAATGCTGTCAGATCTCCTGCTGTTCTACGGATTTTTTTTCCCTGCCTTTACCCACACACAGTAGGACCTGGAAGAAATCCATCTTTTAAAGACTGCTGGATTTTAATGCTAGCAGTAGTCTGCCTCAGAGAAGGTTATGATCCTCTGAAGTATTAATCAGGAGGAACTCATGAAATGCACGTACTCATCATCAGCCGTATCCTTAAACTCCTGAAGTAATGAACTTGTATGAATTGAATAGGCCAGCCTGTGTCATTCAGTGGACTCCTTTAAGTTATTTGGAAGTGTTAAAACAAGCTAAAGACAGAAAGCTAAAGAGCTATTTTTAAAGGTTGTCTGCCAACCATTTCAAGCTAATTACAAAGCTAGAATACTTAAGTACCTGTTTGATACAAAACCTCTTTTTGTACCTGATAAACAGATTTGTAATCGGTTAATAAAACTGGTCTTTCAGTGCCCTGAAAGTAAACAAGTTAGATCCGATGAATGAATTTTCTCTACAACAAAGCAAAGTACTGTGTTTCATAAAGCAATGGAATCCACTTAAGAAAAGGAATAATATATTTGTGCCACCACAAGGTTATCTGATTAACAGTACAATGTTTTGAATTGATGTGGTTTTTTTTATCACTGGCAAAGGCTAGCATGTAACTGATCTCTTTTTAAAAAAGTTGCTTTTCAGAACTATGTATGAGTAATTCAAGCATGGAATGTTTCCTCCTGGAGTTTATATTGCCAGCGGACACAAATGAAACTTAGCAATTTTGCATGCTGAAGCAAATTAAAAAAATAGGGAGTAAATTCTCCAAATACTGCAGGTGTGGGATTAAGTAGGTCAAAACTGAAGTAAATCATATTGCATTAATGAACCAGAGAGGAGTGTAATTAGAAAACAAACAACACATAACTGCCTAGAAATAACATATCCTCTGTTTTCTTAATCAGGCTTTCAATCTGAAATAACATTTAGACAGTAAAAAAAGTACGTCGAGTCTGAGGAAAGTCTGTTAACCCAATAGTTTCTAGTCACTGGAAAGCTGACTAATTAAATCAAGAAGCTGTTTCTTGAAAAAGGCTCCTTCTGTCCCCTTGCACTAGGACATGGAGCAAATAACTTGCCTTGAAAACAAACTTCACGTGTTGTATAGTTACAGGCTGTTCTCTGTTTTAACAATCTCTGCCTGAGGAGGAACGTGGTCACATTTCATTCCAGACTTTCCAGGGACCTCCACACTCCTTCTCTGCCGCTCCAGCCCAAAAAGACAAACTCAGTTTTTCTGGGAAGGATGAAAGCTGAGGATGGCTGAGGGGATGTGTCAGAGACAAACATGCTCTGTTTGCTCCTCCCAGCAGAAGCTTCCAGTTTTAAAAGTTTGAAGCAGGCCTGATCCTTTGATGGGGCTTTATTCATGAGAAGAGCTAATTACATGAGGAAGGGTCAACAGGCTGCAGTGGCTGCTCCAGAGCCAGCTGTTAAGGCAGATGGAGGAAATGGCCCTGGGATATTTTTCAGGGGTTCAAAGATAATTGACATCTCAGAGCTATCAGAGCGAGTACTTTAAACACTCGTCTTCCATTACTCTCTCTCAGACTCGGTGGCAGGAATGGTGTGTTTTTATTTGGCATCTATTGTTATGTTTGAGTCTGCCAGATTTATGATATTGTGTTCCCAGTGACTCACCACTTCTTGAAAGCAAGTCTCCTTGGTGCTAAAATTTCCCATTTTATGAATTATCCAAAAAGCCCATATTCTATAAATGACCTTCACTAGGGAATATATCCATGATGCAGTGGGGAGGAAATAATTTGGACATTATCAAAACTGTTAATACCAGGAAGGGATTACTCAGCATCCATGGAACAAATATCTGTGCCCTGCAGCATTCACATTAAAAGGGAAACTTCATGATTATTTTTCGTTTTAAGTTCCTGATTTCATATGATTTCATGCTTTTTCATGTCGGGCAAGTTAAAACATGTTTTAATAAGATTACCATTCTCCAGCTGATAAAAATCTATAGTGAAATTTGTTTTTCCTAGGAATCTAGAACATCAAGCAAATGATTTCATTTCTTTTATGCCATTCTGTGTGTTTCCACATATCCAGAAAAGCTGCCTGTGTCCCAGAAACGAGCACTTTAAAACTCAAGTCAGGAAAGGCACTTTAAACTTGCAGTGTTCAACACTTGGAATGCAAATTACAAGCCAGGAGTCGCCTTACAAACAGAGCATATTTACCTTTTTTTTTCTTCCTAAATCTTTTCCTTTCAAAACAAAGAAGGAATTTAAATACACAAAGATGCAAATACAAACCTGAAACTCCAATGAATTAAGCAAATCACAGATAAAAAGGAAACCAGTTCCTCCAATATGGTAACATGCTGTGTTTCATGTATTTACAATTTTTTGTTCCTTCATAAAACTATAGGTAAAGAATGCTTTCTTTGATCTTCATGATGCAAATACTAATGTATGAGCTTAATTTAGACAGCAAATGCTTTTTCTGAAGTTTAGTAGAGTATAAACTTGGCATCATTAGGAACTATACCCTTAAATGTATTGCATAGTATGAAGTTACAGGCAGAAGCTCAGTTTAATATTGCTTGTAGGAAAAACAGTATGTGTTTTGCAAAGGTAGAATTTTAGGAATGTGACCCCAATATTAACCTAAGCTAACCTATCGTATTTAGGCTATACTGTGGTTTGCTTTTTTAGTACCTGAAAAAGTGAACATAAAAATTACATTGAATGATCAATCTTCACTGAAACTGAGAAATCTTTCATATAATCCTATTTAGGTAGTGCTACTACTTATTCCACACCCTGCTTCAGCTGTATGTCACATCTGTTTTTCACCTAAGGCAGGTGTAGGTCATAGAACTGAGGCTGCCATCAAGGAAGCTGAGCCAACCACACTGATCGCTGTGGGTTATCATGGGCTTCCTGAAAACTGGAGTGAAATTAGGAACTTTTTCTACTGTGTTCTGAGACATTGTGTTACTTTCTCTTTTCAGTTTTCCTGACTTCCCACTTCACCTGCAGACTTACTAAAACTCCAGTTTCTCTTCAGATTGTGTAAAATACATTAATTGCAACATAACTGACACCACTGCTCTATTAGCATTGATCAGTGATTTAGTGTGTCAAAGGTATTAAAGCTCTGACTTAACCCTTGCTGTTTTTTTCCTTTGTGTCCTTGTTTAGCCAGCATCCTGTGAAGATGGGTGATTGGAGTGCCTTGGGAAAACTTCTTGACAAAGTTCAAGCCTACTCTACTGCAGGAGGGAAAGTGTGGCTGTCTGTCCTCTTCATTTTCCGAATCTTGCTATTGGGAACAGCAGTTGAATCTGCTTGGGGAGATGAACAGTCTGCATTCCGGTGTAACACTCAACAGCCTGGTTGTGAGAACGTCTGCTATGACAAGTCCTTTCCTATCTCCCATGTACGCTTTTGGGTTCTGCAGATCATATTTGTGTCTGTACCGACCCTTTTGTACCTGGCACATGTGTTCTATGTAATGAGGAAAGAAGAGAAACTGAACAAAAGAGAAGAAGAGCTTAAAGTAGTGGCAAATGATGGTGTTAATGTGGATATGCATCTCAAGCAAATAGAAATTAAGAAATTCAAGTATGGGATTGAAGAGCATGGCAAAGTGAAGATGCGTGGGGGACTGCTCCGTACTTATATCATCAGCATCCTGTTTAAATCTGTCTTCGAGGTGGCTTTCTTGCTCATACAGTGGTACATTTACGGGTTTAGCCTGAATGCCATCTACACCTGTGAGCGAGACCCATGCCCACACAGAGTGGACTGTTTCCTCTCCCGTCCAACTGAGAAAACCATCTTCATCCTCTTCATGCTGGTGGTGTCCTTGGTGTCTCTTGCCTTGAACATCATTGAGCTTTTTTACGTGTTCTTCAAGGGTGTCAAGGATCGTGTGAAAGGGAAAACCGACCCCTACTCCCACAGCGGTGCCATGAGCCCTTCCAAGGACTGTGGCTCTCCCAAATATGCTTATTACAATGGCTGCTCGTCCCCCACCGCCCCCTTGTCTCCCATGTCTCCCCCGGGGTACAAGCTTGTCACTGGAGACAGGAACAACTCCTCCTGTCGCAACTACAATAAGCAAGCCAGCGAGCAAAACTGGGCCAACTACAGCGCGGAGCAGAACAGAATGGGGCAGGCTGGCAGCACCATCTCCAACTCGCACGCCCAGCCCTTCGACTTCTCCGATGAGCACCAGAACACGAAAAAACTGGCGTCAGGACATGAGCTGCAGCCCCTCACCATTGTGGACCAGAGGCCTCCCAGCAGAGCCAGCAGCCGAGCCAGCAGCAGGCCTCGACCTGACGACCTGGAGATCTAAGCTTCTTGATGCAGTACTTGCTCAACTACGAAACGACGTGCGTTGGAAGATGCCGTCAGTGCTGATCTTGTTCCAGTGGAGGTGGTACTTAACAGTCTCAAGCAGGAGATTTTAACAATCATAAAAGAAAAAAAAAGCAAAACAAACAAGCAAACAAACTTTTAAAATACTTGCTGGTTCTTTGGGGGGTGTGGGGTTGGTGTGGGGTGGTACACTACACATTGGTATTTAATGTAGCTGGTTTAAAGAATTTAAATACTAAAAAAAAAAAGGAAAAAAATAGGTAGTACTAAGATAAAGGGCTGTTTTTCTAGAAAGGCTGTAAATATCCGAGTGTATGTGTATGTGTGTACTATCATGTTTGTTTCTAAAGATTCTTCTGTAATACTAAAACCCAATAATAACTGAACTCACATTTGTCAGGGTGAAGTGCTACCTGAAGAAGATGAAAACATTTTTCCTATTCAGCATGCAAAAAAGTCCAGGATTGCCTCTGATCATTTCCCTGTCAAGAACATTCCATTCTTAGAAAGTGCACTTTGAAGGTAAAATTTCCTACATGGTCCTCCAGGTTGTTGGAAGCCTCCTGTGAGGACAATTTACAGTCTTTGAGTCGTTCAATTCAAATTTCAGGCATGGCCCACCAAGAAATTCTTTGGTCACCTGCTCTTCCAGCCCTTCATGCAGGTGTATTTTGTGATGTGCGTAAATGGGATGGCTCCACATACGTGGAACCGGCAACGACACAGTCTTGCCCACAGCAATACTTGTGTCCTGCTACTTATGTAGTCTCTTTAGTATTATATAAAACACAGTTTGCTGCCACTTGCAAATTTAAGCATCAAGACAAGCAAGCAACTGCCTTTAGTGAATTTTATCACACCTTCATACGTACCAAGGGTGTACGTATGTGTGTGGATATGGAGGTAAAGGTATACACAAAACACCCTCAGAAGCATAGGCTGAGAAATAAACGCACACAGGTTACTTGCAGTTGACACTTTCTCATGGATGTTGTGAAGATCTGGGCCACTATGGTGTTTACATTCTCTGGTTCCTTCAATGTAAGTGAAGCACACGTTGTTATATTTTTTTTAATTCTATAAAATATTTTCCATGTATCCTAAATGGATGCTCTTTTAAAAATAAAAATAAAAAAATCTAAAGGGCCTAATCCTGGATGTCTTGCTCTGGAAAATCTCTCCTTCAAGTTGTTGGGAGTTTTGCCTCAACAAATCTGCAGGATCAAGCCCAAGATGTAGCGAACCATGTTCTTGCTGGCATGAATGATTTTCTTTTGTAGAAGTTAGGGGTGGAAAAGACCCATTAGGTCATCTAGCCAATCTCCCTGATAGGTAATAATGATGCTTGAATGATAGAAGATGTAGTACTGTAAGCAAGCTTTAGTCTTTTATGTGAGAAACTTAGAAGTGCTTTGTGCTGGATTAATAATAAAATATGCCTAAATGGCTTTTGCAGTAACTGGTATTTTTCTTGTTCTAAATATTCATATTTACTGAACTGCAATGTTCACTGAGTTTGACAGTTAGGTCTTTCTAGATGGCTCTAGCAACTTTAGTGTTTACAGTTAGATTATGTTTGAAATGCAAGTGAAGTTGAAAGGATTTTTAAAGAGTACAATTCTAGCTAATTTATTTGAAATATATGCTAAAGAAATCTACCAGTTTCTTCAAATGCATAGACTCTTAGCTGAACACAGATTGACCAAGGAAATACATAACTTGGTTTCATTTTGCAGCAACACAGATAAATTGTTTCATTCAATACATTATAATAATTTGTTTGACATTCCATGTTAAACTACTGTTGTCTTCAACTTCATTGCATGTATGCAACCATAGTTTGTCAGATCATGTTGTCTGGAGAACATTAGTCAATAAAGTTTTAATTTAGTATAAATACATTTGTTAATTGTCTTTTACTGTTTCATATGTCCATAGATATCTTTAGTTTCAGGCTTTTAATCCAAGCTCATTCCTCCCTTATTCATTTTTCCCCAGTCACTGCATTTCAGAACCATCCTTTATTTAATCCATCTGGATTTGCTTTGAACTGAAATTCCACAGGGCCACATTCAGACACCCTCACAACAACTTCAAAAACAAGCATTGTCTCTGCCACTCCTGAAACAAAGTAATGTTCAGCATGAACAAATCTTGCTAAGAGTCAGAAAATGTATATTTATTTGCAAACTATTATAAAAATTACAGTCCTAAAAGATTGTCACATAATTTCTCAAGCAATTTTTATATATGGCTTAGATTTAACATTATGAAATCATTGCATCTTGTTTACATTTCCCCATGTCATCAGATTGCTCAAGTGACAGGCAGTTTCAATTTCTGAAATTAAAAACTCATTTTTTCAAGCTCATTAGGAGAAAGGTACTGATTTTGATAAGGCTAGGATTTTGCATATTGCTTCTCCTGCTTCACCTTTTATGTCCCCATTACTAATAAAGTCATACAGTGCTTGGCTTTTCAGGATTGGACTCTAGATGTAAGGTGGTTCAACTCTTTCTTTTATTTAAAAAATGAAAATATAATGGTCATGTGATTATCATAAAAGGTTTTACTTTCAAATTTGCTTGTTATTTTAAGTCCAAATTCTTCCCCTTCTTATTAGTAAAGATGGGTGAAAGAGCAAGGCAGTGGTAGTGGATTTATAGCTCTGAGAGATACTACAGAAGTACCAGCATGAGGAATTACTCCTTGAAGTTTTCCTTAAATTATAACAATGAGTCATATTTAAGCTGGCTTGTCCTAGTTCGTCTGCACAAATGGAAGGGCATTCCAAGCATTTTGTAACAGTCATGTCCTTGGAAAGGTGGACACCACAACATTCAGAGAAGGGCTCACCCTGAGATAAAATGCAGTGTCTCCTAGACAGGCTGAATGTCAGGTATGTCCCATGGGGCATCTTGGACAACTGAAATAATTTCAATGCCAAGGCTCTCTGAGTGATTTTTTTTGTGGTAGTGCAGGTGTGTGCATGTGTAGCGTAAAGACATCCCAGAGGCTACTTTTCCCATCTAGATTTATTTCTGGGAACAGCATTTATTATACACTTCAAAGTCATCATAATTTTGTATGCCATTCATCTAGTTCTTTATGCTCTTTCTCCCAGTGCATCCCTGCAGCAGTATTTGCTTTGTCTGCAGGTGACACAAAATAAGCTGTGATACAATGCTAGCACACACTTCTCAGCCTTTGTAGAAGGACATGTTAGATATTGATTTCAAACTGGAAAATATGCAAAAATACAATCTCTGAAGGTAATTAAAAACATAAAGCCTAAATTCACACCCTGTTAATTATTTTTAAATTGTGTTTGTGTTTTGTGCAGCAGTATTTTGCAAAAAAGGCAAATCATCTTAAGTCTTCCACCCTATCCCAGCAATTTGAAATGTTTTTAAAGAGTAAAGTTAGAAGGAAAAGTTACAGACAGCCTAAAATCTATATGTATATCATGTAATTTCAAGATGTTTTAAATACTGTGAGCACACACTGTATTTCCTAATTTAGAAATTCTGTTTCCATATTTAAAGTGGAAACTAAAGTGGAGTTTGAGAACCGGAACAAATTATGTGAGCGTACCTTCCTCAGCCACTGAAATCCATCATTTTTAAGGAATGCACTTGTGTCATTTGTCCAGAACCACATCTCCACATCTGTCTGGAGCACTCCTGTGCTACTCAGCAGCAAAACTCTGGCTCAACAGTGCACTACCACCATGCCGCCTTTCCCTCAGACTTTCTCTACAGCTTGGTATTGATTAAAACAGAGGGAAAAAAATAGTGATGTAAGGAGTAGAGTTTTTCAAGTCAGATGTTGGAGTTCTGAAGTTATCTTGACTGGTTAATCCAGAGTTCTGAATATATTCAGATCAAAAGCTCCTCTAGTTTTGATGGTGTCTATTTTTATTCTGCTGAGACAGAACACTACTTTTAATCCTTCTTGTAATTCCTCCATGATTACCACTGCTCTCTTTTCAAGAATTTAAACAAACTAGGGCAGAAAATAGGATTTATCTTCCTCCTGTAGAAATTTTCCTTTCTATTTACTCCTAATCCAAATCTAGCTGGATTGAGTGTTCTACTGAACCCAACATTTAATGTGCTGTATTATTCAAATAGTCAGATTTAACACAATCTCCTTGAAGATGTCTTGACTTCTCATGCTGCTCATGAGAAGTCATGTTTCTCCAGCCATTGTCCAGCCATTTGCATTAGATCTGCCATAGAGCTCAGATGACAGAGGTGGAATGGATGGCACTTAGAGGATTTCTCTGGCAAAAATACAGTCCTTTGATGATACAGAGCTACTCATTACATTACTTTTATTTCTACTGTCAACATAGATAATAAGGTCAGAAAGATAAGTCATGTCTGAGAAATCACTACCTAGATGTATTATCTGCCTCAGATGCATGAAACTATTTGAGTGTCCTCCATTTTATTTTAACTTATTCTAGCATAATTGCTCCAGAAACATGGGGCTGCAAAATCAGCTCTGCAAAGATGATGACTGCCTTTCCCTGTCTTAAATCATGTGCTTTTGACTGTGCCCAAGGATATATTCACACCCAGACTCTGCCAGTCCTGGAAAAGTGTGTCAGATGTAAATTACATGATGCTAGCACATCACTAGATTGAAACAGGAAGAGCTTATTTGTTCCTGTCCCTATTTAAAAGGTATTTTGAGAGACACAAAAAAAAAAAAAAAAGAATGCTTGTCTTAAACTTATCTTAAATACTTCCTAACCTGGAGCTCTACCAAAGACCCTGTGAAGTAATAAAGATGATGTGGATGTAAACATGTTGAGCATTATCAATGGATACCATGAATATAAACAGTTTAAATAGATCCAGCTGGTCAGTAATGTGGTAAAACCAGCCTCCTCTGAAATGGCTGTGCTCACTCTTTCTGCCTGGCAGCCAAAATGCTGCATCCAGCTTCCTAGCTTTCTGGCATTCACAATGCAAAAGCACCTTGGACAAAGGCAGACATGTTTTTACACAGATTGTTTTGCCTTAACTCCTAAGTGCTGGAGGCAGAGAATCTGGGACAGCCTGTACTGGGTTAGTGATACACTGTCAGGGGAGTCACTGGTGAGAAGTAATGGCTTTTTGGGGATTGTGGCCTCTCCCATCACTTAAAAAGGTCTCTGCTGCTGTGTTGAGGAAATTTGCTCAACAAAATGAGACATGTGGGCTTAGACCAGTATAAAAGGGAAAATGTTCAGACATTTAAATTGCTCCTTGAAACAAGCCTAGACCACAGTGACATGCTTCCCATTAGAACTGACAGAAAAAGCTCACATGAGTTCCAGGATTTCAGTCATTTAAATCAATGCTAAAATTCTTTTCAACATCAAACATAAACAGATTGGACCAAGAAAGATATATAATGACATTTAATTTTCATTTATATAACTGCAGGGGGAAAGCTGATGAGTATAAGCTATGAAATCTTGGATGTGACTACTTAAACATGTGTAATCATACTATTTCCTCACACTGTCTTTTTACTGTAACTTGGTCTAGAGGCAAATTTATGAAAAGTAGTCTAAAGGTTTGCATTTTTTTTACAAAGAGACATAAATTCTGTTAATGTAATGAAATACATTTACATGATGTCCATGTCAAATTTTTGCAGGTTTACATAAGGGAGTGTGGGGTAATATATAATATGCATTTAACTCTTCTGGGCTAGGCAGTTGGGGGGTGAAATTTTAACTTTGTCTCTTCTTATCCTTGTTAGAAAGTTTATTCATATCCCAAGCAACTGAGCAGTTTCTCTGGGAGCTTAGCTTGGGTAGGGGTCTTTTCATCCTCTTCCCTCTCCTTCTTTTTCCATCCATAGTGTAAGTTCCATACTGGAAAACAAGTTGATAACAAAACACTGAAATCAGGGAATAGGTACTATTTCTTTTTTGCATGTCTGCAACTAACTCAATAGGAGAGCAACATGGGAAATAGTTTAAGGCATTAGAAAATCCTCTGGATACTTTAGCATCTGAAAACCACTCGTTCTTGCTGAAACAGGCCTTTTCAGTCTCACCTTCTGCTGAGTCACAGAGTTTGTTGCCTTTGAAGGCTGAAGTACCTTGGCCCAAAATTGAAGTTGCTCTGGAAAAATTCAGACCTTCCCTAATGACCATATTTGCATGCTATTCTCAGTAGTATTTACATATAATAGGACACCCTCCACAGGAAGGCTTCTTCAAAACACAGTCTCTGCTTACACTTTGAATTTCCCTATTCAAAGGGGAATATTCAAAATTATCTATGCATCACTACTTCAAAGTGTTTCACTGGGAGTGCTCTGCCATATATTTGGGAGACTCATCATAGTTGTTTCAAAGCTGAATATATAGCCAGCTGTAAGATTGCCACCTGGGTTTTGCGTGTGGAGGCAAAGTATTACTCAGGCAAGAATCCTACCTGGCCTGACCTAGCATACTTCTGTTGAGGACAAGGAGTTTCTGTTGAGTGATGTGAGATGAAAATCCTTCTCTGAGCTTTACTTAGTTCCTTCTTTTATTCAAGTTCCTGTAGGGTTTTTTCTTTGGAGCATACAGAGGATCCAACCGTGAGTCCATGAGCCTGTGTAACTTTCTGAGGTCTAGGATAATCTCTGAGGAATTTCTTCTGGTTCCATTTTGGTTTTTCCAGCTTGTGGACTTTGAATGGACTGTAGTGCTCAGTCTCTCAATGGTAGGGTAATTGGTGATGGCAAAGGGTGTGTGAGTGGAGAAAGTGGGTCTGGATTGTTTCCCAAAGGATTTCCTATAGAATCAGGGCAAGCTGGTCAATCATCCTTGTCCTGAAAAGTCAATCTGCAAAGGTGTGAAAGGATTCCTGCATTCTGACAGAGGCTTCAACTGTGTGCTGTACTATCCTCTTAATCTCTGTTGTCTTCTTCAGTCCTCCCATACAGCCGTCTTCTCCCACCACCCACTTCTTTTCTGCATCACTTATGCCACCGGTATTTAGTGTTTTGTACTAAAAAAGCTTTCCATATGATTATCTTTTTCCTTGTGTCATGTGCTGGGAACCACTCAAATACCTTAGAAGGACCTGGTCTATTAAATATCTATTAATTAACAAGCTGTTGTATCTCCTATTTCATTTATTTAGAATGAATGCTATCTACTACAAGTTTTGCCTGACAGCTTATGAAGTAATTTTGTATCTGGCCTCATAGGAGCCCAAATTTGCTTCAATCACTTTGTTTTTCATACTATTTTACAATTAAGGAAGATGTCAGAGCAACTCAGAATTCTAGTTATATACCTTAACCAGGTGCAGTGAAAGTGTCAGGACATGGAATTTGTCCAAATCTTCCTCCCACCTTAGTCCTAAAGGGACTCAAATCTAGGCTCCCACTAATGGTTATGTATGCTATATAAACAATAATAATAATCATACCTGGAGTTGCACTGATACAGTGCCTTTCATCTTCAAAGCACTTTGAGAACCCTGTATAATTAGTTTGTTATGGAGTCATCACTGACAATACTGCATGAACCCCAGTACTACACATTGTGAGAGTCAAAGAGAGAATCTGGACAGTCACAGAGACCATACATAACCTCCATATCACTACTAAAAGAAATTGAAAATGCTGAACAAGTATATTTTAACACTTCACACAGGAGGAGGATCCACAACCAGCAGGAAGACAGTCTCCCTATGATAAGGAAACAGGAATGTTTTCTTTGCTGGTAATCTACTACTTCAGATATCTAAACATATTCTAAACACATTTTACCTTGAACTGTGTCTCAGTCAAGTTGGCAGAAGATCACAGGTAGATTATCTCATTGCATGGACTCTTCATATTCATGTAACTAGAATATATCAATTTTTTTAATTTAAAAAGTTTTGACTTGATGAATCCAGAAGGGATGCAGACACAATAAATATAACATTAAATAGATGTTACAAATTTCAATGAGACTCCAAGGGAACAATTTATCTAGAGTTTGCCATTGGCAATTGACAAATGCAATTTTAATATCATAGTATTTTTTCAAGTATTTCCTGTGAGCTTACAACAGGTCCTTGCCAATGTCCAGGGGTTTGCTCTTTAAATCAACTTGGCATTTTCTGGAGATTATCATCCCAACATAAATTTGTAAACAACCTTTTCAAAACTACACCATTAAGAGAAGAGAAGAAAAAAAAAAGCAGCAAGAGTCCATTCAAACTGGTGAGAAAAATAATGCAGAGGAACAGAACATTTTTGTATAAAGGACGCTTGGAGTATCTCAGAACATTACTAATTTTTATTTGCCTCACACTTGTTCACTGCCTAGCATTTATTTTTTCAGCACAAAACCTACTGTTCTTTATTTGCCCATTCCAAATATACTTTTCTTATGGAAGATTCCATAGGACAAAAGGACACAATTTTGCATCATTTTATATATTAATGGTCAAATGAAGAATAATCTTGAGACTAGTTTTCAAAAGTTGTGGTCAGGCAGAGTTACTAGACAGGCAGAAGCAGCTCTGCTTCCCATGCAGTAAATGAATATGTGCTCTCACATGTCTTGATTTTTGCTCCATTTAAAGATCACTGTTTCTTTTTTTAAGAATTGGTGTTCTTCTCTATTATATTTAAATATAATACAAAACCATAAACATAACCATATGTCAGAATGAGGGTTTTACTGATGAATGATGGTTTGGACTCAGACTCTTTGCTTTTATTTTTACTGCTTATTCCATTAGTTTTAATTGAAATGTATTCTCTGTGCATGTTACATTCCGCTTATTTTTAGCTACTCTTGGACTTCTTAAGGAAAAGAAAGCACATGACCTCAAGAGTATGAGAGGTACCTACTAAAGCTGCCTTTTCTCTTTCCCGTGGTGCATCAGTATAGCTTCATCCACATTGCCCACTATATAATAACTATAACATCACCTATGCTCAAACAAGAAAAAATGTTTTGGAAAAGCAGCAAAACAAGGAAAAGGGCTGGGGAAGAGCAAGCAGTGAGATGAATGATTTGGGTAGTTCTTCCAGATTTCAAGCAATCACAGCTGTTTCATTTCTGCAGCAAGAGAAGTTAGTCTTCCACACCAGCTATTTTTACAATGGTGGAGCTGCAGGTCTCTGAGCAGGAGGAAGGAAAGGGAGTGACAAGGCACAGCTACATGAGAGGTGGTGTAGGAAAAAGGTGACAGCCGGAAAACGGATGTTTCAAAAGAAAGAGTTGTACTAAAGTAGATGTTCTGTGATCTTCCCATATGCAACAATAGTGGAACTTTGAATTTGAGATTACAGTGTGGAAAGTGTTGGAGGTGAGAAACTCGGAGCTTAAGAGTCTCCAGGAATTCATGGAGTTTCTCTGGGCCTGACTGCACTTTTGAGACATATGATGAATACATATCTCAGCAGAGAAATGTGGTTTGCTTCACAATGCTGCCGGGCAATACACAGCCACACTGAGGAAAAATGTCCACTTCAAGGGTATGAAAAGGAAACTCATCCTCTTTTTTTTTTTTTTTTTTTTTCAGACACAGACTTCTCATTTTCAAAGCCATATGTACAGCTGTGCTTTCACCTTTCACATGTCATTCCTTGTTGAAGCTTCGTGTGGGCCTACTTTTTAATTATTTATCTGACATTGCTCCCTTTTTTTTTTTTACCTCTACTCAGTGGTCAGGTATACTCTGCATGTCTGAGCACAGTACATCTATTCAGAGGCACAGCCAGCCCTGGGGCTTGGGGCAATATTTCCACATCCCAGTGACACTGTGGCTGATTCAGCGTGTCCATCAGAGAAGGTGATGTTACTAAGCTGGTCTGAGCGCCACAGCAGTGCGGCTGCCACGCTTCTGGAGCTGTCACACCCTGCTGCTCTGAGTCACCAGGAGGCACTGGCCCAGGCTGGTGCTGCCTCAAGGACAGGGAATCTCAGGGGAGAGCACCAGGTTGCTGTGCACAGCAGAACTGCCCAGCATTTTCGTCCACACTGTTTCTCCTCTTAAGTTTTAATTGTGCTTTTGGATCCTACCGGATTTCTGCCACATCTTGCCTTATTTTCCATTGCTCTGGGCCATATGCTGGCAAGCTTTTCAAACAGTGAGCTTTTCAGGCATTCATTCCCTATCAAATGCAAATAGAGCATTTGCAGAAGCATGCAAACTGAGTAGTTGATCTGCTGATGGTTAGATGTTTTGGGCAAAGGAGGAGGATTAATTTTGCAGTTTTTTTAGAACCAGAGTGTCAGAAATGATTGTTTTTGCACCTGTGTGTTCCTGGGCTCTTTAATAAATTTACAAGTGAATGAACTGGAAGTATCTAGCTTTTTGCAGGCAACATTCATCATGAACATACATATTTCTTAAATATTTTTTTACTTCCTTCATTCACTTCTAACAAAACTTAAAACTGATACGTATTTTCTAAATTTTTAAATTAAATTTATAAAATCTGTTGTAGTGGTCTGATGTCACATATGATATTTAACATATGAATTGGGACTTATCTGAGGCAATAGCAGTGACCACAATTCAGTGGAAGAAGACTCAGGAAGTCTCCAGTCTATGACTGAGTGACCTTTACTCTTAGATTTCCTTTCTGAAAAATGTCAATTGTACTCCCTTCCTTTGTCTGCCCTGTATAGATAAATTGGAAGGTTTGGGGAAAAGGAGATTACTAGTGTTATACAGAACATCAGAGACTCATCTGAGACATAGGAAGGGCTCACCGTTGGAGAACAGATACAGTCATTACCCTGGTCTGTCCAGCAGGTCCTCAGGGCAGGAAGATGTGGTCCACCGATCAGTCAGTTCCTGCAGAGATTTCATGTGTGTATCAGCACTATAAAGCCTGTTCTAACCAGTAATAATAAACCAAATCTCACTGTAACCCAGTGATTAGGAGCAGATGCATGAGCTGTTCTGTTCTCTGTGGAGTGCAGGTGAGGTAGTCAGCTGAGCACCTTGCCTGCCACCCTTAGTGACAACACCATCATTTGTCTGTCCAAAGCATAGAGACAGAAATTCAACTACCAAAAAGCCCTGTTATGCTCGAGTACGGCTAGTCAGAAAGTTTTGTGTTTCCATAGGCATTTAGTTTTTCAGGAGCAAAAATGAAAGTGGAATTCAGTGGAATGCTGCCATGACAGTTGTAGCGAAAAAGCATCGCAGTCATTAAGAAAAGCATCACTAGACCTTTGCAGTAGTTGCTGTCTGGAATAAGCTCTCCTGGTTGGCTTCCAGGCTGCTTTAAAGGCTTCGTGATACACCATGGCCAGGTCTTGTCTGCTCTCATGGTGCATCTTGGAAAATCCAAAATAAGTTGTACCAGATGGAATATTCTTTTCCATTTGTAAAACTTCACTAATACTCAAAACAGAAACGATCATGGAACCCAATATATAAAATGTCTTGCTATTTTTTAAATTAAATTTAACTTTATTAAGCTCTGATTAACTTACATGTCTTAATCAATAATGATAACAGTTTCGTGTTTAAGTCTGATGACACAAGGTGAAACAACTTGAGAGAAACTGCCTTTGCCACCTGGATTCATGGTGTCTTTTGCTTGCTGAGGTTTTATTGTGGCAGAGACAAACAAAACTCAGCATCAAAAGCTACAAACAAAACTAAAAAATAGAATCCTTTCTAGTATTGCTTCATTTTTAAACAGCTGCTTCACAGGTGGAGAAATATTGCGCACAGCGGTTTTCATGTTGGGTGCCAGGCTCACCACAGGTAGCTCGATGAGAATCTTGAATCTCCGTGGAGAATCGGATTGGAGGGAAAGCAGGTGGCTGAAGTGCAAAGAGAAGGAAACAGGTCTAACTCCTGCTGGGAACTCCTGCTGCAGGGTGGGGAGAGTTGGTGGTGATGCTTACGTGCCTGAAAGCTCGCCAGCGCTGGCCGTCTGGTTGCTCTTGCACTTGATGAATCGGCTCTCAGAGTCCCTCCTGCACATACCTTTTCTCAGCGCTTTGAGTTAGTGCTACCTCAGTCTATTTTTAACAGCTACATTTTCCATGATTAGGTTTTAATGCTATTTATTTATTTAAACTGAACCAAACAATTCCACATAAGCTGAACATTCCAGCAAGCATCACTCTTGGCCATGCAGAGGATTCTAAATCTAGTTTAAATTACATTCCTTGAATGGTAGAAAAAGCTGGGTCATGTGCCGAAGCTTGGTGATGAATAACCAAGTCATTCTTTCACACATTGCAAAAACTTTATTAAGGGAAGATAAACAGGTTAAAGGTCTTTCAATGGCTGTGATGTCTATACATAGCAATTTCCCCTCACTTTTCCCCTCTTAAGCTCCTTGTTGAATGTGCATTGCTTACTCTCACCATCCACTGTAATCAAGGCAGGTTCTCTGTATTTTCACTGAAGTGAAAGGGAATGAAGAACTTGGGATAATTAGACTCAGTGTCTCTGTCAGTTTCTGGCAGTATGAAGTTTTTAGGTCCCTCCGTCCTGCACGAATAGCAATAACAGGTATGAAAATTTGGCATCTCTCAAAAACACCTTTTCACACCAAAGAGATCATCTTTACAAATCTGTGGCATTGCTGTTTCTGAGTCTTTGTGCCAGGCTTCCAAGGCTTCCTGGTAGGAAGGGAGAGTGTGCTTCCCATTTGCATCCATGTTAGTAAAATAAATCACTTGTGTTAAAATTAGCAGTGGGCAAACTGTTTCAGTTAAAACAGGAATTGTCCTGGGTTGGTGCCAATCCTCAAAATAAATTTAAGCCCATTTTATTTTTAAGTTTTAAAAGTAATAAAAAGTAGTAAGCACGTGATGTATATATAGGACATATGCACAGAGAATAGCTCAGGGATTAGAAAAAGATGTATTTTGCATCTGGAGCCCTAGTTTTGCATATGCATGCTAGCAACTTCGCTCATGTGATTTATCCCCTGGTACCATACAGTATTTCCTGTCTGATCAGGCAGCAATATATACAAAAAGCTTTAGTGCATAAGGGTGCTATAACCTGCAGAACATCACCATTTGTGCATCTAGCAAAGAAAGATGACACTTGTTAATAGGACAAAGCTGGCACCAATTAAACCACGTCCAGCGCATCGACTCCACTTTCTGGAAGCAGAGTCATCCCCAAATATTGTGTTAGGAAGTACAGCCAGCCCTGCCTACAGCAGGATGTGGCTTCCAAATATCATGAGTTGCATATAATTTATTGCGTAAATTAAAGCGGGGGGACAAGGGGTGGGAGGGATGAGGCTTCACTGGGCTGTGGCCTCAGAGAGGAAGATCAGTTTGGTTTACATGGGGAACATGGGGGTTATTTTGAGGAGCTGGAGGAAGGGAGTGTTGTCCATGTACATTATTTCACACATCATAAACTTCATTTTTTGGAGTTTTTTTTAGCAGCCCAGAAACAGATCATTCCCATGGGAGGTTTAACAGCACCAAGCTGTGAAACTAAGTCTTGGGGCTTTTGTTTGGATTATTATGTTTTCATCTTCAGCCTTCATCTTCAATGGCTGCAGGGGGTGTTTACTCCTGCAGTCTTGTCCAGGTGCAATAGTCACATGTGAAGTGAGGGTGTGAGGTTGCCTATCTTTAGTTTAGACTGACTGCTTAAACTTTAATAAAAATTGTTTCTCTGCTTTGGCAGCTCTGACCTGGCCTGTGCAGTGACACATAGTCACTACCTAGCACACCCAGACATCTCACTCCTGTGTGATTTATCTTCCTAGGAACAGGTCAACAGAGACACTGTACAGAGCATACCATAACCTCTCTGGAAAATACACATTTTTTACAGTCTCACACACACTTTCACAACAATTTTTTTTTTTACGTCAAACTTTTGGCCCTCCACAGCTCTTTTTTAGATATGTCTTCTAGAGTGGAAACAGAACTTTACAGTCATCTTCTTTCCAATTCACCATGAACATCCTTCACCTGTTCCTGTTCTTCTAATAGCACTGTATCTAGGTGTGGATAAACAATGGAGCTTGCTAGAAGGGGCCCCCAAAGATAAAGTTCTAACTGCTGGATTTGTGTGATAACGTCTTGAAAATGCCAACACACATGAAAAGTTGATTTTTGTGGCTGTAAGGAATGCTGGATAAATTACTTGAGGTTCAAGCAAGTATTGGCAAATCAGTTTTGTACCAGCTATACAGGAGTGAGGACACTCAGAGATGGGCTACCAGTAGTAAAAGAACAGGAACCTTCTTGAACAGTTCTCACCCCACTTTGGTATGTACAATATATGTTAAACGTAGGATTTTTTTTGTCCAAATAGCCATGAAACACAATAAAACTGCAAGAGACCAATTAAAAAAAAAAAAAATCCTGCCTGAGGACCTCCCTAGAACTGAAGCTGAGTTACAACACTTCAAATGCATATTAATTGGGACATATGGTCTAGTATTTAAGGAAAAGAATGCATTTGTTTGGCCAGAGTGCTCAGGTGATCCTTAAGACTGAAGCCTTCATGGGTCTGGTGAAATTTGTGATCAGCTGATGGAAATGTTTACCTTACAATAAACTTGAAAGACTGTCCTGCACAGAAGTGACACACAGGAGTTTGTTGTTGGGCACCCCTGTGAAATCAGCTGAGGTGCCTGTATGTGTTTTGTTATCCCCAAGTCCCTTGCAAAAGAGTGACACACTTCTGAGGCATGGCCCTGAAGAAAGGCTGGTACAACATTCACCTTGCTTGATGCAGACATGCAGAGGAAGGCGTCATGCTGCATCTCTGATGGGCTCTGAGGAAGAGAGGTCATCATATTTCAGTCCCTGAACAACATCACTTATCCCATATTAACTGTAGGACTCTCTCGCAGTGGCAGTGGGATGGTGTGAGCTGCATTTTCTTGGTCTTGCACAATGAAGATCAGACGAGACCAGCGAGGAAGACCACCTGCACCAGAGCAGACAACAAATGAGTCCAAACTGAGCAGTCCATCATGGTAGCCCTTATGCTGCCCATGAATGAAGGCAGACTGGGGAGTACCAAGGGGATGGCTGTTGCAGGCTGAGCTCATGAGCTACACCAGTTAGAGTGGTAACCCTGTGGTGAGAGCATCTATGATGAACAGGCTGCCTACTCTATTTGATGTTAAGGACACATGGGAGAATCAGTGGAAGTAAAACCTATCAGGATGTCTTTTTTTCATCTCTGCAAACCCAAGAACCATGACTATTTATCTTAGATTCATTAAGTGACTCATTGTGTTACGCATTTAATATATTTCACATAGACAATGTTACATGTCTTTTCAATAAGTAATTTAAAAGAGCTGTTCATGTCATACAAGACACAAACAGTCTGTCTGTAAGTCAGTATCTTAGATCCTCATCAACTTTGTCACATTTTCTTGTTTTCAAATTCCTCATTTAACAATATGAGTCAACATAAATAGCTTTGAATCTTTGTTACCTTATTAACCAATGATGGGTGACTCTGCTCATAAAATATTTACATAGACAACAGTCTTGTGCCGGTAATGTATTTTCACGTTACTTAGTAATTTAAAACATGTCAAACCTTTCCAAATAGTAGAAACAATCCAAACATGAAACTGATGTTGACCTTAAAAGGCTGCTACTTTTTATTTTAAGTCAAGCAACAATCATTACCACAGATTATTCATGGTACATCTTTCATACAACTCTTTATCAGCAATGCCCACAAATAGAACTCTAAATTGTAAGAGATAAGTAGATGGAAAGGGATGATGTTGCATCAGTAGCATAACCTGTAAGGGAGTTTGTGGAAGACCATATGGAAAATATATAATTTAACATTTAATTTAACATATTAATGAGGTAAATCAGTTATATACGTCTATTTAAAAAAGTTACTGAGTGTGTGTTTGACTGAATCTGCATCTGATCATTCTTTGCGTCATAAGAGTGTGCATGAATATGCAAATGCATCTATTTATAATGCCTATGTATACATGTGCATGAAGGTTTTTATATAATTTATGTGTGTATTGGATATAGTTTTTTGTTTTGTTTTCTTTTCTTTTTTCTGTTTTCAAATCCTGCTTCTGTTATTAGAGGACCAGGTGATAGTATAGAGAGCATTTAGTGTGTGTTCTGGAGTACAGCATGTGCTTACTATAAACTAAGTGACCTGGACTCCTTAAAAATACTCTCCTCTTTTTTTCTCCCATGGTGAACAGTAGAAATGGATTTTGGCTCCCCAAGTCACAGGACACAGCCATGGTTATGAGCTGGAGCAAGTGAAAGAATAGATAAATTTAACATTCTTATTTATCATATGGATATTTATATAATACATGATATATTCAGTGTGTTCACTGAAAAAAGATTGTAGTCCCCATGTTGCATAATAAATTACATGTGTCTCCTTTGGCAGACAGTCCATTCAGCCAACTAACTGTTTACAATGCTTTACTTTTGAAAAAAAAAAAAAAGAAAAGAAATAACAAAGCCAAAAATTCACAACAGTCTACTGTTTCTTCCTGTCTCTGAGAACACTTTTCCAGGGTCAGCCGTGTGGCTTGGAGAGCTGTTCACTAAAGGTAATACCTTAATCACACTTTTCCCTGCAGACTGGAGCAGATCAAAGAAACAATAAATCCTCTGTCACGCACAGGACAAAAAAACCTGATCACACCATGCTTCTCAGGTGACTGGCAGGTGTTGAAGATTTTTGGGGCAGCAATTGTGACTAATTGCTCTGTTTCTGTACCTCAAGTTTGTTATATACATTAATATTGAAAAAAGTTCTTTACAAGATTTTATTTTTCACTTGTATCTCTATATTTTAGCTGTAGTGGCATGGAAATTAAATACAGTATTTTCTAGAGGACATGTAATACCATGTAAGAATGAATATCAACATTTAAAGCTGTAGGGGTGGTGAAATGTTTCACTTTGGATTTTGCCTTTTTTTTCCCCTCTCTTTTCAATATTGTACCATTATTAATCAGACTTTGACTGATTTTCATCTTGACCAAACAGCCTATTAAATATATAAAGTGTAGGAAAATATTCATATTTGCTTCAAAGTTATTTTATAATAAGTAGAGACATTGTTATTGGCCCCAATATGTAAAGTTACACTGTCTATTCTGTGATAAATCAAGTCCACTCACACTGAACCTGATAGAAGGGCAGGGTGTTTGATGGCTATAGTGAGAGGGATGAAGGAGATAGTAAGGCATCTGCAGTGATTTTTTTGAAAATACCATTACTTGACCCAAGGGCAGAGAGCAACAGAGACCCCTCAGGTGGAGGAGTGTCAGTCTCTAGGACGAGACAGGCTAATTGACTTTGACTGTTCATCTTAGTATTACTAACAATGGTATACTTCTATTTTTCATTTCATTTTCATGTCTGTTAAAGACATGAACATTTTTCACAATGTTGGTAAGTGTTCTGAACTTAGGTTGGCATTTGGATGATGAGACTAGTAAAGTGTTTAAAGGTCTTTGTTGGATCAAGTCTTTGGAAGATAATATATGTGGCCATTCCGATTTTTTTATAGTTGTATG
This sequence comes from Passer domesticus, assembly GCF_036417665.1. Lineage (NCBI taxonomy): Eukaryota > Metazoa > Chordata > Aves > Passeriformes > Passeridae > Passer > Passer domesticus. The sequence continues at coordinate 50,903,399 of NC_087476.1, forward strand.
TTAAGTTATAAAGTTTATGATCTAGAAAATCTCACACTGAAATAAAACCTTCTACAGAGACACGTAATCATGGTGTTTAGCAGGGACAGCTGTTATAGAACAGCACAATAATTTTAGGCACAGAATAAGATAGAAATGTGTGTTCAGGTGAACTTTTTTTAAAGGCTGGCAAACATTTTTTGAAATACCTATTTGTCCAACAGTCCTGCTCTTCTAAAGGAAAGTCCAGTTTTCCTTACTTTGCTTATCATTCCAAGACTATTCCTTGTGGCTGCTGTTGACTTGGCTTGGATTTGCAAGATATGAAGCAGCTTCGAACAGAATGCAAGGGTGACAGAGCCCTGGAACAGGCTGTCCAGAAAGATTGTGAAGTCACCTTCTCTGGAGATATTAAAAAACCACCAGGACATGATCTTGTGAAACCTGCTCTAGGTAAGGCTGCTTTAGCAAGGAATTGAACTAGATGCTCACCAAAGGTCCGCTCCAGCCCCAGCCATTCTGTGATGCTGTGATTCCATGATTCCGTGGTTTTGTGATTATGTGAATTGATGGTACACTATTATATTTCAACATGGAAAATCATCACATAGGAAGAAGCCTAGTAAGTATCCTTCACAGCAGAGTTCTCCTTGCTATAAACTAAGAAGGCCAAAGGCTGCTTCTTATTGAACATGACAAGAGTAAGGCGTGGTGTGGTGTAACTGGAAGATTCCCATCTGTGGGGAGTCAGAGTGGCGCAAGGAGGGAAAGGTGGGACATAGGGCAAGGCGTTTGGAGACTGCTGCAACTTCTGTTGGTCATGTGTGATAAATGACTGCAAATTATTATCCCTTGACTTTTCCTCTTGTTACAGGTAGGAATTAATTCCTCCCAATATATACTGAGTGAAACCTGACCCAATAAAGCAGATGCCATTCTCTCCCAAAATATATGGGGAGGAGTACCAGAAGGCTTTCATTATCGTCTGAGTGGTAGATGAATGAATGGTCCCCAAACCAGTCCCAACCTTCTCTTTCACCTACCTGAGTCCTTCAGGTGAAGGTTTGAAACCTTTCATACCATCTCCCCACTTTTTTCCAAGTTACCTACAGAGTGTATGATAGGGATAAAACATGGGGTTAAACAACTTGGCCTAGTCCTTTCTACTACTCCTAGAAACACCTACGATAACTTCGTTAAAACCTTTTTGAGCTCTGTCAGTGTATAGGCTAAGGCTCAACCAGTCATTCTACCTTTTGTTGTCAGTTCTTGAACTGCGGTGTAGTCTCTTGGAATAAGAACTTTCTGGAGGAGAAGAGTGGTGGCATCAGTGGTTAAAAACAAAACCTAGGTTAAAAGAGGTAGATGAGTAAGATTGTCAATACTAATGCCAGGATATAAGGCTGAATTACTTATCTTACACACGATCATTTGGTCTTTGATTATATGTTCATATACTGTTTTAAGAGGATCCTTGCCTGATTCAGTGTACCTGATGCGCTGCACTCACATGACATACTAAACAATGTTCAGCTGCAGTCTCCTTGTTCAATGTGTGGCTGGGTGGCTGGATGCCTCATTTACTGCATTCCCTCCTTAAATTAGAATCATAAATTTCCTCACAGACTTTGCTGTGGTATTTGTGGTGATATTAGAGAGTTTAAAAAACTAATTAGTACTTATCTTTGTCAGACTACTGTGAAACAAACTGTATTTATTTGCATTTAGAAATGAGGAACCCGAACACGGACAGAATAGCTAGAATATATTCTCTGCTTTTTGAGCCTGATCTAAGGTCACTAAGACATTATTTTTAAGTACCATATTTGTTAGGTGTTATTTTTTATAACAAGAATTGCAGGTGCCACCTTCACAAAGATTTCCTAGGAGTGGTTCCACAATCCATTGGAAATGTACTGAAGCATACAGTCTTGAAAGCATCTTTCTTATGATAATACTTCAATGAAAGGTTTCTTCTGCTATAGTGTTTGAGGTCCTCTCAGCAGAACTAAACATGGTTGATGGTCTGACTTCCACGTATAGGGATAGTCTGTGTTTAGTTTTATTCATCATTTTAATGCCATGTTGCATTTAATGTCACCCAGATTTCCCCATCTACATTTGCTATTTGTAAAGGTTTTGTTCTGCTTGCCCAGGATTTCCAAAATATGATTGTTCTAACCCTGAAGAAAGGCCCAAAGTCTACTGTTTATCTGCCAAATATTACTTAGCGGAAAACAAGTAACAGGTGACCTTTCATCAATATCTGCCCCTTTTTCTGATGTCAAGTATGTTTATCTAATATGTTTTGATACAAATTGTACATTCCTATATAACTATTCCTACTCAAAAAGTTGAATTCCTTAGGTATAAGGTATTTACAACCATTGTCCATAGTAAAAGGAAAGGTGTTTCCTTTGAAATTGGAAATTTCAGTAATTTTCTCATGCATTAGAGACAGGCAGTTTGCACTTTTACATGTGATGACACTGCACCATCTAGGAACAATGACTTTTGGATACAAAGGATTAAGGCAGGGCAAGAAGGCTGTGGAGTACCACAGGAAGGGCAACGTGGTAAATGAACTGGTATGAAGTTGACTGGTCATTATTTTTTTAACACAGTTGATCTGGTACCGTGAATTGATATCAAATGAGTGCTTTGGACCATGTGGCAAGTATGAAAAACCCTAAAACTGGATTTTCAATTTCATGGAGATGTGGCCTGGGATTTTACCTTGTGATTGTTATCACAGATGAACTAACGTGTGTCACTGGTTTAGATTGTAATAGCAACTTCACAACCTCTCTTGGGCAACTTGTGTTGGTGCTTGGTCACCCTCACAGTGAAAAAATTGTTTTCTGATGTTCAGGGGTAATGTCCTGTGTTTCAGTGTGGGCCCTTTGCCTCTGATCCTGTGACTGGGAACCACTGAAAAGACTCATCTCCATCCTCTCTGTACCTTCCTTTCAGGTATTTATGTATGTGTTGTTAAGAACCCTGTGAGCCTTCTCCATAATTCCCAGCTCCTCCAGCCTTTCCTTATAGGAGAGATGCTCTAGACCCTTAATAACTAGGAAGTTCCTATCAGCCTATTTTCCCAGTCTTTTGAGGTCTCTCTTGGTGACAGTATGACCCTCTTATTCATCAGCCATTTCCCTCAGTTTTGTGATATCTGAAAGCTTGCACTCTGCTGCATCATCCAGGGAATTAATAAAGATGTCAAATAGGATCAGAACCAACCATGGCCCCTGGAGTACGCCACTAGCTACCAACCTCCAACTGGACTTCATGCCAGTGATCACCACCCTCTGGGTCTGGCAGTTTATGAAATTTTCCTCTCACTGTCTGCTCAGTTAGCCCATGTTTCATCAGATTCTGTAGGAGAATCCTATGGGAGAAAGTGGAAAAAGCATTTCTGATGTCAAGGCAGAAAATAGCCACTGCTCTACCCTGGTCTTCCACGGCAGTCATCTCATCACAAAAGGCTATCAGGTGGTTTGAGCATGACTTGCCATTTGTTAATCCAAGTTGACAATTCCTCATCACCTTCTTGTCCTTCACATGCTTAGCAGTGGTCTCCAGGACCAGCTGCTCCATCATGTTCCCAGGGACTGAGGCAAGGCTGACCTGCCTGTAGGTCCCTGGCTCCTTCTTGAAGGTGAGAAGAGCACTTGCTTTACTCCAGTCTTTAGGGACCATTCCCAGTCACTATGATCAACCAAAGATTATCATGAGCAGATCAAAGACTGTCGCCCTGATTTTTTAAGATTTTCTAAGCCTTCTGATGTTTACATTCTTGTAATGAACTTTCTCACACACTTTCTGTAAATAACTTATTGTTTTGCATTCTTTTACAGAAGAGGAGAAATTTGATGGACTATTGGTTTGTCCAGTGTCATTGGAGAGGTGGCACTTTCACCCTCCAATCCACTGTCACTTTTGGAAATCTATAAATGTTGGAGTCAAAAAATAAACTGCCCATTTTTTACCTTGAGAACAACAGCGTGTCCATGTGGTGTTATTTCGTGTCTCATAGTGACAAAAGACTATTGAGAGTTTTGAACAGGCTTTAAAAGATTATAGCCATCAAATGAACATAGCAGAATTTTTCAATTTAATCTCAGTAGCTCTTTATCCAATGAAGACAAAACTGGAGGTTTTTACTATTACAGTTAAAAAAATTAAGCAGATGGGGGAAAAAAGACTCTTAGCATAACTGCAAAATTGAAGTGATTTTGGCATTAAATTTGATTGATTTTGTTGTATTTGTCATGCTGTCTTGTGCAGTTCTGATGACTACAGTACTGATGATAAAAATAAAACCTGGCATTCACTGTTTAAACCTGAACAAATTTTGTATTTGTTTCCAAGTTTGAACAAATCTCAGTGTTTTTATTAAAATAAATTGATTGTGAAAGAAGTGTCAAAGCAGATTATTTTCCAGGTCCTGCTGATTCTGTTTATTATCAATATTTGCAGAAAGTAATCTAAGTCCTGCTGAGCTGTAACCAGAAAGTTACTTCACTGTCCAAATATTGACAGCAGTTAGGGAAAAAGTTCTAGTTTATTCTAGTCTCTTGAGTTTGCAATTTTATTATAGACCTACATTTGTAATGATAAGATTATTGATAATCTTTTTTTAATATGAGTAATAGATGACATTTGAAAGTCTGTTTTTCTCTAAGGTTTCCTTGGGTTATCTCAACCTTATTTCTTTCATTATAAAACTGATCTATCGGATGAGATTTCTATCATTCCTGTCATTTCTTATGACAATAAATCCAAACCTTTTTCTAAGTGATTTTGGACATTGGTGTTATGAAAATTTTCATATTGAAAATAAAAATTTAAAAAATAGTTATCTTGTTGGAAGCCTATATGAAAATCTAGTTTAGAAATGTATGATTGTACCAAGGAGCTGTGGTAGTGAATATGCATCCTTTAGTAACATCACACATGCTGAGTGATTACATCCAATGTCAATCATCATTTCCACTCTTTCTGTGACCAACGGTTATGACATCCTAAAAGAATGTTTGGATTTTTTGAAACTTTGATGTGGCCACTGCTGTGTAATCTCTTTGGTACCAGAAAGGGACATACATACAGTTCAGAGACAGGAGATCTTACCTTTCTTACAACAAACTACCCCAGCACTGAAAATTTATTTAACACTCTTTGCAGCATGCACAATGTAGGTAAATATGTAAATTAATATATGGAGAAGCTTCTAACAGACAATCAGAAGAGAGCAGAATTTCAGAATTATTGAAGTTGGAGAAAACCTTTATGATCATCAAGTCAGCACTGCCAAGGCCACCACTAAAGCGTGTCCCAAACTCCCCACCTACAAATCTTTTATACACTTTCAGGGATGGTGACTGCACCTCTTCTTTTGGCAGCTTCTTCCAGGGCTGAACAACCTTTTCCACAAAGAAATTTTTCCTAACATTCAACTTAAACCTCCACTGGTGCAAACTGAGTCCCTGTGCTCTTGTCCGATCACCTGGGAGAACCCTAACTTCAGTACAACCACCACTTTACTACAACCTCCTTTCAGGTACGTAGTTGTAGAGAGTGATAAGGTCTCCCCTGAGCCTTCTTTTCTCCAGGCAAATGTGTTTTGTGTTCAATTCCTAGGGGTCTTCACTGATACTCAAGAGTGAATTTATTTGCCTTTTTTTCTTCAAAATATGCTCCTCTACACTACCTAAGAGGATAATGCAGTACTGTTACTTTACTGGGGGGGGGGGGAGGGGGGGAGGATGACAAAACTAAACAAACAACCTTGAATTCTGCTTATAGCGTCTTTTTCTTTGGCTTGCTCAGAGTATTTGACCAATTCTCAGCTATTCAGGAAGGTAGTTACACAAATTTTAGCCACTGTTATGTACAGTCATACCAAAAACTTCTTCCTTACGGTTACTTGCGAGCTATGTTTAAAATGTTAGCATCCACTCAGCAAAGAAAACTGTGCATGTGGTTTGGTTGACTAAGCTCACAAATGAAATAGTGGAGAGTCATAAAAAGGCCATAAAAGCCATAAGGTCATAAAAACATCAAAATTGTGAATATATTATCAGAAATGTTTCATAGCTACTTAAAGAGTAGCTAGATGGTATGCACTACTAATAAATTTCCTTTGCTATGAATAGATCCATAAATTTGACTGATGAACCTCAAAGGAGTGTTATGGGCTTCACAACACAGACTGAGATTAAGTAGTACTTTATTTCAAAAGTACTTAGTGGAATTGTACAGACTGAGCAGTTTATTCAGTCTAAGTTAGAGTACCGAAATCTGCCCATTCATGAATTAGGGTCAGATCAAGCCTCCCTTTGACCTCAGTGGGAGTTTTGCCATTTGCTTCAATGAAAGCAGAATCAAGTTATCAATGCTTTAAAATGGTTCAATAGGGAGTGTTATTGTAATGCAAATGTACATGTTCTCTTAATCTGAACTTTCCATCTCCCCATTCAGAGCTGTTTGTAGAGAGTTTTATTATGGCTGTTACTCTGGGACCTCTGTGTTAGACAGAGATTTTTGTATGCTCGTTAGAGAAATATCCTGTAGTACAGGGGAATACACCTTCCAATTTTCTAAGTATAACTCTAAGTAAATCTAGTGAATTTGGTCTAAAAAGCAACCAAGCCTTGCTGTATGACCAAGACTGAACAAGGATGAAGTTAACTATGCTGTTGAGTAGAGTATGTTCACTTAACGCTTTGTGTGAGTTGACCTGGTTGGTGTCATGAAAAAGAAGATCTTTCAGGTATTCGATTGCCAGGAGATACTACTTGCAATGGTTTCATATAACACTTAAAACTACTGGAGCTGCAAAAGCCTTGTGTAGTGAAAACAGAAGTTTGAGCTCATGTATTTGATATACCTTAGTGCTAGCTCAGTTTCATTCTTTCTGGATCAAATGTCATCAGCACAAATGAGTGGATAAGCCAAAAAGGCTCCATTTTGTTAAAATCAAACCATGCCTGTCTTTCTCCTGCCTAACACAAACCCTCTTCCTATTGCAAATGCCTGGCTTTCTCTCCCTCCTCACCAGCAGTAGTAATTATTTACACCAAACCAGTTTCACTGGGGAGCATACATAACCTGTTCAGCTTGCTTGAGGTCTTTAAAAGCAGTCTAAAGCTTTCAGCTGCAGACAGCAGGCCAGCCTACATACATCTTCTGGGCCCAGCCAGGAGTGGACACACACACACAACTGGTTGCTTGCCCAGGCAGGAAGTGCACACCTTCTGACTGGGGCTTTGAGGAAAAGTCTTGTGTCTCATTCTCTGAGGGGGACAGATCTCAGCATAACTCTCATTGGGAAAAGACCAAAGGAATTATTCTGTGGGAGATGTGTTATACAGACCCACCTCAGGTACTTCCCAGTGCTCTTTGAATACAGCAGCCAAGACAAAAGAAAGCAAAGCAACACCTTTCCCCCCACCCCCCAAAGAAAATCAACAAATCCCCACCCATCCAACAAAACACCTACCAAAAAAATGAAAATCTAATTGCAACCACTTCATGGTGTAGTGATGGAATAAAAGACCTAAACGGATTAGCTCAAACTCTTAGGTTTTTCCTTACTAGGTACTGATTCAGTCACATCACTGAGAGATAAGAAGGGCACTTCAGTTCAAGTTAGAGTCTGTTGCTATTGCATATGGCAATTGCTACAAATTCAACCTTTGTTCTGGGTGTGTAGTAAGCTAATTAAAAAGACAGATAGCTTGCTCATTGTTATTAATGCACTAATAATAATATATCTTATTTGACTATCAGTAGTATTTTAATAGCCAAGGACATATGGCAGGTCACAATGCCACCTACATGTTTTTCAGGGACCAGAGGTTGCATCCTTACTGTAATATAAAAGACACAAGCTTGCTTACTCTCCCATAACTATCCATATTGTTTAGTTTTTAACCTACATTCTGGCATGGATTTGGCCTTGCTTCTCAGATGTGTCCTAGACACAGCTTGGGAAGAAGTTTGGCCAACCACCTGCTACTGACTATTGAATGGCTGAAGCTGCCATGCCCGAGGTTGGCAGGAAGGCAGAAGAGGCCAAAAAAACGGTGTGAAAATCATGAGTTCACATTTATTCTTAAGAATAGAGAATGATCCCCAAACACTTTTGTTTACTTGACTAGATTTAAAGTCACGCTGTCATGGTACTTGTAATTCCCATTAGAACAAGTCTTGGTCTTCCAATGCCAGTATCTCTCTGTAAAGAAGAAGCAGAGGTCAGAAAAGCTTTCACAGGGTTATTTAAGAAAACATATTCATGCTACTTATACCGTCTTTCTGTACTTTCGGCCACAAGCCATTTCATGCATGTGTAAAGGACTATAAGTGCATAAAAGCAATTTTATAAATCTAGAGGATGCAAAAGCTCCTGGATGGCCCTGGGCCACAGTCAAATTTAAAAGAGAGATGTCATTTCATGCACTTCAATTCAGTGCACATGACCAAAATGGAAGAATTGTTGGAGGCCCTTTGGGTGCACTGAACACTTTTCCAGGTGATCCATATATACCTGTATGCTTGCACCTATGATTACAGAGCAATGTCTTTCACCACCCCTTGTCTTACATGCTAGCTGAAGTAATTTCCCTAGTAGCACAACTCTTCCTAAGATCCAGCATGAGTCCATGAATCTGAGAGGAATACTACTTCCGCTCTTATTAAAACACTGCTTGCAAGCCCTGCAAGCCCTTGTGCTTGTCTTGGAAAACTCCCCATTGAGTAACTTTGCTGAGCAGGATTAGTCCTGCTTAGTTTATGAGATCCAGCACGATCACAGCTGTGATGATGTTGCACCTATTCAAGAGAACAAAGCAACCAAGTCTTGCATATATGGCTATTTGGTAAAAAAAGAAAAAAATGTGAACTAATTGAGGAGGGGGTTTTTTTCAGGTTTTTTTCCCTCTCTTTATAATTAGTTACACTTTGTTCATCATTTTGAGGGGATTTATTTTTAACTTTGGTTGAAACTCTTTTGTACAGAAGTCTGTGTTATACAAATTCCAGGTTTTTTAGCAATGGATTAAGTTGTGGGAGACTCTGACCTTGTGATACTACCATGTTTCTGCTAAACAAAGTCCAGTATGCCAAACAAAGATGTAGCAAGTAGTTACGAAATGGCACGGCTATTACACATGCTTTTGATTCTCATTGTCTGGTGTTTATTTTGGGATAATTCTGTTTTGAGAGTGGAAAAACCAGACTGTAAATAAAAGGGAGGCCTCAATACATGCACTATGCTACACACTTTGCAAAAGTCTGATGGTGGGCTCTTCAGTAGGTGCCTAGGAAACAAGAAAATTATTTTGAGTAGTGAAAGAAAAAGGTAAGAATATTCTGGGACACCATGACAAGTCAGAAAAATAATTATTCACCCACTTGCGCAAAGCCTGAGTAATTTACTGTTGCAGCTCACAGTCTGTGTTGTTTCCCTCCTATGTAATGTTTCTAGGTCACCATCTCTGGTGTTGTTCTAAACCACACAGTTCCACTCCCAACACCTCCCTCCTGCTGGACAGTGGGAGAATGTCTATTGCAGCTTCCAGGAGATGGTGAGTTACCTGGTGCTGCATTTCCACTCCTGACTTCTCTCCCATATTACCCCACCCATGAAACCAGATGATAGGAAAGAAGAGGGAAGGGAACAGGTCAGGCTGAAAGTCAAATGAATCCAAAGACTTAAAAGAGTGCAATAATAGCCCAAAATCATAGTCCAAGAGACACTAATGCCATTTTAAGATGAAACTTCTGTTAGTGACGTGGATTCAGCCCTTAGTCCCAGAAAGCATAATCAAAGTTATCTACTTGTAGTTTTATAGCTCCATAAATCTTTGAGGCCAAATTCTGTCCTTCTACACATGCAGGACTCCATTTATTCCATGGGGAGTTGCACTCCTATATCAGAGGGTAAAATCTGGTTATATTTTCTAGATAGCAATAGGAAAAAGGGGAGGTCTTTCACTTTTAAAAACATTTACTGTATCCTAGCAATGGGCAGCGATGCTATGCAAGCCTGACTACAGCCAATTGGTATTAAGAGATATTAAACCTTAAAGAAAACAATGTGATATTCTTTGGGAATCTGTAGGTAAGGCAAATTCCAAACATTGATTCTAAGCAGAAAACAACTAAGTCTATATAGAAGGAAATATCCTAAACTCCTGTGTTGAGGTTGATGCAAACCTCATGAAAATCTGACTGTCCAGAAGTATTAACAGACAGGGAATTAGGAGAAGCAAACATTTTGTTCTTAAGGTTTTGTAACTCAAAAAAATTAAATCTACCTTTTTTTTTTTTTTTTTTTTAGTCATGTGTAGGCTGCATTTGCAAAATCTTAGCTTGAGATTGTTGTTTAAGAGCTTAGAGCTTAAGTGATTTTAAAGTCCTTAAAAGCAACAACAGAACTCTCTCCATAAGCAAATAAAGTATGAATCAGCTGTTTAATTCTCCAGGATAAAAAAAAAATTAAAGCAACAGGAAAAAATGCACTAAAAGAGCAGCTTTATGATCTTGTTAGCTACAACGAGGGAAAATTATCTAATTAGCGAAAACCTTCTGAATTTAAACTTTGCTGGAATGAGAAATTTTATTCACAAAGACACAGTATAACTGCATGCAGCCTGCCACTATTTATGATGACAAGTTGACTCTTGAATAGGTTGTGCAATTACCAGAGGAGGAAAGAGAATTGGGAGTCTGAAGATGACAAGCATTTCTGGCTTCCATAATCTCAACTTCTTTCAGCCATATTTACCAATTTACATGAACTTTGAACAGAGTAAAAGGGAAATAGCACTGTTGGAAGCTTTTCTATGGAAACCTTAAAACAACTTCATTTCCATCCCCTAAAACACCGTAAGATGTGTTCTTAGTCTTTGTGGCAACATTCTGCCTCTTCAGCAACTTACCTTCTTCTAGTTGTAAGAACTACCATTTCATCAGATTTTATTGTAGTTCCATTAGGTGCTCTACTAAAATCTTTCAAAGGAAGTGTCTCCCTAAGGAATGTGCTAGGAGGTATGGATGAAAATTTGAGAAATATCAGACAGGAAAAGACTTATTTACACTCCTGCAAATGCAGCATCTTGGTACATCTTCATGGTTTTTTGCCTTGCCTACTTCTGACTTGACAGCATCATGCTCTGGAGCTTGGCTGTAGAGATGAAGGGAAGGAAAAGAATTCCCAAAGAGAATTGCAGCACATCTAGCTGTGGTGGCAGGACACTCTGCTTGACCCTTTGAGCAGAGCTGATGCAACTTTTGAAACAATTTCATCTCCTGTCCCTGTTGAAGAGTTCAGCAATCATAAATGAAGATGGAGAGAGAGGAACCTGAACCAGTTTTTTTTGCGTAGCTCAGCAACAGACTCAACTTTTTGACAAGGATTAGATGCCAGTATTTTGAAACGCAGTTACAAAATATTTGCCAAAAAATACTTCTCATATCCAACTGTTTCAATATAATGACCAAATAATTTAAAATATACACTTACAAAAAAAAAAAAAAAAAGCAGCTGCAGTATCCAAGACTTCTTTATTAGAAAATCACTTAGGTGAAATAAGAAAAAGGTCCTTTATGGAAACTTTATAGGAATCCTCTAGCTGCTGTACATTCGTGTTCTTGAAGAGGAGATAAAGGCATGGTTCTTAATTTACAGATATTTTTACAGCTACTGAATGACTTGTTTGAAGCCATTATGGTTGAGGCCCTATCTCATAACAAGTCCTTACTGCTGCCTTCTGCTGCAAATCAAAACAATATCTAAGGCCTTTTTAAACTTAGATTGCTTTCCTTCTCACGAGTTTAACAATGAATTGGATCATTTTCTGTGCCCTGTGATTTTGTGGTAACTAGTTGGTTTAGAGGTCTCCAGAATGATATCTTTAACATACTTATGAAACTTCTTCACCGGTGAAATATGTGGGCTAAGCCCAAAACCAACACTAGCACATCTGGGGTATCTATATTTTCTGGCATCACTTTCCAGCACAGCCACATAATAATTAAATATCTAGCTGATATCATAGCCAGTCTGGATAGCTGTTTAATCAGATGTTAAATAGCAGAAAAACATACAAAAATAGCCGTGGCAAGCTCTGCTTTGTATGATAACCTCAGAATGCATCATACAAAATAAGACATTATTAGCTATTACTAATGGTTGAAATAACATTCACATTTATGTGGTAGTGAAGTCACTTAACTGATAGCAATGGAGTCCTAATAATTGCCTTCTGTGAGTTCCCTGAGATGCTCTGGTGTTGAATTCCTGAAGAAACCACGATGGAGGTGCATGGTATGCCAGTGGGGTGACATTTTCTTCATCCAGTGAGCAAGGGAATGTGCTACATCTGACAATGTCATGTCAGGGGCTGTGGTTTATTTTGCCTTCATGTTTCTCACTTAAATCTGTGTCTCACGGTCCATTTCTAAGTTGCTAGGCATCACAGCCAATCCTTATCACTGGCCTATGGATGAACGAGATTAATTGCTGGTCATTAAATCAAGCCAGATCCTCTAATTTCTGTTTGCACTTTGGGGTTTTTGATAAGAATTATCTGCATTAATTCACTGCTCCAGTACTGTGTCCTGTCCATTAGCAGCAGACATAGTGCCCCACTGTGCCCAATGTCTCTGGACAGCAAATTCTTCAGCTTTGTCATGGTTTTGCCACTTCCTTTTCTTGTAAATCTGCTGTACCTCCATCTGCCACCTGTGGAACAGGGTTAATTAAATCTGCCTCATATGTTGGGGCTGCTGGGTAGGGCTTAATTCCCTGGGTGTGTCTCTACAGCTGCTTTATTTTGGATGAAGCTTTTGAAGTGGACTTCTTCATCTGCTCTGATTACCACACTTTGATTCATCTTGGAGCACGTCTCCCCATATGCTTCTTGGGTCCTTCCTTGTGCTCAGCTGGAGGATACACTCCAGCTCCACATCTGATGCTGTTCAATCAATAGGAATGGAATAAGCTAGTCCAGACTGAAACCTTCAAAATATTAACATAAGGGATATTAAGTCTCTGGTATTAACTGTTTTGCTCTGCAGGTTCATTCCTATTGTGCCACGGTATATAATGAAAGCATAGACATTATTATAACTGATGGTTGCCTTTGTGATCCTTGGATGAAGAGAGCAGCAAAAGTATGAGGTTTTGTGTGCATTTCAGAGAATAAATGTAGCCTTTGTGTTTTAATCCCAAATTTTGGCTTTATTTCACTGTACTATTTTAGTGGGATATTCCATAGTTTATATAAGAAAGTTTACCTTAGAAGATCTAATAGCAAATGGAACCTGCTTCTGCACTTATGTAAATAAAATCTATTCATGCTGAGCTCATTCTGGTCCATGGACATTAACCAGCAATGTTTATTTTTTTATACCTGGCAAATTTCCCTGAAATTTTCATTTTGAATAGATGCAGAAGGTTAACACCAGTAGTTTATTTTGATACACACAGTGTACACATGCTCAGATACTAAGCTACACTTTGGGGTTACAGTAAACCTAGTTTTTAAGTCCTCCACAGCAATTCCCCTTACCCCACCATATGCTTGAAATGAAAATATAAATGCAAAAGAACTCTCATGCACATCATTCCCTTGCAACACTTCTGTGTTTTAGAGCACACCATTTTTACTGATGCTATCTTGTGGCTGATCCTTATTCCACTCTAATATCTTTCACTCTGATGCAATTCTGATTGTCTCTACAGTATTACTTTCAATATAAAAAACTATTACTTTCTGCAGTATTACTTTCAATATAATTATGAATAATGAGGCTGAGAAAAATAATTTTTTTCCTTGCTCAAGTCCCTGGTTTTTCTTTTGTCCTGTACAAACCTGTTTTTTTTCTGTTTACCATCACTATTGACCACACTACAGAGACCCCTAGCCTTTTGCATGGTGGCAAAGTATCACTCCCTTTCGTGCTCATTATTTTATAGGCCAGCTATGCTCAGTTAGCCCTCATACCAATAAAAGTCTCTCCATGTTCTTAGCCAGCAGGAGGTGCTGAGGAATGATGCAACAAATGTCTTTTCACTGAGATAGCTGGGTTCCCTCTGTGCTCAACACAAAGATTTTCACTAACTTGTGAGCTGGATCTCAGCATTGTCACATCAAAGTGAGGATTTTAGTTCTATTTTTAGGATGGCATTTGGCTAGAGCAGGGACATTCTTCTTTTGCTCTTGTTTTAATTAAATAACCTTTAAGACAAGTGAGCAGGAACATTCAACCCAAAGCAATGCTTTCTGTTACTCCAAGAGGGACCAGTGTGAATGCATAGCATTTATTAAAGACTTGGCTCTTTTTGATCTACATGGGATAAATGGTAATACATTACAATGATAGAGGTGGAATAACGAATAAAGAGAGGAAATATTGCTAATCCTTAAACAAACTAGCAAGATAAACTTCAATCACAGCTTTAGATGATACTTTATGTTAAACAGTGATCAAAGAAAATCCAAAGAAGGTAAGCAAATAAAGAAAGATTTTCTTGTCAAATTAGTAACTACTGGTTATCATTTACCCCTTAAAATTCCCCTACATATTTGTTAACAGTGGTCCTAACATGACTAAAATGACTACTCAACCTTTCAAACAGAAATCCTTACTCCACTTGCAGCTGGAAGTTTCCATGTAATGGCTGAGTAAATATCTTTAGCACTCTTCTAGGGAACCAATGGCAACGGCTGGAAAAAACATATTATTTCTCATGTCACTGTATTCCTTCAATTTCTTGGAGATTTCAGTTCTCTGTGTGATGTGGACACCTTTCTTCCAGTAAGGTCTATGAAACCAGATAATCATTGAACACAAACAATTTATTAACAAGAACAGACAGGCATATGCACCTTGGAATATTTAATCAGCTACAAAAGCAATCACTGAACCAGCAATGAGTAGTTTAAACAAAATATGGAATACCATGGAAGACACTAGGGTGAGAGAATATATACTGTAATTTCCATCCATAAAAATGGGAGCCTAATAAATTATAAATGCCTAGAAAAATAATTTTGCTGTTCCAAATAAATCCTGCAATACTACAGTGTATAATTATTTTGCCGACATTTTGAACATTTTTATAGTGATAAAAATGTTGCATGGATTTATCAGAAACAAATCCATCTCATTTTTCTTTGACAGATTAATTGTCCAAGGAGATAAGAATGAGGAGTAGACTTGTTAGATTTTGATTTTGAGAAAGCTTTCCACACAGTCTTACACACTTTTCTAACAAAGAAACTGGAAAAATGCACTGTAGATGAATTCACCATAGCATGACATGTGGATAGATGTCACTTGTTAGTCTAGTTCTAATAATTATTTTCATGAATGGCTTGAAATATGAAGAAGTGGATCTTCAAGTTACACCAGCAGACGGGAAGTGCCAGCACTTCAGAGGACTGTGTTGGAGCCTGGAGAGATGATCTGATGCAAGTGGTACAAATTCAGAAAAAATAACAAATGTAGTTTGCCACACATATCAACTGCATGAATACAAGATGGGAGATGTTTATATGCTATGCAGGACAATAAAGAAACCTGAAGACTATACAGCCCCTAAGCTAAGTAGGAGAAAGCTGCATTGTATGGCTGAGGAAAGATGAATCTCACTGCAGAACAACATAGTAAGACCGTCTTATGTTCTGTTTTATTCTGCTGGCGCTGGGGAGTGAGTGCTTTGTCCTCTTTTGGGCACCACACTCTAAACTTATAGCTAGATATACAGAAACAAACTGGAGAGAGTTCAGAGCAGAAGAAGAATAATAAGTAGTATGGAAAGCACACTGCATGAAGAAAGGTCAAGAGAACTGGTACTGTTTAGTCTAGAAAGAGAAGATGAGAACAATGTGCCAGAAGCTTTTCTGTGTACAGAGCTAACTGTTCACCATGTCCACAACAGGCAGACAAAGAGGTGATTATTTAATTTGCAGCAAAACATTTTGCTGCCCTGTTGGGGAAAAGCTGTAAGTTGGAGGGCAGTGATATTGTAGAGTAAGTAGGTCTCCAACAAAGCTTGCAGAATCCAGTGCACAGGACAGATTTGTGCGGGGTGAGGTGTCTCTCCAGCATGGTCCAAGGGAGTGAGGATACCTGAAAGGAGAGACAACATTTGTCTGACACTGTGCTCATGTTTTCTGTCATTCGGCTTTCTAACATGAAAATAAATTCCCTCTGCATTTCAATTTGTGACAAAGAGGTTTAGTATTTCTCTGATCTTTAAGAGATATTTATTTACCCAGTTTCTATTATTTAAATGTCCTCTCCTCGCTCAGACTACTCTCCAAAATTCATAGCAACGTGTGTGTTGCTATCACTATTTGACTTGGAGTTTATTGCTCACACTCCCATTTTGTGTAATGTGAAAAAACATTCTCACATTTAGGAATATGCAATATACTGATAACAGTTTAAAAGGAAAATATTGACATTAGTCTGGCTGTGATAATGTGAGTAAATATTTAGCTGACTATTTAGTATCTAGGTAGTCAAGAAATACTGTAAAACCCAAAACCAGATGTATAACAAGAAGATTCAGTTCCCTTCACTCCTTTGCTGGCTCCAGAAATAGGTACTAGTACAGAAGCAAAGACTTAGCTGCTTTCCACATGTCTGGACATGCCAGTGTCTCAACTCATCTTACTTCAAATGTCACTTTGAAATACATCAGTGCTGTAATGCATAAAAGGAACCTGCTGTGCAATAACTTCTTATGTAAATTGTGACTTGTGGTGGTTGCTACAGCTCCACTAAGCATTACAAGCACATTTCATCCCAATGCTTTTACTGCTTGTCTTAAACACCTGCCTTGTGTTTGAGATTGCAAACTTTTCAGGTCAGAGTTTACCTGATGTCTGTACAGTGCCTCACACATCGCCCTCTTGCCTGTCAGTCTCATTGTACTCTAAGATTTATTCACACTATCTACTTTAGTTCTACAAATCCAAGCTATGTCTAAACTCTTCATTGTAACACCTATAACTTGCCAATTCTGAGTTATCCTCTGGGACCTTTATTAATCCACCATGAAGCTTTTTACTACAATATTAACTTCCTGTCCTTTGGCTAAAGCAATGCTGCCCTTCTCCTATCATTCCAAGAGGCTTTTGCAGTGCTTATTTTCCTGTTCCTATGGCCCAGTCTGCTCTTCCACTGGCTCCTCCTTAACCACCACATCAAATGAACTACCCCTTGCTCTTCTTAGGTTGTCTAATGGCTTGCTGCCATATTCCAAGCAGCCAGTTCTGTTCTCTCTCTTGGCCAGCTTTCATCACCCACATCCTAGATTTTCAGACATGTACTTGCTCATTCCCAGCTCAAGGTTTCTCAGCAGAGTAGGCAAAATCCAATTTTGCTGCCCCAGCAAGTTGACTGCTGGTGTGTTGGCACTGTTGAAAATGCTTTTTAATAGTTTCTTCTTCTCTCTTTACTACTGTCTGTCCATATCAATCTCCTCTCTCCCCTACTCACCCTTTCCCTCTCCCAATGGCCTTTTAGGATAGAAATTTATCAGGTAAGGAATCATTTATTTGTGTACAGCACAATGAGGTCTTGGCCAATGGTTGGAACTCACAGATAAGTCATTCAGTCTTCATTAACTTCTCAAAGTTTCTGCCTTCCATTGCAACATACATGGTTTTTAACAAGATCAACAGAGTTACTCCCAAACTACTGATCATTAGGAATTTCTTCATTTTATTTTAACACTGACAGATCCAGCTCTCATTTCATTATCAGAAAAAAAAAAGGCACAAAATCTGTGCCTTTTAAGAACTGCATAAGACTTTCTGTTTTTCCTTTTCTTTGCTGATTAATTTGTCTTCCTCAACAGACGATCCTTGATCCATAGTTTTTATCCTGCTTGGTCATTTTATCATTCCAAATTATATTACCAACATTTTTCAGCCCTGTAAATAATATAGCCAGTCACTACTGTCAAATTTGAAGAGCAGATGAATGCTCAGATTAATTGTCCACATCTTTCACAGAGAAGCTCAGTGGAGTCTGTGGTGACCTCTAATGGTTGCAAAAACCTCGTACCTGGAGCAAGAACACAGAGATTTCTGGATTTCCCATATTTTTCTTCATCTACAGAGAGCACATTTACTCAAACACATGATTCTGTAACTTGAATGAATCTAATACATCTCTTACTGTTGCTTATCTTGTTCAATCTATTTGAATAGCCCGGAGAAAAAAACCATAATCCTCTAGAAGGTCATGCAGCATGCAGGTACCCTCAGCCATGCATCTTTTTCCACTCCCAGTGCTGATAATAGAGGCCTGAACACCTGGCTGAAATTAGCAAATTCATAAAGGTCAACTGGTTGAAATTCACAGAGAACAAAACAGAAGCAATAGTTTCAGGAAATGGAAAATATTTGGCAGAACTAGCCATAGCACTTCTCACCATGGGGAACATTGCTCTGTCAAATAGCCAGCTGTAGTTATCATCTTTATGGATTTCCAGAAGCCTGTTGCTTTTTTTAGTGAGTGGCAGAAGTGCTAGAGCTACATATCTGGCAACTTGGTGTCACAGTGATTTCCCTGTTGGATGGACTCCTGGCAACCTTCAGCATATTTACTGCAGCCTACTGTGCTTGGAAAGAAATTGCATCCACCCCGGAATGAGCTGCACAGCAGCATTTGTGCCTGCAGCAAGACTGGAGATCTCATTGCTCTGCTTGTTCTGCCAGATGACTGCTGTATGACAACCCACTTTGAAGTCCCAGGTCTTCATCTGGAATGAAGAATCTTCAGGCAAGGTGTACCTGCTATGTGCCACACAGCATGCAAGCTGTTAATAAGGGTTCTTAGTAAGAACTCTTTTCATTTATTAAAATATAACTACATGTACAGGCAGTGGCAAATGAAAAGGAGGACCAAGCATAAAGTGCAGTTGGCATTTTACCACTATGGCACAAAGATGAAAAAACCCAACCTAACCAGAAGTCAGGAAAGACCACACTGGTGAGTCACACTCAAAGTTTGTGGTTAGGACAGAAAATGAGAATTATCGTTACCATATAAAAGGTTGGACTTCATGGGAAATCCTAAGGACTGCTTTGGAGTTAAGAAACTGCAGAACTTCTTGGTGTTTCGCCAATCCCAAAATCCCTAATTCAAGTTTCACTGTCTGAAGGCCAGTTTGATTAATGAAGGAGACTAAACTCAAATGACTTGGGTTAGAATTTGGACTCTTCTATCTTCTTGATCATCTTACCATCCTGTAGAAAATTTTTGAAGCATATGAACGATTTCTTGAGGAAAATAAAGCAAAATAAACCAAATTTTTTTTCTTCTGCTTTTGCTTTTTCTCAAATATAGGTAGAATTGTTAAACTTGGAAAAATTCATAATTCATTGTTGGAAAAGCACTGCAAAATATATCCTCAATGTTTTCCTCAACTATAAAGATTAGTCAGGCACTTATGTATTTTGTTGCTTCTTGGACTTAGTTTTGAGAACTCCAAAGCCCCAGGTCCAATCTCTTGGTTTGAAAGAAGGCTGCTTTAAGAAAATAAGATTAGTAATCCCCTTTATAAATTATTTTTTAGAAAGCCACAATGTGCTCATTAAATGAGGCAACTTGTCTTCTATCCTTTTCCAGACCATTTTCCCTAAGTATTCTAATGATCTAGTTTTACTGCCAATAAAATTACTGGAAAACAAATGCACTGATGGTGGTTTCAATATATATTTGCAGTTCTGGATAAAGTTTCAAACAGCAATTTGAACTGTACAGGAAATCCTCAGATGTGAGTGTGAGCTAAAAATGGCACTGCTTGGGATGGTGGTTTGGTGCAGAAGCACTGGGAAGATAGAAGATTTCATACTCAGGATAATGAAAAAAAAGGGGGAAAAAGCTTTGAAGAAGCAGCAGCAAAAGAGTCAGAGATTTAAACAGGGCATGAAAGTTTTATATTTTACCTAATGTAAAAAAACCCCAAAATTGTAAAGGACTTGAAGATAATGAGGGTTTTTATAATGACAGAAAGCAATTAAAAAACCATCTTTAGACCATTTTTAAAGAAGGTTACTCATTAAAAGGAACTATAGATAAGATTTGAGCTGCAAAAAATTGTCAAGAAAAGACTCATTACTGCCTGATTGGACACTTTTCATTTGTGGCATGACAGGAAAAAATTCATAAAATTAAAAGAATAAAGGTAAGAAATAAGACAAACAAGTAGCAATTTATGTGATGTGGCAGTTTACATGAAAATGTTTGATCATTTGATTCATGTATGGAAGCCTCTAATAAGCCAAATTTTGTGAAGCTGTGGATTCCTCAAAGGTATAAGCAGAATTTTGAAGAGTTCAAAGACTTCAGTGTGGGTGCCGTATGAAATTTCTTTATGTCAGATGAAACAAGAACCATGTCAATTCACTAGTCCACTTGAAAAATCTTATAATGTTCCTGACCTGATTCAAACATAGATCTTCAGATGGGTGAAATAACCCCCACGTTTTATCAGCAAAAAAATCTGATGCTTTAAAGGCTGAAAAATGTCAAACATTGGGTAGTGGAAAAGTGGATGCTGCTAGATCCTAAGTGAAGTACAAATTTGCAAAGAAAACCAGAACAATAGCAATTTTTTTTTTTCAGGTATAAAAAGAACTAGGAAAGAAGAGGCTTCTCATTAAACATGTGGCAGTTATTAGTAAGCCAGGGCAGAGGACATAGGTTTGGCCCTTAAAATAACTGAATAATTTGCCTCTGAATTTGGTGGGAAGGATAATGTTGGGCTTGAAGGTTGGGGTGGAGGAGTTAATGAAAGCAGACTACAGAGGTGGGGAGGAAAAGGTGTGGAAGACTTGGTTTGTTCAGAGCCTCCAGAAAGGTCAAACAAATGTTAGGGAGCAAATAGCACTCTATCTGCACTACAGCAGCTGAGACTGTCAATATGTCAAGAATACCTTCATAGCTCTGAACTCGGCCAGGCCAGGCACTGCTGAAGTCACAACTGGACCGACGGGCGGTTGCCTCATGGAAGGTGTTTGGTGCTCCTTATCTCACTTCTCTCCCACACAAAAGCATATATATTTCAAAAACACCTTTTCCACTTCCTCCCCCCTGCTGTGGCCAGTGACTTGTGTGAGCATGAACGATGGAGTCACTTAAAACCAGTTGGTAAAACATTAAAAGAAAATATCTGCTTGCTGCCTGCTATTTTTATTTCTTGAAATGATCAGAATAGAAGAAAACTGTGGACTGAAAACGTAAAGCTTATTAGAACTGCAGATTTTAGGAGTTTCCTTTAAGAGGAAATGTTCTTTTAGAAGGAAGACCCTGCATTTAAAATGCCTCAAAGCAACCACGCCACACAATACTGAAGAAATATTAAAAAGAACAGCAAGTACAGTGGAGTAATTTTAACAAATAATGGAAACAATTAAGATAAAATAAATATAAGCAAAGCTGAAACGAACTATGGCATAAAACACACACATGAATGCTATGATTAATGTAAAGAGAGATTGCATATTCTGTTATAAATGTTTAAAGCCTTTATTTTTAAAGTTGTGGTTTACATTATGGATATAATAGCCTTTCAGAAATGGCAGATAAATGACAATTTCAAGCTAAGAATTTTTCAACTACTTAAGGAAAGTTTGAATGCCAAGTTTTCTTATGATTTTTATTGCAGTATATTTACATTAAAAGCTAGAGATATATAAACTAGAGCAAAGAACCCTTTACTCAGAAATATAATTTGTTTGGAATTCCTATGGCTCTGCTCTCTTACAGCAATATGCATATATTTAAATGACAACAATAAATCTTAAGAATAAAATCTCAATGCTAACAGATTACAATACACAATATTTTAACATAACATTTTATTTTGAATGTTAATTTCATAATTCAACCAAAACAAAAAACTCATGCAAAAATTACTAAGAGCCTTTTTATTAAAAAAACCCTTTCTTATAATATTGTTTATGGTTATAAACTAATAGTCTGGTTTGTACATTTTATCAAACTTATCTATCCTCTATTGATGACCTTTGTATTTTTGCATTACTATCGGTTTTATTTCACCTCCTTTCAACACTGGAGGAAACAAACTTTTCATCTGATAAAAGACAAAATACATTGAGACAGCATAGAGGATGGGCATGAATCTTTTCAGATTGCTGGAAAATGTTTGCTAGAAAATTAAATAGACATTTTTGGAGAGCATGTTATTGCTATGAAATTCAAAGCCCAGTTTGGGAGACTTTTTGCATAATACCAACTCTTTATTTGGACCATGGAAATGTAAAATGGGCACAATTGTGATTACAGATATTGTGAAAGACACAGGTTAAACTTAATGGCCCCACTGAAGCAATTCAGTTTCACAGAGATCTTCAGCTGGAGTGAATTAATGTGATAGCTGAACTGAATTTTTCTGTGGAATGAATTTTTCATGGACCAGCTGAGCTGCTCTGTTGTGATGGTGTTGCAGAGTGATAACATAAATTCAGAGCAAAGCATTGTACTGAACAACCAAATGCAAATGATAACAAACTGTTTTGTGTATCTGCAAGTGTTTGTGTGCTGCCTGGAGTTTAATATACCTTCTCAAATTTTATGTTTCCTCATAGTACTTGATCTGGAGTTAGGAGAGTTGCTATCATGTGCTGGAACTCTCCTGGTGTGCTATGAATGACATAATTCACCCATGATATGAAAGTTCATGGTGAGGACTAGAAAGCTACTCTGCTTTTGATCAGTCTGTTATGCTGTTGTCTAAGGCATTACATAAAGCCTTTTGGGCAGAGCAATTAAACTAGTCAAAGCACTTGAACATGACTGCTTTGCTGGAAGCACTGTGAGGTGGCCTCATGGGGTCACACACTGGATTTATGATGATCTAATTCAAACTTGTGCAGCTGCAGGACTTTTTGTAACTTTACTTACTTTATGCTGCGTTATGTGTGGCACCATTTCTCTTGAACTGGCAGATTAGCTTGGACCAGGATCTGGTATTGTCTTTCCAGTGTTTTAAGTACTTTTTTATATTTGGAAATTGCTGAGCTTACATTAGGATAAGAATCTCTAGAGTGAAAAAGTAATGAAAATGACAAGCAAAGTCGATAAATTTGCCTACTCCACCAGTGGTTTTGGTATCTAAGTGTTTATAAGTGTCTGGCCAGAATGGTTATCCTAAACTGAGGCTGATGTTCCCTAATTAACTGTTTCTATAGTGATGTCCTTCAGCCTCCTTTTAATGAGCATCTGTTATGCAAGTACTTGCAGTGGCAAGACTGCTGCATTGCTGTGACATTGCACTTGTAGCAAGTGGGACTTGTGCAAAGAGCAGGAGGATGATACTGCAGATTTTCACCTAGAGTACACTGGGACTTAGGACTAATGATGTTGTGTGTTACTTCATCACTGACACCAGTCATGATGAGGAAAAACAAATAAGGATTCTTATATTTATACACTTAGTGTTGTGTTCTATATTCAGAGAGAGATGTTAAAAATTAAATTCAAAATAAGGCAAAAGTATTAAAAAGCACAAAACTCACTATTTTTCAGTAGATTGTCTGTCTGGATTTTTTTCTGGAATGAAGAGTCTGTGGAGTTGCAGGGGCAATCTGACACATGCAATAAGAAGCTAAGAGCAGCACAAGCAGCCATCCATGCCTCCCCCCACCTTGGGTGGGCATGGAAAGGACTGGGAAAGGTGGGTTCCTTGTTGCCAAAGAAAATTGATTGCAGTGTGTAGACAAGGCTGCATTTTCAATCAGTATACAATGCTGTCATTGTCACTCTTTGCTTAATGTATTTTAAGCAGTAGATAAACTGGTTAACTGCTTTCCAAATGAGTTCTATTTGCAGAGGGTTTAGTGCTCTTAAGGAAGCAGTCTGCAAAGATTTAATGGGATCTGTCTAAAGAAGAGGCTGTTATCAGTTTCTGTGAACATTGATCTATGTATTTTTTGTGGGATTAATTTGAAGTGCTTTACCTGTTTCTATTTTATTTCTTGAATTATTTCTTGCAGATGTGTGCTTCATGAAGTTTTCATCTGGAGTGATTAATTGGAGACTAGGCTACATGTAAGATATGGGAGGCTGATTTGTTATTGACATCTGCTTTTCCAAAACCCTCCTTCCTGCACTTATAGATAGAGGATGTGCTGATAGGTTGTATAGCCCAGCTGTCATGATTCCTAAGGCGACATCAGAGCTGTTGACCAGAGAGCAGCCAAACCTGCCATCTCAGGGAAGGCTTGGTAGCTCTAAGATTACCTGTGTTTGGCCAGAAACTCAGAAATACTCCAACAATATGACCTGCTCCAGGCAGGAACTTGGTCTCAGCACTCAGTGCACTAAGAAAATTAGAATTTCTTGTTAATATAGTCTGTTTTCTTGTTCTGTGCAGTATAAGGATGGCTGAATCTCTTTTAGGTGAATGCATACATACAAATTTTTAATGGTAAGTTCAAAAAATTGCTATGGGATTAAAATGTCCATTTCTGAGTTCAGCTTAGTTCAGAATACTCATGCATGGCTGCTAACTTCAGTGGAATTTTCTGTGGCTTGGATGTTTTTTGCCAGCCTGCTTGCTTAAAAGGGTGATAAGAATAGGTAAACACAAGTGTTTTGCTGAATAAGAGTAGTACTTAAATGATTGTGTTGAGTGAGTGCCTCCAAAATAAGACTTATATTTCCCACGACCTTGTCCATATTATTGAATTTTCACTTTCCTAGCAAGATAATGCTTTGAAGACTGGAGTAAACAAATCAAAGTCCTTGAACACAGATTTGTAGGATGGCTTTGTTTTTTTTTTTTTCTGTTTCATGGGGTTTGCAATTTTCTCCGCAGCGTCATGTAATGGAAAATGTTAGCAAAGCTGCCTTCAGATGGTAATCTGTATTCTCCACAAAATCAAGCAGTTTGAGTGAAGGCTGGAGAATGACAATAAAAGCATCTCAAAATGAGCACTAACTTCAATCCATTTTGTCCCCCATTAATGGATTACCTGGTGCAGAGTGAGCTTGAGTCAGTTCTCTGAAACTTTTGTAAAAGTGGCAGAGTATTGAGAGAGTAAAGCCTAAAAGCTGCATACCATCAGCTCAGGAATAGCTTGGGGTAGCAGGCTATCTTGATGCCCAAAAAAAGTGGAATCCAGGGCTTTATTGGCACTCTTACCCTCAGACTGAACACCTTTCACTTTCACATGAATACATACCAACAGATCAATGCACTATAGTCATAAAAGAAAGAATATTATGAGGGAAATGTGAGGGACTGAGACTTTTTTGCACTCTGAAGGTGATTAAGATGAAATGTAATAATTTCACAAATTCAACTTCTTTAAACTAAGCTTTGATGAATGCATGGATTGAAAAACCTGAGCTGCTGCTTATGATGGTGATCCACAGCCAGGCAGGCCTAATTCAGCACGAAGACAGAAAGATGAGTTGAGCTGTCTGTAATTCCCCAAAATTGTTCATTACCTGTGAACACATATAATCCTTCTTTTTTCAAGGCTAGAGGGAAAAAATCTCCCTAGTGCCCTGCTAGCTTTTGTGGAGAAGGAACCCAGACACATGGGACAAATGCATGCTTGTAATGAATCATAAGTATGAACCTCTAATAAAACAGAACAATTAAATATCTGGGTCTTTTGGGCTGCTGGTTATAATTTAATGGTAAATGATAAAAATGTTAGGTGTTCCAGCAGCAGCTGAGAATGCTTAGAGATGTGAGTAAACATTATCTTAGTAGACACACTTGTGAAAGTCACTGATTAGTATCTGTGTCATTCCCAAACAGAAAGAGCACACCTGGCTTAAACAGATACAACTCTCCTTGAAGCTAGTGGGAGTTGCTATGATAACAGAGCTGAAAGTGGCCTGTTGTGACAAATCTCTGAGAACTGAACAGAAAACCCCTATTACCAGTGTCATGCTTTAACCACAAGAACATCCACTTCGCTAGGAAGATGTATACCCTTTATATAATTTGACAAATACGTCTTATTCCAAAGAAAATGTTTCTTTGGGAAGAGAGAGAAAAAAAAAAGGTGTGGGGAAATCCAATCACTATTACTTAATCTTCCTCCCTTCATCTGGATGTTCTCAACTCATTGATATTGCACAGGCTGCAATAGAACAAACAAATCAATCACAGCATGGCACTGTTACTGGCTCAGCCTCTCTCCAGCCAATTATAAGTTATGGTTTTTTTCCCCCTTTTTAACAGATGCATTTCTTCCTAGTAGGAGAAGCACCATCAGTCTTACTAATGTCAGTGTGGGTGGAGGCACTCTACAGTGCCACCCTTCCCTCTCCAAATATCCCTGTACACCCAAAGAAAAGCTCAATGCTAAGAGGTGTTTTCCTCGCTGTCCTGGGATCCTTTCTTACAGGGCAATCAATCAATAAATAATAGTACTGGAATTGCGTAATATAATGAAGCAGGAGAAAAGAAGCAAAGAGGGCAAATTAAGCTTGTATTTTCAAGCCAGGAAATCAAAGTCTCTGCCAAGCCATGTTCTTCAGCAAGACCCTAGCTTTTGTCTAAAATGCTAAGTGGCTGCTGCACAATGCAGCTTTTGGTGCTAACCTAGTGAAAAATTATTATTTTTTTATTTTTTGTGGGATTTCTCGTATTGTTCTGGTGAGCTCTGCCTGTCTAAGAACTGTACACTCCCCTCTGCATCCCAGCTAGAGAGTGAGTCTCTCCTGTGTGGTCTGAAACGTAAGGCACATGTTTGTGGACCTCTCCTTCTGCTGATCCAACCAAGATATTCCTGCACTCACTTGTTCCATAGCTCCACAGTTGCCTGTGCTGCCATATGGCTGCTGGAGGTAAACTTCATCTCACGGCCCTGCAGGAAGAAGTTACAAAATAGAAAGTGGGAGTTAGGCTGTCTGAGGCAACACTTGGCCATTAGGTGCAATGAGCTAAGGTCTGGTCACAGAGCACTTCAGACAATGTCTCCTCCAGCTCACCCTGTGCCAGTCTGGCCTGACTGTTCCTTGGAGGTTTCCACTGTACTTTGCTACAATGGGAGCAAATCACAACACGTTCCAAATTTTTGCCATGTGGTTTTGGTTCTGTTCTGCAGAATGTGTCCAGCCTAGAAATGGTTCTCTTTCTCAATCAATGCTACAAGTTATATTTGGATTCTAAACCTACATGTGTTTCAGCAATCCTGCTCTAAAACTCGGTGCTGCACACCCCAAATTGATGTGGTTGGTTCTCAGATTTTCTTGTCTTGGACTGTTTTTCAATCACTACTTCTTGTAACAGCCTTCTCTTGGTGATTCTGAGTGTCTCGGGAGTCACAGAAATGAAGGATCAGCATCCATCAACTTTAATTAATGCATAATGCCCCCCTAGACACCTCTGAAAAGAAAAGAGTAGAAATGAACAAATTTGAAGTGTAGTTTTTCAGTATTGGCTAACTAACACATCACAAAACAATGGAAAGACCTTGGACACAAATGATGTATTCTGCTTAAGATTCTGTTCTCACACATATCTTGCTACATCTTATCATTGCCCACAGAAAAGGCATTCTTCATAACAAGCAAAAAGAGGGTTATAATCTGTGGTTGACCTTTGATGGAGATAATGATACATTTTCTTTCAAAATCTGTGTGAGGCAGAGTTATTCATAGCTTCATGAAAATGTCCTGTTTAAAAACAGTACATTGTTTTAAGTTTAAAAAAAATCACATTTGATTATAGTTTACAAATGTCACAATCCTACCCTGCACACAACAGGGGAGCTATGTGGATGTGGAGATTTGACAAGAGCCCCTATAGAACAAGAAGTTGAAGAGACTGGGATCAGTTTTAAGTGTAAAATAAATACATAAAAATAAAGCCAGAAGAAAGTTCATGTTTTTAAGTTTAGAACTGGACCCATCAGATAAACATATGAGTGGAGAAAATACGTCATAAAACTTTGTATGCTCTGTAGTATTTTGACCAAAAAAGCTCTCCCTGGATCATCTGACACAACTTTGGTGCATTCAGAATTCCAGGGGAGCTTCACATAATTTATTTTTTTCTGAGGTGTTTTTCCCATCATATGACTCACATTACCTACCTTTCATCTCAGAACAATATTTCACATAACAGCCCTGATCTGTACAATGATTCTGAAGGGCACAGCTGTGGTCAAACTCTCCCTGTAGAACCAGTCAATAGTAAAATCAAGGTAGAGTTTACTTCAATATCCCAACATCAAACTCTTCATCAATTACTCCTGTTCAATCCAGAAACTTTTGTTGTATTCAAACATTCCTGTTAGCAATTAAAATACAAGTAAATCTCCTGGGAGACTGATTTTATGGGCAAAAAATTGTTGTAATATTTCTTTTTCTCAGTTGTTTAAACTTGGTAATTTTCCTGTTGTTCTGCAATACCTCCTTCAGTTAGTGGCCTTTTTTTTTAGATGGCATGACAGGCACAAAAAAGTGCAAAAGGGCATTTTGTGTTTGCAGTGTAATAGAGCTTTATGTGTCTGGCAGCCAACAGTAGATTTCAATGTTTAAACATATTTGTTAAATCCTGTGTTAGCTTAAATATTGAAAGGGATGCTTGGAGAATGCAGGTTACCTATATGTAAATTTTCATCACAAACATTGATTGAAATTAATTTCATAGGGAAAGGTCCATTTATGAAAGATTTTAGGAGCTTCTGCATTATTAATGCTTCTTGTTAAGCTTCTGGTATGCTCCAAACATTTCATTCTTGTAAATGCATTAAATGTTCAGGGGATGAAAGAAAGGGGATGAAGGAAAGAGGAGTAGAGAACTGAAATTTTGTGTGCCTGGGCTGTTTAGGAGGTGGATTTCGAATTCTAGGATACACAGTAGCCATAAGTGACTGCAAAAATAATGAGCATTAGGATATCTGCTAAGACAAATTTTAGGAGTGATTAAAATGTCAGCACTATCACCCAGTCTATGTAAATAGGGCAGACTGTTCAGGCCTCTGGGTTGCTGGATCTGATATTTTACTGTGACATGATTTACAGCTGTTCTAAAGAAGTATAAACTAGGTATGAGATCTTACCACATCATTTTCTGGGAAATATAGCCTCTTGCTTGAAAACTAAGGCAGAATTTATTTAGGTTTGTAGAAGCACTCACTTAAGTACTTTATGAGCAGGGATAGATTTCTGAATCATTGTGCTGGGCAAAGACTAATTAGACTTCTAATATACTGTGTGCAGTAGAAGTAATACAGCCTTTCTGACACACAAACCAAAGCTAGAAACTAATTTATTTCAATACATATGCCTCTGTTTATCAGAGAGACAGACAGCCAAAAAAAGTTCATCATCTTGTATTTATTGTAGTTTCATTTAGATATCAGGTTAAAAATAAAAATCTATCAATCCCTGATGAAATATCCTATGTAAGTTTACGCAGACACACCACTTTGATGGTCCTGGAGTCCATTTCCTCTTCCTTTTCAAGATATACCTGATAAATCTTCTGTTAAATAAAAAGTCGTGGGGTTTTTTTCCTTCTTTTTGTGAGGATGCCGTTCACAGAAAAATATAGCATCTTAAAAAGACTTTGTCCAGACTTCAGTATAAACTCAGAAAAAAAGAGCAACCGAGAATGGATGGGAAATGATCCACCAAAATAATCATTATGTGGTGCCTTCTCATGCAACAGAAAATGAAGGGTTCAGTTTTCCCAAGCAAAGAGGGAAAACAAATATATTTGTGCAGTTTCTCAGCTGCTGCAAATAGATTCAGCTTCACTGACCTCACCAGCACCAGCAGGGCCTGAATTTTACTTTATTATTCACATTATAGTATCACCATGAAAATACAACATGGTCCAAAGGTAGAAGAGAGATAGTAAGGGGGAACCCTTTCTCAAAGACAGGTCACAAAGGCAAAGACTGGGCAGAGGGGCAAAGAGTAGAGTGGGCAGATTCTTTCTGCTTACACTGTGCCACAGTGCAAGGCTGTGCATCTCAGAGCTCAGGTGCCAGAGAACTGTGGAAGCACCATCCAGAACTAGCATGAAAATATGGAGTTGTGATCCTTCCAGCAGCAAAATCCTGGATGAACTTTCCCCCTTTAAACACCACTTTTAATTTCACCCTCTCTTGAGCCCCTGGGGCTGTACTTCTACAAAGCAGAGCACAGACTTTCTCCATACATGTCCAGAGCTGTCCCAGTCTTGACAGGAACAAGCAGCTCCAAGTTAGTGCCTCCTGAATTTTTTGCTGTGCTGCAGCTCATTTTCATTGGGGAAGGTGGGTGGAAAGTTTTATTCCTATCTCATAGGCTGATATGCAGGCTGCTCTTCTGAGGGTCGTGGATTTGAGCCCCTCAGGCTAAGAAGGGAAATTAATTACTTTCTTTTACCTTTCGGATTGTATACTTGGGAAAAAAAAACAAAACAGCCCC
Source organism: Passer domesticus (assembly GCF_036417665.1). NCBI lineage: Eukaryota > Metazoa > Chordata > Aves > Passeriformes > Passeridae > Passer > Passer domesticus. The sequence continues at coordinate 50,933,825 of NC_087476.1, forward strand.
CAACCTCTCCCCCCACCAAAAAAAAAAAAATAAAAAAAAAAAAAACCAAAAACCCAGCCACAAAAACCCCAACAAGTAAGAAATCAGTGTGATAAGTTTTTTCTTGAAGATAGTTGCAAAAAGAACTCTTTGTTTTTTTGAAGGAGTTTCATCTCCTGGCTTTCTCCAGGCTGGGAGAGCAGCAGTGACAGAGATGGCTTCCTGCAGCTCCCTTATCCTGCCCTTGGTGCTCCCTATGAAATAGGATTCAGCAGCTGCCTGCTGAGCCTACTGATCTCAGGTAGGTCCAAGCTTAGCATGTCGATAGTTCTGGATTTCATTAGGAAGTACTTGACTCTCTTCTGAAGATATGTGGTGGTAAAGATTTCCCTCCAGGACCTAAGTTGGCATCCTGTGCTTTCCTGGAGCTAACCTTTATGTGTGCCCTGGGAAAGAAGCTGGGATTAAAGACGACATTTAAATAGACTTTCTTTTTAAAACACTTGTGCATTCTTGCAGGGTAAAACAGGGACAATTCACAAATTTAGTCTTCTCTTGCAAATATATATTTTGTGAAAGTATGCACAAAATGCTTCATCTTTTATGTGCAGCATGCATACAAGGTCTGAGTCTGCTGTACTAAAAAAGTCAAAAATCAATCACACCAGGACAGGTTGTTGTGCAAAACTTACATCATACTCTAAAGCTGATGTATGTTTTTACCTGTGTCTGAAGATCCTTCTGCCTTCATTAATAGTTATCACAGATTAATTCATTCGTAAAACAAGGCCACATTTTTGCCACTTTATCTATTACCAAGAGTACTTTTATACCACTGGTAGTCTGTATTCTAAACTGATTTAAGCCATCTCACCTTAATAGGTTTGTTGGTTTTTCCTTGCTTAAGTTCCTGCACCAAAATATGTGCTGTCATTTCAGGTAACACATGTTCTACAGTGTTCTGAAGGGAAAACAGCTCTGTTGAAAAGACCAGATAGAGTAATGATGGAAATTTCATGAAAATTGAATTATTTTGACAAGAAAAATGGTCATTCCTTGGCTGAAGTTTTGGGTTTATTTTGGTTTTTTGGGTGTTTTTTTTGTTTTGTTTTGGTTTTGGTTTTGGTTTTTGGGGTTTTTTTTGGGTTTTTTTTTTTTTTTAGATGTCATTGCTGGTGTGTTCTTTCTCATGCAAATACAGTGTTTCCCAAAATTAAAGGCACACGATATCTCATCTCTGTATGATCTAACATTCATGCAGCCCTTCTATTTAGTTCTACACAAAGCTTCCACATGTTGCACTTGATGATCTGAGAGGTCTTTTCCAACCTTAATCGTCAAATTCCATTTCTCAAGGTGTGAGATTATAAAGGGTGTTACAGAAATAAATTGGTCTGTAATCTCATATGAAGAAAGGGGGCAGTGATTTTAATCTGTCTCTACCAAAGATGGATTATGAGTCAGTTTTATAAGAGCTACTTAATGTCAAACAAATAGAATAACAACAAACCTAGTTTAAAGCCTTATGAAGCCTCACTTTCCTGTCAGTGCAGCTGGCTCATTTTCTTCATAGAATAAAAGAAACTTGGAATCACGTAATAGTTTGGACTGGAAGGGATCTTTAAAGATCTTCTAGTTCCAACCAGCCATGGGCAGGGACATCTTTCACCAGACCAGGTTGCTCAAAATCCTGTCCAACCAGATCTTGAGCACTTTCAGGGATGGGGCATCCACAGCTTCTCTGGGCTGCCTGCTTCAATGTCTCACCACCCTTATAGTGTAGAATTTCTTCCTTATGTTCGTTGTAAATTTCCCTCTTCCTGCTTAACCCTAACTTTTGTCTTCTAAGTATAGCCTTGGTAAAATGTCTCTCTCCAGGTTTCTTATAAGCCCTCCTAAAGTATTGAAAGGCTGCAATAAAATTTCTCCAGAGCCTTCTTTTCTGCAGACTGAACATCCCCAACCCTCTCAACCTGTCTCCATTGGAGAGGTGTTCCAACCCTCTGATCATCTTCATGTCCTTTCTCCATATCCTTTTTATGTTGGAAGCCCTAGAACTGCATGGAGTACTCCAGGTAGGATCACACAAGCAGAGTAGAGAGGGAAAATTCCTCCCTTAACCTGCTAGGCACACTGCTTTCTAAGCAGACCAGAATATGATGTCAAAAAATGTTTTCTAGGCAGTAGAAACAGTTGAAAACAATGGGCTCTTCGGCACTTTCTTTGTGGGGGGATTTCTCTTTCAGCTGCAAAAGCCATTTACTGCTTTTATTATTATCTCTAGGTATCAGCAAGGCCCTCTAACTTGAAGTGTGCAGGTGTTTGGTGCATAAAAATAACAAAAGCACAGCTGAGTAGTGAATAAAGGAGCACAGTTGCAAAAACTTTATGCTTCATTCCAGCCACAGGCCTGGGTTTTTTCAGGACCCCTTAATGGGTCCTGCAAGGTCAGTGCTTTGCAGGGCTGGACATCTGGAAACAGGCTGGTCATGGTCCTCAGCTCTGAGAGGTTACTCAACTACACAGGGCACTAGGAGTAAAGCAAGAAGAGCTGCAGACTGCTCGGGCTGATAGAAGCCCTATCTGACCTGAAATGCTCTAGAAGTGCAAAGGATTACTGGAGGAGGACTAAACAGCAATTCACTGTACATGCCAGAAGCCCATGCCAGCAGCACCTGCCAGCTCAGGAGAAGATATGCAGAACATAGTCTTAATTCAACAATAGTTGATTATGCAGCATTAGGCATATAGAAAAATTTCAGTTCAGTCACATGGAGGAGGCTAACATAAAACTTTGGTCATGACATGTGAATCATCTGTGTCTGTAGAGCAGCACTAAAGTCCCTCAGCTACTTTTAAACAGGCTTTGATATTGGCAGCAACATGGCCATAGCGGCCCTAAGCTCAGCACAGGCTGATTTATCCTTGTCAGGGGAAGTATTTGGAAGTGGTTATAGTGTAGTCAACTTCTGTAACAGAAAAAAAAAAGTCATGAACATGAATTTTTCAAATCACAGGAAAAACAAAACATGCATGACTATTGTACTCAGAGAATACTGAAATTGGAGAGACAGCATTGCAGCTTCTTCATAATGAAAAGGGTTAAAATTAAATTAACATATCCCTTATAAATGACCAAATAAAAATGAATTCTACAAACTGTGTTACATAGTTATTTACGGGGTGGGTATGGATCTCTAGCATTACCCAGAACAGCTCCTGAGGTAGCTATGAATGATTGCCTCCAGCCAGATCCAGCCCTTGTCCTCACTTGGTTAGCTGCCCAGGACGCACTCGTAAACCTGTTCGTGCAGTGCCTGCCCTCTCAAGTACCAACCCCAGCTCTGTCACTAGCCCTGCAAAAAATAATTTTCTGACTGGGGACAGTATGAAGACTTCTTTCCTACCTGTTTCTGTCAGTTAACTTATTTTAATGAAATTTTCCATTGCTATGGCACATCCCAAATGTGCTTCTGAAGAGGATGTTTGCAATGCTATATGTATATTGTGTGTCACATATTTCTCTACAGAAATCAACTGGCAGACAACTTGTGAGTGCTCAGACCCCAGTTCCCTTGTTAAACCTGTATCCCCATGAAGGGTTTGACAGTAGAAAAAAGAGGCAAAATGCACTGTGGATTGCAATGGATATGCAGTCATTGACATAGCAAGTTTTACTTTCACTGGAAATATGCCTGAGGAAGTCAAAGAAGCACATTAAAGATCAAGAATTAATCTTTGAACAATGTGCTTGGGGAGCCAAACAACTCACAAGTTATGAAGTGAGGTGGTGGTTTGGCTTTATGGGCCAAGGAATACAAGTTATCCCGTGAAAATAGACACAAACTGAAGGGCACTTGAGTGTCACATATGTTTTCACTGCTAGAAACTGGAGAGTCACTGGAGACTTCCATCAGTCAAGGCCAAACAAAAAGCTCATTGTGAGCTGGGGTCCCAGAGGCTGCTACCACTTCATGAAAATTTTCCTGGGAAACAATGGTTGCTAGCAGAACTGGCCAGCCCTGGGCTGGAAGAGCTGTCACAAAGACAGAGGCATATTACAAAGAAATATGCAACTTGTTCTTCAAACCCCTGAAAGAAGAAATCCAGTTCAAGACTCTCCTCAAGCAATTTGTCAAACAGACAATAGCTTCACTAAGCTGCAAAGGGCAGGGATCCTGGGCCATGGGAAATGAGGACAAGCAGTGTCCATGCTGCTGCAGGGATATGGAGTGCCTGGTGGTCTCCAAGGGTGTGCTGCAGCTATGTGTGGGACTGCAGGCCAATTGGGACCTGGAGCATGATGGGTGTTGTATGTACTAGAAATGCTGCACTGGACTACTGATTGTTGTTTGCTGGTGGTGCTCTTTTGCTTCTCTTGGGAGAGGAGCTATTGAGGAATTCCAGCTTTCATGAGGCCCTTGTGAGAGCCAGCCAGGAGGAGTGGCAGTGGCGCTCAGAAGCTCCAGTGGCAGTGTCCACTGAGGAGAGGTGACCATAGGCACTGGGTTAAACTCACTGCTGCCACACTCCTTACCATTCCATGGAAAAGCACTGGAGAAACCCCTTCCCATATGTCCTCCAAGAAGACCAGTTATACATTTGACCTAGGACACAGCACACAGAAACTCCTTAGGGGAAGGAAAGGGCATCGAAACCTCCTTTGCCTCCTCCCACGAGGGCCATAACTCCTCAAAGGTTCATGCTCGCTCATGCTTTCCACAGCCGTTGTGAAGCTATAGTGTGCTCCTATAGGATGGAAGAGCTTCAAAGGGCAGGGTGGGGAGCACTTTCACCCAGAACAGCCCCGGCCTTGTGGCAAGGGTGTGGGTTTTGATTTCCTCGGGCACAAGAGGGTGTAAACCCCAGCTTTCCCACATCTAGGGTAAAAGCCCTGACCACAGAGCTCTTGAATGCGGCAAAGGAGAGCAGAAACAGCTGCCACTGTGCTTTGCAGAGAAGCAGTTCTCTGTACTTTGGGAATGTTCATTGGCTCTACCCCTTGGGCAAGATGGGTGCAGGTGCAGGAAATCTGAGTTCATTGGATCTGACGGTGCCAGAGTGTGAGTTAACTGGGTGCCATGACATGAGAGGCATTTCTGGACATGCCCACAGCAGAATTTCAGGAGTCTGAAGAATTTTAATGTGAAAAGTTGGTGCCTCCGGAGCTTAGGCGCTTCCAGGGTGTGGCAAAAAACAAGCAGGAATTCAGACAACTGCAGTTTTGGATGTAGGTGCTTCATCCTGGTAGAAATAAATCCTCCTTTCCTTCTGTCTTGCTGGACACAGTTCTCTGAATTTGCAGTGTAACTCCTTGCTGAGTAGGAACAGTTCTCAAATGCTAGGTGAATTATGCCTGGCAAAAGAGTAAAATCTGTCAGCAGAGATGATGCCACAATGTTCTGACTCTATAAGATTTATGGGGCTGTGGGAAGCTATTTTGGATGAATCATAAATAATTGCATGTAGCATACTAATGTAGCTGCAGAATGGGGGTGAGTTTGGTTTTATCCATTAATTCAAAAGACTCGCCTTGTGAGCATTTGGGAAAAGTAATTTAGCAAAATCAAGCATAAGTCAAGGTAACTTAAATTAGAAAAAGATCTTCCTAAATGGATAAAAATTAAATGAAAAAAAGAGGAAGAATTAAAACTAGGTGTCATAATCCAACAGCTTTGTTAAGGTTGTTGAGAAAAGGTAGAAACCTTTTCTATATGAAATGTTTCATAAAACGCATGCATACCTCTTAATACATGACTGCAGAACAATTGTTTCTAGTTTTATAAAGATGCCATGTATAATTTTAACTTTGATACTAAATTATGCACTTAGCAATATTTACAACACGTTCATTGATAAATGCTTTGGGCACAGTGCTAGAGTCAGCTTTCTTTGATACTAACATCACATCTACCAGACTCGGTGTTTTGAAAGGCAAATTTGACCTAATGCCCAAAGTCCATACAGCCAAGTGGAAAAAATGTACCGGCAACAACTGTCTTGTCAACTACTAGTGTTTCAAAGGTTTGATGTTTTACACTGGAGGCTGATTTTATCTCAGTGGTCTTAGCTTATGCTGGTATTCCTCTGTGACATCAAAGAATTTATTTTGGTTGTAAACAGTAACAGTATCAGTACCTAACTAGAAAAGTTCCTGAGGATGAGAAAAGCCCATCCTTTTTCTTTCAAGGCTCTAAACTATTGCAAAGGGACAGAGAACTCCCTGAACAATGGAAATGAATAGGAGGGTTGCACTTAAAATAAGAGGCGGAGAGTTGTGCTGAAAGAAGTTCAGCCTGGTTTTCTTACAATTAGCTCTTCAAAGCATGTCCTAAGAAGATCATATTCCCACTGCTACAGCATTTCTTCCTACTTTTGCCTACTCAGAACTAGGCTGGGAGCTCCCCTCAGCTTTCTGTTGCTAATATGTCAGTATTGATAGCATGAGGTGTCCCAGGTTCTATAGAACAGCAACAGACCTTAAGGAATGCTCTTTTGCCAAAGCTTTTGTAAGTTAAATGGACAAGACACATAAGGAATTCAAAAAGGCAAAGAATTGGAAAGTATAACCTGAATCAGTCAGTGACAGAGCCAGAACTATAACATAAATACCCTGCTGCCAACTCAAAGACAGATTTTTTGGATATCTCTGCCTGTCATTCCACATCTGGTTTTTTTTTCCAATAGAAGGATGTATATACCATGTGATTCGCCCAACAAATATGGCTATATTTCCTCTCTTTCATTTTTCCTGTCCAGAAACAAACTTACAATTAGAACTAGCTGGGAACTTTTAACAAAGTCTTTCTCCACCAAAAATAATTAAAAAAAAACCAAAACAAAACAAAAAACAATTAAAAAAAACTAAAAAAACCCCAAAACTCAAAACCAACCAACCAAACAAAAAAAAAACCCACAAAAAAACCCAACCAACCAACCAAAAAAAACCCCACCAAAATTTACTAGTGGGGGTTTAGCTGGTGTGGAATTTATTGTCAAAATGAAAATGAATACACACTTTAATATATTTTATTTACCTAGAAAATAAGGCACTTGGCATCAAGCCTATAACCTACTTGAGGAGCAACAAGGATTTGAATCAATTTTCCAGAATGCTCAATGAATGCATATTCTATTGAGTGTTTCTACTTGCCTTTCTTCAAAAGAGAATATAATCTAATGTATAAACCTAAGAGATTATTTCTGCAGCACCATGGGTTTTTTTAACACCTGTACTTTTCCAGTTTGAAATGTACAAGTGCACACTTTCTCAAATACATAGATTTTAGAAACTCTACCATATAATTATCCTGAATAATTCTTGGCCTTCAGATTTCTGCAATTAGTGTGTTCTTATTCTTATGTATTTAAAAAGAGAAAATTGAGTTGTTTTGATTATGTAAGGTGGAAGAAATAGATCATACAGAGCACTTCCATTCTGACTGGCTGGGGTCTACACTTAGATCCAAGTTTCTGTTTTGGAACTTATATTCTGCACACTGTTAATGACTGCTTCTAGTTTGTGCTTTAACTTTTCTGTTTGAAAATGTCTGACAGTAAAATAATTTGCTTGTAAAAAAGAGGGTAAAAACAGAGCCATTTTTTTCTAAATACTTGCCTGATTACTTTCACAAATTCTTTTTGCAATGATTTCCCAGACTGTTTAATATCCAGATCAAACACCTTGAACTTTAAGATGGGAATGGAGTGTGAGAAGATATTAAGGAAGTGAATGCAGATGCAGATGTAGAAACAGATTTGAAGCAATTAGATGAAAGCCAGTTTTTCCAGATCCTCTATCTGCCTGGTGGGTATCACACAGAATTTGGTATTCTGGTTTCCCACTCATCACCCTCAACTGCATGTCTTGCTGTGTAGGCTTTAGGTGTGCTGCATGGCTGAGACAGTGTAAAGAAAACCTGAAGCTACTCTAGTGTCTCTTTGGGAGTGGACTGTGGCTCTTAGGGACTTTGACTCTGGGGGGGTTTTATGTCACTACAAAAGGACAGACATGAGTAGACTCCACTCACATTCATGCCAGTCCCAGAGTGGGGAACCTGCTTCAAAAGCCCCAGAGTTCTTGAGCAGGAGCCACTGGCACCCTGAAAGAGGAGAGCTGGCTTTGCAGCACTCAGGCACCAAGTGACTTTGCTGAGCAGATTGGCTGCTCCAGTGTTATTTATACCACATTCCCCATCGGATGGTACAGCTCTCCATATCCTCTAGTTTGCCTTTCCTCAGAAAGGCATTGGGAAAGTGATATTCCCAATAGGCCGAAGATAACTATACATGTACAGAAGCTATGCAAACATATGTAGGGCAGCCTTAGTTCTCAGACAATGTATTTTCTGCTCAGTGAGGTTTATCCACTCAGGTTCAGCCTGACTTTTACTTGAGTTCACACAATTGCTTACCAGCATATAATGGACTAAGTGGTGGTATTCTTGAAGTAGAGGCAGACAAAACTCACTTCTGCCTGTAGATTTTTGATGCTAAAAGACAGTGCATAATTCAATTATTTTGTCCCAATTTTTTCTTAAGAGCCGGATTTGAAAGCAATTGAAACACGCACCTGAATCTTCATCCATCAGAAACTGGAGAAGACTTTATTCAAGGAAATAGTGCTGCTGCTGAGATAAAGACATCCTAGAAGATATTAGGGTCACATAATTTTTTTAAGTTGGAAAAGACCTCTGAGATCTCTGAGTACATCCACTAACCTAACACTAACAACTCTGCCACTAAATCATGTCCCCATTACAGTGTAAGACTGACATGCTACAGCTGAATTCTTTTCCTTCAATATCTAATGCAAGAAACAAAAGTCTTAAGAGACCCCTACAATAAGTTTTCCCAGAAGTTGTGCCTGTGTTTTTCTGAGGTTAATCTCCTTGCTTTGACAAGGTTGACTGTGCATTGAATAAAAAATGCAAAATCATTGTCTACTCCAACACACGGGAAAATACTGTTACTAATCATCCTGAAACAACCTGTGACTGGCTGAGACACACAAATAAACCATAATTTTAAAAACAAATATTTCTTGAATTTATCGGTTCCCTTACTTTCTACTTTACATTGAAGGTGCCAGGGGCTCTTTCCTGGACTGATCTTCCTCCTGATCAAGGAAACAATGGACATCCAAGTAAGCCTAGCCACAGAAGCTTTTTGTCAGGACTAGTTCTTACTTACAAAAGCATTTTGCAGATTTTACATAAATTCAAATTTATTAAGGGATCCGATTTTACATTAAAAATATTTATGCTTGCTAACAAGAAAATGTTAGGTTTAGCATTTCAGGAGTACATTTTTTCATTACATGCCTACTGGTGAGCAGAAGTATTTCACTAGAATTTTATGATAGCAGCAAAACAGTATTTAATTTTTTTCTTTTTTTCTTTTTTTTTTAGGTCAGGGTTACTAAATGTATGTCAGTCTGGTTAGCCATATTCATCAAATGCAGATTTAGATAATTTAGCAAAATATTGAAAGTGAATAAGTGTTATTTTTACTTCTGTCATAAAATAAGTTATATTATTGTGACCAAAAACTTTGTCTATGTAATATATATCAATAAGTAGATTAATTTCTGTTTGTGCCTACTACATTTCCTAATAACACTTAAAAAATGAGTTATTAAACACCAAACATGCTTTTTTCCAAAGGTCTGGATGCTGTACCCGTGAGTAATGACTGTAAACTCAGAGCTCTGTATGTTTCACAAATTTAATTAATTTGCAAATTTCCATAATTTTCTAAGCATTTACAAATGAAAAAAAAATCTCTATTCTAAAATTATGCTCCACTTTTTGCCTCACAGCAACCCAAATTTATTGGGAGGTCAACTAGTCATTATATTCATATGACTGGTTTTTGGAATAGTCTTTAAAATATATACAAAATAGCAACATACATTAAGTGGAAGCTTTGGAGCTACATATTATCTTTTAATAACATATCAGTACTACAAAAGTGTGAAATGCTTGACACTGACCCCAAGTATCATAATGCATTAGTACTCAGAGAGGGTCATGGTCTCTTCTAAACTTCTAAAAACAATTTTTTGCCTGGGAGTTGAAGGTTGGGCAGCCTAACAATTGGATTCTCCAGGAGCAGGAAAGATCCATGAGCTGACTCAAACGATGAAGGAACTCTCTAGACAGCCACAGATTCTTTGGGTTGTCCTTGGTCGGTAGCACTACTAGAAATCCTAGTAATAAACTTCATCATGTCTCCTTGTGGCTGGTGTGCACCTCCCATTGCTGCCTTTCCCTGGTAGTAAGAGGAGGGAAAAGGCAGATGCACCAGTAAGACAAGTATGGTAAAGAGAAATGTTTGTTTTGCAGAAGCCATCATTTGTGGAAGGCAATATGTTCCACCTCCTAAGCAGAGAAGTAAATACACAGGTGAATGGTCTCTGTCTCACTGGCCCTTTGCATTGATCAAAAGATTGTTAAATTTACAGCAAAAATGGGTAAGAATGAGACATACTTTTAATGAAATGTCAGTCTTGAGAGGAGTCTTAACCAAGGCACTAAGGAGCACAAAAAAGAGAAACGTCTGAAATTATCTGCCAGTGCTATGATCCAAAGTAATAAACAAGAGAACTGAGAACTTCTCATTTTATGGGCTTGATTTGACTTAGATGGTATTAATAAAGTTGGAAAATATATTCATGACTTTAACTTAAAGTTACAGAACTTAATACAGAAAGGGACCAGCTGAGTAAATGAAGAGAGTGGTACTTAATCAGAATGAAGTTATTTCTGGATCAACATCAATTTGGAAATAAATTATATTGATGATATTAATCCTTATGGATTAATGTTGTAGTGAAGAATGCAAAAATCTGCTCTTGAAAACCGCACGAAATTAGTAAGCAGGACAATCATCTCCCTAAGCATGTGTCTACACTATGTAAGGGGAATTGTCAGCACTGAAGCATCTTTGAAATTCCATAATGTTCTAGAAGCAAATTTCCCATCCCAAACATTTCCAAATACAATCCTAGAAATTCTCTTTTAGGCCTTCACTCAACAGGTGCAGTGTACTGGTAGCATGATTAACAATCAGGTACTTGTATGTATTATTTTATATGTTATATTAAGAAATCTTCCTTTTCCATCAGGATTCAATGCCAGCAAATACAATAGAAAAATCTAATTTAATTCAGTGACAATTAATGGTACTTTTTGCAGTTATACTCTCTATTTCTGGCAAATATATTATTACTCATCATACATATGCTGCTCTGCCAGTTTGCTTTACTTACAAGAGTAGTTCCGTATGGGTCCTTTATTCCAAGGAATTTTGGAAGTCACTAATAGCTGGACAGGGGCACTGATTACTGAATTCCTGGCTCTGTTTTCAGTTTTGGACTGACTAGTATGTTTATATGATGCAGAAGTCAACCACAGGATACCTAATTCATACTTACAGCACTGCATGTTCCTATTATTTTGTGTAATAATATATCATTTACTTTATAAAGACTTTTCTCATTCTATTTTATCAGTGGTTCACAGACAAATTTAGAAACAAGTTGAACATCAGGACTTGTAATTTTTCTAAGTCTCGTCTTAGAATCTTTCCCCTGTCCATGTTAATTATAAATTGCATTAATCATACTGAAGACTATTTATTTGCTTCTTCTGTTTATCTGTTTTGCGTATCTGTAATACCACAGTGGGAATGGCATGTACAATGACAAGAAAATGACCTGTGTCAAACAAATAGATGGTTTGCACACAGATAAAAAAAGCAAAACCAAAATATTTGCAACATAAATCAGATTTTCTTCCCCATATTTTGTTTTCACGTTGTTCACTATGAATTAAAGATATAAACTGCTACCAGCAATAATTCTGCATCTATTCCTCTATCAAAAGATATCGTGATATTTCGTATCTTTCCTCACTGTTTCTTCTCCAAGATCTGAATTTTTATTTCTCCATAGGAAGGGAAACTTGATTTTCATGTCCTAAAACCTTACCTTAGTCTGATTGGATTTTTTAATATGCAAATTTACCATTCTTCCTGTTGTGCTTTTTATTAATGCATGATATTTCTCTTCATGAAAAAAAAGAAAGAAAACAGTGCAAGTGGTAGCAGAGGAAAATGCTATGAAGGAACAAATAATCTGTGAAAGGCAGAGGTGAACAGGCCTAATAAGAAGCCCCATATTAACAGTTCAGTCCTAACAGAGCACCACAATGTCACCCCAGAAAAACACCTTGAATATAATGATGGCAAATTTTTCAGTGGTACTGGCAGTTATTTACTTTCAGGTTCTATTCACCCAGGTGGTTGAATAAAACTACCAGCTTAAGGGACCAAGAGGGTAAACAGTATTTAAGTTCCCAGAGTGTAATTCAGTTCCAGAGAGGTTCAAATAAGCTTTCCCTAAACCATCTGTGTCAATATATAGTTGAGCTCTGAATCTCCTTATTACAGCTTGTTTCAGATGCTGAAGGTTTACATGATTTCAGAAGGCAATTAGACAAATTCATGTAAGAAAAATACAGTGAGAATTACTGTATATCCAATAACCAGAGAAGTCAATAAGGCACAAATGATTGAATGATGGATGAATATTCTTCAGTGGCATCACTTCCAAACTTCCCCAGGCATCCACTACTCGACTTTTCTGATAACAGGACTGAGGTGTGACCCAGTCAGACCACTCTCATGATCTTATGCATCAAAATAGTTGAGATAGCACGTTACTTTCTGAGGAAAGCTCCCCAACACAAGCAGCTTACTGAAAGTGTGTATGTTTAGTAGAAAGGCTGCCCGCCTGAGATGGCTAAATGACTATTTCCCACTTAGCAACATCTGAGAATTATCAACAAAGCATACTTAATTTTCATGTAGCTTTTCTGGGTTGGATTTGGCTCTTCTGATGCCTACTAGCTGTAGGTACCTTCCCTGAAGAAACTGTTTGATACCTCTTGAACAATGGCCTAATGATTAGAGTATATCCAGGGACTGTGACACCTGAATTTTGGTCAAGCCCCACAAGGTTAAACACAGTTACTGCTCCCACAAAGAGCTTACTAGTCTAGAGTAGGAGGTTCCCATTTTGTAGGGAATTCAGAAGGACAGGGTGTTTTTTTGGTTTTTCTTTTCTTTTTTTTTTTTTGGGTTTTTTGTTTTGGTTTGGGTTTTTGGTTTTTTGGGGTTTTTTTGTGTGGTTTTGTTTTGGTTTTGTCTGAGTTGAAAGCCGAGATCCTAGGAGTACAGATTCAAACAGGGAGGGAGATTTAGCAGGAGTGAGGCTCTCTTGAGAGGCAAGGAAGTGTACCCTGGCAAAATTCAGGGGTGTGATTTGCTCCCAGCCCATTGCTGGCAGGGACTCCATTGAAAACCGAGAGAGGAAAAGTAATGAGGAGTCTAGACAGCAAACTCTTGTATCTCTGTGGCCTTGGGGATATAGGAAAAGTCTTTTAATGTCTTCTGCATACATCTCTACATTTAAGTCAAGAAAAAGCATAAATGGAAATCAAATCCTTCTTTGCTGAATAATTTTTATATTAAGATAAAAATTTCCCATTTAGAGCATAAGTTTTGAAAGGCTTCTCACATTGCTGCTTCAAGGAAGTTTAGGATGGTCTGTTTCCCCAAGCCTGGCACCACTGAAGTGGAAGTAACTGGAGGGAAGGGGAGAGGAGGCAGCGGGAGAACAGCTACTAATGACAGAGCAATCTGCATTTTCCTGTGGAAGGCAAATAAGAGATAACCACAGCAAATGGAGGATTAAACTGTGAACAATGTTTGCTTAAACCTAGAGTAATTTCTAGCTACTATTGCTTGATTTCCAAGCAGTTAGCTGCCAAATTAGAAAAGTTTGTATCAAAAGACTGAATATGATTACATTTAAAGGTATATTATGATATACATGTTTGTGATAATTAATAAGCTTGTTTGTTATGTCTGCTTTGAAATGTAAGTAATAACTTTTGTGTATTTTATTTCTGCTGTGAACATCTATATCAACCACAACTTTCACAAGGCTTTGCTTCACTCATTAGCTGTGGAGGTGCTCAGGCAAAATGGTACAAACCCAGACAGGTCGAAGCTTTTCCTTTCCTGAATTTCAAACTGCTGAAAGCACATTTTAAATGAAATGCCTGTCTCAACATCATTACATTCCTGTTACTTTGCACTAAGAAGAGGTTCAGTATTGTTTCAAAGCATTAAGAAGAGTTTCAGTATTGTTTCAAATAGATATTAGCTTACACTGTTTTATTCCTCTCCGTAAGTCCTGACAATCAGTACAATCATTCATAAATATATGGTTGAAGAAAAATACAGGCAGGTGAAATTAAGCTTATATAAGTTCTACCTATTTTTTCATATATACCAAGAAGTATTTCTTTATCTACTTTCTCATTCATGGATCTTTATTTTGTGTTTCTTTCATAGCTATTTATGCATGTGTATGAACTCCTGGTTACCACCCTATTCATATGTCTATTTATTATTGTCAATACCTATGTAGAGTAAGATAGAAATGAAGATAGAAATTTATGTCGTCCTGCTGTGATGTGATTTCAATTTTATACCAGAATTAGTAGAATATAGCTGTGCTATTTAAAAGTGGGTGACTGGTCATGAATGATGGATTGCAAGTGGAGAATGTATATAATCCCAGAGTGACTCCAAGAAACTAAAAAATTACTATTTGAGGCATAGTTGAGAGAGTTAGAGTTCCCAAACACCTAAATGCATAATATTTTATCCTTCCTATACACGCCAGAAGTAATTTTCACAATTACTTGCGCATCTCAAGATTCAGATAACCTCCTGGATCCTGCTGATTGGCCTATGATGGATGGCAGAAAAATCCTGCTTGGACAGTTTTATCTGGTACAGAACTGAGGCCTGATATGAAACTCATTCAAGTCAAGAAAGGCCTTCCAAAAAAACACCAGATCAAAACAGGTCTTTTGTGGAACTATAGGGACCCAGTGTTGCAAACAGTAAAAGAAAAAAAATTCCCACAAAATTATCTTACTGCTTTAATGTTAGCTGGGGGATGATACTAAAAGCACATCATCCAAAAAGAGCAGAATTTATGTCAGAGATATCTCTCACCAGGTAACACTATCAATTAGATTTTTAAATTTAGCTTTCTCATGGGTGTTATAATGTTTTAATACATATGTCATGCCTAGTGTTTTGTGATGTCTATTTTATATACCAGGTGAATAAATAAAGTAATAAAAGCTTGTAATTTACATTTTAATTGTTATAGCAATGATAACAATGGAAGAGAACAATTAATCTTGCAAGCAGACTTTGGGGTTAAAATGATAAACGTTAACAACCCTCAAAAATAATCTTCTGGCGTATAGAGAAAAAAAAATCAATTACCAAATACTTTTCATTTTATGCAGTTTTCAATCACTCTGTAACCATACCAGCAGCTAACCTGCCAATTGGCCTTTGTAGATAAATTAATAGTCCAGATACCGTCGTGAACTGCCAGCCAGAAACAAGAAGGTTGCCACTTAAGGATGTTTCGTGGAATAAATTTCTTGATATGATTATACAATGAGACACATAGAAACCAGGTCTACAGATAGATAGCCTGCAATTCTCAGGAGGAGAATTGGAAGCAGAGGTCAGTGTCCCTTACAACTAGCCCTTGTAGACATTACAATGTTATCCTGAAGGTAAAATAGGGTGAGTGTTGGCGGAGATTATTTGGATTGAAAACCAGCAGATTTTTGTCATATTTTTAACAGTATATTGATTTTAATTTATGTTGTTAGCCTCAATAATTCAGATTATCTCAAGACTGAAGATTAAATTTCAGGCATTCTCCTTTTTCATTAAATGCTTCTCTTAACTGCAGGTCTGCACTTGGACCCCATTTAATGTTTTAGTTGGTTTAATATTACATTAGAGCATACAGGCTAGCCAAAACACAGCCTCACTTAACATCTGGCAAATAACTGAGCCAAATAATGAACCTGAAGCAGTCCTTGTTGGATTTTCTCTTTCAAGTATGTGAAAGGTGATGGACTTGTTTCATGAAAAAAAAAAAAAAAAAGCCAAGGCATATTTGCGAACAGAGAAATTACAAGACAAATGGATTTTAATGAAGAAATTTCCTTTAGGTGATGGATGACTGCTCCTCATAATTATTTGCAGGATGAAAAATGTCTTTCTTAGAAAGCGTTTAAAGAGCGACAATGTTCAGGATTGTCCCTGAGGTGTCCTAGCACAGATCTTTTCTGTTCTCTTTTCCATTTCTGGTCTTCTGTTTATCGGCGTTTTCTCAATCCTTTTGCTTGGTGAAAGGGAAGAAATAGATAAGTTGAAAATCATCCAGTGCAGACTTTCCTTCTATGGAAGAGGTTAGCAAAGTGAAGCTTATAAAGTCTTTGTAAATAGGCTGCATACTTATAAATCATATTCATTTTGTTAAATGTAATGAGGATTTTCATTGAAAATAATTTTGTTCTCATTTGCCCTTTGCCCTCCAGACACAACCTTTTTGTAAGGCCTTTTCTCTATAGTTTTTAGATATTATTTCTTTATTTCATTTCTCCTATGCTTTTGAGATAGATGCCAGTTCTCTGTCATTGCTCCCACCCAAGCCCATATCTCTTTGAACTCACCAGGACGTCATTATTTCAGCCAATGCAAATTCATTATATCATCTTTAAGGTTGCAATGTTTTAGTTCTGTGGCACTACTAGGTCTCTAATTGATACATAAAACTCAGGACCAGTACCTGCAAATATACCAGACTTCCTTAATTTATTTTCCCTTTATAAAATAAATTCTACATTAAAATTTGGGTTACTTTGGGATAGGGAGACAGGAGAAAAGATGGAATGGGGAAAAAGAGAGTTTGGTGACAGGAGGACATCTCACACGTAATGCAGTGGCTGTCTCAGGACTAGCTTTACACATTCTAGTCAACATTTTAATAACACTAAGTTACTTTCAGAAAATATTCTATACTTTGGAGGATAATTCTGCCTGCAGGTGTAATATTAATTCATTTATACTTTTTGCATACCTCCCTCATTCCTTTCTGACAGCTTGGTTTCATGTTTCCCAAACTTCCACAGATTCTTTCTGACTTACGTTTTTTGATCCTACCTCCTTATGTCTGTATTTTTTGGATTGAAAATTATATAATTTATGGTAAAACCAAGAAGCTGGGAGCAGCACAAATATCTCAAAAAATGGAACAGAATCTTCACCACGGTGTTAATTCTGACCATATTCTGTTCATAAATCATTAGGGAACCTCATATTTTACTTAATAGTATTGTATGAAAAATGATGCCAGTAAATTGCTTCAGTCCTTAGACTTTGGGCCAATTCAGAGTAACAAATCACAAACTGTGAATGTTCAAATCTCCTTTAATCCTCATCATGGAAAGTTTTGCTCATTATTGAAAAACTGTGAACTACACCTAAAGACATGATCTTCAGGGCTGGTACAGGACATTTTACCACTCAGTGAGAACACAAAAATGGATTTTTTCCTGGATGTCATTGGGGTAAAGCTTTACATACAGGTCTGCCTCTGGCCATACACTGGGAGGGGCAGAACTTAGAGAACCAGTTTAGATTTGTGGTGGAGAATATCTTCCCCCTCAAATTCTGCCAAGAGATGTATGGTCAGATAACAGAGGCAAGAAGGAGAGCTCTAAGCAGATGGAGAGACAAAAAGGAAGCAAAACACCTTTATGCGAATGGCTTTTGCCTCCAGCACATCTCAGGAGACCTGATGGTGCTCTGGGTGGAACCCTTCAGGTCTTCTCACAGGGGAGCAGAAACCTAATAAAGCCTGTTCTGAAAGGAAGTTTGCCCTGCCCTGATCACAAGAATTACCTGTGGAGCAGTCTGCGCAGTCTGGGAAAGCTCTGTTTCCCTACTGTAGATCTCATAAGCCCTATACAAGCTGTCATGTGGATTTAGGAACCCTAAATGTTTGCATAAATGTCTTTTAATGATTAAATAATTGCCCCCTGAAGCACCCCAAAAGAAGCCAAAGGAAAGACAAATCACCATCTACAAAAGATTAAAACAAAATTTCAAGTCCCTTGGCCAAGACATTTTGTAGCTTCTATGAGCCAAAAAAAAGTTAGGAAAACTTTCAAGACGTGAAACCATTTCCTTTTTTGAGCCCTCCTGTCTCCCAAACATCTTGTTGAATTTACCTCAAAGTTTCTATTAAATTTCTACTTTGCCAGAATAACAAACTTCTGAAATTCCAGTTGGTTTGGTCTGGTAAAAGGCAACGAGCTAAAAAAGTCGGTCCAGGAGTAAAAACTTGCTGCCAACTTTAGTATTGAGAGAATATAAAATGAGAAATCCACTCCAGTGAACCAAGAGCATGGGTTGTGTACACAATGCTTATTTCTGAGCAGTAGTGCCATTTAGACTGATGTCAGAGCATTAAACCAAAGTTTTATTTAGATCACTCCTCAGCACTTTATGCTACCATCTGAAACAAGCACATTACCAAAAGATATGCCACCTTTCTGTTTCTCTAGTGCTGCTGTCAGAAGGACTTTATGCGCCCCATGATTTGCATAATCACATGGAAATATTATTCTTAAAGTTTATTGATAGGTTTTATTCCTAAAAATCAAGTAGCACCCTCTACTGGGCAGTAGACTTTCTTCTGGGCATATTGGTCTTCTGCCACTGAGAATAAAATGTCTATCCTTAAGTAAAATGCCTGCATAATTATTTGTGCTGGAAAATCAGAAAATGACACATTAGTGTAGAAATTTCAGGGTGACTGCAAGAATATAAAGTATAGAACCACTGTGAAAAATTATATACTGTATTTTGGGGTTCAGCTCTGTAAATTTTGATAGCGTTTCGCTATTTAACACCAAAACAGAGTTGGCCAAAACTTTGTGGTTAGCTTCATATTTAGATTTCAACAGAAGCTGAAAGCCTGAGCAGAAACCCATGTGTTCCATTTGTTGGCACAGATATTTTCTCTCCAGATCAGTGAAGGTATACATCTTTTTAAGAAATATTTGGAAAGACAGCTCATGGTCCCTTCCAAGGTAATGCAAGAGATGCTTATGTTGATTCTGTAGCAGTACTGAAGTGCTGTGGTTTTGGTTCAGAACATGCAGCAGGCAAACCAGACAGACTGCCCTTCCTTGTACTCCACTTCAGAGCCCTTAGTGGGTTCTTTCAAGGTTGAGAGAAATTTGGCTGTTACTGTTTTAGACTGCATAAATGCCTGATATAATTTTCTCACAGAACCTGGCAAAAACCTCCATCTGATCTCTCCCAGTTGTGCTCTCTCTCCCTCTCTTTCTCATTCTCTGTCTCTAAGGAAGCTTCATCTGAATGGGTATTTATTTGTGTTCTGTCTCCTTTTCTGTCCCTTCCCAGGAGTGCTGTGACACCACTGACCAGAAGCACCACATCAGAATCTGAGGACAGTTTGTCAGAAGAGCAGCTGTGCAGGAATGACCTGGTGATGTGGCACTTGGCTGAGAAACCAATCTTCTGAAAGCCAGCTCTGAGCAGCCCTGAAATCAGCGAGTGTCTTCCTGTCAGTCTAGGGCAGCTTGGATCAGGCCCATGTGCACATCTGGATGCAGTTTGTTCAAAACTGCCTGCATTACCCCACCTTTTATCTGGTATCACTTTTTACAGGATAAAGGAAAGCCTTATATCTGATGCTTCGCTGTTTCATTATTCTTTTCCAGTAATGAGATTAATATGTGACTTTCTCATCTGTTTAATTTATTGTTGCTGTTGGATTTAGATTTTTTTTCTCTGCTGTCCGTATATTAAGCTCATAGAATGTGCAACCACTTATTTCAAACGCATGAGTTGCTTTTGGTGAATCTGGTGGGGGGATTTTTGTTTTGCGTTTTGTGTGGGTTTTTTTAAAGTAGGAATATATGCTTTTGCCTGGGCTAAATATACTAGCTCACAATATTGTCATTGAATCAGATAAAAGCATATCTGGGGTAAGTGAACTCCTTGGCACATCTGATAGAGAGAAATTTAGTAGGAAAAAATTGAACTTAAAACATTTCCGTAAATTGTAGCAGGATTCAGTCTGTATTTGGTAAATTCTGATTCTTTATTTCTTGCACCTATCACATTGAAACCCATGCAATTATTTCAGGAAGTTCAATTTCAAGTATTCAGTAGTTCCTGTGAGAAGATTTTATTCTTACTACTGCACAGCTATAGATGACAGAAGGAGCAGGAGGACAATGTATTTGCTCTCCTTGGCTGGAAATTCCTCAGATTTCAAAGCTGGAAACTTTTAGAAGTGGCTACTCAAATGTATCATGGAAGAGATAATACCCTCTCTGTTTGCCTTAAAAATGTGGCCCATGAGTAATGTCAGAACATTTCTTTTACTGAAATATGACCTGATTCTGTAACTCTAGCTTTACTTAGGGAAAAAATGGTTTGTTAAAGAATTCACACAAGCCTATTTTCAGTGGTTACTGAAATGGGTGGGGAATACAGCTTAAAATAAGGTACAATTTTGTCCTTATGTAGAAGATTTTAGTAACACCCACAGTAGAATCAAGTTATATTTTTGTATTTAAAATGCAATACTGACATGTTTTTCAAGGCAGATGTTACATATAATTTTGTATTATCCTTTGATGTTAGTACACAGTGCTAAAGAATTTTTGAGAGTGAATAGACTTGGCATCCTAAGAAAGATTTAGAATATGATTGCTTTGAGTTGGAAAAAAAATTCGAATAATGAGATTTTTCTACATTTGCAATTGGAAATTGGCTGGAATTCTTCAGAAAACTTTTGAGTTGCACATCTAACCTGCTTGTACCTGTAAGAAAATCAGATTATTCTTGTAATACATTAGCCATCCATCCCAATGGGTTGTGAAACATAATTGTCTCCAACATGCCCATATAATTCTTTTCTCCTGGAGTTTTGAAAGCATTTTCACATGTACCATAAATTGTAAATTATTTTATTTAAAGCTGTACAGAGGAAGGACTTTTGTAGTTTGTACTATGATTTCAAAGCTTTTGTTCCCTGTAATCCAAATTAGCCCTTTTCAATTTTTGTACCATTAATGAAGAGAAATTCTAAAGAAAATATAGCACCTTTTGAAACATCCAATACATGCTATCTTTTCAGAAATGAGACCGTTTCAAACATTAATATTTTTGTACTGTAAGAATGTATTTTTAAATTACAGCATTAAGATTAATATGAAAGAATATTTTGAAAAGAAAATTTGTATTTATCAGCTCCTCAATTTTAATTAATACAATGTATATTTTTCAGTTATTTTCCTAGATGTTCCTTTCATGCAACATTTCTGCTCTCCTTTACACTATCTCTGGACACATTTAAAATGGGAGTAATATAAGCAAATCTTGGAAAAGTTGATATAAGGCTTACAGGAGAGGACACTTCTATTTAATAGAATAATAAGAAAGTTATGGAAGGTCAGGAAATGCTGAGGACAGTACATGAAGATAATGGCTGAAAAATTTGCAGAGGGATGAAGACTTTAAACTTGTAAATCCTAGACACGAAAAGGAGATGGTGATATAAATATTAGAGAGATTAATAAATTGAAAAATATGGTTAATAATTTAATTTAAAAGAAAACCTGTTATCAATAAAAACTTATTTGTGTGAACTGAAGAGAGAAACTAGAGTAAGAGAAAATGAAGACAGCAGAAGAGGTTACAGTGGGTAGACCAGAGCAGCAGCTGGTGACTGAAATTATGGTGAGATAATATACATATCCACAAATAATTTCCATGTGTTTCAATGTCTTTTCTTTTTCTCCCAAATGCCTACCAGAACATCCTTCCTTTTGTGTTTCTCTTTCATACAAGAGTTTTTTTTTTTTTCTCTGATATTTATTGCCCTGCTTGCTAATTCTCCTTCCATGAACAAAATTCATGAGCTTTCCTATCTGATCAGCATGGAAGAGACATGTTCACAGGAACATGGAGTCAGTTGTGTGAGCCATTTCACCCTGAGGCTGTGACACACATCCCATGAAGAATCATATCTGTCCTTTTCATGGATCTGACCTGACACACAGCAGCACAGAGCTCATCATTGCTTGGCATGAGCAGATGTCTCTTGTTTCAGCATCAAACTTGTTCCCTGATTTTATCCTTTTTCAGATATTAAATTGTCCCAGAAGATGTTTTTTAAATTATGCTTATCACTTTTTGTTTAACAGAAGGAGAGATAGTCCAAGCTGAATGTGGCTGAAGAGCTATGCAGTCAAGAAGGTTTCACTTTCATGTGACAGTGTCCCTTGACACTCCCCTTAAGCATCCCTCGCAGCTTTCAACCCACCCATCCATTAAGTTATTGCTCCAGAGACTCGTAGTCCAGTGAGTGGAGAGTTGGGAACTCCATCCCCTAAAATGCAGTGGGAGGTGCCCAGCCACTAATGAAAACAATGGTGGGAGGAGGACTGTTCTTAGGGACTAATATCTGTAGGGGGATAATCACAGGCTCCACACACCGCTGAAGCCAACTGCAAAGGTTTCAGTGCTCTCAGTGGGGATTGGATGGTGTCCTATGGGCAGGAATAGTATGACAATGGCACAAACCAGCCAAAACAAGTCATCAAATGGCGTAGGTGAGCTCTTTGTATGGGCAGAGTTTTATGGGCTGCTTGAGTCAGCTGTTTTGGACAATTATTTTTAAAGGCAGCAACAGGCACTGAGTCACGCTCATACATCTGAGTTCATTGCAGAACAAGTTGCTTTAGGCACTCTCTGTGCATTGTCAGCCTATTTTGCACCCTACTCAAAGGACAGATGGAGTAGTGTTTGCCAAGATTGCAGCTAATGTGCTTAATACATTAAGGAGTCATAGTTTATTAGCAAGGAAATTTGGGATCATAAAATGCAACAGAAGAGCTGGTGTTCAGCAAGACAGCAACTTTAGCAGCTCGATATTAATATTATGAACAGTGTCAACAATAAACACATAATAGTTTTTACTTTGGATAATTCATCAGCCAAGACTTTGAACTAAAATAATCTCTGATACTTTAAAAATTTTTGTTAAAATTGCCATGCAAGTCTGATATGTAAGAAAATATATATAAAATGTATTTGGTTGACATGAAAGAAATAACCAATTGGCACTCAGTGCAGTTGGATCCAGGCTGCAGAAGGAAGATTTGGCTAAGTTAACATCCAGCCTTCAAAATTCAGGACAGATTTTCCCAAAGTGCAACTTGCAGCTGCAGAACATCCTCACAGTTGCCAGAAAACACCACTGCTTTCATGTTCTCATATTCTTCATACATATAATTTTCAAATTATGAATCTTACTAATCCACAAATACTGCTTCAGACAAAGCAGATAGTTGCAGTATGAAATGCAACAGTGACTACTCACATAGAAAGCAAAGGGATTTTGAAAACCTCTGCATAATTGAAAGTCCATTAGGAAATATAGTAAGCAGAATGGCACGCTGTAGCGCATCCCCCTCACCCCTGCAGAGCAAGGTTTCAGGATGGGGAAGACTCATGCAGGGGGAACAGCTGTTTGGAAAAACCCTCTTGTCTCTGCAACCAGGGAGGAAGTGCTCCTTCGGGAATCTTGTCCAGGTGTAGAAGCAGAGGAAAGCAAAAACAGGGGAAGGCAGCTGCTCACCATTCAGCAGCTGAGGTGAGAAACTTATGACATGAGCTGAAAATGGGGTTTCTCCTGAGAGAGGAGAGTCAAGAGTCCAGCCAGGACATTTGCCTCTTTGCCAGAATATTTATGTCCATGGTGCAAAGAAGCAGATGGTGTAACATGGAAGACTCAGACAGATCTTACTGAAAATAGATAGCTCATTACATTTTACAGGTGTTAATTGTGACATGAGAGCACTTTAAAACAAGGCTGTAAGTACAGAGGAGCCCAGGGGTGTTTGTGTGTGACAGGAGCATCCCAGAAGGAATCCCCTTTTGCTGCTCAGTATAAACCTGTTTATACTGCTTTGATATCGATAGTTCTTGAAGGAATATAGCTATAAGCCTGCTAAGGCCATTTTAATGCTTTTGTTGGGATGATACTACTAGAATAAGATAGTTAAAAGCTTCTTTTTTTCAGAAAATTCTTTCCTGTAACATAGTATCTCTTACCACACACTGCATAAGCCTACATTGTCAGGAGTCTGAATAGACACTTCCTCAAATCCTACACGGTTTCCAGATGGGTTTTATGATTTATTTGTGTGATTTGGGTACCTGCCTTTCAAACTACTTACAATTCAATGGGAGGTCTGCTGGATATACACCTGTGGAAATACACTTGTGGGAACCCAGCTGGGAAAGGAAATGGAGTTGCGGGTGGCTGCAGCTTAGCGCAGGGTAAGGGCACTGGTGAGCACGCAGAGTCCTGGGGCTGGCAGAATAGGTAACCCAAGTGTGTCTGCAGATGTGGTGCAATCCAGCTCTGCCTGCAATGTAGGCATGCCTTTGTAGTGACTGCTTTCTACTCTTAACACTAAAAAGCTAAAGCGGCGTCTACAAGTCTGCCTGTGGGAAGGAGAGAGAGAGAGGAACTCATTAAATGTTATTATCTTCTGAATAGACTTGGTCAGACAAAACAATAGGATAGCTGAAGCTTAGGGGAAAGCTCCTCTGTGACGCATTGGGGTCTACAGCATTAGCATTTCTTCAGTGACAAAGCCAAAGAAAAAAGGTCTGTTACAGCCCTTTGAAAACAGAAAGGCCAAAGAGGTGAATGCAAGGATACACATGAGGATGTGAAAGATGGACATAAGGTAGGAAAGGAAAAAGCTGCTCTACCAGCAGTGAAATGCTTCAATCAAATTTGTGACTGAAGAAGCAGAGAAGGAAGCAGGTATTTGGACATCTATAATGAAGAAAGAATAAAGCAGTGTGGAAGAGGAAGGATATCCTCCAGCTGCTCAAAAAAATGTAAGAAACTCAAGACAACAAAATATGAGTAATTTCACTTGGACCGATGTACTTCCCATGCTAATTGAAATAGAGGAGTTCTTGGGATTTCTCTAAGTGTACATATCTTCAAATATTCCATGGACTTGCAGAGTGAATGTGAAACATGACAAGACAAAAAGACTGGTGCTGTGGAATAAGATCCAGTCAGTACTGTCCTGAATAAGGACAGTCAGGATGTGGGACTAGTGGGTGGTACTTGGCTGAGGGTAACCTATGATTTAATTTGCATGATGAGTGATGAGTAAGAGATAGGGAAAACTGTCTGATAAGGAGCTCAAAGATAACATTTGCTGCTTAGATCATGGAGTGCTGAAGATCATCACACTGATACTACTGGAGATCTGGGATAAGAATCATCATATTTAGTCAGAGTACAGTCATAGGAGTTTGATGAAAGAACCATAAAATTTGAATAATAGTACCATCCAAGATTAAACAGTGTTTGCAACAAATTTCAAAATGACACAACAATTACAAAGCACAGGAAACAGATATGTGTCTTACCTACTATTAGCATTCAATCTGTATTTGTTGGTTTTGACACACTAACAATCTCTGAAGGGGGAAATATAAAAGACTAAAATATACTGCCTAATTTCACAAGAGAAAGCATATTAAGAAGACAAAGCCCACTGACTGTACACTGTTTTATCACACTCAGGCTGCCTTTCATTTACATCTCTGTCTCTGACAGCTGAGAGACGGAGGCTATCTGGAGACAAAATATTCACTGCTGTCATCCTCCTCCTCAGATCTTCTGCCTCTCAAGGTATCTATCCACAAGCGCTGCTGAAGGACATTGTGCCAGCACAGACTAAAATAAAGACTTTGTAATGAAACAACATAAGACTGTTTGGGAAAATAAAATGTCTGCCTAGCATACCAAAGAGTAAAGAGAGTGGAAAAAAAGAAAGCATGATGGCAAGACAAACAGCTGAGGGATGTGGCTGTGCAAATTTGGGGGTTTGAGGGAAAAGGTCTCATCATGCTGCCAGCCATCACGCTCTGCACAGGCTTTGAAGGACAGGACTGTGCCTTCAGTTCAGCTGAAGTGTACTGAGGGACCCTACTCAGTGCTTTGCTAGTGAGGTTATTGTGTGCAAAGCCCTACAGCAGAACAAGGAGGCTAGACACATCTGAAGTATTTAGGCTGGTTTTCAGCAAGACTGCAGTGTCCTGATTCAATAGGTGGTTTCACTACATGATGAAGTGAAAGAACTTTAGCTCTTCCGCTTTGACAATAGAGCAAGACCTCCTAAAATAGCAATAGTTTCAGGCACTTAATACAAACATACCATTTGTCAAAATCTTATTTGCTTCACAGGGATGATTGATGAGTGTGCTATTTTGTGCTAAATATGACAACTTTCTGGAACATTCCTTGTTGATGACCGTGAACTTTGCTCCTTGCAAGGCCAGTTGAGGCTGCAGTAGTGTAACGAGCATGTCCTTAGTGGTGACATTGGCATTATTACTTCTGGATAACCCCCTACTTCTACATAAATATTTGCTTTTAAAAATGGGAGGAAAGGCCTTGAATGTGCTTAGAACACTTTGCAAAATCAGTTTTCTGAAAGCTAACTGTCATATCAATTTTTATTTACATACAGGAAATATTTAGCTGTGTCTGATCCAATCCTCGATTTTGAAGGATAGGAAAGGTCATTTGAATACTTGTGGCTGCATCAAAGATCCTTTATCAGTATCCTGAAATGGTCATACAATATTTGAAAGAAAAGCTTTTCCCTGGCTGATTTATATTGTCTGGAGACAGCTGACATCTGCAGCATGTGTAAACCCAGAGGACCTTCTGTTAAATAATTTATAGAACTAAGAAAAGTTCTAAAAGGTTTGGGTGAAGAAAATATTTCCAACCCATTTTGCCACCTCTTTTTTCCCCCCACTCTAGGACACTCTGCAGCATGGCACATTGCAAAAGCAAAGCAGCAACAAAGCAACACCAGTTTTTGGTTATTCCCAGAAGAAGAAGCAGGAGAAGGTCCATGAGACAGAACGGATGCAGTCATTCAGTGCATAATGCTGCCTCTGGTTCTTGCTTGTTTGATATACTTTCATATAACTAATTTTTTGTCTGTCATTTCCTCACAAACCTTCAAAGGCTTAAAATCTTTGAGTGGGCTGAAGCATTATATGTCCTGCTGGTACCAAACTCACAAAGAATCTTGCATCCATTTTTTGATATAACTGCAAGGATCCAAGCTCTTAGGCCTTTGTCATGGGTTGTAATATAATCGGAATGATACAGTGAGTTTAATGCCAATAGAGAATTAATGAGATGGGTGTTGTTTGCAATATCACTACTGGTAATCTCAATTTTCTTGGTATGAAGA
The DNA here is from genome assembly GCF_036417665.1 of Passer domesticus. Taxonomy (NCBI): domain Eukaryota; kingdom Metazoa; phylum Chordata; class Aves; order Passeriformes; family Passeridae; genus Passer; species Passer domesticus. Next base: position 50,961,115 of record NC_087476.1, read on the forward strand.
TCATTAAAATAAAAAAAAAAAATTGCAGAACAGCTGGAAAGATCAGACATTTCACAAGATCAGCTTCTCTAGCTGACAGTAATGTCATGTACTATTGTAATCTATATTATTGTGTTATTCAGAATGGATTAAATTATCAGTTTCTGTTATACCAAGATTGTTATGTCTAGTTGGTCTAACAATATTTGTTCATAGCACTGAAAAATTACTCACATGATTTTGAATCTTTGATTAAGCAAAACTCTCATTGTTTTAATGAACAAATGAAACCAAAATAGACTTACAGGAAGAAATACTCCAGTAAATCCACTTTTTATTCATGCCTGAAAAATCTCTCCAAACATTGAATGAGTGCCAATTTTTTCTCTGCTATCTTGAAATGTATAGTTTTCTCATTGTTTCTAATAGAGTATATGGTTAAATCTGACTCTTGGGTACTTTTAAAAAGTCAGTTTTCTGGGAAAATATTTCAAAATAAGTCAATTTTTGGGGAAGATATTCCATATAACTAAGGAATTAAGAAAAAACCCAACTCCTCTCAGAACCACTTCTAAATCCAAATGGATCACAGAGACAAAATCTTCTTTCACACAAGCAGAAAAAATATTCAATGCTAAATTTTCAGCCTTGACAAAGTAACATTCCAAACATGGAGCTCGACAGAAATGTGAGAGAAACAGAACCATTCCAACATCTGAGTGATTGGCCAGGTACCACCTGCTTGGGCTATATCCCTCCAACATCAAGTTACACCTAGCTGCTTAAAAACCGACCTTGCCAACAGGAAAGGTTCAGCAGCAACCACTCTGGCCATGTTCTCACATTTCTTCATAGCCTCTGTGGATTGTATTTTTTCTTCCTAGAATGGAAATGATGGAGTAGCATGTGTTGCAGTGGTTTAGTTTGCGTAGAGCCTGGACTTACTCCCATGCACCACAACTAAATGGATCAGAAAACCTTTCTGCCCATTGTTGGCCAACAGAAGTTGTTAGTGATTTGCTGAAAGTAAGCTTTGTGCTCTTATTTGGCTGTGTCTAGACAGCCAAATACTTTGCTGCTATCCAAGGAATGTGCAGCTAATGTCAGTGATGTATTCACAGGAAAGCATTGGTTCTGGAGCATAGGCTCAACACAATCACTGCAAAGTGTAGAAGCCAAGAGGCAGGGTATTCTTCCTTGAGCAGGCTATTTATTATGGGGCTTACTTAATTTCCTCCAAGAGAAAAAATAAATTGTTGCAAAAATTTCTTTAAAATTTCACTAATTTAAAATACAGCTAATATTCAGTTTGATAGTCATATGAGAGAGATTTTGTTAAGAGGCATTTTAGACACATAAACACACATAAAATTCTTATATGGTCCAAGAATTACAAGCAGAAGAAGCAGAACTATCTTGTGTAAATGGAACTGCCTTTGGATAAAGATTTATGGCCTGTCTTAAGTAACTGTGTTAATAGTTGACAGGTGTTTAGAAAAACAAAATGACAATCCGAGCAATCAATATGAAGAAAAACCCAAACTAAACAGCACTTAAATATTTTGGAAAGGACAACAACACACCAACAAAATTTTAGTTTCTGTTAGTTCCCAGTGGAGTTAGGCCTGCTTACAGAACTGGCCCATAATACAGTGATGGGTCATCCTTTGATTGCTTCTGAGGGAGAATAGTTGGCTACCAGCATTGTAAACTACAACCAATCCTATGAAAGACCAGGCAACTCTCTCACAGAGAACTGAACAGATGCAATAATTTGTGCCAGATAATGAACACTGCCCCTATTTATCAGCTGTGCAAGTAAAAGCACAGAAGAGGTAACTGAATTGTCCACAGCCGTGCAAGGAGAGTTAAACAAGGCAAACTTTCTAGGTGAAGGGTGGAGGCAGCAGACCAGAACATGAGGTACTTGATGTTAGATATAATCCTAACATTGCAGTAGCTTTGTTTTTAACTCAGCAATGTATCTGGCATCTTGTCTCTCCTATACATCAAGTGCAGGAAGACAATATGAACAGTTTCTAACTCTACCTCATAAACTTCCCTGAACAGGCACTGGAGTTACAATAACATCTTTGTTGGCAAACATTTCCAAGCACTGTAAATCTGTCTGACTTTACAGGAGAGATGGCTGATGTGCAGATCTCTAAGTCACTGTTGTTAAAAAACAGAGACCCTGTTCATCCATCTTGGGCCTTATTTTATAGCATACCATATAAATGAGAACTTAAAATAGTTCTTTATCCTTCCAAAGTGCACAGTCACTGGAAAGGATAACACAACAAGTTTGGCCTCAGGAACCTGAATCAGCTGAGAAAAGAGCAGCTGAAGGACACATCTGTGTTTGCTTTTCCCTGTCCAGAGGCAGCCCCTGCAGTCCATATCTAGGCCAGTGTGCTTTTACTCTCTTAAGAAACTGAATCTTTTCACCCAAATGTTCACCAGACCAAGGCAAGGAGTTGCAATCTTTATCACTTAGCATCAGGGAAGCGATGCAGTATTGTACGAGAATGTTCCCAAGGAATGTAATATCATGAGATGGAATGACCTGGCTTCTTACCACATGAGGCTGTGGAGAGAAAAAGAGCTATTTTTCCCTTCCCATAAGCATGCAGGAGGACAAGCATCTATCCTTTTTTATCCATGCTGTAATGTGCATGTATTAGTAATAGCACAAAAATTTTTTTTTCCTCATGGTTTTGACAGCATCTTGGACATGGGCTAGATGGAGAGGATTTCCATTTTTTGAAGAGGTTTAAGATTTTGAAAGATTTTAAGAAATACAAGCAAACACAGTTGGTTTTGACTGGTGATAAATAAGAAAAATATGAGTAAGAAAAATATCGACAATTAGGACTATCGTTTACTATGAAGACTTTTAGCTTCTCACTCTGCAGTACTATTCTGAACCTTAGAAGCTTTCCAGGTGGGACATGCATGGAAAAAAGTTTCACCTTTTTTTTTTTCTTTCCCCCAGCAGCTTCACTGCAGTGCCATATTTAGAAATGCTTGATCGTAAGGTGTTTGGATTTGGCAGGGAATGGCTATGATGCACTTTCCCCAGGGCCTGGGAAAGAGAAGCAGGCTGCAAAGGCAGCTTTCACAAGTTGCTTTGAAAGGCAGTGTATAATTATAGAGGCTGGCAATGAAAGACAGAGCAGCCTCCAGGGATACCCCTTTCCTATTCTGCCACTTACAAGGATTCTTGTCTTTGCAGTCAAGTTCTGTCGTGTCCGGAGTAAGAAGCTCGGTCAGCAGGGAATGAGACAGCTTGCATCATCTTTCTTCTTCAGCTAAACTATTAAAAGAAGGCAGGTCTAAGGCTTTTTTTTTCCCTCTTGACAGACCTGTGACTCATGAATGCTGCAGAAAGGAGAAACCAATAAAAAACTATTTCTACTCTTTAGGTTTTGAGCTTCCCTTTTAGGGATCACATAAGGTAGAGTGTTCACCGCCTTTGTTAATAGTGCTATTATGATTTATTATTACTATTATTATTACTAATACTACTACTATGATTTTGTATTTAGGCACTTTGCATCCACTCTAAGAAAAGTTTCAAGTATGCAGAAGATCTGTGTGATGAAGCCTGAAAGCTTTGTACTTTTGAAAGCTCAGCGCTAGGGCCACCTGCAGAGCTTTCTGAGAAATGTACACCACCTCCAAATATTGTTTTCAAAACCAATATTGGCTTCCCACAGACAAAACCTGTTCTGCTGAGTGCCAGAAACTCCTTTTACCAGCCTCTGGACTCACTTTGTGCCATGCAGTATTTCTGCTGTAGTTCTGGTGGCAGAGATGGGAGCAAAGTGCTATGGAGCTTTCATAAACTGCATTTTTTTCTGTCAGCAGCACCTTTTCCTTCAAGTTTATGTCAAACCCAGTGACAAGTCTGTGGCTTAAGCCCATCTCTGCACTGGACTCTCAAAGAAACAACAATAAAAAACCAAACCAAAAAACAAAAACAGAAAACAAACAAACAAAAAAATGCCCCCATATCTCTCTGCTTTATGATAATTGCTTTGGAGACAGATATTATGTGCTACATTCTCTTTAAAACAATTAAATAAAACCCTTCACATACCAGGAAATGGAAGAGACATGAAGAATGGAGAAAAAAAATGGGTTAGGAAATTTTAAAGTAAATGTGCTGCAGTTTTAAAATACTTTCTCTTTTGTTATTTTTATTGTCATTTTCAAATAAAGACTTAAACAGTTCAGCTGAAATGTATGTCAATATATAGCTGTGAATTTAGTATATGTTTGGTTCTGATATACAAAAAGGCCATTTCTATTAGTAATATAATAGACAGCAATAACTGAAAATACAGAATGCTCCCAAATTTTCTTCTGGTTCTTTTTCTGTAATTCAGGATGCTGCAGAAGACCCTCCAGAATTTAACTGTGCTGCACATGCAACTAAATGTAGCTGAACGCAAGTGGAGTTTCTGTCACATTTATTCATTTCAGCACCTGTTTACTTTCCAAATTGGAACAAAAGGTCAAAGCACACTGTGCTTGACAGAAATTATAAAACATTTTGATTCAGAAATACTGAACAAATTAATTTTGCCATTTTTAACTAAGAAGAAGCATTTTGATGTTATATTAACTACCTGAATTCACTTAAGTTAAATTATCTTGTTTCAGTTTTCAGAAACTTTGCTTTATCCTTTAAAATTAAACCATTTCCATGAAAATACAGACATCTGGGAATTTAATTCTCTGTTCTGAAAAGACTTTCTGACCAGCTCAACAAAAACTTCATACCATAGTACAGTATTCTGTCAAATTCTTCTTTCATTGTGCTGTACCATGTATATCCTTCATGTGTCTGTGATGGATTCTTACTGGTTTTTAGAGAAATTTTCTCCATTGTCAATATTAGAAGTTAACCATTACTCTTAGTGAAGTGCTAGGATTCTGCACAGTATGATGTCCTGCAGTCATGGACAGTCATGGGCAAGAGGGACCGGACTTTTTGATGTCACTATTGCCTTCTATTGCAGAGGAATGGGAGAAATGGAAGTTGCTCAGCAGGTTCTCCTTCTGGTAAGGAAAGTGGAACAGAAACTGCAATGCAACAGATTTTCCTGCAGCTAGTAGGTATATAAAGGTACAGGTTTCCCTTCTAATAATATTCAACCACACAATTTTATTAGAATTGTCTAAATACTGAAAACGGAGACTTGATTGGTAAAAATGTAAAGAAAAAATTTGAATGTGATTTAGTTTCTTGGGGTCTGTTCATTGACTGTTGTATCAACTTTCTTCAGACCAGTGCCAAGTGAGTAAAACAAAGCAGTTTTCTATAAAAGATTCCTGAGATCAGACGTAGATACTTTACATCACCTTTATTTCTTCTGCAACAGTCCAATAAATTCTTTAAATAAGTGTGTGGGATTTTAGATACTTTTGGAAACCTAGGTTTTATTTTACTAGAACGCATAGCTGCAACCAGAAAGATAAGCTGCACAATCCTGTGTTACATGTTGTACTACAGGAGTACAGCTTTATCTTAATGGGCTTCCTCTAGCAGCATGACCAACAGAAGAGTATTTGTACATTTTCAGAGCAGAGTTGGAGATGCTGCAAGGAGGGCTCACACCATGCACAGGAGAAAATCCTTCATGAACTTCTTTTTTTTCAGCCCTTCCTACACTGCCCTCCAGCAAATGACTTGGATGAATAGTTCAATAAACCAACTATAATCAGTGTACTAGTTATTTGAACAATCATTGCACAGATATAATAGGTGTTTTTTAATTCTTTAAGTATTCTAGGACTTGCATTCAAAATGCACAAAAGGAGGGCAAAACAGTTCTGTGTCCTTTAAAGACACATCCCAGTTTTCCTACCTGCAGTTTGTCACGTCTAGCAGGCATAAACCTGTATATTAGTCAACATGTCTACTGCAAATTATCCCACTAATGTGATGTTGAAATAGGTAGCTCAGCATAAAGCAAAGTCCTGATGTTTGTCTTTTATCATCATAGGAGAGGTGTCTCTAAACATGCAGTGAAAGAAAAAAGACACTTATGTTGATGCAACCACTCAGAATCAAAGCTAGTTTAAAAAGATAAGAATTTTTTCCTCTGTTTTGGTTCTGCACCTTTTAATGAACTCATGCAGCTTAAATAGTAGAATAAATATACTCCATCACATCAGTGAAGAGCTAATAATATGTAGTTCTCAACTACTTTAATTGACATGAATCTGGGATACCTGAAATAATTGCAAATATTTCACAATTGCTTAATGTGTACATCTGCCTAGCACTTTGAAACATGTGTAATCATAGAAAACTCCAAGTAATTGTAATGTATTTTAAAACTTGTAAGCTCTTAATTCTATATCAATATTCAACAGACTGTCTAGTAGAAAAACAGCAATTTTATTGGGGAGAATGATAGAGTTATAAGAATAGCAACATGGTTAGCTTAGATGAAAATAGAACTGATATGGGTGGAGGATTAAAATAAGGATAGGATAACTAGTAGAGACATAAAATAACAGACATCTAAATTTAGGAGCGTTTGAGTGCTCCAAACATTATTTTCATTGGCTTTTGTGTGATGTTTCATAAATTTATTTGGATGGTGTTAAGAGCCTATAGCAAGCACAGTCTTTGCACACTATTCTATAGACCATCTTAATTTTTTTTCCTTAAAAGTTGTTAACAGAATAAGGATAAATATTTTTATAACTTTTATTTCATTTGTGCATGGCAGGCACAACAGTCTAGACTGCAAAAGTGGCATGTGAGTTTACAAGTATCTATTTAATTTGAAAGAAAAATTTTCCTCATACAATTTCACCATCTTCTGTTTGATGCCAAACTGGTCTGTCCTGCAGAACTGTCTGATGATCATTCTGCAGCTTGTTCCTTAAAACTTAACTGTGGAAAGTTAGTGCTGGAACTTTATGGCACTTTGACTGAACAAAGGAGGGAGAGTGCTTCTGTCCTCCTCACTGAAATACACCCTGATTCCTAAAACATGCAGGAGGGACGTGTCTCTCAAAAGGAGTACAGTGAAAGCAGGCTAGTGTGGGAGGAATGGTTTAAGGTGATTTCTGCCCTGTCATTCCTCATCTGGGATACCACCTTGCAGGCTGGGGCTGGCCTGATGTCAGCCACATGAAGGTTATACATCTGGTCTGAATAAATGATGTAAGCTCCCTCTGGAGTCAGTGCAGGAAGATGAGCATGTCTGGAGAACTGCTTCAGACATTATCATACCTGACTTGCAAATTGGGACTTCTTTCTTGCAGTCTGTAATACAACCCTCAAGGATTCTCTCAGACTGGAGACCTGTGTTTCAGATGACTACAGCTAGGTGAGAGGAATCTTACTTTCCATGAAGAAATATCTTAAGAGTACACGAAAAGATTTTTTAGATTCACACTAGGAGAAAAAAAAATCAGGAAGATTCAAAACTGTGCACCAAGTGAAGTTCACAGCTGAGAGTTTCCCCTACTACTCCTTATGGAAATTTTTTACTCCCCCCACTTCAACCACTTGCTGAAGTATCAGTGCAAAGCTTGTTCAGGGAGTGATGGAAGACAAATACACAAGTCCATGTATAGACTTGCTGTCACAAGTCTATGTGACAGCAGCTTTATAGAGAAAACTATTCATATTTATTTCTTAGCATCCTGTTATGCATTGTTCCTTGTAAAAATCCAGTCCATTTCTAGCTTTTTATGCCTTTATACCTTATACCATCTATAACTTTTTATAAAGGAAAGTTATGACTTTCTAAAGAGTAGAGATAGGTGTGAGTTACCTGACATAATCCTCATAAATCTCAGTGATCAATTTCTTCAAGATCCTAGGATCTAATATGTGCTCACCAAAGAGAGAGCTGAAGGCAGGAGATGAAGATCCGTCAACTACAGGTTAGAAACTGGAGATTTTTTTGTTCAAAGGACAGAATAAATTTACCTCTCCGTATTTTCATATTATGAAATAGAACATACCTATTTGCCTTTATGGTGACAGCCCAAGAGATGGCAAATTGCTTCCTAAAGAAACTGAAAGGGAGAACTTTGCCTTGGAAGACTAATATGGCAGCTCTTTCTGGGAAGATGTTCAGAACTGTTCACAGAAAGATCTCAAAACAGGTAAATGAAATGTGGGGAAAAAAATTAGGAAAAGAAGACATGAAAGGATTCAGGAAAACTCTGTGTGTTTACAGTCAAAATGAGTTTCTACTTTCAAGTTTTGTTTGTCTGTAATCTGCGCACCTGAGTTGTAGCAAAGAGAATTAATTGTGTACAATTTAAAAATAATTGCCCAATTGTTGGATTGTTATAAAGAAATTCAGATTTGATTCTTCTTTGTTTTATACAAATCTTTTAATTGACTGATTGTTCTTTTTGTAGAAATAACACGAATATTTCTCCAGACAGTTCTGGTTTATACTCTGTACCTTCATGTACATACATGTACGTGTATAGCTATATATTTACTGGTACTGGTGGGTGGTCTGAGAATTTATTTTAAAAATTGACATGATGTATCTGGTCCACAATATGTTAACAAAAATAGACATTTTTGGATTATAAAATATTTTAATTTTCCCTTGGTACCTGCTCCAGCAATTTGAAAATCTCTTTGTTTGGACCCTTTGACAAAGACAGCAGGGTGTGTGGTTTAGAGAGGCAGATAAAATCCTGAAGACTTAAAAGAAAACATTTTTTTTATATTTCATGATCTCTAGATAAATGAACTTTCCTACTCAGGAGGGAATGATAACTTGGCAAGGAGGTAGAAATTAAGAACATTTTATTTTCTGTTTTCTAATATTTTTTAAATGAAAGGCCCTTTCCAAAGCATGAGTCTCTGTGATATTAAAGGCTTACAGTTGTTTTAAAAAAAATCATTTATCTACAAAATATGGAGCCATGAAAGGGAATGTTTGTATCGAACAACTCTGTCCATGAATGACTTGCTTCTGCACATATTCTAGACAAAGAAGGGCAATAAGTCATAGAGAACATCTCATCACCAGTAATTTCATTTTGTTGGTGGTGATTTAACTGATTTAACTCCTTACTAATTTTATTCATTGTGACATTTAAAATTTTTATTTTGGACACTGTATGAATTGTTTGACCACTTAAAAGATATGTGTTTCCAAATTCTTGAAACTGAAGTTTGGAAATGGCAGTAGTTGACATGATGCCAGTTAAGGAAGTTTTTTGCTCTGTGAAGGCAGTTATATAGAATAGGTTTAGCAGCTCTGTTGGTCCTGGTAGCACCTCTTTTTGTTCCCTTTATTAAATAAAATTTAACAATTAGTTTATGTTCTAGTTCTTTCCCTCCAGAGTGCACCTCAGTCTCTCTTTTTTTTCTCAGCTGAGCCGAGGAACCACAGCATTAGCGAGGTGCCTTGGCTAGGTCCCTGTGCTTCATGGAATTCCAGAGTCTCTCTGCAGCCAGGGGAGCCCCAGCAGTTCCCTCTTGCCCTTCTGGTGTGGTAAGATTATACACAGCAGCATAGTGCATAGGGAGCTATATAGCTCCCAATAAACATTTATCTACAGAAAAGTAGTGGTATCCATTTTCTTAAGTTTACTGGAATCAGGTTTTAAATTATGTTATTCACAATATTTTAAAGATGTTTCATAATAATAGCACTTCAGATCTCAGTTTCCTTTTGTAAGCTAAAGTGCTCTGAAATGTCAAATATACTTTCCTCAAATATTTCATTTTCATCACAAGGAAAATTGCATTTACATTGCCTACCTTACAAATAACAAAGGCAAAATTTCTGGCATTGAGTGACTCAGTGAATAAATTGCAGCATTACTCCTCAGAGCACAGTTTGCTTGCACCAAGCCATAGGGAAACAAAAGAATTCATATGAATTCTTCCCTACAACTTCTTGCTTGGTGGCCCTTGTTCACCTCCCCCTGCTTTCTGTGGGGTGGAAGTGTTTATGGTACATCTGCTGGGAACTGACTCACATAAAAAATAAGTAGAACCTTTGTGAGTCTGAGAGAAGTCCTGGCCCCATTTCATAAGTGCCTATTTTGTGTGAGCATGTTCCAGAAGCAATGTGGGGAAGGCTGAAAATATCGAGACAAATTTGATAAATTCCTATTATTTTGTCTGGATGTTTTTCTTCTGGTCTCACTTTGAGGCTCACAAAAAATAACTGGAGTTATTAGGGTAATGTCTCCCCTGCCTGCAATGGATTTTCTGCTTGCAATAGAAGAATAAAGACAAAATGTTCAAAACTAAGATAACAAGGACAGAAGACAGAACAGAGCTTTTGGAGATATTACTGCTCTGTAGCTATCAGTCTTAATTATCATTGTTAGAACCCACTGTACTGTGAGTCAAAGCTCTCTTCAACAAACTCTCCATTGTCTTTTTTTCTGTTCTGATAGTTTTATTTTCATATTCCTGTTGGAATATTGCTTCTGATTCTAAGGGCAGTAAAACAATGATTGTCCCCTCACCCGCCATGTTAATTCATCAATACCACAGCTGTAGTGACAGGAAAGATTTGTAAGAACAAAACCTTTTTACTAATACAAAATTATTTACATATTTTGTTACCAAATGGAAAACACAATAATTACATCAAGGTTTGCCCTTTGTCTAACAAGGCTTGAGGTAAGTGGACAAGCTAATCCAGTTTTAAAGCCAACAGTAGCTTTTCCAGTTTTTTAGGATCCTACAGTTGATACTATGACAAAGCACAAGTCTTAGCTGCACAGTTCCTATTAATTTAATTGCAATTTTGTAGCTAAATACGCTCAATAGCATTAAGTAGCTCAGCCTCCATTACCAAAACTCACACATTAAAATCATTGCCCCTTTACTTCAGATGGCTGATATTTTCTTTTCCATAAAATAAATGAAGTGTGCACTTAAGACCATAATAGTAGGCAACTCCTCCTTTAATTTGAAATACACTTTTGCTCTGCTACAAGAGACAAACTCGTCTGTTTCCGAGTGCAGCTATGCTATATAATTTTCTTATGGTGCAGTTAATTATATTTAAAATTCTTTGTTAAAATGAAGGACAATAGCATGCAGTAAAAAATGAATAAAAGAAGAATTATAACTTTAAACAAGACATAAAAGGAATGCTTAGCTGTTACCCTAAAGGTGATAATTTTACTGAAAAGAAAAACACTGCATATTTTCAGCTGATGTAGCATTTTGAGCAGGTGAACATGCCTTCGTGCTTTAGAATGTCAGTAATTTACAGCAAACTGCCATAGAACAAAATAATTGGACAGAGAAATTAGTGTCAGACTTCTGAAAGTCTAAATAGTTGAGCCAGAAGGAGGGCTATAATTTTCAGCAGAAGACAGTAGCAATTGCAGACATGTTTAAGGATTGGCTAAAAATCAATTAACATAAATAGCTAAAACATATTTTTATAGTATTGAGTCTCTTGAGACATGTTGTCTCATGCAAGATTCATTTATTTCTATAATTAATTCTCAGAAGTGTGCATCAGAGTGGAAGGTGTCATGTCAGAGACCTGTAATGGAATTATTTCAAAATCTTAAGTCTTTGAAACCTAGCTGTAGAGGGAAAACTTTAATAGTAGCATTAAAAAAGCTTAATGTCTTTGGCAGAAGTCTGTGAAGTCATCCGGGTATAATCAGCCACAAAAACTGCACGTGACAGTGTGATCCTGTGATCTGAACACTGAGAAGGAATGTTGTTTTCTGCTTCTGAAAGGGCTCAGATGAGTTGTAGTGCTCTTCCATTTTTTAAAAGTAAGTAATTACATTGTGAGTGTTAGTGTGTGTGGAAGTTGGGAATGAATATTACCTTCTCTAATACTACTGACAACCTAGTCTGTGTTTTGTGTTGAGAACATGAAAAATAGTCTTCCTCCTTTAAGTGCTTAAATTTAAATGACAAAAAAAGTTGTGCAGTAGAAGAAAAAAATATTGAAAAACTCTAAACAATTAAACATTTTGTGTTTGCTCACACACACATATACATATGTAACATGAGGTTTATACATTTGCACTCAAACATAGATGTACACAATTTTATTTAAATATTAACTGGATTTTCAACTAAGAAAAACATTGAATCACACATTTTTTTAGGAAGTGTTTGGACATCATCTGTGCTTTCTAAGCAAGAGAGCTTCTTGCCCTTACCCATTTATACGTCAGCAAATGAAATGTCAGCAAATGTCTTTGGGAAGAAGGAGGACTTTAATCACTAGATCCATCCAGAATGGAGTAGTGAGTTTCTGTCTTCTCACAATGTGAAAAATACATTCCTTGCAGCACCACATCCAGAGAAGCTCAACAGGGAAAGGTGTGACTGAGCAGCTCTTTCAGACATACATGCAAGCTCCTTACTCGGCAAATTCTAGTCCATAACTGATTCAATGTCAAATAAATTAATTTTAGCAATCTTTTCTCTGGGAAAGCTTAGATGCTTTTCTGACTTCTGTTTTTCTTCTTTTCATCTTTTTTATTCTTTCTTTTGTCATTTTTAAAAATCTTGTTTACTAGACTGTAAGAAAAAAAAGAAACAAGAAAACAACAAAACCAAACCAAACCAAAAACACACACACACAAAAAATACAACATAGGAAGGATGTAAATGTGTGATACCAAAGCAGCTGAATTACTATCAGGTGCATGGGAGCTTTGATCATCCTGTGTCAGGAACTCAGAGTTCAAGAGAGGGTGCCAGCAAGGCTCTTGTTAGTGTTGTCCTTCGGGTTCACTCAGGCTGTGCAGTTTATTTGGTTTCCAGGAGGTTCAGTACCTCGAACTTACTTGGCAGGCTGTGAATCAAGGTAGCCATCAGTCTTCCCCCATAATAAATCATATTTAAATAGTTCAATTGTACTTATAACCCAGACAGCTTTTAGTTATAGTCATTAGGCAGTTCTGCCTCCAAACATCATAAAATATAAAGAATGACTCCTCCAAAGAACAATATCTTTTAAAGTGAATGGTACATTAAACTGCATTAAACTACTTCCAGTCCCAGACACTTGATTTCTATTCATTTGAACTCTGGACTTGAGCAGTTTTAAGCTTTTAAGCTTGCTTTGGACAGAGGAACCTGTCAGGAATATAATCACATCAGTTATGCTTTCCTTCCAGATTCTGAAGGTGCTTTCATGAGCCTACTTAATTAGTTACTGTACCCCTAGCATGGAGAGGATAATTGCTATCATGAGTCACGCATTAAGTGGGATCTGGAAATATCCCAGAAAGCATCAAGTTTTCTCAGATTTTCAATATTTGATGCTTCATAACTGTTTTGAGGTTTTTAAGGATTTGTAATTTCCTCTAGGAGTGAAATGAGGCAGAATATATCACATCTACTCACAACAAACTAAAGGCCTCAGGAGCCCAGCACTAACTCTGCAGAGATGCATCTTATCTTTCCTCTCTTTTCTCTCCAAACTTTTTCAGTTATGTTAATTTCTTTCAATGTCCTCTGCTCTGGAGCACATTTTTATGCTATCATATCCAAGAAGTTCTTTCTCATTTCACATGCACCCAAGAAGATTTAGTTCCTTTCCTTTGAATGAATGGTTAAATCATTGGATATTGGGAGTTGACAGAAGGCATCACTTCAGTTTGTCACTTCACAGCTCACTCATCCCTGGAGCACCATCCATCCTCTCCAGTGGAAGGAAGTCTTATTAAACAAGAGTGGTATTTGATCATCCATGTAAAACATATTTTATGTAGTACATATGCAACAAGGCTGAATTTATGAAAAATATGCCATGATTAGCTTTTAACTTTTCAGGGCTTGACTTTGTTTCAGTAAATTTAAATAAATAAATAAAATCTATGCATTGATAAAGCTAACTCATTGTCTACAAAATATTGTAATTACTTTTTTCCCTTTCCATTTTTCCCTCCTACTATGCAGATACTCCAGACCCCTTCTCTTAAAGACAGTAAGTTCTTGGAGTACAAAAATGCTGGACATTGCAAGTTGATGTTGCAACAAGGGTGGAGTGTCACATTGTTTGTACATTTAACAAAACTTAAATGTGCAGATAACTAATGTTAGTGGATATCAAGACATATGAACTACCATCAAGGCAAATTCTTCTGATGTTTGCTTGGGTTTGAATATATGCATTCCTGCTGGCATGAAAATTCCTATGAGAATGTAATGCCTATTGTAAGTACTTAAATATTTTGGAAAAGTTAGGTAACTATTTTCTAAAGTACCAAGGAAATTTTTTTTACAACTTCTCTGAATTTACATAAACATAGTAACTGTGTCACTTTTTTGGCATGTGCTATTTGGATACACCTAAAAAAAAATCAATAGAAGAAAAAACACTGAAATAATTTATCTTTTCTAGGCCCAGAAATCTTTTGTTATTACATGGGGAGAGGCAGTGATTAAACAGCCTGAAATACCAATTGTGATGAGAAAACACATGCATTTAATGTACTGTCCTGCTCTTTGTATGTGCTGTAGTGTCCTACTGTTTCATTCCTTCATTTTGGCTTAATCCAAAAGCTATTGAATTCAGTGGAAAACCACCCAGTGACTTCAGTGGGGAGGAAATCAATCTTAAAAGTATTTAACAGTACAGGATTTAGTACTTCATGTTGTACATCTCTCTTCCACAGCAGAATTTGTCGCCCTGTCTCAATAGCATTAAACCAGAGTAAGAAAGTAAGAAAGAGGCAAATTAACTTTCAGCTGAGGAGATCTTGGCTCTAAAATCTCACAATAGTACATTTTTTTTTTTTTTTCCACATTGTATCCAGTATCCACACCATGGAGTTATGGGCAGAGGGATTGAGTTGGAGGCATAGACAAGTCACAACAAGTCACAACACAGTAGCTCTGTAAAAACAAGCAAGTTAAAAGGCAGAGATTCAGAACACAGATAAAATTGCTCATCATAATTTTTTGGGGAAAACATCACTGCTGGGTAGGTTTATGTTGCCTTTTCAATGTTGAATCATACAAGGTTATCATAATGTCCTGAAATCAATGTAGTTTGATTTGCCAGCTTCTCAGCTGTCCATCCCCTTATTCACATCTCGCACTGGGGTTGGTTTAAATTGTTAAAGAAACTGGGTCAGATTTCAAATATTTTTCTGTATGATATATTTGATAACAAATTGGGAAAAAAAGATTAATATAAATATATGCTGGAAATTTTCCCTCAGTAATCTGGGCATGTCATGCAAAAACAATAGCTATCACAATTTATGAGACATTAATAGAATCCAATAATTATTAAAAATTGAAATTTTTAATTTTATTTTTATTTATTTTATATATTTGTTATTATTATATTTATTTTATTTATTTTTATAAATACTGTCAATAGCATGAGGGATTAGCTGTTAGATGAATATAACTCCATCAATTTTTACACAATCTCCATTCACATATTCAGGGAAAAACAACCTGGAGAACAACAAAACTTCAATGCAGTCTTTGCACTTCTAGGAGCATTTAATTTCCAGAATTTCAGCAGAGATTGAGAAAGTAATATAATCAGCTCTAATTTCTGAATTTACCTATCTTATTTTTTTTTTCACCATTTGCTGGTTACTCAGAACAGGCAACAGGGAAGAAAAGTTTGAAAAGTACATGTCTCTTTGAGCAAGGTTAAGCTTCTGTTCATGTCACTCTAATCAAGAAAGAAACCAGGTTCTCCAAGACAAACTTTGTTATACTGGAGTCTGGAGCTCTGATGGATGGTGTTCTTCATGGGTTGAGCCCTTCATGGATGGCTATACTTTGCATGAGCGAGCTCACAGTACAGATGACAGAGACAAATTGTGTGCATCCGTTCTACCTGGACATTCCAACTCCTTGATTTTCACTTCCATTCCCTGTTCTTAAATATGCTAAATCAAGATTTCTTTGTGATAGCTATGGAGCACTTCCTGTTACAATGGGAATTACAATGAAATACAGAGGAAATTAATGAGTAAACTAATCTGGATGAATTCCTCCCATCTGCCAGGCTGTTGGAGAGCACCAGCACAGCTGCAGTTACTCCTCCTGCAGCTCACACTGCTCCTATCTCATTAGTCTGGCTGATATTTGCTTGCATGGCAGGAGAAGTTCAGGGCAAGATTTTTGATTCACCTGCTTTCACACTCAGGACATTTTTGTGTCTCCCTAGTCACAGTCTCTGGTCTTTAGGCAGTCTGTATGACAAATGTCTCACAGTGACTCCCTCACCTTGAGAGCTGCTGTAATGGAATTTTTATGAGCCATCTAACACAATCCTCAGCTAAACTTGCCTCAGATACAGAAATAGAGAGAAATAATAAATTACCAGAGTGCATTGACAAGTAGCAGGGACAATAGGTTGCCCTGCTACTTGTCAATGATGTTGCTTACTCCAGTAAAACACAAGACTTATAAATATTGCATTTGTCTTGAGAGAAATTAGGAAGCTGCTGGAAATCACAAAAAATCAAAAACAAACAAACAAAACCCAAACAAACCCAAAACAGTTCAGATCCTGTCCTGCCTAGTGACTATGCAGTAAAGCAGTCTTAACTGAAGAGCAAAAATACTTTAAAATACATTTATGATATTTATATTTAAGTGTAGATCTCACTGTTATCTATGGAGAAGTGAATAAAAATCAATGTAGATGGTAACAGTGTTTCTAAGACAGGAAAGAAAGAAAAGTTTCTGGAAATTAATTTCCATGATCTATATTGTGGTGTGAGAGAAAGGACTACATTAGAACCATAGAATCATGAACATCAGAAAAGACTTCTAAGATCTTTGAGTCCAACAATTACCCTGTAAGAAACAGGTAAATTCTTAAGAAATATTGGGGTTATCTACATTCTAGAGATTGTTGCCTATTTAATCACTTGGTTCTAAATATCATGAATGTTGTATATTTGATGTGCAGAAATTTCAACAAAACATGGTGTTTTTCTATAGGTTAACATAAAATTATGATGAATGTAGCAGTCAGAAAGTTCATGAACAGAATCTAAAACAGAACAAATTTCTTAGCAGAGATAGAGGAAATGTAAATCTGTTTGCCTTTATTTCTGTATTCTTTAAATAAAAGTGACACATAGGCAAATAGCAGAGATGTGCAGACATGACCTTAGTCCAACAGCCATTCCCTAAAGACAGCACCTCTTCCAAGGGCAGTGCTTAAATAACCTTGCAGAGCACAAATAGTGTTGCCCAGTTAGCCCTGGGCACATGCCTGCTTCCTGGTGTGGAGCTTGAACTGTCAGCTGAAAGGGAAAAGGGTGGGTAGAGTCATGTGTGAGTTCATTTCTACATACCTTTTATTTATGTTTGTTAAAAGGGCTTCTTGAACATAATTTTTGTTACTGAAAACTACAAAACTCATTGCTCCATTTCAGGGTGTTTGGGTTTTTTTACATAATGAATACAGTGAACAATCAGTGGTATGTGCTAACAGACCATCCATGAAGTCCTTGGATAATTCAAACCCAAATAATTTTATGGCTGATGTTGAATTTATGTATTGAAGTGTTCATAACATCAGTGAAGGAGTCAGGCAATTGGTACTGATGTGACTTAGAAAGACCAGCACCCAGCTGGGTGCAGTGTAGTCATACTAGAACATAAGTAAATACAGCTAAGTTTGCTTAGAGCCCTAACCCCAGGTTGAGCTGTGAAAATTGCCATGGTTCTTATGAAATGTTAGTTTGGCCTTTTGTCCTCACTGCAAATAAGGTAGTGACCGAAGCCTGGAAATAATTGCTGTCTAATAGTTAAGGCTTTGAAGTGGCCTGAGGACTCACAAGACAAGAGAGGATCACAGAAATGGGTAGAGCAGCTGTTAAAGCACCAAAGATATCTTTTTTAATTCAAAGGAGAGTACCTGAGATCTGGAGTGACAAATGTGAAGTAATCAGCCCTAACCTAGAGTCTGACCCATGGCACTATGAGTGAGGCTGTAGGTGTCTATCAAGCTTTTGTTTTTGAGAGGTAACAAGCCTTACCAAGGCACCATTCTGCACCATCTTGTAGTCCTGCAAATATCTATGTCATCTTTTATAAAGCCAAAATGCAGTGATGCCACTCTGAGGGCTTGTTATAGCAAGCTTCATGTAGTCCATAAAGTTTTGGATAGAGGAAGGAATATACTAATGAGATTAGAAAGGGAAAGGAAGGTCACAGTGGCTCTCAAGGCATCTGTGCTATCACAGAGTGAAACTAGCATGAGTTGAAATAGAAGGAAGGAAGAAAAAAAGTGTGAAGGTTATTGAGACTGATAAGTTTATCTTGGCCTCGTGCAATTTCCACTCAGGGTCAACCCTTTTGTTGACTCAGTGACAATCACACAATAGCTGTGGGATGCGGTTGGGCTGGACTTTTCCTGAATTACCTAGGGTACTCTGTCACAGAAAAATTCACAGGGAACTTGAGTCACCTTTGCTGTTACTGTGATCTAGCAACAAGACAATTCCACCCAATTAAAGGAAATCACATAGCAGTTCTCACAGGAATAAATATATATAGACCTCAGCCACACAGTTTGTCAAATATGCCATTGTGAAGCAGAATATTCACCTGGGATCCAAAGTTCACTCCAAGCAAAAAGAAACATTCCCATCCAAAATTATTCTTGGAAAATAAGCTCTGCCTCACCAGTGGTAATATCAAAGACCCAACATCAACCAAGCAATGTGACACTAAATCTATTCCTTGATAGCAGCTTGATAGTTATGGATGTCATATACATGGATTTCTGGTCCCCCACAACATCCTATTCTCTAAATTGGAGAGATATGTATTTGATGGATGGACTGCTGGTGGATGAGGAATTGGTGGATGAGGAATAGGTTGGACAGTTTGGACACTTTCACCCAGAGTGTCATGGTCAATGGCTCAATGTCCTGAGGCATGCTGGTGACAAGAGGTTTCCTTCGGGGATCCGTTTTGGGATCACTGCTGTTCAATATTTCCATCAATGACATAGATGAAAGGATCAAGTACACCCTCAGTAAGTTTTCAAATGAACCAAGCTGAGTGGGGCAGCTGACATGTCAAAGGGGTGGAATGCCATCCAGAAGGACCTGGATTGTTTGAGCAGTGGATCCATGGGAACCTCATGAATTTCAACAAGGCCAAGTACAGGGTCCTGCAGCTGGGTCAGGGCAACACATTATATCAATGCAGACTGGGGGTGAATGGATGGAGAGCAAACCTGCCGAGAAGGACTTGGTGCTAGTCATGAAGCAGCAATGAACTCTTGCAGCCCAGAAGGACAACCTTATGCTGGATTGCATCAAAAGAAGTGTGATCAAAAACGAAGGTGATTCTCCCCCTCTACTTGTCTCTGGTGAGACCCCATTTGGAGTACTCATTCTACTTCAGGTTGTGAAGAAAGGCCAGAGGAGGATTATCATAGGGTTGGAACAGTTCTGCTATGAAAACAGGCTGAAAGAGTTGTTCAGCCTGAAGAAGACTCCTGGGAGAATTTATTGTGGCCTTTCAGTACTTAAAAGAGACTTAGTAGAAAGATGGGGGAAAAACTTTGTAGCAGGGTCTGTTGTGATATGATGGGGGGAAATAGTTTTAAACTAAGGGAAGGTAGATTTAGACTACATGTAAGCAAGAAGTTTTTCCATTGAGGGTAGTAAAACACTGGAAAAGGTTGCCCAGTGATGGTCAGTTTAGGCCCTGAGCAACTTGGAACCTGGTCTAGCTGAAGATGCTCCTGTATATGGCAGAGGCTTACACTAGATGCTCTTCAAAGGTCCCTTCCAGCTTCAGCTATGCTATGGTTCTGTGATAGTGTGCCTGCACTTCAACAATCAACTAAATGAGGTTTTAAAGAGCAAAGTTTCTGGTTTTGTTCCTACAAAGTTACTACAACGTACACTAAGTGAAGAAAGATGCATTAAAATTCTGAGGCATGGGCCAGCTTGTTGCATTGCTCCTTTGGGTTTCTTTTTGTTTGACATTATGCATGTGTGTAAATAATTCTCCAGTGAGATCATATGTGTTTTCCAGTTTGATAGGGAAAAAAATAAGAAAAGTGTACAGTAAATGAGTTTTGGCAACAGCTTCTCCCAAAGCCCTATTTCATGCAAATTCTGTGTTCATTGCCTGTTTTTGACAGTGTATGAAGGAAGATCTGTTTACTATTTGATTTCATTACTGACTTTACTTGAGGAATAAGAAAACCAGGTTTTCAGCTAACTTGCAGTTCCATTAAACTCCATATTGAAGAATTTGTTTTCAGCTCTAATTTTAGAGGTCATTCAACCTCTTTATATATATATATAAAATATATATATATATATAATATATATATATATAATATATATATATATTTTATATATATATATATATATATATAAAGGAATATTTTTTTTCTCCAGTAGGGATAGTCTTTGAGGCTTATGGCAACTTTTTTGATGTAAAGTTCTTCCCTCTATTGTATCATTTCACATGTTGGAAAGAATTTTTAAAGTATACCTTTTACTCACTAGCATGCAATTATAGAACTTAGTTTAAAGTAGTCCTTTTCTTTTAATAATGTGTTGTGCATGGTTGTGGCTACTGCTGTTTTGACTTTGAGAACAATAGAAAGGTTGTGAGTGATCCATAATCCCAAATATGTTTGGAAAGGCTTAATTAGAGGAAGTCTTTAAACAGAAGCAGTACATATTCCAAACTTCATGCCATCTTAATACTACATGGCAAATCTAGATTTGCACACTGAGGAAAAATTCTGACCTTTATTCGTGAGATTTGTATGACACACACACAGAGGCATTGGCACCCCAGCATTCTTCTATAGGCTGGACCACAGCAGTTCCCAATCATCCCCATGAATGGAATGCTGCAGGAGGTGGCACAGGCTCATGGCACCAGGTTTCTTCTTACTAAAACTGGGTGCGAGGCTGAGGTTAGGTCTGAGCTCCACAGTCTGAAGATAACCTACTTCTTAAAAAGAAAAAAAGAGATCAGGCTTAATTAATGATTTTTTTTTTCTTTTTTCAATGGCCCAAAATATGCCTGTGTAGGCAGTCCTCAGCAAACAAATGCATCCATGAACTCAATTTATGTTTCTGCACTAGGGAGGATTTCACTCTTCATGTTCCAATTTATCATTCCTGGTCATTCTCTCTTGAGTGCTATTAAGTAACCACTGAGGACAACAGGGGTGCATTGTAGGGCAGAGGAAGAAATAAGACGAACGAGGTCTTAATCTGAGCTCCTCTTTGGAAGGAGCTGGAGACTGGACATATTTCTCCTTGAGGAGACAACATTGCAGGTGGGAGCCAGACAATGAACATACCTTGGCTGTAACCATGAGGAGACAAATGGAGGAGTTAAGCTGTGAAGCTGCCAGGACTATTCAGTACTGAGCTACCTTTATATTCCAGCTCAGCCTGTGCACTTTAAGCCATACAACATTCAGCTTCAAATAAAAAGGCACTGGTTTTTCTCCATATAGGAAGCATGTTATCCGTTGTGATACACACTGAACTCAATATAAAGAGGGAACAAAGGGCAAATGCTTTGTTGATATTGTTTCCTTGTCTGCAAAGCCCAGTGGGTCCGGAGTACTCAGCTGTCTGACACATCCAAAAGGTGATGACCAATTGTTAACAATCCTGTGAGCAACTTCTCCCGGCAGTTCTCAGAAAAAGTAGTGCTGTGACGATGGAAAGGCACAGGATGTTACAGGATCCGTCTATGGCTTCTGGGATGTGGGAAGCAGAGAGCACTCTGTTTTCGGAGGATGCATGGCTGTAAACAGGAAGCTTTGCAGGGCACTCAGCTTTGCTGAGTCCTTGGGCTCTGTGCAGGACAGGGGAAGAAATCTGCTGAAATAGGTAGTGGTAGCCAGCATGGAGTTGTCAAGGCATAGAGTATTCGGATTTCCTGAAAGCACATCATTCAGCCTTGTCACTGATAGTCAGCCCATCAGGCCAGCTTATGCACTGTTGTGTTTCCAAACCACTGAAAAAGAGCTGAGCTCTGGTATCCGGAGGATTTTGGAAGCATACTAAAGGTAAACATCTGCTCCCTTAAGACTTTCTACTTCGGAAAACACCTAAGTTAACAGCGAGTTGTTAAACCAGTATTATGCAGAACTACTGCCAATATTTCATTGAATTAATTTACTACTAGTTTAGTTAATTAGAGTCCAAATCATCTCAGCCAACCCCCAACATAAAAGGTTTGCCAAGCTGCAGGAAAACTGCACAGAGAAGGGGAAGGAATGGGGTCCCTAGAGTGCTTGAGCAGATCTCCTCTGAAACACCCAGCAGTAAAAAAATTCAAATCAAAATCACTTGTCAGAAGAACCTCATATTTTGGCTGTGCAGTGAAAAAGAGCCAGGGCACTTGCATAGAACAGATTTAACCTTCTGAGCCCTGCCCCTCCCTCTTCCTCAAAATTGTGTTGCAAAATCCATTCCCCAAATTATTCTAGTTTTGCTGGCACTAAGATGTATGAATTTAATGGGTTGACAAAGGATCATGGGAAAAGATAAGTGTTCCAGCACGTCCACTATTGTGTTTTGTGGTTTGGGCAGTCACTGTTGCCAAATGACCACTAAAGAAAGCAGCATCTGACAACAATGTTATACTGCAGCATTAACGAGTAGAGAAAAACACATCAGTTTTGGAGTTTACAAATTAATCATTACCCCAAAGAAAATTCCCTAAGACCAAGATAGGAGAATGCAGAAAGGAACTGCAAGGGTATGGCTTATAATTTAAGTTTAATGCATTCACCACAATGCCCTGTGTTTTTACCTTCTAAGGCAAGCAGATAAAATTCAGGAGTCTAAAAGGACCTTCATCCTGAGCTGGCCACTTCCTGCCAAATTTTCAGTAACAAAGGCTGGCTCAGGGAAGAGGATCCTGCAGGTTAGAGCTGAGTATGTACAAATGCTCTGTTCTCACACCGCAGCTCTCAAACTACAGCTACCATGGATCCTCCAGGGGAAACCTGGCAGAAGCTGGCACCCAGCACCTTTCCCCACAACTTAAATTTCATATGCTTCGTTGCCATTCAGTAAGACCTTTAAGAAATAATGCAGCTGTCTTTTGTTCAACCTGTGTTATAAATAAAAAGCTTACATTATTTGGGAGAGGAAATAACAACTAAATTGTAATTTTTTTTTATACGGAAGGTAGTTATCCACTATGATTTATATACTTTTCACAATAGATTTTGAATTGGGAAATAGGAGGCAGAGAGGAGAGCAGCAGAGAGCTTAGGAATGGGAATAATGATTAATAACACACAGCTTGCTCTAATAACTGAAAAATATCTTGTCTTTTTAAGGCAAGAAATATTTTACAAAAATAATGTGTTTCTTTACGAGTAGTCTGTTTGGTCAGATCTGTCTCCTACAAATTGTCATACCTCTTGAAACTCAAGGGTATTCCTGAAATCCTTTTTTAAAGTGTAACCCTCAAAAGGCAAACAACGAATGGGGACGGGGCATGAGATAAATCCTGGTACAGCAGGAACTACACAGAGTGCATATTAACCCATGACCCTTTCTTCAGGTTTAAGCAAATATCTAGGCACCTACATACTATTTTAGTATTTTCTGCACAACAGCTCCTAGTTGGTTTAGGCCCTACCAGTATCTCATTACTTACAGATGGAAGAAGAAAGGAGGTTTTTGTCTACTGAAGGAGCTCATAAATCTCTCTCCATGACTTCAAACACCTGGCTCTGCTTACTGCACTGACAACTAGCCCAATGCTGTCTCTAGCTCATTCTCTCCTACACTATAAAACTTTCCTACATTATCTCTCACCTGTCTCCCATAACTACTCCTTAATAGGTACCAGGTGGCTCCAGGGACAGTTGGGGCTGACTCTTCTTATCACAGATATTAACTCCTTCCTTGCTTGACTCTGCATTAACAGTTTATGGATTTGGGTATGCTGTCCCGTGATGAGACCTAAAACAAGGTGAAAGAACTGGGAAGAGTTTTGTGATCCCACAAATAAGATGTTACCATCCACTTTCTTTCCACCAGAGTAGTGAACAGACGAGTGGATTCAAAGGCATGACACCTCCATTCGCTTATCTGTTCTGCCACTGAACTGCATACAACACTGTATGGAAAGATTTGATCAACCAGAACATTTATAAATTAAATACTATTTTCACATAAATTAAATAAAACTCAATAAAGCAGTGGTATGGGAGCCATAAAATATTCTGAAAAAACACATATTCATGATCTACAACAACAACAAAAAAAATCACCACCAACAACAAAAAAAATCACCAACAACAGAAAACAAAAAAAAAACACAACAAAAAGCAAACCCAAAACACTAAGATAAGATGAAAAAGCATGATGAGTACTAAAAAACCACAAAGGATTTATTTTCAGGTAATTGGAGCAGTCACATGCTGCATTCCTAACTCCCAGCTTCCATTTCCTTGTAAATTCAGAGCCAAATTAATTTTTAATTGTGATCTGCAGCTGACATATCCAGGACATGAGTGATTTCGGTCCTACCTATACTGACCTTTGTCAGATTCAAGTGAATCCATCCTCAGCATCTTTTTCTTGCGATGTTTCACCCTGTTTTTTTGTTTATGATGTTACAGTTAATTTTATCCTCTGAAATGAAATGCTTCTCTCACTCTGCTATCTTTACTTCTGTTTAAGGAGGATGAACTCTTGGATGCAAGACACACAAGAGATCTAGAAGACAAATATTCTCATATATTTAAATGTTATATATTTAAAATTTTTCAAAATAAATGAGAGGAAAAAACTCCCTATGACTAAAACAAATAGACCATAACTTGATTTAAATACTCTGCAAATCCCAAATGGTCTACAGTGAGCATTTATTCAATGTGGGTGAAGTACAAAAAGTAGACACTCTCTGAGGGTGAACCTTTCTGCAAACACACAGAGGGAAGAGTTGCAGGGAGATTGCCACAGTCCTCAATAGCTGCCAGCCCATCAGCTGAGCAAGATGTGACGTGTGGACAATGGGGTGCTTTCCTCTCCACACCAGACTCATTTCCTCCAGATGTGAAGAGGGCTATAGAATTTTAGTGTCCTTGAACCCCAAGATTAAAAGTCACTGGTCTGTTGGCTTGTGCAGGAGTTTTTTGGCTTTGGCTTAGTGGCATGAACCATCTGCTTGAATGACCACATTTCTTTTCTACTTTGAATCTGTCATCATGGCAATTAGGCTGGAAAGACCATATATGCTGCCCAGCACGGAAAGCATCAGACTGCTAGCAAGCCATTGGCTAGGATGGACACTTGTTTGGAATGTATTTCACCTTTGTTCTGAAGGCAACCACATATATCATCCCTCTTAAGAAAAGAATAAAACTCTAATAGTTTTCTCCTGGGTTTACGGGAAAAAGCATGGGAGATGAGTGGTGAGGCAAAGATGATTTTTAACTTTTTTGTTGTTGTTGTATTTTATAAGAACTTGTGGAAATTCAGTGGTTGAATTTAAAAGAAAAAAAATTACACAGGTTCCTCTTACATGCCCTTTGCTAGGAGAGAAAACATACCCATGCTAAAAAAATTTGAGAGTTTTAAGGGAGGACAAAAGAGAACTCTAAAATCAGGAACAGTTTAGTTCAAACATATAATCTGATACAGGGATGTGTGTGTGTCTGTGTGTATGCATATACAGGTATGGGTGTGTAATTTATGTCTTTCTGTCTATTTAGCTACCACCCTTAGCTAGAATTTCATTTGGTGGCCTTGATGGAGTATATTTGTGAGACTGAATCTTTTAAGCCACTTATCTTTTTTATTTTTTTTCCATTGGGCTGGAGTTTTTCAGTTTCAGTTTTGTGTGGTTCTTTGCATACACTCTTGTTTTCTGTCTGATTGTGCAAAGAGACAGAAAGTCAAGGCTCTCCTTGCTGTATTCCACACCTACATCTATTATTTATTGTCATGTACTGTGCTCCAGGTATCCAGATATCTCATATAGCAATGAAGATGGAGGAATGGAGGAAATCATACTATCCTGGCCAGCTGGCTTGCAAAGTTGCATATTTCAAGCCACACATTACTTTAGAAGTGACTAAAGAAGAAGTCTAGTGTTTTCCCTTAAAGCACGAGCTTAGAACTGTGGTTGGCTTTTAGGGTTAATTGATTCCATAGAAAGCACAAGAGCCTCCTCACAGATCTGAGACCAAATGGCACAACATTAAAAAAAAAATTGCATAATGCATCTTAAACAATAATTCATTCTGAAATGACAATTGGCTATTTAACAAAACCATTTGCTTTTGTGTGTGGTTAAAGGAAGCTGGATTGAGACTTTTCTGTACAATCTTTAGTAATGAGTCCCAGATATTTCAACCAAAAAAAAGACCAGTTTTCCAAAGAGAGGTTAAAGATAAGGAGAATTTTGTGTTGTTTGGTGTCACCAGTTGCAGCAGCTACCCTCCTAAACTAAAATGTAAGTCATGCCTAGTACTTAAACATGCAAACAAGTTTAACTACGTAGTAAATTTTCTTTATGCTTGGGCAAAATGCAACTATGTTACACTCAGTGATGCTTATGGGTGCCTTACAGCTTCAGATATTCTATGAGTTTGTATAGTTTGCATTCCATTCCGAAGCTGTTCAGTGTCATATATGTTTAGTATGTCCTCAGTAAAGGGGACCAGAAGATATTATCAATTTTAGAGGAGTGGAAGGAAAAAAGTAAGCTTTTTCTTTTGAATTATTTGTATTTTCACGAAAAAGAGAATCCTTAAAATGGAATTGTATGGCTCATAATTTACTGCATATTTAATGCAAACAAAAACATAGAAGTAGTTCATTTTTCCATTAATAATTAAAAAATCAAGTGATGTGTTTTCCTAGATGCGTGCCACATAAATTGGGGAAAACAATCACACTTACACCAGCAATTAATGGGTGAAGAGGGCATCACTCTCCATTCAGCTTTTATAGTATCCCATGCTCTTCTCTGCTGCTCACAGTTAAGGGATCTGTGTGAAGTACCTGTTCCACTGTATCCTGAAAAGGAAACAGCTGTAGGATTGTGTTGTTCTACAGGCATAAAATCTCTGCTGTTTTGAGGTATTTTCATACATGTGCACAACAAATTTTTCTCTTAAAAGAGTGGAGTTTAAAAGAGACTTTTTTTAAAGTACACAAATAGCCTTACTTTTTAGAATAAGAAATATAATGAGGAGTATTAAAACAGTGTACAACACCATAAATATTGTCCTATTTTATTTGTTAAATAAAGGGCTTTCAGCCAGTTTCAAAAGCATAAATATCCTTAATGATCTATTAGGGTAGTTCATCAGTATATTCAGATGACCACCCATAATGAAAAAAAGATGAAAAAAATGTTTTTAAAGAATTACAGTTTTATAAAGTACAAAGGAAAATTCAAAAGGAAATCACCTAGATTACACAGTAAAACTAAAATCAGTATTTTATAGCATCTGAATACTATATAGTCTATGTTACTACTAAGGATTAAGGGAAAAAGAAAAAACTATCATCCAAAGTGCAGGAGCTAGGCAGGCAAAAACTGAAGTCCCATGCTCCTGACCACCCAGGAACTGTTAACACATAATTTGTGTGGTATTATGAAATGCTGAACAAGTCTCAGACCCAACAAAACCCTGCTTTTTATTTTTTTGGTGTGTGACTGTGTCCTGCCAACTAAGAACAAGCTATATTAACCACTTACTCCATATACCTATTAGGAAAACATACGACTCCCCAAGTTTCTGTGCATTTCTTATCTATTTATTTGGGAGGTTGCTTCTTTCCTCAATTCCTTGCCACAGCAGTGGGATGAAGGGAATGATCTTGCTGCCTTTTGCTGTGGTAGAGCTGCTCCTGTGCCTTTCTAGGAGTGAGCTCCAGGGTCATGGGTTGTCCTTCAGGAAGCTTTGTTTCCTGCACCGGCAATATTTACTTGAAGATGACAAGTCCCTCCTTCCAACAGGATGTAAGTGATGTGGGAGTCACACAGCATGAAATGCACTTGGTAATTGAAGCCAGTCCTGCTTAGGGCTTTGAAAGGAAGCACAAAGCCTTGCATTCAACTGAGTTGTCAATGGGGCACAAGTGAAGAGAAAAAAGGCAGACTCTCATGTTCTCTGTGGTCTGTGTCACTGGGTAGATGGGCTGCTGTGATTTGAAACAGCCGTAAAAGTGATCTGAATGCTGCAGAATTCTGGTTGCAGTTTCAGCCTCTGTCTGGCTTTTCTCTGTGGTCTTACAACAAGGCAAGATGGTGTGAAACAGGAAAGAAATTAATGAACAATATTGAATGCAGGAACATTCAATCTCAGCTGACAGCTCTTATATATATCATGAAATATCTTGTCACCTGTTTTCAGATTTCTATGCAGGTAGTCTATAAAAATTTACACAGAGAAAAGAGTAATTCTTCTAGTGAAGATTCTTTTCTAAAAACATGCTGCTCTTTTTAGTGTCACATATACATATGCTGTGTATCACCTACATGATGTTTATTTCACTTATTGCCTGGCTGGAAGCATTAGCTGCTCAGAGTAATTCAGCACTAATGTAAAACCTTAATTACAATCTCATGCTTCTGAGAAGACAATAAATAGACAGAGGAGAGGTTATACTTTTTTTTCATTCTGACTGATCTTGACTCCCCCACTGAGATGAGCAGCCCTATGGACTTGCTCTCAGGGCTTGACCTGCCAGCACACTGAAGTCACTGTCCTCCACAAACATATCACAGTCTACATTCAGAAAAACACACTGGTGTAAACATTTGTCCAGTGGAACTGTCACTCACAGAAGTATTTTTACAGACTTAGAGTACTTGATGAATTATGGGTACTCCCATAGACCATTTAGTTGTAATAGGTAGGCCTGAAATGAAGAGCTTTCCTGGATCAGGTGCTGCCTGGGTAAAGAAAAGAAGTCAGCTGAACTAATGCTGGCTCTGTGACATCTCTTGTTTAAAGTGTGCCATAATGCTGGAGTAGTAGTT
Source organism: Passer domesticus (assembly GCF_036417665.1). Lineage (NCBI taxonomy): Eukaryota > Metazoa > Chordata > Aves > Passeriformes > Passeridae > Passer > Passer domesticus. The sequence continues at coordinate 50,990,060 of NC_087476.1, forward strand.
CTGCCAGCTGAGGCAGATGGATTTGGAAATGTCAGGGTTTCCAACCTGCTTCCAGCCTCTGCTCCTTAGCTCACTTTACCATTTGTACCATGTGTGAAAATTTCCACATCTACACTGCAGATCCAGGAGGCCCCAAGACAGTCACCAAATGTGAGGGATCCATATTTCCCCAACCCTGGGTACTGATATGATCTAGGTCTTAATGCTTATAACAGAGGCATTCAGACAAGTTATGTCTTGTATCACCATCTGAAGCGATAATAAAAATGAAATCTACATGTGCAGAGAAATTGTGTGGAGCTTTTCAGAAAGTGTGTTTCTCACTGTGATGAATAAAGTCTGAGAGAAACTTAGAGAAAGGCAAGAAAAAAAAAAAACAAATACCCTTCATTTTTCTACATACACCTTTGTTATAACAACTAATCTTGATCAAATACATATCTGACATTTTTCTGTGTTTTCTCTCCTATCTTTCGTAGTGAGATCATCTGTGACTTGGGTATTTCTGCAGCTATTTCTTTTCTCTCAGATATTATTTGTTTTTGTTAAATGGAAACCCACACCTTATCTGGTTTGCTGAGGCAGCTGCTCCCTTATGATTGATAGCATTTGACTTTTATGTTTGCATACCTGAGGCTGATGTCTCCGGTCTTGCATGACATCAAAGGGAGGCAGCACTGGCTGGTATCTTAATTCATGGCTCATGTTCTCCGTGCTTGGCTGGGCCTGGAGAGCTGCACTTGCTGAGTTTTCTTCCTGTCGCTGAGTGTGTGCCGAGCCACCTTGGCCACTGGCATCCTCCCACACAGGGAAGGTTGCCTGGTGTCAGGGGAGTTCCTCTGCTTTCATCTTCTGATGTCCACGAGATAAGGCCGGGCACACGCCAGAGCATTATTTTCGCTAAGCCTTTAATGATGTGCAACACTTTTCTTGGGGGTGGGCTGGTGTGGGGGTGAAGACCTCAGGTGTGTTCAAAGATTCAGGTGACATGACAACAACTGGGCTTGTCCAGGCTTGTACAAATCAGGCCGTGCTGTGATATAAAATGGATTGAGTGTTACTTGTGTACCCAGACGTTGAGAAGAGATTTCCAGGAAATGTCAGGATCATCTTTTTATTTACATTTTGGTAATGATCCAGGCACCAGCAATGACTTAAGCATCTTCTCAGAGATGATGCAAAGAGTGTGTACTGTGAAAAACCCTTGAGCACCACAAAAAAGGTATGAAAAAAAGGAATACTGCTCCTATGCTGACAAGCTATTCTAGGAACATAGGATTGGGAAGGAGCAGCTCAGTCACTAAGCTGAGTGCACCACAGCCATGGGCAACAAGATGTTTTGGTGTACACAGACAGCATCTGCTTCAGAGTTCAGCACGTGAATTTTGTGCCTAAATGCCCTTAGTGTGAAACCCAAGATCCAGCAAAGAGATTTAAAATGATCTTGTCTAGTATTTCAGGGAAATGTTTCTCCAGGGAAGAAAAATCTCTACCTAATGCCCCGTCTACTGAATGAAGGTGCTGCACCTGTGTGAGGGCAAACCCAGATATCAAACAGGCTGAGTGGAGAATGGATTGAGATGAGCCCTGGAGAGAAGGACTTGGGGGTATTACTTGATGGGAAGTTCAACATGAGCTGGCAAGGAGCATTGGCAGTACAGAAAGCCAGCGTCCTAGGGGCCATCCAAATCTGTATGGAGAGCATGTCGAGGTGATTCTTCCACTCTACTCTGCTTTGTAAGACCCCACCTGGAATACTGCATCCAGCTCATGGGCCTCCAACATAAAAGGACATGGATCTGCTGGAAGGGGTCCAGAGAAGGGAAACAAACATGATCAGAGGACTGGAACACTGTCCTGTAAAGACAGGATGACAGCGTGGGGGTTGTTTGGAGAAGAGAAGGTTCAGGAAAGACCTTGTGGCAGCCTTCCATTATCTGAAGGGGACTTACAAGAGAGAGGGAGAGGGACTTTTTACAAGGCACTGTAGTGGTAGGACACGGGTTGATGGTTTTAAACTCAAAGAGAGTAGATTTAGGTTAGAAATTAGAGAGAAATTCTTTCCTATAAAAGGTAGTGAGGCACTGGAGCAGGTTGCCCAGAGAAGCTGTAGAGACCCCACCCCAGAAGTGTTCAAAGTCAGTTTAGTTGGAGCTCTGAGCCACCTGGTCTACCCATGACAGGAGGGTTGGAAAAAGATGATCTTTAAGGTGCCTTTCAACCCATAATATATGTAATCCTAAAATGATGGATGAATGGATCAGGAACATCTCTCTCTCTTCTAGGCTGACTACCTCTACAGCTACTTACACTCAAGAAGATGGCAGGGATGATAGGTGGTAAGTGGAAAACACCTCCAGCACTTTCATCTCTGGTCCCTGCCTGCTTCTTAGCTTTAGGAGGCTTGCATCCCCAGTATGAGATACCAAAAGAGTAAATTCTATGAGATTTTCTGTGTGAAAACACTGTTCATATCTCCAGGGTCAGTCAGCACAAATTGGAATTAGAAAGACAGTATTTCTAGTCCCTGTGTTTGCAGATAGGGAAGACACTTTCTGCTCTATAGAATACATTAGATTTTTCCAACAGTGATACAGTGCAGAATTTTGATGGAAAACTGTAGCTGAGATAGATAAACTGAAGACAGACAAACCTCAGACTGTGAAGGCCAAATCTTTATTAATCCTGATTAACTATGGCATTGAAGCATGTACTCAGTCTGGAGAGGAAATCTCAAATCTAGGCACTTCCTACTGGCTTGTTGAAGCATCCCAGTTCCTGGCTGTGACTGCTGAGTGTCCCAGTGCAGAAGTCTAATTCCTTTCAGTAAGAGATATTTCACACAACTGACTGTAAAAGTGAGGTAGCTCTGCATAATTAGTACTACTTCTGGAGCTGGGAGGCTGCCTCATAGGTCCTACTATACTGTTACAGCATCCTAACTCCCTCTGTTAAAAGTTTGTTTCTGCAATTAAATGACTAAAAAAGTTCCATTAGGAGAAACTTGGAATTTTGTGAGAGGATACCAACCAATTACGTTAGGCAAAGCATCAGTTTTCCTTGAAAAAAATACCAAAGCCTTGATCAAATTCATTATTGCTTCTACAGATGCTATTTGGGTGTAGCATTTAAAAAGTTTTAAGTTGTGCTTCCATACAAAATATTTAAAATATATATATGATTTGCAGTTGATAATGCATTCACAACCAAAGGGGCTTGGACAGTATTGTTAGTTTCTTATAATCTTGGAGTATAAAACTAGGAAATCAGTGGTCTGTGGATAAATACACAGTCTTCCTCTTTTCTCTGCTGCTAGAGCCTGATGGTTTTGGTTGTACAGCATCAGGTTTTGGCTAGGAAATCAATGAGGTTTGCCTAGCTGTGAGTGGAAAGATTTTGGCCTAGATTTTGTGTAACCTGAGATTTTTGGTTGAAACCTTCAGGATGCAAAAATTATGTGGGAAAGCAAGCCTCTTTACTTTTGGTAATATCTTCATATCTGTCCCAGACCACCTCTGATTAAACATCTTTTCCGTCTTCTGATAGCTGTTGAAATTTATGAGAGAAATACAGACAGAACCTGCTGAATTTGGGCTGGAGAAAGCTCTCAAAGATCCACCTCATTGGTGATCCACCTCAAGGCCGACCACAGCAAAAACCAGAACTGCTCACTCTGCCAAGAGTGTGGGATTCTTCATTGTTACTCTCAGGAAAATGTTCGTTTGTCCTCTTGGTGCCCTTACTGGACTTCTGAAATAAATATCTCTGGTTTCCAAGATTCTGTTCATAAACATAAACTTCACTTTACATTTTGTAAAAATAGAGAAGAAAAAAACCCCAAAATATATTCCAAGAAACCACAAAGAGAAACTGAGAGAGCATGTTACCAGAAGAAAAAACATAGCATCTCCACATGAATATTGGTCTTGGCATTGCAATGCAGTATCACTGATCTTGTTAAAATATCTAAAATTACTGCTCCATCAGTATTATTACCTGCAGGGGAGGAGAGAGAGAGGAGAAGAAGTTCATGGCATAGTACAGGAAGACAAGCTGTCAGAAAAATTGTAATGCATAAGGGTAGAATTTTTAAAATTCAGGTTATCTGATCCATTTTATCCCTTTTAAGTCAGAAATGAAGTCCAAGCAAATCACGTCATCTGCCTTCTCATATAATGATAAAAAACCCAGGCATTCACATATTGTAATTTATTCCATCAGTCCTAAACAAGATTTACTGTTAAGCTTGTTTCTACCACTTGAGTCTAGGAGGTTAATGCAGTGTGGATGGATAGTTTTTAATTAGGCTAAGTTTGACGAGATGAATGTTACTCTGGATGATACTAGAGAGTTCACATTTCTTCCTACCAGTGGTATTTAGCAATCAAACTAACTTGATGGAGTAGGTTCAGTTGTACAATAAGCAGTTTAGCACAGAGAAATGCACAGTCATTCATTTAAATATATACCTTATTTATAAGAAGAGGGATTATGACGAGCACAGTAGTGATGCTGATATAGATTTCATGTTCCTGGTAGGTAACACATTAAATGTGAATTCCTACCAGACAAAAACACTTAGGAAGTAAACATCAGTTTTAAATGTATATACAAATTAATGCCTTGAAAATGTAGCAGATTATATTATCTCTTTATAGAGTATTATTGAGACCATTACTGCTGTTTCCAGCTCTGTTACCTTTCCTTCAGAAAGGATAAACAAACCTAAGAAAAGAAGCTAGCAATGTTTACATTACTGAGTAACAAATAGCATGCTATAAGAGTCAGGGGTTTTATTTTGAGTTCATCCAGAATATGATTAAAAGATTACTTCCTTACCTTTACTGAGGAAGAAACAAGGAGGAAAAATTAAACAGTGGGTGAAGGTCAAAATGAAAATCTGTAACAGCAAAATATTTTTGCCATTTAATTTACCACTGCTTCTTTTGGGCTAGTTCATTCGAGATTTGGCAGCTTTCCAGTGGCTGGTTTTCCTTAAGAAAGGGCTGATAGTGTGACAGAGATGTTGGAAAAGACACAGATCATATCCCTTTACAGAAGTGGAGAAACTATTTTCCAGTCTAGCATTTGTATGCATTCATTTCTCCAGAAAAATAAGACTAGTTCCAGGCTGGTTCTAAACTTCTAAAAAGCTTTGGTAATTAAAGGCTTACTTCAGATCTGAACTGTCTGAAATTTTCTCACTTCTCTGTGCTGATCTCTCAAATTCCAGTGGTCCTCACAATAGATTTTTACTGTTTCTGATATGTGTTACAGTGCCACAGTACTGAGCAATCCTCTTGTCCAGCTGTGTAGAAAGCAGATGCCAAAGAGCACTGCTCCCATCCCCTCTCTGCCCCACCATCTAGACTTCTGTCATGAAAAGTGAGCACATCTGTCTCCTTTCCTGGGCAATTAGAGCATCTTAACATCATGAAACAAACAATTGTGTGCATGTATGTATACGTATAGAGGGATACAAACATATATGTGTGCATGAACTTGCAGGTATCAGTAACTCCTCACAGCAAAGAGAGGACAATGAACATTACTTTCATATTCATATGTTTTCCTATTCATACACTTTGCATATTCTTCAATCAACCAAGGTAATAACCCTGTGAGACAGATATATTTTCATCATTGTAATCTACCCACAATGTCTTGGAGTAAATATTTAAAAGCAGAGAAAGGGTCAGGGATTACTTCTATTCTTAGGGCCCTTTCTCAGCCAAACTTTCTGAGATCCTTCTCAACAAGACATATGTATCTTTGTTTGTAAAACTATGCCAGCATTGGCTGTTTTAACTCATTTATCTAGCATATAATCATATTTTGTACAGTATTTCTTAATAAAGAAACTTTTATATAAATAATGCTAAATAAAACACAAATCAGCACATATCTTTGAACTCAGTAAAGCGGTAATAAGGAAAAAACATTTAAAGAGTCCTAATTCACTTGCATGAGAAGAGAGAAAAGAATGAAGGGCAAAATAAAAAGAGGAGATTGCTGTAAATTTTAATTTTTTAAGGGTCTAATTTAATTCCCATGCATATCAGTCACATTCTTTTTTATGGCTTTGAGATATGGACCACAGATAAGACTTCCACAAAGATTGTACTGTAACAAGTACCATCACTGTAACAAGTTCAGGGTAACAAGTTCCTTTCCGATTTATATCCTAAATTAACATCACCAACAAAAATAGCCCAGCATAACATCTGCAAAGGTCAGGGACAGAAATGCCCTCTATTGGGAAGGCTTGTGAGGCTGCCTGCACGTGGTGGACATCCTGAGCAGGCACAAGGGCAGTGAACATGTAGCTCAGCTTCCTATGTGCTTCATCAGCTATTGTTCTAAACACAATTAGCTTTCTCCAGTAAAACAAGCAGAACATGTTGAGTGGTAGGAGAGATGCAAAAGGTGAAAAAGTATCTTTTCTTACTTTTTCTCCTGCTAATAACAATTTTAGAAGCAAGATGCTTTTTAATTTTTTTTATCTGACTAAAGGAAAGTGGCAGCTTTTTTTTCTTCCCCTTCTCCATAACAACAATTATGCTTTCTAGAGGTCTGTTCCTTTATTATCAGCCAAGGACAGATAAGAAAAACATGTAACATCCACAATGCTACAGGCATTCGTTAGGACTAAATGTTTATTTGAAGGACAGTGCAGAGTTCCTTCAACTGCTCTGAGCATCCAAGCTGAATTAAAATCCTAAGCACTTGCAAATGAGGAGATTAATTTGCTCTACAATTATTTGCTGCTTCAGGACAATAACAACAATGTGATTCATGTAGTTGTATGTTGATATAACCATTAGACACTGACTTCTTAGCCAAATTCTACAACTGTGAAGAACTAATAGAAATTCTTTACTGCAAAGGATTGCCACTGACAAAAATGTCTTGGGCTTCTAAAAGTCCTTCTGCTAAAAATACCTGAGAGTGTACAGGTATTCTCAGTCAGGAAAGCACAAAATGAGGAGGGTAAATTTTATTTGACTTTAATAAGGACCTATGCTGTCAGAAACTTGCTTGCAATGTTTTAGAAAGCTTGAGAACTTAAACATAGTTACTGTTATGATTTTTACTGCTTCCTGTTTAAGGGCAAGACAAGAAGTGGAAATTGCTCAAAAATAGCTTCTTGGAAGTTGCTTCCATACCAGACTGAGTGTGTTTTTGCAATATTTCCAGTCCTATTTTCTGTATCAACAAGTTCTCATAAATAGTACTTGAACAGCATGTTGCTGATTAGAAACACACCAAATTTGTAAACCTTGGATCCAGTTGCAAATGTGATTTTAGTGTTTGAACCTCAAAGTGTAACTGACAAATTAAGAGCAACAGATGAATATAAGTCCTTGGAGGTATCAGGGTGGGAGATAAAGTTTTTTCAACACAAAGTATGCTCACTTAGCCCTAGCCTGAAACATACATGGCTTTTTGTATTTTCTGAGTGTCCAACTGGTTGCTAAAAATGCTTTCTCCTGAAAAATAGTATTTTGTTTCCAGAAAATGATGTTTTTAAATATTTGCTTTTCAGTTATAAAACTGTGTAATATGGTCCTAATTAATAGATGCATAAAAGTGAGTGATGATATTTAAATAAATCACCAGCAATATCTGGCAAGATAATATAGGGGAAGATATATGCAGAGATGTTGGAATCCAATTGTCCTTTATGGCCTTTTTATGTTCACAATTATCAGAGAGGCAGTGTGGCTCATGCAATCCTTCTACACCTCACTGCAACATTGGAATCAAACAGGACTGACTCAAAGACCTGTCTACCCCATAACACTATTTTCTTCATAGACATAGAATTCCAATTGTTTATTTTTAAGGTATTTTCCTCTGTGCTTCTCTTCAGGACACTGAGGCAAACTCAATTCAAAGCAAATGGTAAAACAAGGAGAAGTAGAGAGAAACACACCACCATGGTTCTGGTGACTGCTGTATAAATGCTGTAACAACTAATGTCACCCATACAGCAGCCTTGTCCTAGAGCTTGCTGCCTGTGAAGATGCACAATATTTTAATGGACCTGACCAAAACCACTTTTATCACATTATTCTCTGTCCTCAAATGCTCTTCTTTCCTCCTCTTTGTTCTTATTTGTTTTTCTGCCTCCTCCACCAGAGCAAGATATTTGGGGTTTGAAGTCCATGACTGCTGTTTCATGGTATTTGTGGTAAAAACCAAGTATGGCAGCTGTCTTAATATTCAATCAGCTTAGTTTTTTTTGTTGTTGTTTTTTTTTTTTTTTTTTTTTTTTTCCAGAGAGCACGAGGTGACGAGGGGGAGAACCCCAACAAAATATAAATGTTTGAAGTGAAATATTTTGGCAGGCCGACTTTATTCAGCATTTGTTTGTTCAGTTCTGATGCTCAACCAGGCATAGTAATCACTAGGGTGACTTTGGAGGATTAAAGTCTTAAGGACTAGTGGATTAGTATGTTCAAACCTACATCTTTCAGCTGTCAGATAGAAGAAGGGTTGCTTCAGGAGTAGAAATTTTTTGTAAGTGCTTGCATGCAGAGAGCCCAATTTGTCAAAGTATTGAGCAGCTCCCAAGAATTAACGAATTTGTCTTCCAGGCTGCCTGGAGAAGTGGAGAAGGATTATCTCCAGTTTATAGTTGTGGAAGCAAAGCACAGGAGGATTAAATTACTTGTTTCAGGTCACATACAGGGCACTCAGGCTGCAGGGGCACTTGATGATTTGGAGCAGAAGCAAAAGAAAGTGGTCCTTTCTTCACTAAGAAAATGGCCCCATGAGCTTCTTCACTTCCCCCCTTTTACAAGGTGGGAGAAAACACCTTCCTTGTGCCTTTGCCTACTGAGAGTTTTGGGAAGGTTTTGGTGAACTCCAGAGTCCTGATCTCTCCATCAAGGACTTTTCAGTAATGGTGCTGATACTAGCCATTAAAAACAGCAGAGTAAGGAATTGGCTTGATGCCCTGGATGTAAAGAAGTACATCTTGGCTGAAAGAGGTGAACTGGGCAATTCACCAGAAGGTTTTGATTACTGCCTCAGCCCACAGGTTTTCCTCAGTTATACCTGTTAAGGGAAGGAATGCTAACTTATTGGTATAGACCAAAGCCTTTGGGAAAACTAAATTGGAGGAGTTAATCTCAGGAATTCTGCATGTCATATGTGAATCACAGCACTTGTTTTTAGTGCTGTGAGTAAGGGAGGTGTGCTGAAGTGCTGAAAATGTCTTTTGTTCTTCCAACTGTTCTTTTTATCATGTCAGTCAAAATCATATCCTTCCCACTTTTGAAATAGTTAAGAAGAACTGGTGATCATTCTGAAAACTCTGGAGATCAGGCAACTTTTCTCCATGCTGTCATTGTTTTGCTCTTTCTGGCGGTTGTTGAGATTACTTCAAAATATTTGGAAGATTTGGAATCTTCTTCTAGAAAAGAAGCATAGGAGATGCACCAAATATATGTACTGTAGGTAGTTACAAATTTTCTTTCAAATCTAAAATATACAAGGGTTTTCAGGGCATCCTTTTAAAAGATGTATTAAAAATGAGATAAATGAGATACTGCATATTAGGAAAAGCAAATAGAAAAGAAAAAAGAAGGAAATCCTGATTATGGATGTTTAAAACCCTTTGTCACCAGAGACTCCTGTGCTGATGGATACATACAGCCCTGTTGACACTGTAAAACTTCCTCTCCCTTCTTTCTGTGAGACTTCCAAAAAGGAAACAAAATGACCTGGATTATCTGGAAGCCAAGAGCCTTAGAATTTCTCTCTGTATTATTTAGTTAAAGCTTGAGAACACACTGATAACACTCTACTAATTTTCCAAGGAAGTCCTGGTAGCATTAGGAGAAATCACAAATGTTTCATTTCAGCTCCTACAAATGATGCAAACATAGATAAGAGCACTCATCATCATTTGAATCTGAGAAAGGAGTCCTACATCTGTCTCTCCACTTCTTCATTTCCTTTCTTCTAGCTTCATCTAGCCTCACAGGCATGAAGTCATGCATCTGGATGTTCGGTTCTCCTCCTAAAACAACCTCAGACCTGTTTTTTCCTGACTATCACCATAGTAGAGTGAAGAAAAAAGACATGATCATTCCCCATAGTGTGATGGTTGTCTAATCTTTAGAAAGAAACATCACTAGTCTGCATAAGAGGTGTATGAAGCAACTTGTGTCACATCAGGTAAGAAACATCCAGAGAAAGTATAATCTTAGGAAGGTAATATATTGGCCTTGTCTTCTAATACGTTAATCACAGAGAAAGTGAAAACCACATGTTTTGACCCATCCGCACTTGTCTGGGTCAGAAAACTCTTATAGTTGCTGAGATTGCTTTTGGGGCTTCCTTTAAAAAATTCAGAGCTTTACTGTAGATACTGCAATGTAGCAAGGCTGAACTACTTTTCTTTTGTGTGTGCAGGTAAGAGGTACTTAAAAATGTGGAAGGAGGTGAGCAATGGAAAAAATTCTTGTAACTATGTGTCCTGCAGGGATTAAAGTTGTTCCCAGTAATACAGCACTGGATTGCTTTTAAGGATTTATCTTTGCTATGGGTAATCTATCTCTCTGCCCTTTACATGAAGCTGATTTTGAAAGGTGTTTGTAAAGTTTTATATGGGTGCTGGAGAAACAATGGAGCCATGCAAATCTTCACTTACACAGGCTTCTTGCTTTTGGCCTCACAGATGCCCTCAAAGCCTAAATTCACTGCATGCATGCAGGGAGTTTTCCCGCATGGACAGTCTGGATCCTATCCCTTGGAGCACATGGCACTTGTTGCATTTAAGCACAGCATGGCATTCATTGCATTTAAACACACCACACTGCACTGACAGTCTTTAGTCTGTCTACAAAGAACTCATGCAGTAGGAATGAAAGCAGCTAGTAGAGCCCCTCTCTCCACCCTCCATCAGATTTTTCCCAGATGTAGTCACAATTTTACCCCACCAGTTGCTGATGTATTTGATCAGCACCAGTGAACAAGGTATATCCCTCAAGCACTTATTAACAGCAAGTGCATCAGAGTTTCATTTTTTGTCTCAGTATAAATCTACAAGCATAGAGGAAAAAATAGGAAGAAAGCAAGTTTCCTCCTCCACCATGATATTCATTCATCACAAAGGTGACACCAGGAGGGTATTCTGATATATATTATTTATTATATATTATTTTGTGATGCAGAGATCATTTTTCAAATAGAAAAGCAGCCCACATAGTAATTTATTGACATCTGGGTATAAGTCTTTTTCAGTCTGACTGAAAATCACCTAAGCTTCATTATGGACTTAGGAATGATTCCAATGCATACGTAAAGGGATGCTGCTTCACTTTGGTGTTGTTTCTTTTTCACAAGGCTTTGCAATATCAAGCATGTTTTTCTATTAAAATACTGAAATCAATTTACCTCTAAATGTGCCTCCTTGGCAATATTGTACTTTTGCCAATACTAAGATTATGTGAGCATATCTGGAGCTTATTGGTGTGCTTTCTGGACAAACAGAAATAAGTTTGTGAGAAAGAGAAGTGGCTGAAAACAGTTGATTCTTCTTTGTTGCTTCAAAGGGGCCTGTTGATCTAAATAATAACATGTATGTCTTATGCACAAAAAAGTGTCCTCCCTCTCTCCAGATTTTAGACATCCAGTTTTTAATTGGAAATTGCATGTGCGATGATGTGGCCTCAACCTATTCCAATTGCAGAGAAAATGCAACTGTCAAGTGAATCACAAAGGGCAAAATTTGATATGAAATATGTTTTCAGGCTAGTTCATCAGTGAGCTGCACCATATATCACTTAAGTACAAATTTTAATTCATGAGCTTTTATCAGACTCTGGCTATGAGGCAGTGCCATATTGACAAATCTTTCTCTCAATCCATGGAAATTATACCAGTATACATATATCAGAAATTTTTAACTTATATTAGGAAGCAAAAAATATTTTAGTAGTCACTGAAGGACTGTTTGGAAATATGTATTTATATTACTACATTTTGGGTTATATCCTCTTGTATCCTTCAAAGAATCTCCAGAAATACTAAGGCCCATATCTGGGGATAAAAAAAAACCAAACCAAACAAGTAAATCTTTGGGCATTTATTTCATGGGCTGAAGAAGGGGTGGGCTAAAAATTAAGGTATATATGCTTGTTTTCTTCCCCCTTTTTTTGTTTTTCTACTGATCTTGCCTGTCCCACTAGTGTAATTCATTTTCAGCAAAAGAGAACAGTATGTGGCAATGTAACAATGTAGTTACTGTAAGAAGGATGAGAACAATTCCTTTTTAAAAGCACCTAAAAAAAAATATAAACCTAAAGATCTCAGACCATCTAGAGCCCTTTTCAGTAGTTTAACAGCCTCCCTGAGAGAAAGGTTTCAAACTGGATCTCAGACTCAAGCTTTTCAGGTGGGACAGGAATTGCAGATGAAGTTTCCACCTGGGCATGCTTCTAGGATGATGAATCATCTAATTATTTTTGTCACTTCTATCTCTCCTCATTTTTCACCAGCTACAGATATCCATGCATCATAAGGAATCCCAGTTGGGTGTAAACAGAATTGATTAGCATAATCTCTTGTGTTATGTAATTAAACAAACACTGTAATTGTCTGAAATTAATGAAAGTAAGAGGAAATGGAGCCTAACAGATAGAGTCATAGGTTTTCACTGCTGCTGAGGTAAAATGTTAAAGAATGTTAAATAGCCACAAAGGAGTGAAGAGAAAAAATTGAGAAATGGATTCTGCGTCTGTCAAATTATCTGAGATTTCATACATTGGATAGAAAAAGATTTCATATATTGGGGGAAAAGAAACTCAGTAGGGAAACCTTGACCTGACTACTACTACACTGCAATACATGTTACCAGATAATATATATATATATGTATGTATATACCATACGGCATTTTATTCTGGCCTATGTTAGATATAACTATTAATAAATTGTGACTAGGAATGAAAATACACAGCAACCCCCATATTAGAAAATTAACAGATGCTTACAGAATTTTCTTTACAGAGTTTGCCATATCTAAGAAAATATTATTCTCCTCATGTTTATAGGCTGGTGCTTGAGGCTAGAGTTGGATATGGAGTGAAGAAGGGGAGGAAAGAGGGAAGGGGAGATAGGGTTGGACAGAGAAGTAGAACATCTCTGTGGCTCAGAGTGCTTTCTGCATCAGATGATCTCAATAGGGGCACATAGTCTCAGCAGTGATATATCTATATGGTTAATAAGGAACTAAACAAATAGCCTCCTTATATTCATGTAGACTTTGGCTGTTCTGATGATTTTACTCTGAAGCTTTGAGGTACCTTGATAGCAAAAGCAGTATTCCTTATAAATTTAATTGCTTCCTCACTTGCCTTGTACTTTTTTCCATTTCCTCTCTTAATCTCTATATCTCTGCCTGGATTTCCTCATACTGCCCTTCAGTCCCTACAGCCATAACACAGAAATTCTAGAACTAAGATTTTGTGCTATGGAACACCTGGGCTGCTTCCCTACTAAGGTTTGTAGGAAAGAGTTGTGCTTGTTATTTATACCTGGCTTTCATGAAGGCAGTAGTTCTTTTATCCATATTGCGTGAAAACAGAACTTATATTAGAAACTACACAAGATGAGGGCCAAGGGAAAAAGTTAAGAAAAACGAGAATGGGAGCAAAGTTTTACACTTTCTGTATAAAAAGAAAATCCAAGCATGATCAGCCAGGTGTACAAGTAAAACAAAAATAAGAGATATAGAGATGCAGAAATCCAACAGAAGAAAGACTACAGAAGATATAAGGAAAACAGGAATAAAGAGTCTAAACCATTGAGAAGGAGCTCTAGTATTTAAAATGGAGATCAGTATTGAGGCCAGACTAGGAATAAAGAAAAAGGGGAGTTTTATGAATGATAGATGGAAGCTAGAAATGAGAGGGGGAAAAAAAAAAACAACTGGGAAGATTTTGTATGTTTGTGACAAAGCAGAAAAGGAAGGCAGAGTTGTTCAGATATCTGACTGAATGGTTTGGAACAGGAACAATTGAAAGCATGAGTTGAATACAAACAAGTTGTAAAGAAAATATCATATGTTATGTCTAAAAAACATTTCATAGGCCTTTTGTTTTTTCTCACACACATTGTCACTTACTAATTCAAGACAGAAAGCTTGGAAGTACAGTGAAAAAGAGGATTCTCACAATATTTTCCAGGCAGATACCAGGAAGGAATGGAAGGCCTCTAGGAAGGGTTGTATTTAAAGAAATTCTGATGAAAAAGATGAAGATATATAAAAAGCAGGTTTGAAATTCCACTTTCTGAGCCAAATTTGCCAACTTTTGGAGGATCAAAAAACATGCATGAGAATAACAATACAGAAGAAAGAGAATTCACAGAGATAAAACTGCACAGATCCTGAATAGAGAATAATAGAATATGGAAGAGAAGAGAGTAATGTAATACAATATAAAGAGTGATAAAATAGAATTACTCCAGTTTGATTTGTTATGCATGTCTCAACACTGTGTGTACATATTCCAACCTGTGCATTATGGTCCTTTGCTTTCACTTACTGTTGATTTTCTGAAGCAGTTATGAAGAAAGAAATAACTGCATTCAACAATATAAAAGTGGCCATAAGAGAAGTTATCTGAAATCTGAAATTACACTATTCAGTCACTAAACCATCTAAAGCTACAGAAGACATGATCTGAATCTTGGACTGAACTTCTTTTGGAGGATCACAAATAGAAAAGGAAAAAACTGGGAAACTAAAACTGGATGACCTGAGTAGTAGTGGGGAAAATGTAGGAAAAATATATGATGTGTGTTTGAGAATATCCAGAATATTCTCTGTTAAACTGCTGTCAAATTTTAAATTTAGAAAGAGAAGGAATTTCCTTGGATGAATACTTAAAAATAGAGCTACATATCACAGACTTAATATCTGTCAGGCTTCTGATTAAGAGCTATGACAGTGCCTTCCTTCCAAAGATAACCTGAGCCAAAGAAATGTAACTTTTTCTTTAGAAGCCAAGGAGAAAGTTAATGAGTCTTTCATAGCCTTGCAAACATAAATCCTAAGATATCAGGATCAAATGATATGACTCCTAATTGAGCAAATCTCCCATGTTTTTGCCTTGTGATCAATCATGACCACAACACACGAGCAATCACCACTTAATGATGCGAAATCTGTTTCTGGACAACTTTGAACTCTGAAGGGGAATGGTACGGATATATCAACATTCCTTCCAAAAAGATGTTTTGGACAAACTCCAGGTTGGCAGATTTTACACAACACTTGCTATCTGATAAATACAATTAACAGAAAGCAACCACTCTTTGCAAAAGAACATTAATGTCAATGTGCAAGGATAGCCTGGACGGATAAGGATGAGTTTATCCACATGAATAATGTTAGTTATAAAACTACACAGAATAAGCATTCTGTGCAAATAATCAAATAAAAATCAGGTTGCAATGACTCCTTTCTTCTGCTCCAGTTGCCTATTGAGTGGAGCAGTATCCCTGAAATCCTTTGCTACAGCAATTTAATCTAGTTAACTCATATTTCTTATTAATATTTCTATTCTGTATAATAGTATATTTATATATTTTATTCAGATATGTAGTTTTGTGGAGTCATTACTCTGTGATTTGCAGTAAACTCTTCTGTAATAGGATAGGTTGAAACATACAAATGAACATGCAGAAATGACAGAATCAAACTCTAAAAATAAGGATGACTTTTCCAAATTTAAAATTCTGGGCTTTTTCTCTTCATGAGTGACAACAAAGCTACAGGATTACTCACAATGTGCCTGATACTCTGTTGTAAGTGGTTCTGGGACCTGTTAGTCTTCTACATGATGCATTTCCTAAAAAAAAATGAAGGTGTCCTCTGGCAAGGACTGTACACTGACAGAAGCAGGTGAAACACTGAAGGGAAAAGCTATTTGCTGCTTCCAATAACACTTGATAAAGTGCTTGATAAGAATATATGCATGTAATGGATCTATCCATCCCAACACAATATACGTCTGCAATTAAACTTCTGAGAAGTTATGCCTCTGATCAACATCCTGTACTCAGTAGCGAGTAGTTTCCTTTTGGCTTTTTACCAAAAAAAATAACCAATCTACAAACTGAATGAAAGCCAGTCCAAGTCAACTGCACCAAACTGAAAATGGTTATTAATCTCATTTCTCACACGGATTTCAGGAACTTCGCATCCCCTCTTTGAACTCTCAGAAAGACAGAAGCATTTTCCAGTAAATATTTCCCATAATTGTTCAGAAAATTGTACATTGAAATTCCAGACACCTTTACTCATTGAAGCCAACAATGTTTCATTTGTGTTGCAAGTCTCACTGGAAATTAAAGAGAAAGATCCTGGTTACTGTGCTCAGAGGTTACCAGAGTGAGATGTTATATGTGACTCATGATACACACTCTCCAGTGTCATGAGTCTGGTTTATAGAAGATGAGATGTAGCATCATTGTAGAAGTGGCACTAATTTTCAAGATACAAGAGCAAAGAACCACTTTATCTTCTATGAGTGCCTTTTCCCCCTTTTGTCAAGGAAATTCATTTTGAGTTCTGCAAAAGCAATTGAGTAGCGCTCCATTTCTTGACATCTAGACTAAGAAAATTCACTTCTGCTGTATATACTGAGAACACTTTGAATTAGGTGATTCTAAATATTCACTGAATACAAAGATCCAAAGCATCCAAGCTGATGTTATATCAGATGGCCTTTGATCACTTCCAAAGATGGTTCAAAAGGCATAAGACCCACAGCAACCACCAGATTCCTCAATAGACAGCAGGCCATATATACATATCAAGAAGCACACCCCTTCTATAATTTAGAGCATAACTTTGCTGACTAGTTAGTGTGCAGCCTGGGCCAGTCTCAAAGCCCAGTTTTCATATAGGGAGACAAGCCTAGGCAATGTCTATCAATGGAGAAACAGAGGCTCCACTAAAATTAAATCCAGGGTTCTTATTTATCCTTCTTTTCCTCCCTCTTTTACCAACAAGTGTATTAGCAGTCTCTGGCATGATCAAGGTATTGACACAGAGAAGCAATACCTCCTGCTCTGCCTGAGCATCACCTTATGTTTGGCTGATCAGGGCAAGGCAGAGTAATGTCCATGAACCAGCCAGTTTCCATTCTGCAGCTATTTCAGTTCTACAAACACATTTCCTTACCAATTATTTTTCTGTTTAAGCCAATAGGAAATTGTGATAGCTATTTGAAGCTGAGGATCTGAGCTACTATCTTAGGTATGAACTCACTATCCAAGAGTCTTCCAACTTCTGACCCCAGAGCCTTTCTTTCCTATCTGCAACTGTCACAATTTATGGCCCTAATAAGGGCTGTACAAAATCCATCCAACAGCTATCCTTAAGGTATCCATGTTTGTCATTGCAGTCTTGCCTAGTAGAGAATTTATAATTTACAGAAACATAAATATTTGAAAACAATGTTAAAGTGACATAGCTGGGGATTTGTTTATAAGTTTTTCCTCTAAACCAGTTTCCTCTCAACATTTACCATATTTCATTGTGGTCTTCAGCACAGATTTTCCTACATTTAAAACAGCAAAACATGCATTCTAGTTGATATCAGATTTCAATCTCTTGGGATTATGTTGTGAGGAGACAACAGATTAACTGTCCAATTTTCTTACTGCTCATGGACAAAGTATCACAGACACCTGAAGGGACCTTTACTTTGAGATGACTAAATTAATGTCACTCATTTATAGACTGGACCTGACTTATGAGAATCTAGAATAAGTCTGAGCTAACATTTTGGGGAGGACATGAAAATGGCTTAAATATATTTAAATAAATAGGAAGCTTCCTATTTAGTTTCCTAAATATATTTAAATAAATAGGAAGCTTTCTGCAAATAAATAACATTGACTCCGATTTCTGTATGTTTCATTGTATAGGATAAAAAATATTATTCCAATAAGTTCTACGTCAGGATTTCAGCCTTGTCAAAACTGAAAAATGAACAGACTTCTGACAAACAGAAATTTTTGGTAGAAAATGTATTCTGTAAACCATGCAAACAATTGTACATGTAATCTAGTAAAATGCTTCTTAAGCCCCAGTCCTCTCCCATATCAGGCAGTATTTTTTATCATCATGGCAGAGCTGGTAGAGTTGCACTTCTTGCACAAAGTAAAAAGTATTTTGAAAACTGACTAAAGTGCATGAACCCTACTTTTCTGATCTTGAGATGAAAGGCAGCCCCTCATTTCTTAGGTAGTGTTATTTCTATTGCTGGCATTCCATCAACCACTGGAATGTGTGGCACACAAAGCAAATAAGTTACAAGCATATCTAAACACCACCTTCTGCCTCCCCTCATTGTTATGAGAATGGATTGTATTATACTCTGCTGCCCTTTGATGAGACAGATTTTGCTCTTCATGCCAAAAAATTTGTTTTGAACAGAAAAATAGAAATAAAAGCACTTTTTTAATAAAAGCAAGATTCTGCATGTTGGTGTTGGAAGTTACGGCAAAACAGAAAGCCCTTGTATAACAAGTTAGTACTAGATCCGTAGAGGTGGAGAAGAGAGTATGAACTGCAGGGAGTTGGGGCTTGACCTATCCTGTGAAGCCGTACCAAGAGCACAAGGATGAACTTCTGCTGGGACAACACAGGCCTGATTCTTCATCTTCCATCAAACTCTCAGCCACTCTAACAAAGATGTTATTTGGGGACACTCTGCCTTAAGACATAACTTGCATTCTGGTCTCCTTTAGAACAAGTGTATAAGGGAAATGATAGAGGTAAATTCATATCTGTGTGCAGATTACTCCATATCCAACCAGATGATGTGTTTAACTTGCAGCTTCCCTCTGGCTTGTGTTACACAATCTCCATTTGAGTCAACTTGAACATTTGGCTTAAGACAAGCACCCCGCATAGAAATATTGCTTTCTTACACTCCTACTGGGCAGAAAGAGAAATGGAAATATGACCAGACCCTTTTGAATATTTACTTTAAAGGGAGGAATGAAAAACCTCAATCATCCAAGCACTGTGTGCACTTTAGGCAATAACATCCTCTTTCCAGGAATGCTTGGTACATTATGAAGAATTTTCCTTTCAATCTCACTGAGAGATACTTTATTTAGCAGATGTTATCTGGTGGCTGAGAAGGTTAGCAAAAGAATAGATATGAAGATGAAAATGGTTTGCAAGACTTGAACACATGAGCAAAGCAGTGTTAGCTAATGTAACTTTCATAAGTTATGCAATGTTAAAAGGTGTAATGGTATAAAGAAAATAAAACACTGTCTCTAGATCCAGCTTTGCTGTGCATAGGGCTTACTACTCTATTGAGAGATAAAATACAGGAATATCATATTTTCTGAACAATACTTCAGCTAAAATAAAGATTAGTTTTGTCCTGATTTTCACCCACTGAGACTCTGGCCTGCTGGGAGCTCATACACACACGTGAAAGACAAATCAACCTGACAGTAGCACAAAAGCATCTTGTAGTAAACATCTGTTGAGCTTTCCTTAGCAGTCAGGTACTAATTCTAAAGATTGTTGAGACGCATGGTGACAACAGAACAGAATGTTCCATGTGACAAAAAGTCTTCCTCTCTTGTGGTCAGTAAACCCAAAGAGAAACAAAGAAGGTGAATCTGTGTTTCAACAGCTGAAGTTCACAGTAGTAATTAATTGTATCACAAGTTCTTCCTCATTGAAGTTCTGAAGGACCAAATATATTTGGAACTCTCCAAAAATAATACTTCTCTAATAAAATATCTATCTGCTCTATTGCATTGGATGATACTGTTATTTAACTCTGTGCCATTAATATGAGACTTTTCTGCCTCTTGCCAGGAAGGTTAAAGAGAGTGGAAGAGGTAAAAATGTAAGGAAGAAGGTAATACCTCTTCTGTTCAATCAGAAATGAAGAACTATTTTGGGAGTTACCATCTTACAGCTTCATTTCCAGTTCCAGTTGTTTGGGGAGTGGTATGTACTACCAAATCAACTTCTGCACTGAGCATACGCCTAAATATAACAAAATACTTTCAACAACTGAGTTCACGTCCTTCTGGGAGAAGATAAGACATTTCACTAGCCCACTCTCCCCAACATATGCTACTAATGACGAAAAAAGAACTCCCTGTCAGCTCTAAAACTTGGTTTAAATGATGTCCCTATCATGGTCCTCATACTTGGTCCTGCATCATTGAAAAAAGGGAAAATTTCTCTTTGGCACAGAAGGCTATCTTCAGGCTGGAAGAATGTCTTGGATTCAAGGAAAGCCAAAAAGATGTCTTGTCCAGCAAATTATGTTTGCCTTTAAGGTTCTGAAAGTTACTATTATTAAATGGGTTAATGGCTTATTTTTTTCTGCTTGTCCAAGCAGACAAAAGAAGTGACTCCATACAGAGGAGTCCAAACTTGTGGCATTGCCACCTTCATCTCACAGACTTGGTTATTTCAAGTGAATTTTCAGAAACTCTTGTGAAACTTTTCTCCACCTTCTGATATGTTTCTGAAAAGTAGGTTTAAGAATAGATTTTCATTGTAGAGCACATTGAAACTTTGAGTGTACGTTTGTTATTATGTTAACAGATGCCTGATTTCTTAAGCATCTGGCAAATGCCAAGGTACTTCTTTACAGAACTTTTTTTTTTTTGCACCTGCTCTTAATTGACTCATTTACTCATGGAATTCAGTTTTTTGAATGTACAGACCAAACCATGGGTTTCAATGGACTCGAACAAAGAGGTAATTTTACTTGCTCCATGAAAATTGGCAAGAGTTAAGAAAATTTTCACATTCTCTCTCAGGACAAACACAAAATTTAATGTCTGTCTGATTTCTCCCAATCACTCATTACTGGAGGGAATGAAAGAGTGCTATAAGCAAGTCAGAGTTGCTCGATCAACCATTCACAATCCAGTAGATATTTATTTAGCTAAAGTGCAAAAGCCACAGCAGCAGGTGCTAAGGATGTGAAAGACCCTCTCCCAGTTTGAAAAGCAGAACAGCCACAGCAGGGGAGTAATGAGAGATCCCACTCCTCACAGTCACCCGGTAACATTCAATATGTGTATGGCTGAGTCAAATCACCACTCCAAATCCACCACAACAAAAACTTTGACTGCTGTTTGCTGTATCTTAGCAAACATGTCAACTGCTATCTTCTCTGCTTTATATTCTGCAGAAAATACATCTTGACAAAAGATTTTGCCAAAAAAAATCTCGCTATCTCCAATTCAATTGACAAAAGTCCAGCTATTTATCATGAGTTCTTTTCAGTCCCATTTTCCTGAACTTTAACAATTCCTCTCTGACTGCTGGGTCCTCCATTTCACTGTCTTTCTGTTATTACCTAATTCTGCAGGCTTCATTTTCATTATCCTCTCTTTTACTGTATAAGCAAGAGAGGACAATAGTTACTTCATAATTAACTGATTTTTTTTCCCCTCAGGATATTTCTAATGCTGTTTTTTCTAAAACAAAGCAGCTAAATAAAAACCAAAATGTAACATTTAAATGTCCACTCTTTCTTTCAGAGGTCTTGGCTAATTAATTATTTGCAGATTCCAAGTGTAACAGGATTCTTAGTCTCTTGTACATAAACTTTCTCTAAAAGTTCAAACTCTCCTAATGATACCGACCAGTTTCTAGGAACTCATTAAAGGATTTTAAACAGATTTGAGATTTTCTCTGTGCTAAATCCTATCATGTGGGCCTGAGAGTGTTTTTACTACCAGATTATGGCATGAGAGGGATCATATGACTTAGAGCCCACATTCTCAACACTATCCTAATTCTTCAAAGAAGACCTCCAAGAAAAATCTCCTGTCTCCTTGACTACAGATTTTACTTTGCAGAGTATTGTACTTTCCACGGGATATTTCTGAAAACTGTTGATTTTAGTTTAGCTAAAAGCTGTATTTGTTTAAGGTTCAGTTCTTCATGATATATGCATACCTTTAATGAAAATATAATTCAAGCATTTAATAACATGAGAGCAAGGAATGAAAGACAGAAGAGTTCACATTACTGCCTTTGCACATTTAGTAGATGTGCCAGTCCTCTGATTCCTCAGAAAGCCCTGTATATATCTTCCAGCTCTTTAGACTTTGTTCCCTTAGACAATTGTCCAAACTCAATAGTATAAAAATTGGTTTAAAAAAGCACACTGTGTTCTGTCTACTTCACTTTATCCCCTGCATGTTCTTAAACTCCTCCCGTAAATGTCCAAGCGCACAACTCACAAGAGCCATGTTTCTGCACTAGGTAGGGAAGAAAGCTAACAGAAATTCCTTTCAGTGAAACAATATCCTCTTAAACCACCCCAAAAATAAACTGTGACCACTATGCAACTTTTCCTGATAAGGTGAATCAAAACTCTTTGCCTAAAATAACAATTTTTCACATCTCCCAAAATCTTATGGTGAGAAACCATTTATGAAGCAATACCTCTGAGAAGTTAAAAACCAATTTTTCATGTAGCCAGCAGGATAAATTCCAATCCCATACACACACACACACACACACACACACACATATACAAACTTACATAACAGATAAAGGTAAATTCCCAAAAATCTGTGGACACTGGAAGATTTACCAGGCTCCAGAAGTTCATCTGGCCTGCCATTTGAAAACTGAGTCTCTAAAATAAGTAGATAATTTCAGTATGTCAGTCATGGATCAAAAATATCTATTATGTCTATCTTAGGCCAAATTTATATTTTTCCAGATCATCTTTGCTTGTTTTCTATGTTGAAACAACAATACAGCTTCTGCCCTTGCAGATACACATGCAGTTTCAGGAAAAGCCAATACAAATTGTGGTTAGTGAATTTCAGAACAGTTTCTAGGCCTTAAATTGGGCTTTGAGGGGGTTTGGGTTTTATCACATTTCTATGGTGATACGGTTATTTGTGATTTTGTTTGTCTGTTCTTGCTATGAAAACTTAATGGGTGCTAAATTTTAAACTCCTGAAAACAATAACGAAAAAAAAATTTAAAATGCTATCTTTATTTAAGTGTACATGAAATATGAAGCATAAGAAACACATACAATAATTCAAATTCCTTTTAGATTTTTGCAATGGTAAGGGGGAACAATCCATTCCAGATATCTGATAGCTTATCCTAATTATCTGGACACATAGTTCAGAACTAGTGCCTGGAAAATTATACAAGGTCTATAGAGTTTGGACTTAGGCATGTGATCTACTCACTGTTCATGTCACAGAAAAAAGTCCTTCAGGATTTAGCAGCATTTAGGTCATGTCCCTGCTCACTCTAAGAATACATGGAAATTTTAATTAGTCCTTTGGAGGCTCTTATGTTGGATTCTCTTTCTCAGTTAGATTTGTAACTTTGATCTGATCACTTTTGAGCTCCCCAGTGAGAAAATCTCAACCAACATTTTTTAAACAGAATGCAGGTAAAGTTTTTACCAGCAAAAGATGCCATATAATTCTATGTAATTTTTCTTTTGCTTTGGTTAAAAGTCTTACTGAGTGTAATCTCATTTCAATAAATATTAATTTATGGGGCAGATATATTCCACAGTGCCAGTTAGCTGGGGTTAAACAAGGTAGAAAGAAAAGAATTTGCCAGCTGTGTTTAAGGTAAACATAATGCTTCAATGTGTTACTTTAAAAAAACAACATACCCTTCAAAGTGTAACTTAGAATAATTTAACTGGCAAGTAAGAGTTTAAAAAGTCCTAAAAGGTCTGGGAGTTTGGGAGTGTTTTTCTTGCCACGAATGTAACAAATAGGGAGGAGCAACCTCTAAGCATTCAAAGACAAGAATAGATAATAATATTTTTATATGTACAAAATAATAAATAGAATTACCAGCTTGCCATAGGCAAAAGTAAATTTTCAGAGACAGAAATAATATTCATTACTTCATCAGACTGTAAATAAAATCCAGAAGTGCTTCCTTTAAGTTTTTCAGAGGCAATGAAGAATAATTAGAGAAAACAACTACTACTAACAAACACAAACTGTGCTAATGACCTTGAACACATCTCAAAGTCACTGTGACATATTAATGTCAAGAAGTAAGAACTCAGGCTCTCATCCTACAGTTCTGTGCTCATGCAAAATCATCATGCTAAAATATTTGATAAATTCAAATTATATTCCTTTGTAGAAAGGAAGGCAGTATTTTTCTTCCAGGAGCAGCACATTTCCTGCTACCTACTGTATTGAGGGTAACATCTGGTCCTACCATGATATCAGGTCAGAGACAAGTGAAAAATATTTTAAAAGGATGAGACTTGGGACCTAAGATGAAATTTTAGAAGAGTATCATAAATTTTGTAAAGGAACCTAATACACAGGAAATAATTTCTTCTTCAAAATATTTGGAATAATTGATAAATATATATCCCTTGTATTTCATACTACATCCATGATCCTCATACTCAGTCAACTGCATATTTTGTCTGCTTGTTTCAATATAAAACTGGGACTGTGGTTTGACCCTCTAATTCTTGTTGCACTTGAGCTACAGCTGCCCACAAACATTATGCCTGAGACTGATATTTGACATAATTCTGTATAAGTAGAGAGACACATTTTTGCTGCATAAATTTGATAAATGCCAATTTCAGTGCTCTCATTCCAGAGTGAAAACATGGTGCCAATACACATTTTAAATGTCTTGTGAGATACTCAAATTACTTAGCAATTGACTGATTTTTGAAATTGTAGGGATTTAACTCTCAGTAAGAATAAATGCTTTTCCAGTCACTGAAGATATTTATATTTTAAATAATGAAGTGTTTGGATATCTTATGACATACAGAATGATTATTAATACATGCATTTAAACACCATAGTTTCCCTTGTTCTCTATTTTGGAATTTGGTAAATGGAAAATTTACATGCAATCCTGTGACTGTATATTTAAATACATAAAAATAAAACCATTGGTTGTGTATCTACATGTGTTGTAGATCTTCCTCCTTTGTATAGATGTGAATACAATTATGTAATATAAATTGCTACATATCTAAGTTAGCTCCTTGGCTTTAAAATTCACATTTTGCACTTACATTGTCAGCTGCATTCAAAGTGTTTTAGAGGAACTCTTAATTTAGTTTTTCTTTAACTGCTAAACATTCCTAAATAGGTTATTTGATATCCATGTATTCCTGACAAGGTTATTTAAATAAAGGTGGAAAAAAGAACATCACTTTGTTTTATTATATACCTGCTGAAAGCAGCCTCATTCTCAAGACAGTAAGGTCAAAACATGCTAATTTCCTTGAATTCAAATGCACACAGCCATTATTCTGAAATATAAATACGATGGAATAACATGAACTTAATAGCAAAAACACTTCCTGGGGTATCTGTTTAATCCACAGCCAAATGATAAACAGCCTCTCAGAACGATCTGTCTCTTTGCCCAGTGGAGTCCATTACCCACTCAGTTTTCACACCTTCCAAAACTCCTCCTTGTTTGTTCTTTAGTGGGGACTCAAGTGTATGTTCGTTTGATCTTTACAATGAGAAAACAGCAAGATGCTTAGTACTCTCAAAGATAAATTCAATTAGAGCAATCAAAGTGTTTGCTTGAGTTCAAAATTATTAATTTAGCCCACTTTCAAACAAAAGAGCTCAAAATTTTAAAAGCATGTCAGTCTACAACTCTATACAATAAGCATATGAAAATCAATGCCTTAGTATTAAAAGCCATTTATTTTTCTGATGACTTGCTGTGAAGATAGCAGAACATGCAGAACTGTTCCCAGTGCTGGGCAGTTTCACTCCTGCAAAGGTTATTGCAAACATTTTCCTTGGTTTCGTTCTTTGTGGATTTACACCCTTCCCTCTAAAACTTTTGTTTTGGTGATGTTCAGCTGGACAGGAATGTTAAGCTGACCTTGATTTGATCTGAGGACCACTAAAAGATTATTCATGACCAGGGTTGACCTCAAAACTCAAGATCAAGGCATAACTGCTGAGTCTCAATGTTTTGCCATTCAAAACACAAATGTTTAATGCTCTCAGCATTAAAATTTCCATTGGCTATAGTCTTGTCTTAGAATGTTTTCTCATAACTAACCTCTAATTTATGAAGGCTCATGTAGAAAATTGAAAAGTAAGATTGATATGTCTTTTATCACTCTAAAAATATTGATTTTATAAAGATAGATAGGTGAACATGGGAAATAAAGGACATTGATAATAATTCAGAGCATTTAATCAGATGTTTAAAGTCAGCCTTAATTATCAGTCTGTAAGCCTGAGACCTAAAGGTCTGTGACTTTCTGTATTTATGACAAAGCAAGTACTTAGGTGCTCTGCCAGAGGCAGTACTGAATGCCCATGCAGTGCCAAACGTATGCTTAGTTTACAACAGGAGCTGATTTACACTGAAATGAGGTCTGGTGTCATTGCTGCCTGCCCCAGATCAAATTTAGTCTAAGAATAGAGATAATAATTCATCAAGCTGAAAATGTGCCTCTGACAGGAAAAGAGATGTACAGCTACCTAAATATAGGTGACAAGTGACCTTCTAGTGACCTTCAAGTAAGTCCTGCCAAAACTCCAGAACCTGTTCCAAAAATATACAGGTCTCCCTCCCATTAGATCATGTGCTTGACCTGTGTTAAATAACATAAGGCCTCAAAAAAAGATGCATGTGTTCAGGCACCTGAATTTCTCCATCTAACAGAGTGCTGTGGCTTTTGATGAACTGCTAGAGATATTTTCCTACATGCCCTTTGGACACTGGTATCTAATCAGTACCATTCAGAAGAGCAGCATGGAGTTTTTTGGGACGTGGTTTGTTTTAAATTATTATGCTAAATCATTTCTGGAAGAGGCAGGTCAAGTGGGCAACCCTGTCAGTCAATCTGGAAAACAAGATTTCTACTTGTACTCCTTTGCTATAAAGATATCTCTCTATATCTAGATATATCTGTCTGTATATATCAATCTTTACTACATAGTGGATTTCTAAAGCAGCTGTTGTCAACTGAAGAGTCAGATGGAAGAATCACCGACCTCATCTGCTCCATCAGTTCCTGTGTTTTTATGTCACATTGTTGAAGAGATGCAATGTAGATTTAAATTGTAAGAATAAGATTACCCACAAATAACAAACTTCTCTTGTATGGTTCCTTAATAAAGTTTTTTTATGCAAAAAGAGAGTGAGATTTGTATTGCCGAAAGTAATATAAAATTAATCTATCCTAGGATGCATAACTTTGCCCTTGGGTTGAATGGTCTCCTTTATTCAATGGATATTCTTCTATCCTTCAAACAGTTTATTGCTGTTATGGGAACAAGGCTGGACAACATAATTATGAAAACTCAGGGGTGGGGAAAAATCAAAAAGCCTATCAAGAACAACTCTGGAATCATCCTGAAGGACAGTAAGCAGAAGTTATTTGTTGTTATTATTATCTGGCAAAAGCTGCTATTAGAAGAAAAAAAAAAAAAAAAAAGGTATGCCATTTTTTTCTCTCAGAAAACAAAACCTTAATGAAGAATGTCCTGTCTGTATCATCTCTATAAAACGTCATCTTATCTCAGACCAAAATCTGTGTGTGAGATGACACTACTAGTCAAGAAAAACAGGCTCAGACTTAAGCAAACATTCAGAAGAGCTGGAGGCTCATGGCACCAACCTCATATGTGGATGTGAAAGGAGCTTTGGTCATTTAGTGGAGAATGTAGGTCAATGTCCACTGCCTTCAAACTCACAGTCTACATGAAGCTGCAAAGAAATTAACTTGTTTGCTTTTCATAACTCATGCTTTCTTTAGCCTTTTCTGTCTGTTATAGCCAAAGGCTTAATTCACCAAGAATGTGCTGATAGGCCAGACCAAGTAAGAAAGCACACAAGCATGCAGATTCTTCCCATCCAGTGATCAAGAGGAAATGTAATTAACAAATGCGTTAGAGAGGCCAAAGTTGCTGTCATGAGGATGGTGCTTACTTCCACTGTGAACAAGGCAAATCCCACAGACAGTATGATCTCAGGTCTGTGGCTCCACAAAGCCTCATGGAGGGTGCTAGATGGAGTGTTAAATAACAAACTTATCCACATCATCATCCTGATGATGAACTTACCCCACAGGGAATTAAAAGTGATGAATTAAAGCATGGATCACTTGCTCACAACTTTAATCCTCAATTTACAAGACCACATTTTAGAAATTATAAAATAAAGAAATGTCATCATGCCAGGTGAAATTATTTTCTGTGTAACTCCTTGCAGTCATGAAATGCAAAAACATACAGATAACATTTTGTAATCCTGCCATTCAAGTGCCTTTCACTTCCAGAGAAATATTGCCTTAAAATGTACATCTTGAATTATCTTATATGTGCACAGCTCTGTACAAATGACAGTATTTCACAGCTGACATTTGATGAAATCCTAATGCTTGTTCTCACAATTCCCTGAGTATCTGTATTTCAAAAATTTTTTTATTTTTTTTTCACATTTTAAGTCTCTTTTTTCTTTTTTTTTTTTTTTTTTGTCCTGGGCCAACTTTCTCACCAGACCTTCCTGACATTTTAGTCTGCAGTTGTACTGAGAATAGACTTGATAAGTTAAGTACTTGCAATTTCAAATGAGGGAGGTGCTGTCCTGGACCACATTCTAGCTGCTCCATTTTAGATCAGACTGCTTTTTTTTACTGTAATACCTTAGGATTGGAAGGTACAAAGACCATTAGTGCCATTCTTATAGACATTTCCAGCAGTCTTTGCTTCTGAGTGTGCATTACAAAAAGTCAGACGACGGAGTGACAGCTGTCATTTTAACTGAGCCATCACTATTTTCTTACACTCAACAACAGCAGGTTGAGTTCAGGAACAGAGTTCTTAACTCTACTTGCTTTCATTTTACTTACATTTACCTCCAAAAGAAAAAAGCCATGGCCATAAAATATGATATTGTGTGAGATCCTCTCATTGAGCCCACTTCATATTTGCTAATTCATTAAATTTACACCTTCTGCTAACATCTTAAAGCCCTCCTGTCAATTCTGTGACTTTTATATAGTTCTGACTGTTGCTGTAGAAATGTCAAAAAACCCTCCCAACCATCTTAGCTGAAAAAAACCATAGGCTTAGAGAATTTTAAAATTATTTTTGTTTTTAAAGAAGATGTGAGGAAACTATAAAGAAATGGAAATAAATATTTGAACATAATTTACTGTATAAAGCTTAATAAAGACCAAAGGATAATGTTTATTTTTTTAAATTAATGTTTCTGAAATTGGAAACAAGCCTTCTGTCAACAGGGTGGAAATTATAGTCCATGTAAAGAAACGAAAAACCAATCAAGAGAACACTATTCCCTCAGGGTGCATAAACCCATATTTTATTTGAGGTTGGGTGTTAGAGACAGTCCAGTACTGTCTCTAACAAAGATCAGCTAAATGCTGGCAAAAGTGTGTGAGAGGCAGAAGAAACGTTGCATAGTACTTCTCCCACTGTGTCCTCCCAGCTTCTAGAAATCTGTGGTGATGAGTTCATAACAGCATTTCTTCTGTAAACTAAGCCTTGATGGGCAAAAAGTAACTATATAATTTTCAGTAATATTTGAACTTCAATTATTACATCCTCATCTTCTCTAAGCAACTCATAATTCAAAGATTGTCATCAAATCCCTCCCTTTACATTGCTTACATTTATTGGATTTTATCTGCCTTTTTAGCTGCCAGTTTAACCTCTCTCAGTTAGGAAAATATCTGTTCATTCCCTGTTCTTTTCTTTCCATCTTTTAAGTAGCATTCTGTCTCTGCTTGTCTTTTAAATTCCTAAGAGGGCTTACTCTTTTTTCAACCTGTGATAGCCTAATTTGTCTAAGGGTTTGCGGTGAGCAACCACCTGAGAACCTTCTGGAAACCTATGTCAGCTGTATTAACATGATGTAATGACCACAAGCAGCTTTTGAAGCAAAAAATTGCAAGTAATATGTTGGCTCTTTTATGGTGAGTTAATTTAGCTACATCCATACTGTGTTTACCTTGATGACAGACTTTTTCCAGTTTTATGAGTACAGGAATAAGGGTTAATGGGCTATGATCTATATGAGACCCTGTTTAAGAAACAATTTTCTGTTTTGTACAGGTGGTGATTGAATTGATAGAATGTATACTTTTAATAGCTTGAGAATGTGATATTTCAGCCCTTTCAAAGATCTTGGATGGCTGTTATCTTGGCCTTGAGGCTCATCACTTTTCATTTAACAAACGTTTTTCTGAGCTTCTGCTGCTGCTGCTGCTCAAGATGACTCCTCTGACTCATCCTGAAAAAGTAACAGCTCCAGAATGAAATTTCCTCAGGTTCTTATAATCAGCAGGAATGCAAGGAATTAATATAGCTTTTCTCTTATGGTCTTTTCTGAGTGGACCTTTCATATCTTGACTACTTGTAAATCCTTGACTACTTTACTACTTGTAAAAATTTTACGCCTACAATATGTTGATTCTAGAAATCTGGTTAATCTCTACTATATTGTTTGCATTTAATTCTTTAGAATTTATATTTTCTGTTTTCCTTTTCATTTTAATAATTTGGATTTTTGAAGAATAATTTTTTCTGTTGCCACTCCATCTCTGCTGTTTACTAATTTTTTTTTGCTGTTCTTTTAAAGTTCTTTCGTATATGCATTACACACTCAATTTGAACTCCTGATAAAATGTCTTTAAAAGGTTTTTGCTTCTATCTGTAAACATTTGGCTGCCTTCCCTGTTTGCTTACACTAAAAAAAAAATTGTGGCTCCTAATTTCAATTTTTAATTTTTTTTAAATTAAAGCCCATTGGATTTCTGTGTGTTATAAAGTTGAAGGAAATTTGCTGCCACAGAGAAGCTACCATAAAAATGTAGTTTCAATTGTATTTGTGTATCTTTATTAGTAATTACTATCACAAAAATTACTTGTCAGAATGATATCTGTCTAAAGTATCTAGCAAAACACACATAATTTGGCTGGAAAAATCTGACTAGGTGTCATTTGCAAAACATCTGCTAGCAAGTCACTATCCCTATGAGTAGGTTATTCCTTTCCATGTAAATACCCAAAGAGTTTCACAGGGTAGCCTCATAACAAATATACTGCAGTGTATAATCTAACTTCAGTGACAAGGTTTCAAAGACGGGTGACAATCTCTGTACCTAAGAAGAAAAGTCATCTTGCCAGGCAGCAACATTGATAAATCCTGGCTGAGCTCTGAGCATGAATTGTTATCAGGAACAAACTGGGTATTACACCAAGTCGTGAACAATCTTAGCTATGGAAGGCTTAGCTCTCTCACTAGAGAGGCTGAAGGTACTTTTGCCATCTCTGCCATCAATTTCTCTCAAATTTTCTTCCTCTTCTCATTATATCTGAGCTGAATTGCAGTTATGTTCACATGCACCTTGTGTCCCTAAGTCAGATATTTGTATGGTGAAATTTTGGGTTGAATATCTCATCAGCATATCACTGTAGGAAACCTTTGAGTACACAGCTTGCACATCTGGCTAAATTGCTTTTAGGATGAAACTGGGTAAGAAAGTCAATAAAAGAAAGGGACAAACTTGCTCAGGTTCATTGCCTGTAAGTTTCTGTGCCTGTTGCTTTTTGCCTGCTACCTGCAGAGAGATCAGTTTTATGAGAACTTCAGGGTCTATCACCGTGTCAAAGTCAATAAATCAAATTCAAAAATAGGAAAACTGCTTGAGGGGCGCAGTGAATTAGTTCATTCTGGTGACTTTTTTGTTTTGGAAGTAAGATGCAAGAAGGAGTAGAAATTGTGGAGTAGAAATTTTAACAGGTTATAATGAACTCAGCCATAGGACACAATAGAAATTAGATAGTGAAAACTTTGCCCATATAAATTCTTACATGATTTCTTATGAAATATTTGCATAACTTTCTTTTCCACTTACACAACTCCTCCAGGAAGCTGTCAACCCAAGATATATAGGCCTTTTCACCTTCTTTCTGCTATCATCAAATACTTTCTCTCTATCCTGCATATAAGTGTACTTCTCTCTGTTTTTATTTGGACTTGACCAACCTGTTTCTCATTTAGGACTCACTTTCAACACATTTCTTGAAGTGTCCTTCAGTGATCTCTATCCACAGCAGTTTTTGGGACCAGTTCCTATTCACAGTCTCTTTGGTCTTTCTTTTGCCTGTCCTGCCATCCATTGACTTGGGGATTTCCATTCTTCCCTAGTTTTCACTCTAAACATTTTATTAACTTTTTGTCTGTGTCTCATTCAGATGCATCTTACTTTTCCTGCTACTCCTCCTGATGGTGGTCATTAATCTTGAATCCTTGCTCCCCATTCTGTAGATTTTCTCTAAATTGCCAGCCAGTGAAATAGGTCTGAATTGTGAAGGTTCATTGCAGAGGTCTACAGACTCACAGAGAGTGAGAAAGTCTGTGAAGATGAAATGTCAGGAATCCATTTTAAAATGAATCCGGTCCAACCCTGTACAGCACCATAACCCTATGGCAAGTTTCTGAGCTTCTGCACTGTGGATGGATAAATACTGAAAATATGTAGCTCTCTATGTCCTTTCTTTTTGCCTACAGGTTTCCTTCTCTTTTGTATATACAAAGTATTCTGGGTAGTGAAAAGTATTTCTGGTTCCGTTTCTCCACTGAAGACCCCCTTCATGTGTTTTCAATATAAAACATAGCAGATTACACTGCTCCCAAAAAGGATAAAAGGTTTTATAAGGTACAACATATTTATAGAAAGAACTAAAATCACTTGCATTATACATTTTTTTTGAGCTAAAATGAGATAAAATATTGTAGAAAAAGATCTATATTTCCTCTGAATCCTTCATAATCCCTGTGGGACACTCGCAAATTTATCTGCAAATAGAAAACACATGCATTGTCAAGTAGTGCCAGATAAGTTTGCTTACGAAGACGTTGGAGCATTTCAAATGTTCATGTTTATAGCAAACATAATGCTCTTCCAATAGTGAATCTATCCAGGCATGCAACTGTCATACACTTTTCAATCCCACAGGATCTGAAATATTACAGCTCTAAATCGTCAGGCTTTTATAAAAGCAGGCCCTGTCTTTGGCTCTGCAGATCCAGGGAAAGCTGGAAGGCCATGGCTAACTCTACCAGAGGAGGTCTGGAAGGCAGAGAGGGCCAGGCACCACTTCCCAAGGGACTCTTTATACGTGCCCATCCTGCTTCTGAGGTCTGGGACAGTCTAGAAGCATGGAAGCAGCCAGACTGCTTGGTGCTCCCCAGTCACTTGGTTTACTTCCAGGGGCAGCATCAGTAGTCCTGCACTGATGGTCACTGTGCTGCCCATGCCAGCAGCTCCCTCAGAGCCGTGAGGAGGGACCAGGGGATTCCAGAGCTGGCAGGACAGAACCTGGCTACCAGGGTCGGCTCCCACCCAGCCAGCCAGGAGCAGAACAGCTGGGGGGATGAGGGCAGGCCAGGATTCAACATGACAGGGTCCATGGCGGGTCAGGGCAGGGCTGTGGGAAGCTGGAGACTGACCCGGCTGCAGCATCACTGAGGCAGAGGCTGATGGCTCTGGGGGACTGAAATGGAGTCCAGGGCCATGGCTAGGGTTGGGGGAGACTCCAAAGGATAGAGCTGGAACAATCAGGCGATGAGTGTTCTCATGACCATAATACTAAAATTTTGCTTACCTTATTTTATGATTTAGTTCTCTTGTACACTCCACTGTAAAATAGTCAGGTTTTTTTAGGACAGATGAGTGGTTGCTTAAAAAAAATGGTACACAACCTTAAACACCTACAAATACAGCTACAGCTTAAACACCTACAAATACAGCTACAACAAATAGCCTCAGGTTACAGCAGCCATCTCTTGTCCTGATCCAGCCCCACAGCAGGTGTCTGTCATCCTGCCTATCTCACTACCCCATGTGGACACCGTGGAACTCTGAGGAAAATGGGTACAGTATTAATTCAGAGCAGACTTCTGCTGTTTTCTGAACAACTACTGAGCAGTGGGACAATTACACCATACTGTACGGACACCCTTAAAACCCCAGAAAACTGCTTCTGTCTATATGGAAATATTGTATTAGGCAAAGGATCTAATTTTTCCCCCAGCTACCTAGAATATTTGAAATTTGAACCTGTACCTGTTTTCATAGCCCTGAGTGCCTCACAGGAAAATATTTCATGAGCAAGAGCTCAATTCTTTTTATCTACAAACATCTGCCTTAAACATCTGCTTTTAATCAAAGTGAAACCAATGCACTCCTTCAGTGGACAATGTGGTGCAGATAAAAAAGGCCGATGGTGTATTGACTGTAAAGCCCTCAGCTTTCTTATTCCCCACTTCAGATCCTTTGCCAAAGAACCTTTGGTGTCATTTCAGTTTTCCAGCAACAAACCAAATTTAATGGTCAAAATTTCAAGGAAAAACTATGCATAAATATAGTCTTTGAGATTAATTTTTATCTTATTCTCTTCCTACAAGCAATGTTTCTTTGAATGAAAAAAGTTAAATTTGTTCATTCAAGAATAAAATACATTTTATCATCTCTAAGGGAATTGTAGATGATTATTTAGTGTGGTATGTACTGGGGGAGTTTACCACGTAATTCCTGTTAACGATGAAAAACGAGTAAGCAGTTCAAAGTATACCAATTTAAAAACTCTCTGAATGTCACAAATATACATGTGCATGGTGCTTCCAAAGGACATATTATTGGGGGATATAAATCATTTTGCACACATGTGACAGCTCGTAAAATCTTCATTTCTGTTTCAAGACGCACTTTTTTCAGTAAACCTAGATTTTTTCAAACTCTATTTAACATAAATTGCATATGCTGTTTACATCATAGAATAAGCTATTTGAAAATATCAGATTTAAGCCAATGAAAATAAGAACATGGCCTGAACAACTAATTCTTTTGAAATTAGATGCTAAACTGGTGACTGAAAGTGGGTGAAATCAGTGGAAAAACCTCAAATTAACATTAATGAACTTTAGTCCATCAGGTCAAACACTGGCCTCACTGTGCCTGTTTACCATTGTTGCCAAGTGAACCGAGAGTTCACACTCAAGCACTGCTTGCTCCCATGGGATTACTGATGTCCTGCTAGCATGGATGGGAGCAGTTTTCTCTCAGCCAGCTCAGTTCAACCCTGGTTACACTGAGATGTATTGCTCACGTAACCACAGCATGTTTGTCAACTGAGCAGCCAGGGATGTTGTAGAAACTATTCTAGATCAACAAACTAGGTAGTTTTGGCAGTTTTATGCAAGCTGTGTGTTTGTCCCACTACTCCAGCACTATTTTTAGATTTTTGCCCTTCCCTTTTTAACATTAATCTTTACTCTGGTTGGTTGACTGGTATGTTATTTTGACAGCTCTGCCCTCTCCACTGCTGAGTTGTGAAGGCCAGCTGGAGAGGCAGTGCAGGTCTGACTGCAGCTCAGGATGTGACCATCTATTACTCTCAAATGAGTCAGCAATTTTGGCCATGGAGTCCTGGAAAACACGTTGTTTTCCTTTTTCCCTTTTCCTTGTTTCTACACACAGAAAGAAAAAGGATAGCTGATTCTGTTGCTCTGGTTTGAAAATCTGACAATGACAGGAGAGAATGCAGATTGCTTTTTATGTTGTACTCTGTCCTAGAGCACGATTGCCATTAGGAAAAAGTCCTATAAAAGTCTAAAAAACTCAGTAGCTATAGATCACTATTTTAAATTCTGTCAGTTTCCAGGAAGACTCCTGCAGAAACCTGTTTCAATTCTGTAGATCTTTATGCCTTATCCTTTTGAAATTCTATCCCTATCATAATTCCATAATAAGGCTCTAATCTTTGAATATTGACTGAAATATTCTGCTGATTTTTCCTATATCTTTTGTACAGATCAGTTCAGTGCAAAGAAAACAGCCCAAACCATGCATTTTCAGGTGACAGTGAAAACTGACAGGTGAAGTATATTTTCCATTTGACTTTGCAAGTATTTGCTCTGAATATATATATATATATATATATATATATATACACACACATATATATATGTATGTATGTATGTGTGTATGTATATAGTTAAACTCTGCTAAAATAGAAGAGAGCAATGGGTAAAAGGAAAATTAAGAAGAGTGTCCCAGAGGGAGTTCATGCTTGTTTTAGCTTCTCAAGTTCCTTTGTCATTTTTTCAGCTGCTAAGCAAAAATGCAAGAAGCACAGAGATATGAAATATCACCTTCCCCTTCTCATCCCCTACTCCTGTATTCTTGTTCAGAGTACAAGCTTAGGGGAAGCCTTACACAGAGATTATTTTTTTGTCTTTGGTCAGTTCCCAAAGGTCGTATTATTTTGAAACAATAGCTCAATGGATAATTAGTGGCTGTAACTCTGATCTCACTTATTAACATGTACACTCAGAAAAATTCCCTAAATGTCTGTGTAGTTGCAGTGATGAAAATTTGGTTTATGCTGAAGGAAGATTTCTAAAAACTTAAGGCAACTTATTTTTAGGAGAAGAAGAGAGACATTAGTTCTACTCACCTGAATTAGATTTTCTCATTTCTCCCTGTTGCACAATATCAAAATTTAGTTCTACAACTACAGCAAATTTTTAATCCAGAGACAGTATGTGATATTATTGTTTTAAGGAGAAGATAGGCCAGATAAAATTTGCTATTATAGGATTGCACATGGAGGCAGGTGCTCTTTTTTCCCAATTATAAATTTTATAAAGTTTTGAAGAAAATTCAAGCATTTATCAAGCTTTGAAGAAAATGCAAGTACAAATGCATTAAACGATAGTGACAATAGCACAGCAGGATTAATGCTTTCTTAACAACATTTCAACTACATGCTTGCTGTTTATATCTTCAGCATCTTGTGTTGCATCACACTGGCCTCCCATCACATTCAGCCAATTTCCAACAGGCTGCACTGCCACGTGTCCAACAGCAACAAACTGAATTGTGCAACGCAACCATTGCCACGCACTGATGGCCTCTCCTTTTTCCATCACGGCATTTCTAATCCCACTTCAAAGGCCATAAAATGAGTAACCCAAGGAGGTATCCAATGTCTTAGTATCTTTCAAGCTGCTGTATAGTTTAACAGAGTGTTAACCCCCAAGTAGCCTCTTGGTTGCTGACCCTGCTCAGAGGTTAGCAGTCTGGATTTTGGGGGCTGGAAGCACTTCCCACTATTGTAGAAACAATGTTGACTTTTGATATCCTTGTAGTTTCTGTTATTCCCTGCTGTTTGTGCTGAACCCAGACAATTTTCTTTGTATTCTTTTAAAATTAGGAGTGGATCAAAACAACAGGAAAAGTAGCAAAAAAACAAGGTAATGAAGGGTCTGTGTATTTAAATTAAGGATTTCACTTCATTTGGATAAAGGCTGTGAAATAGGCCTTTTTTTAGTGAGTGGTCAGTGATCAGACAAAATGAATGTACTCATGCTATTTTCTTTCTTGAAAGAAAGAAAGCAGAGCCATTTCATTGTATTCATTCAGAGAAGTTAAATTTTGACAGAACTGCAAATGATGTCATCATGATGAAGATTCCTGTCATAGGCAAACACTTTACTCATTTTCTCCTCGCACCAGTAAAAACACCCTCACTTTTGATTGTTTTTGTAATAAAATCTACCTGAAAAACTAGGAAAGATTTTCAGAAAACTGTTGACTCTTGTTGAAATAGTTTATAGTAAGGATGACATCTGAGAATAGGCTTGATCTAAAATGTTTTGAATTGGAAATGTAAAGCTCTTTTTTTAGGGTCTTACTTCACATGAGATTTTCATGCCTTCATATCCCAAGGTGGTGGAGAGGGAGTGAACAAATAAAATCATTGATTAAAACAGTGTTATTTGCATCCCAAATGTTTCCACAGAGAGAAGAGAAGATGTTACTTCATTTAAGCTAAGCAGGTGCAAGATGCATCAGGGACTTGGCAGTTAAAGGATAGGTTACCAATATTACTTTTGGCCTTAACTAATGTTTCACACAGCATTGGAGAAATTGAGTCAATTATACTCAGTTTATCATTCTTCACATTTGATTAGCATGGATATCTTCCTCTGAGTGACATTTGTCTATGCTCAGAATACAGCAAAATTTTCATAGAGCACTCAGCTATTAAAGCAATGCTTTAGCAGGCATCACTTCTAAATTGTGCAAACCAGGTTTGATACAGACAAGGATTGTGAAGTTGCTACCTTCCTGATGTGTGATCTCTGTGTAAATCCATTTCAGCCAGTTCTAGCAAATTTACGAGTTTTGAAATTTACTTTTTCAGCCACATTTTAATCATAGTTAAGGTGAAAGATTTATTCACCCAAACTACAAAATATTGTTTGTTGCTGGCGTCTCACTTGATAGGTGAGGATAATTTATTTTATTTTATAATGGAGGTAGAACTTATAGCAGTTTCAAGATAATATAGAAACATCTTTCTTAGAACATATATGTGTATAAACATGCTTCATACATTCACACCATGCAAATAAATGACCTTATCTACCACTGACTGCAAAAAATAAAGTGTCCAGTTACAATCAAAGGGAGTAAATCTCATTTATTCTAAGCAGTGAAATATGTTTTTAAGAATTCTTTCTTATTCCAACAATATGGTTTATCTTTAGATGATGCTGAAAAATTGGTTCTTACAGAGTTGTTAAAATAATAAAGACCTCATCAGCATTGCTTTTAAAATCATAAAACCTTGCTCTTTTCTAAGCCATGAGCCACATGGATCTTTGAGGAAAAAATATCCACATTTTTTAAGTTGCACTGACTCAGAATTATGGCAACTGCAGTTTTCCTTCAGAAGTACTGGTTTCTGAGTCAATGCTTGTGGGAATATATTGTTTCAAAGTACTTCATGGGATATAATTTTCAAAGGGATATATGAAAACCATACACTTCCGATTAACATTAATGGAGAGTTGTGTGGCTGCACAGAGCTTTGAACATTCTGGTTAGAAGTTTATATCTTAGTGAGCTACACATGGTTCCCCTGCTCTGAGCAGATGTTTTTTTATAGATTGCAGAAGAGCCTGCTGTGGATCAGCAGACACCATGTTGAATGCTTCTCTCAACTATATACTTCATAGGTAACTCCACTAGGAGACAGGAACCTTTTCTCTATCAACTATCATATTTCATAAGCCTAGCTCTTGAATTATACATTATAGCTATCTATCATGATACAAAAAACTTCCTCATGGAAAATCAATATTTCCTTAGCCACAGTAACTCCATCATGCCCAGCCATGCAGCCCAAATTGCTGTTGTGTTGCATTCTTTTCAGAGCCACAAACCACTGTGAAAAGTGCTCAGTTAGCTTTACTCACAATCTGCATGCTCTGTGAAAGTTTTTACTGTTTGTCTGTGCTCCAGGTGATATATGACGATAAAGCATTACGTAACTGCAGCACACATCACTTGAAATTGGGAATGGAATAATGGGAAGCCATGCAATGCTGCGTGGAAAGAGGCTAATGGCCTTGTGATTGCATAAGTAAGTGTATAGAATGAATTCCCATTTGCATTTGCTAGTCTGAGCTGGAAGCTGTTATGAGGAATCTCTAAACTACCTCAGATAACATGGCATATTAGAATTGATGGCATTAGTTATCTATATTTGCCTGCTAGATATCTGGGCTAATGATCTTTTTGAAATATGGATTTATCAATCTTTCTTTTTCTCACTTCAGAACACTAAAATGCAACATGTACAGAAAGGCAAGTTGCCTCCTGGTGCTGACCATTTGCATGATTAGGATAACAATCCGCACTTGTAGAGTTTCATGAGGCTTAAAAAAAAGAAAAAAAATCTACCAATCTCCTTTCTCCTGATATCTCTGCAGGTGTTCAAAGACTCCTACTTATTTTATTCCAGATATTAGCGTTGCCAACTTATTGTTTCTATAACAATAGCTTCTGCAGAGCGTGGGAAACCAGGCTTTTATGTTTTCACTGCCTGTGTCCCAATTCAGGACTCAGCACAGCGATCCAAGATGTGCAATAAACCTCTGGTAGCATAATGACTAAACTCCAAGCTCTGTAATACATGATAATGCATAACAGAGAGATTAATTTAATACCTCATATATTTACTGATGGGGACAGTAGAGATAGAGATTTTAAAAAAGAAAACATGTTTAAAGAATAATTTTCAAAATAATAGTTTTAAAAAACGTTTTCAGCTCTCGCCATCTCTTGTTTACTGGTTGATTGTTATTTTAAAGTGCTTTTAAGCTCTACAAAAGTAATAGATCTGAATGCAGCTTACCTCCAACTCCAAAACCAGGACAGTTTTTCTAATTTGCTGGAATGACAGAAAAGATGGATGGAATAGCTTCACCAGACTTGTGTTACTCTTTCTTGGAAATCAGTGAGAGTCTTGTATTAGAATCTGTGGCCTTTGGAACAATCTCCAAAGATGGCATTTTTACAAATCATCCTGAGTGAACTGAATCATGACTCCTGACCACTGAAATCAGAAGGATTTAAATTTTTTTTTGTAGTGGAATCTCAGCTTGTATGTCATCATAAAATGTTGCCTTTATTAGTAAATCATTTCTATTAGCTACTTCAGGAAAAAACCTAAAATTTTCACTCACTTAGCAGTGCTGGTTTTATGATTTTATGCAATATATCAAATTGAAAAGGTGTCATTTCTTCAAGAATCTTTTGTTCCAAAATTGTAATCTTTCTTTTTA
Source organism: Passer domesticus (assembly GCF_036417665.1). Classification (NCBI taxonomy): domain Eukaryota; kingdom Metazoa; phylum Chordata; class Aves; order Passeriformes; family Passeridae; genus Passer; species Passer domesticus. The sequence goes on from NC_087476.1 coordinate 51,030,780, forward strand.
AGCATCAATAAAAATTATGACAACTGAAATATGCTTTTTAAAATATTCTCATTTTTATAGGTCAGAAGACGTTATTGGAAATAGTTTTGCAAAACATAAATTTTATTACATATTTTGCTCATAAATATTGCTGAGAATTACCTTGAGCAGATAAGTAATATGAGTGCCTATTTTTAATTACATCCTAGAAATCAGGTAACTTGAAAGACAACTGTAAAAAAATGCAACTCTCACTTTCTAAAATGTAGAAGGAATATGACACTGTAAATCCAAAATAATTAATTCAATAGACAAAATTTTCATTTACATTTTTAATTCTTAGCTCTTGCATAATCTAAGAGAAAAAAAAACCCCAAACCAGCAAATGGCAAATGGCAAGCTTATGTTTTAAATATTTGCAAACTGTGAGAGCTTAAAGCATCTTCTTACCTTAAATTCATGTATACTCATGGTCCAAAGAATAATAGACTCTAATGTGCCAATCAAAAAATAATCAGAAAATATTCCGTTTTTTGCCATATTTGTTCAATCAGTTTGTTGTAGGTGTTACTGGTAGGCAAAAAAAATGTGAGCTTTACAAAGTCTTTCCTAGATATTAATGTGATATTTATGTACATAAAACCTTCATAAAATAATATAAAATTAATATTTATTTATGAAGACAGTTAATAATACATGTCAACATAATTGTTTTCTTTTCTGAAGAAAGTCTCAGAAATCAGGCAATACAATCCTAATATAACAAGATCAGTTCCAGTCTTATTTAGTAGTTTGTTCAGTTCAGTTTATGTGGATAAATCTCATAAGACAAGAGAGTGCATATTTTTGTAACTCATTTCTAATGAAATGGACCTTGCACTTCTGCCCTGTTCATTGATATATGTTAGCTTTCCAAATTAAATTTTAGTTTTGGCACATAAGAATGAACAGATTGCTTTGTGGTAGAGAGTATTTCTGACAAACAATGAAAAAACATGGACAAGAATAGGTGAATATCAAATTCTGAATATGAAATAGCATCTAGAGGTCTCAAGTCTGGAGAGGTTTAGCTTATTATGTTGATTAAAACACATCTAACAAAACCACTGTCACTGATATATGCAGATCTTTGCTCCTTTGAGAGTATCTGACTTTCAGAAGAATATCATAACAAGTAAAAACTCCCAATTAATTCTTCTCTGTATATTCATATTATAAGCTGTCCTACAACTCTAATAGAACTTTCCTAATTATTTCCCAGAGCTACCTTATTGTTCTTTCTTCAGCCAAATATCTTTCTTTTATTGTTTGCTAACAGGGCATTTCCTGCATGCACATTATAAAAGATCAGACAAAATTATGTATCCTGCAGAGAGTACTCGCCTGATTTGTTAGACTGAGCATGAATAAAGTTCAATACAAACAAAGACTTTAAAATTGAAATAGCTAAGATGCCATTGAGAAACTCTTGGCCATCAGTGGAAAAATTTTAGATGCCAAAATTATATCTATAAATCTTGCAACACACAAACATGCAGTTGGAGCAGTATCGAGTATTTTCATTCTAATCTTTAAAATCAGATCAGACAGTTCAATGGCTGAGTGGTTTGTTGTCTTACTAGACAAGAGAAACTTGTATTATTTGTTGTGAGACTGTTTCCCTCAGTTCTCCTTGAAAAGACGGTGATCCAAAATAATATTTCCCTCATGGGACCAAGCAATTTACAGGTAAGTTATGCAGAACAGATGAAGTATACTCTGTTCTCAATCCCTTACTTTGCATTTATTTGTCTGTGTGATTGAAAGCTGAAAATTCTTTGAAATTATGATAAGTCTGCATCTTAGTATGATAACATTCAATAGTTATTTTTATGACTGCTGTATGACTTAGACATGACTATCAACTTTGTTTAATATATTTATACATTACTTCAATATACAAGAAATAGCAGCTTCTAACAGAGGAAGAATTTGACTGACTCATTTTAGGCCCAAGCTTCAGCTGATCAGTGCACTGGCCAGTACATTTTGTAGTCATACATAAAAAGTAAATTATATAGAGACCCTAAAAATATCACATCTATAAAAATCATTCCAACAATTGGTGTCATCTTAGGCTTTTACCTGGAAATGTTGTAGCATGGTGGCCTAAAACACTGCTTAGGGTAGAAGACATTTCATTATTGGTTTTATGAAAAGTTTCAATAAAAATATTGTGGCTTTCCATTTAAACATCTCATGCAGAGCAGTGAAACCAAAGATAACTATGCTGAGTTCCTGGCAAGAGGCAGGAAGATAAAAATCAACATTAAATAGATTTGGAAGAAAAGTGGTTTTATTGTTCATACAGACACAAAGTGTAAACAAGAAGTTCAAATACTGGAGGGCATATTGGATTGTAGAGCATGGTTTTATTCAACATTTTTCAGTACTGATTAACACAGTGATCTTTTAACATACTTTTAGTAGTGTTTCTTTTTACAACCATTAACCTCTCAGGGTTAAGAAATCACTTTATCAAATGTCAATTTTGTGCTGTGGCAGACAATGGAGCTGATGCAGTCCCACAAAGATTTTACCTCCTGACCTTTAGAACAGTGACTTTATTGTCTTAGGCAAACCTTAAAGTTATGCCTTGGCATTAGAGAATAGTACAGATCTATCTCATCCTAGAAAGCTGGTGCCTGGAGGTACACATTCCTTATTAACTAATAGAAGAAAATTTTGTGAAGTTAGTCATCTTTGCCTATAATATTCACATGACAAATCTCTGTATTTTTTTCAAATGTTGGTACCATAGTGCTTAGAAAATGACAAGATTTTAGGCATTTTTCATGACTCAGAAGTGAGAAGACAAAGTATCACAGAAAACTTGTTTTATTTCCTAACAAAATAATTACTTCCAGTTTTTGTCAAATATCGTTTCAGTGGATTTCAGTGGTAATCAGTGAATATGGCAGCTCTGATAGAGTATTTCATTGCAGGAAGTAACAGTTTTGGGGACCTGAAGTTTGTTTGTACTAGGGACACTCATCTCTAGATTTAGACATGAGGTCTAATGTAACTTGTTTATCCTTAGACTTTCCTATCCTGTGATCAGGTCAGTTTGTAGCCTGTCCCCTTCAGATGCAGGTTATTTTTATACAGTAAAACAGCTCCATCAGAAAGGAGTGCAAAAAATCACACCATACTACAACCAAGTTGTCATTTTGCACAGCTGTCAGGGAAGCAGAGAATGCTCAATGACTCTTTGAAAGAGGTGAAGTAGAAGTCAAGCCTTTCACTTGGAGGTGAGTGCTTCCAAGTAGCTTGAAACCTTCAGCCCTGTGGTTCTAATGAAAGACTCCAGCTTGCCTAAAGTTTTTCATGCAGAAATTGCACCTTCCTCTCTCCTCAGCAGAAATTGACACCTCTTTATTTGCCATACTTTATTCTCTACTTACTGTTCTGCTACAAGAATGACAAGCAGGCAAAATCTTACTGCACCCAATCTTCTCCTTCATACCTGCTCCAAAACAACCTCTATTAACTTACTTGTATATTATCAGCTTTTAATTTTAATTCATTCTGAAGCTATGCAGCATCGGTCCAGAACAATTAAGATGTCCTGGAACTGGGAGCAGTGAGGATTGCTATGGATTGCCATGTCACCCAGCTGTTATTTCTACAGAGCTGTGTTATGAAAACTTAGTACCCTCTAAGTGCTCTTGTTCAGGCACTAAAATAGCAAAGTTCCTGTCTGCCCCACAGGGCTACTCTGCACTTTCCATATTATCTTAATATATTTTAGCTCAGAAAATCCTAATTCAATCTCAACAGAAATTAGGTCAGCTCTTATCATTCTAAAAAGGAGGATAATAAATAGTACTTTATATATCCAAGTTTGTGGTGTTTTTTGCTAGGTACAGGCAATAAGAGGTAGACATTGAGCCTCCCTGGGGTTTTTATTTCAAAGGGGAAAACTGAACAGAAGGTACTGAAAGTCTTTGCTTTTCAATGTCTGCTAGAATGTGGGGGGATAGCAGGTTGTTGCTGATGGTAGTGAACTCAAGAAGACAGGGACAATCTACACTAAGTTTTAGTGTGCCTAGGAAACCTTCCCTGCATTAAACTGATATCACCTGTACATGCAACACTAAATTCTTCAGTGACACAAAACTGTCCTCTTCCTATTAGCCCTTTCCCTGTACAGTTCCCTTTGTCTGAAGTCAGGATACACCAGAAGCTGTCCCCTGTAGGAAACGTGCACAGTATCACCCTGTTTTAGATGCTTATATAGCCTCCATGAGCAGAAATCCTAGTGATTCCTTGTCTCAGTCCTGTGCAGCTCTCATTGTCTTTATTAGAACACATGTAGATGTATTTACTGACAACAATGGTGAGATAATAAATACATAAATCTTAAATACATAAATACATAAATCTTAAGTTACTGTGGCTTATTTACAAAATTTTGGTACCACCTTTACATTCTAAGTGCATAGAGTAGGGGTAAAGTCTGTGGTTTTTCAATAACCCTTTGGATCACAAAAATTCTACATTCCAGGTATGAAAATGACACAGTGTTGGATATGCTTGAAATTATGAATATTTCTTTCCTTGAAGATAGAACAAATACACCTTGCTCATGGATCTTGAGCCTTTCATGTTTAAACAAGTCAACCTGAATTATTTTCATATACAATATTAGTATTTTCTATTGAAAAAAATCCATGAAAACTGATAAAAAATAATTCTTCAGGACTTTTTTTCTTCTTCCTTTTTTTTTTTTTTTAAACTGAGGAGCTCTAGATAGAGCTACATTATCAGAGAATAGCTGAGATTGTAAGTGTCCTCTGCAGATACCTTATTCAAACCCTTTGCTCAGAGTAAGATCATGTAGACCAGTTTCCTCAGGCCATGTCCACTCACCTTTTAATTAACTCTGAGGATGGAGACACCACAACCTTTCTTGGCAATCTGTCATAGTGATTGAACATGTGCAAAGTGAAAAAGGTTTTTTCTTCTGTTTAAATAGAATTTTATGTATTTTAATTTGTGTTGACTCCCTCTTTACCTTTCATTACCTACTGGAAAGAATATTTCTCTTTACCACCCCACACTGAGTGCTCAAGTGCTCATACATATAGATCCGATCCATCAGAGCCTTCCCTTCCCCAGCCTAAACCCTCAATGCCTCTTCATATATCAGGTGCTCCAACCAGTATGTCCATGTCACTTTTGTACTTGAGAGTCAGCATTGGACTCAGGATTCCAGGTATCTTTTACCAGTGCACGGTGAGGGGAAGGATCACTTCATTTCCTGAGAAGACCTTAATGCAGCCCAACATGCTGTTGGCTGCCTTTGCAACAAGAATGCATTGTTAGCTCATGGCAAATTTGTTGTCCTCTAGGACCCTGAGAGCCTTTCCTCCTTTCCAATCTGCCTGTCCCCAGACCACTGTCATATCAGGTTATTTTGGTCCAGCTGCAGGACTTTGCACTTCCCATCATTAAATATCATTATATTCCTACTGGTGCATTTCTCCAGCATGTTTGAGATTCCTCTGAGGTGCAGACCTGCCCTCCTGTGCACTATTTCCCCCAATTGATATAACCTGTGATTGTTCTGAGGGTACATATCGAGCAATCTGCAAATATTGCAAGCATCCATGCCCTCTCTTGGGAGTCTGGTTTTATGTTGTGTTTAGCTACCAAGGGCCACAGGCAAGACAGTTGGGTCATAACAGTAAATGTGTCATAAAGTATAGGTGGGCAGCTCTTAGTCACCTTTGTCACTTTCCTGTTTAATGTTCCTCAAGGGATTAGCATTAGAGATTTGCTCCTGCACATACTAACAATGTTCCAGTGCTGAGAGCCTGAGATTGCAGACTCAGCGCCAAAGCTTGATCAGTATCTACACACTACGTGCTCCTCTGCCACATCCCCTGTAGGACTTGATCCAACGTAATCTTCCAGAGGACACTCGTTACAGATACCCTTGCTCCAATTTATATGAGATGTCAGAAGAAGACAGCAATTTTACCAGTCTTGCTTATATAAAAACTGAATGGACAGGCCAGTCATGTCTGAGAGAGGGTCTGGCAGTCTGCATCTGCATTACCCCTAAGGCATCAAGTCCAACTCAAGCTGAGTTTTCAGTTTCACCTCTTATTCAGAAACAAGTATTCAAAAGTCAGTGAACTGGACACAAAACAAAACAAAACAAAAAACACACAAAAAAATCCCAAGAAAAAACAAAAAAACCCCACCCCACAACAACAACAAAAACAGAAAAAAAACCCCAAAAACAAAAAAGAAGCCAAAAAACCCCACAAACAAACAAACAAAAAAACCCAGTGATTTCCTGTTTGCCAAAGCAAATGAGATTGTGGAAATCACCCTGGAGGCAACTGAAGTTTCTAAACCCAGGCTGAGCAGGAAGTTTGTTAAGTATTGTGCAGGACAGGTACAGCATGCATTCTCGCTGTAGCTAAAAACAAATGACTACTCTCTGCTGCTGCTTTAGACTGTAGAGGATCTGTTGGACTCCCTAGTGCAAGATTCTCTATGGATGGAGGAAAATAATTCTTTACACTGCTCAAGTCTAAATGTGATGGAGGAATGTGGGTTTCTAAGCCAGAAAAAAGAGTCATCAAAGAAGAACCTTGGCTATGGAACCAGTAGGACAAGGAGAAAAAATAACCAGCTCAAGGTTTTTTTTTAATTGAACCCAGTGATTTTTTCAGTTTTTTCTAATAGCCTTGCAACCAGAATTTCTGAACAGTACATTAGAATCAGAGTGAGAATAACAGGAGGGAAGAACTAAATGCTGAAAATTGTAATCTGCAGACACATGAGGAAAAATAAAGGACTAAAAAACCAATGGCCATAGATAGTGGAAAGTAGATCCACACATATAACTTGTTTATGCATATTAGCTTGATTTTTAAATCCCCAACACATACTAATGATCCAGAAAAGAAAGAAAGAGATAATAGATCTCAGGGGGCTTATGTCTGGAACACATGAAGTACCTACATAAAGGCAGTGAGTAAACCTAGAAATCCACTGAAATTGTTAAAGAAATTATGTAATCACCATTTACAGGTTAGTCATCTGTAAAAGAAAAAGAAAAAGAAAGAAAAAAAACCCAACAGTGCATGGCAAAAATGGCAAAAGACGATGAAATTAAAAATAGCAGAATTAAATTGTCACTGTCCCATGCTACACAGGCCAGGAAATTTTTACTTTCAGAAAAAGAAGGGTTCAAAGGTCAGCTGGTGTTAAACCTGAACACTAATAATATTACTGCTTATGCCATAGAGGCTGATGACTGGGAACATGGCCAGAGCATCGTAGCTAGTAAAATATCTCAACTAGCTGCAAACTCTTTGCCAAGTTGCTCAGACACATACGGCTCTCCTATCTCATTCAGTCAAATGCTTTTCGGAATTCAACAAATGGGACTAGACAGAGGCAAGTGGAGGCAAGCAATGATGGCAGAAAACTTTTCTAAGGAGGACAGAGAGTTTTTCCTCTACAAGGTACTGATCACAAGTATATAATTTAAATTTAGACAATTTTTAAAAGTTCTTACATTTTGCTTCATTGTAGGCCAAACCACCTCCAATCATTGCATCTCTTTGATGCTTCTAACTAACTGTAACTTTTACCCTTCAGCTTGCTGGTTCAGATCCTGGGTCTGTTTGATTATTAAAAAATCCCAGCTCTTTCCACATTATGCCAAGTAAATCTGAACTTGATTCTTTTATCTTGTATCTGACACTGTAGCTACAAAGCTATAGTTTCTTTTATACTCATCTTCTCCCTCTCTGGTTCTGACACAAATATCTGTCTGATTGTGTCTTCACAAAACATTTTGGATTTACTGAAACAACATACTTTGGCAAAGCAAAAATGCTTCCAGGTCTAACAAACAAAACTATTTTCATGTGGGCACTTACATGTACATACATGGATATATTTCTACTATGCCTTGAATTACTGGTATTTATCTTTAAATATTTTCTTAGATCAGCTTTACAAATATCTTGGAATAATTTATTATAGGCCGTGTTTCAAATTTTCTCATGTAAAAGGAGTGCCAAAAGTCCTATCTCATTTCTTTAAATTCTGCATCTCATGGGTCAATACCTGCAACAGAAGGATTTTGAACTAATCTAACATAATTTAGTCTTGAGAAATTTAAGTCTGCTGTTTTCACTCATCTTTAAGCATGTATAAATTGATTGTTCAATGTCATGTTTCAATATCTCGCAAAGTGCTATCATTCATCTGACTAATGTGCTGGATCTTTACTCTTCCTTTTTAACCTACAAGACCTAAGTTTGCTTTCTTCAGCCTTCTTGAGTGCCAATTGCATTGAAATTCAATCTTCATTCCCAGACCTTGTTGAAGGATTTTGGATCATTAAGCTGTGTCTTCATAAAGTGATTTTTTCATGCAAAGCTATACTGGATAGTCACAGTCCTTCTCCATGTTGAAAAGTGGCTTGTTTGGCCTTTGGGTAGATGGTACAAAAGAGACATTTACTGATGTAGTTTTGCTTATTTATTTGAAGGGGATCCTTGTACCAGTTATACTTACTTCTTTTGAAACTGAAGACAAAGTACCAAGAAGGCCATCTGTAGATTGGCTTTAATCTCAGCACCACCTTCTTTTTGTATATATTTATATATATAGATATATATATAGATATATATAGATATGACCTCACTTGTGCATTTTTTTGTTATTTTTTTGTATAAAAAGAATTTTTAAATTGATTTTGATATTCTACATAGCAGCTAATTCTTTATGTGGGTGCATTTCCTCTCTGCCAAGTCCTCTCTTGAATGATAATTTTTTATTATTACTTTGTTGTGAAGATGTGGAGTCTTATCTTAAAAGACTTTTCTCAATTTGGAGACAACTTGCAGATTTCTTTGTGTGTATGTGTCTATCTTTCATTTAAAGGAATCCCTATGAAGATCTCTATCAATTCATTTAAGTGCACTAACTGCTGTGTCTCAGGATATTACTTTTCATATGAGTTCTTGATAATTTATGAGCTGTACTGTACCTAGCAAGCAATGAACATTTTGCTAGTCCCCCAATCTCTTCTTCCCAATTGCTACAATTTTTTCCTTTCTCTGTGTATATGTGGCCTGCAATAGATTTCTCTTGGATCCAGCTGGCGCTGGCTCTATCAGACACAGGGGAAGTTTCTAGAAACTTCTCACAGAATCACATGCATGTGAATGTGAAATGAGCACACACACATATACACACACACACACATATATCTTTCCACTAAACTATGTCAACTGATCACTTACAGTGGAATTTTTCCCCTCTAGCAGGGGTTTTTCTTCAAAATAACAGGCAATGTTTGAAGCTGAACAAGCAATGGGAGCATAGAACTGAGACTTTTTTGGGTTTGGTTTTTTTTGTTTTGTTTTGTTTTTTGGCAGAAGTACACCTTCCACATGGGCAAAAACCTGCTGAGTGGTTACAAAATTGCAGGGAAACTTTTTTGAAGTAGAGATAAAAGGAAACTATGATGCTATGATATCAAGGTCTGCATTCCACTGTCATCTGGACCCTCACCTCTATTTGCTACAGAAATGCAAGGCTTTTTAGACATACAGTTTGGGTTTGGTAGGTCTGGGTTTTACAACAAGGCAGACATGTGACTGGAACTGCAATTCTTTTTGAAAACTAACTTCTACTTGGAGCTCATATATGGCCCTAAAAACACATTATTTGCTTTAAGAAGGCTTATCTTTAGACCAAAAATATTACTATTCTAAACAGTATTGCTTGTTTCTAGGTAGAGTGAAGAAAACATAGATAGTTACTAGAGTTCATAAAGTCTATTCCAGGTAAATCTGTAAGAGGTGAGCAGTGTCTTGACTTGTCTCAGCTTCAGAGTGATTTTTTTTTTCACTGTTTTAAGTGGGCTGTTATAAGTACATATAATGGACTCATGAGTTTATTTAGTCACAAAGTGTATAGAGAGATGAAAAATTTCAGAAAGCTTTGTAATACAAAATGCACATTACAGTTTCTATCCAGCATGCGTTATAAGACCTCTTAAAATATTTTGCAACTGTTTTATGTCTTTCCATTCCCAGGCTATGCCATCAATTAAGTTTATGTAAGTAAATGAAATTATGTTAGTGCTGAAGTAGTAAGGACTGTATTTGAATCCAAGCCTTTTCTTGGCCTTTGAAGCTGTTTGTGTACAAAACTGTTCCTTCATGTGCATATGGCTACAGATTTGACTGACTCCACACCTGTGCAAACATGTGGTATTATGTGTGGGGATTATCTAGCGAATGTTTGAGTGCCAGATCTCCCACTTGTGTACAGAATAGGTAGTGTTGAAGAGCAAGTCAAGTGTGGGTGCAAGTGTTTGCACTGCTGGATGTGAGAAGGTATAACTGTTGGTGCAGCTTCACAAATACATAAAGGAGCCAGCAGGTTGAATATCTGGTCTGTGAGGCTGAGTGGCAATGGCTGCACTGGCATGGACATCTCAACTCATAGCCAAACTCTCAAACACACACTGATTTATTGTGTATATGCACCTAAAATACCTCACCCATGTCAAATTTGAGCCCTGGGAAATCACAGTCTAGGTCCCTGGAAGACCAGACAGTGAGCAAGAACAATTTTCTATGTCTCTCCACAGTGTGCCCTCTGCATGAACAAGATACGTGATGTAAAGCAGAAAAAGCAAACAAAGAAAAAAACACCACCAAGCCCCCCAACAAACCAACAAAAAAGAACGCATGTTTTTCTTCAGCTGTTTACCCATCTCACACACTTTCATAAGTTCCCAGAGCTTATCTTTCTTCTGCCTTTTCCTCTCTCTTCAGTGCTCATTTAGCTGCTTGGAACCATTTTTAACAGAGGGAGAGCAATTGTAAAAAAGGTAATTTTTTCCAAAGGATAAAACCACCTGTAGATGAGTGGTGGCTACTGCTCAGAACTTTCTTTCAAAACTCTATTTGGTAATGAGGATTGAGTTAGCAGTAAGCTGTGACCTCAGCAGAGGCATCTTTAAAATGGAACTGTTGATGAGTGTATAAGCTGGGACATGTTGAAGTGCATTGTCAGACTCAGTATGTGGTGTCTGAAGAAGGTTAACAAAAGGACTCAATTAGTTTAAGATGAAGTGAATAAGAAGTTGAAATACCATGATTCTTTGACTTAGAAAAAGGAGATTATTGCAGAAATTTACCCTGCTTGACAATGGTGAGATTAGGAGGTGTAGGTCAAATTCGTACAGAAACAGGCAACGATAGTTCCAATAAAAGTTTCTGTGTTTGGAAAGCAACCTAGGAAAAAAATTACTGAATGGAAAACACAATAAGAAGCAAGTATACCACTTGTCTTAAGCCTATTCAGGCTTCTGAAAATGTCTAACACATTAGAAGACTGCCTGGAAAACAACATGTACCACAATACCGTCAGTATGCACTGCTGCCATGCCTCATTTGCACTGACAGCTTCTTGTTGACCTCTTCTGACTGGGGTCACTGCCATCTCATCCCTTTCTTTGGGAGGAGTCGTCTCCTTGCACAGTGTTGATGGCATAGTTAGGGTCCCCTTAGATCTACCATATTCAGCAAACTTCCTTTTCTTCATTTTCCCACTTACTCCCTTTTATTTTCTTTATGTGTGGGCACTCTGCACTTTCTGCACTAATTCCCATCTTGCTTGTTGATGGACTAGCTTGCCATAAAGTATGACAGCAAATGGTAGGCAAGCCCAGCCTACTGCATTTCTTAACCTGTGGACTGGAAAACAGATATTTTTGTTGGAGCAGTGGGCTTTTGAGTAAGCAGCTCTCTGAGGAGATGGGAAGGGTTACTGCACAGTGACAGGGGACAGCTAGATATACTGTGACTCCTGGCTAGTGTGCTTTAGTTTTCATTAAGGTGTTTTTAACCTAAAAATATTTTGTAATCTTACAGTTTAAAGTTCTTTTCTGTATGATTTCTCACATGCAAATAATTCACTTAAGTGCAGACACACACCAACTCTTGCAATTTCTCCATATTGTTTAGGCAAATTAATGAAATCTCTTATCAGTGTCATGATTACATTTTTTTCCCTCTTAAAAGTCACATAAATTAGATTGTTGTAATAATTTGTTCTAGGCATAAAACTTAAGGTCTGTAAATAATTAACTCAAAAGTTATCTAGTTACCACACATATTAAATCAGTAGGAGAGAAAATATTTGAGTATACATTTATCAAAAAAAGTCAAGCACTTTTCTGAATGATAGTCAAATGTACAATTTGGTCACAGGTTTTCTAAATCTCTAAGTGAATTTTCAGCAAATGCAATTTTAACTTCTAATGTTGAATGTCATATATCATGCATGTCTGAAGAATGTTAATTTTGTAAGTCTTGCATTTTCCTGTTGAATTAGCTCTTAATCTGGCACTTACTTAACCCAAAGGCATTTCTGCCAAACCTCATCCAATTTGGTGACACCAACAGACATGATAAATCCCATAACTGTACTGTCTCCTTTCTTCTTCTTTATTTTTATAGGAATCTGTAACAAGAAATGGAGACATTCTTTTTGTTTGAGCCAGTTTTAGCACTTGAACTTTAAATAACTAAGATTGCAGGAATTTTTGTTTGGTTTCAAACTGATGATCTCTTTATTATTCCTTTGCTTTCTAACTTGTAAAGATTGAAACAGATGTGTATTTACGAGACAACTTCTTAGAATAAATTAAGGACTGGATTCCAAGAGTTATGAGCAGCTTTTATTTCTTGTCTAGACATATTTTTAAATTGGAAAAGAGAAAAAGAATGTTTATTGTTTTTATAGTATGACAATGTTTTGATTAATGTTGTATTAAAAGAAAAACCTAACAAAACAGAAACCCACCTACTTGAGGCAAGCAAAGTTGCATTCTGCACCACAAGGTTTTATCTCTCATTGCAGCAATCTGATATTTATGTGATGTTCACACTCTGCTGACTGATCCCATCAGAGACCTGTCCTGGTGAAATAAGTCGGAAGGGAGTGGTCAATATTTTTGTCAATACATACACAAAAAAGGTTTCTGTCTGAAGTTGAACAATCTCCCTTGCATAAAATAATTTCACTGGAGAAAATTTGATATCCAGGTTTCTCCTAAAAAATCTTTCCACGTGCATTGACTCTCAATTAATTTCCACTGTTTTTCTTCACATATAGAAAGGGGTTCAATTCAGGCTGTTTTCCTAGACATGGTGTTTCACTTCAACTGATACTTTAACAACCAAACAAGAAAAATACAGTGAGACATGATGAGAAAATCTCCAAAGATTTAGAACGTGGGTTCCAAAAGTATGATCCAGATGTAAATTGTCACAGACATATAGACCTTAATGGAATTGTTCTGATACATGCCAGCTGAAGGTCTAACCCAGAATGTTCATGGGAAGACCTGAATGTGTAAAACTGGGCGTCCAATTGAGAATAAATTAACTTTCTTGGACAAAGCAGATCACATTCATTTGGAAAGGAGCCCCACCAGTTGGCATTGATTTTAAAACCATTTTTTAAACACCTTTAATAGTGCCTGATTCAAACCCAATGAAGTCAGTGGAACAACTCCCTTTAATGGGTCTGGAATCAGGCACATCATGAAAACTGTTTCACCATATGTTTCAATGACATTTAAGTTCACTTGTCTTGTTTGAAGAATTCTTTATTCAGCTACTCACAGCTTGAGATTCTCAGTTCTTTGGACATTTTTGGTCGATTTCGTTTTTGTTTGGAAGAAGTTGGAATGGGAAGAACTCAGGGAACTTTTTAGGCTAGGAAAAATAATAAGCATTCTGGGGTTGGCTTGAAGTATTGAGATTTTTTTCTAATGCAAATTTAATTCTGACTACTTGAACTTTGATACAAATGAAGTTACTGGTATGCCAGAGATAGAGAAAGCTTCAAAAATTTTTTTCCAAATTTATTTTGTTTTGAAAGGAGGAACAAAGAAGCCAGACCCTACATTTTGAAAGATCATGGAAGACCATGTAAGATCATTTTTGGTGTTCATGGCAGCTTTACTGATGAGACACATTTATTACGGGATGATTATCCTTCAAAACTGGAATAATGCACCACCAGAAGTATGGCTGTCATTACTCTCAGTACTCTTACTATAAAAGTGACAGCAATTTGAGATACGCCTCCAACAATATCAGTATGGTCCTGTAGGGAAGAAGACATATATATATATAAAGTTTTCATAGAATTGTTCCATCTTTAAGAGCTTAAAATCTCCTGTGTATTGATGAACATCTAAAAAGAAAACTGGTTATTACTAGAAAGACCAAATATGAAAAGAAAATAAGAAAAATATGTGTACAAAATTCATGTCTGGAATCCGTTTTTCTGAGTTACGAGGCACTAGTTAGTCTAAAACTAAAAACAAAGACAAACTGAAAAGAGTCCTAATAGTGTGGCTTCTTTTGAACTGCAAATTGACACAGACATTTTATGGGGAAAAAAAAAATAAAAAAGAGGCAAGTCCTCTACCAGTGTGAAACAGTGAACGTATGCTGAGAGAGATATGAATTCCCTCACAGTGGTGATAACTTCCATATTCAGCAGAGGTAGATTTAAAATGTGGTAGAGTCATGCTAGTTTTTTTGCTGTCAAATCATTGCAATTTCAAAGCCATGACCAAGGACTTATGCACATGGAATATATTACTGTGAAATGAGGAACAGGGCCTGTGGTAATAAAAATATTTACATCTACATAGACTTTCCAAAAAAAAAAACCAAAAAAAACCAAAAAACAAACCCAGACAAGCTTCTCCCTGCTGCAAGCCACTGTCCCCTATAAAAGCAGCCTGAATAATAACAAAAAAAGAAAATAACAACATGGTTAATGAAAATTTTGCACCTATTGCCTAGTCACCTTATGTTCTAGGGGTATATCTGTCCTTATAAAAAATAAATACTTAAAGAGAATTTTTTTTAAAAAAAAAAAGTTTACATTGTACTATCACCCTAGATTTCTGGACTGAGGAGAACAGCATGAGAAGACTTCTGGATAATTGTTCTTTATTTAATTTATTTTGTCTGTCAAGGAACCTTCATGGTTCTTCACAAAATTATTTAACATCCTAGCATAGTCCCATTGAAGGAAGTATTTGCATCCAAACACAAAATTTTAGTTGCAATAATTTATGTAAATATGAGTGTGATGAGATTTCACAAACTGTTTTATACCTAATGGGTATTCACAATCTCTTTGCTACCTTCTCCCTCCATAGTCAGATGTTGCATTAGCACACTAGCTCCCTGAGGCAGCTGGATCCCTTTTCCCTTTGGAAAGTTCCCGTTTTCACCTGTGCTGTATTTTTCAAAGCCTATGAACTGTTTCAGGAAAATCAAGTGTATTCATTTAATCAATAGGTCTTTGCAAACCTAACTCATTTGCCTAAAATGTATTAGGAAACCTGCAAGTGAAAAGTTGACAAGTTCCAGCAGAGAGGGCCCGTGAGCGTTAGGGCTATCATATCTCTCAGCCCTTTTGTTGAAGCCAGCAAAATGTGGATATAGCCTAAACCTCTTACCAAATGCACCCAATGGTGTCCTCCAGACAGAATTGAAATTCAAATCTACTTAAATCTTGTGGGAAAGCACATAAAGGGAGAAGTTGGTAGATATTAGCCTGTTGGCTTGCACTGTTTTGTGTTGCAGTTAGAAGTCATCTTGATATGATACAGCCCAGCATAAGCACATATGGAATGAAACGTGACATGCAATAAACAAAGCATTTTAAATGAAACTTTTTATAGCCTTAAGAAATAGAAGAAACAGTCACACGCTGCTCATTAGCTTGTAAAAGTAGACACAATGGCTTGTTTTGTAGGAAATTTCAATTCATGCCCATAAATCAAGAAATAACGTAAGCACTTCTGATTCTAGTTTGTGGGAAAATGTTTAATTGCTTATTTATTTGATTTGTTGCTCTAAAATATATTCTTATACGATGTATTCTTACATCTTGTGTCTGCAAAGAGTAGAGAGATGTTTCTTAAAAGCGTTTTTTAGAATGACTTGGTATTGGTCCAGTACTCTGATGTCACTGGAACAGAAACAGGACTCTGTCTGGATTTATTAGAAGGGGAAAGACTCTTTTTACTTTTCTCTGTTTTATTGCATCTTTCTTGACATTAAACTCTGGTACTCAGTACAGCCAATTCCAGATGTAAAGTTTTTCTTTAAAGTACTATGCCAATTACTGACACAAAATGTCATATAAACTATTGTAAACTATTAGATAAAATGTACTAATAAAATCAGGCCTATTAAACACTTGCAATTTGATTTCTTCTTTTAAACCAGCACACTAAAATTATGAAATGTAATATATTTATTCTATATAGCATATGTTTGCATAGTAAAAATAACAAAATCTAAACTTAACTCTCCTTATTACTGATTGTCAAATAAATTTTCATCTAGAGAGACTTTTAATAGCTTCTGTAGGTTTTATTGCAAAATTACATGCTTTCTCTGTAGTATGGTTGCAAGACAAAGGACAGATGTCATAGATCTGTTCCCAAAAAAAACTACTTCTTTCCCTAAAATATCTCATTTTTATCTGTAAGCTCTAAACTCCAACTCTAACTTGTAATCTACATCCTTGACTTCAACGCCTCACAATATGTATTTTTTTATCTTATTCTGGTAGATAATGTTAACTTGTTGTAATATTATCCGCCATCATAGTGCTCTTGGAGATTGTTTTTGCACATATTGGAGGATGTAACCTTATTTCCTCTCTTCTGTACTTAAAAGCTAAAATGTCTACATTAGTTCATTTGCAGACATTTAGACTAAAGGCTCAAATATAGTATGAGGCTAATAAACTTATTAATCTGTTGCAGCAATCACAAAACCTTGTGCTCAAATAAAACCTTATACACTCATTTAACTCTTCTGTTCAAGAAGAAATACTTATATGCCTCTTGGAGAAATAAATAAATCAATAAAAATTAAATTAGGTCTCTCCAAAGCATAGATTATTTGGATTTGTAAAACCATTATCTCAAGAATTATCAGTACAAGCCATAAGTCATACGTTTAACATCAGATAAATGATCATGTGGGATCTCAGACATTAGAGAGAGAAATGTACTTTAGTCGTTTAAACTATATATAGAAAGTTTTGGCTTATTTACAGAAGGGTTTGAAGTGGTTTTTTGAAATTTCTGAAATAACTCTTTTGAATGATTATGCACAAAATATGTATATACTTTTGAGCAAATACCTGTTATAGCTTCTTTTAAGTTCTGAGCACTTCTCTAAAGCTAAGAATTAGACTGAGGTGTGAATGCCAGGCACTGTAACATAAATAAAAAAAGGAAAAATATCCTATGTTGATCACCATAACAGAAATCATCATGAAGTAAGTAGTCTATTTGATAACTTTTTGAAAATTTTAAAATCTGTTTAGAGTTGTTAGTAAGCCATGCAGTGCAGTTGCTCCACCATGAATGGCTATATTGGCAGATCTAATTTTGAGCAATATGTCATAATCAGGGTACTGTAACCTTTATGATTCATTCAAGGCAACAATTAAGAACATGAATTTATAGTTTAACTGTGCTCAAAGAATTTGATTTAAAGCTCTCTCAAGAATATGGAGAGAATGAGTTTCTCTGCTGAATTTTTTATTACTCTTTAGGCAGTGAATTTGAGCTCATATAATAACATTTTTACCAGCTACTAGGCTAAAAGGCAATGCAGGTAAAGGAAGGACATCAAAGACTGGTAAGAAATGTGATAACCTTTAGTTTGATCAGATTAGGAATATCTAGGAGCATCTGGATGAATCACTGTTTCACAATTTCCCAAACTCTTGCACAACAGTAGAGAAGACATTAGCTGGTAGGAATATTTAGGAGGAAAACAATTACTCCATTCCTAGTGCATTGTAAGTTTGAAAAAAATTACAAATTGTATGGTTTCTCACGAAGTATTTTTATAATAAAAATAATAAAGGAATTTGTGGTTTAGGATAAGTAAGGAAAGAGTAAACTTACCATATGAAAAAGACATTGGCTTATTTAATATAATAAAACAAAAGTTAAAAAGGAACATGACTCTTCCTCATAAAATATGAACAGCTCAATAGCAGAGCAGGAAAAACAATTCTGGAACAGGAATAAATAGGAGAAAACTGACCATTAATAAATTAAAGCTGAAAATTTATTTGTGCTTCTTGCTTTCTCTAAAAGCCCAAAGAAATGTACAAGTAAGGGCAAACAAAAAATATAAGTAGATTGAGGGAGAAAAACTTTCATACATTTTATTTAAGAGTTATATTCTTGTATTGAGGAAGATTGATCATTATACTGAATATTGTAAAGAAAAAAAAAGTGGCGATTCAATCAGGAAAGTAGATTTTGGTCCCTTATGCAATTGAAGTTAAATGACTTAAAAATTAAATAAAAAATAATTGCTTCATGTTCAAGTGTTTCATAGAAAGTACATAATTGCATTTAATTTCACACTAGATACATTGCTTCATATGATTAGACCAAAATTATATTCTTGCACAAATTTCCTCCCTAAAAGGGTAAGAACTGCACTCTACCATTTGGCTTACTGAGACTGAGCAGTTTTAATGAGGAGAGTGTTTGGGACTGGGTTTTCATTTAAGTTCTTGTGTTTTCCTGCCTCATAATTTAAGGGAAGAAAACAAAACAAAACAAAACAAAAGGGAGAAATGTACTTACTATGTTCACTGTGTAATGAACTATCACTATGTAATGAACTTACTATGAACCAGTAATTGTGATATTACCCTTTTTGGATTTGAAGTAACCAGAGACCTTCTACAGATTCCAATGGAAACCTTGTAGTCAAAAATATGTTTATGAGCCATAAGTACGCTAATAAGATGTTTTAGAAAGAAGATGTTTCCATCCTCCCTTTAGGATGGAAAGGGAAAATATTGCAGCACCTTACTGAATGAAAATTCAGGCATTACACTGCCCTTTCTCCCTGCAAAGACAGACATCCCAATGGGAATACTCAGGGTTTTCCCAGATGAGATGAAAAGCTCCAAAGAGTGGGGTGCAACATCTGTACATCCAGCAGCATTGTACCAGGTCTGGATTATTCTTTCCCCATACTGTATCCATATCTGACAGTGCACAGTGCCTTCAAGTGTGTAATTTAAGTTTGACTGCAGTGTTCCTGAGAAAGAGCCATGGTTTATATTTCAGAGACTGCTGTAAGGCTTGATTAATAAACAGCCTAGGAGGTTTCTGGAGTGTGTGAAAGATAATTTGGCACAGCTGGTGAGTGAGCCATCTAAGGAAAGTGCCCTGCTGCACCTGGTGTTTGTGAACAGAGGAGGGCTGGTGAGTGATATGATGGCTGGAGACCATGAGACCACAGCACTCTCTCAAACACCCACCTGCTCCAGGGGGGTTTCCTCCACAGGCTGCAGGTGGGTCTCTGCATCCCCATGGTCCTTCACAGGCTGCAGGTGCTTCATGGTTTGTACCACGGGCTGTTGGGGAATCTCAGGTGCCTGGAGAACCTTTTCCTCCTCCACTGACCTTGGTGTTTCCGGGGCTGTTCCTCTCACATATTCTCATCCTCTTCTTCTCTGGCCACAATTACGTCCATGCAGTAACTTTTTTCTCTTCTTCTTCTTCAACATGTTATCACCATTTGTAATTGGCCTCAGCCTTGACCAGCATGTCTATCCTGAGAGCTGCCAGAGATTGGCCCTGCTGGACATGGAGGAAGCTTCTATCAGGTTCACACAGAATCCACCTCTGTAACCACTCCTGCTACCAAAGCTTGGCCACAAAAACCCAACTCTGCAGTACTACTCTGGGGACAGAGTGGCTGAAAGGCTGCCCAGAAGAGCAGGACCTGGGTGTGCTGGTCAACAGCAGGTGAACATGAGCCAGCATATGCCCAGGTCAACATCCTAACCTGTACCAGACACAGTGGAGCCAGCAGGGCAGTGTGATCATTCGCCTGTAATTGGCACTGGTGAGGCTGCACCTCAAGTCCTGTGTCGTGTTTTGGGTCCTTCACTAGAAGGAAAACATCGAGGGACTGGGGTATGTCCAGAGGAACTGGTGAAGGGTCTGGAGCACAAGTATTGTGAGGAGTGACTGAAGGAACTAAGGTTGTTTAGCCTGGAGAAAAGAAGGCTCAGGAGGGACCTTATTGCTCTCTACAGCTACCTGAAAGGAGGTTGTAATGAGGTGGGAGTCAGTCTCTTCTCCCAACTAACAAGCAGTATGACAAGGGGAAATGGCCTCAAGTTGTACCAGGGGAGGTTTAGGGTGGATATCAGAAAAAAAATATTCTTCACAGAAAGGGCTGCAAGCATTGAAACAGTCTGCTCGGGGAAGAGGTTGAATCACAATTGCTGAAGGTGGTGCAGATTTGGTGCTTAGGGACGTGGTTTAGTGATGGGCTTGGCAGTGATGGACAGTCAGACTCGATGACCTAAGAGGTTTTTTTCTAGCCTAAATGATTCTATGATTTTCATCAATTCCTAATGTTATATGAAAATCATTTACCCATTGGCCCTAGAGTGGCTGATTGTCTGTGTTACTCATGTCAACTAAACATGTGTTAGACCCCATGGGTTTTCCTAGTTTCTATTATGTGTTGCTGTTCCTATGAAAACTTGTGTAATTAAGGCCTTTCACTTACATATTTGAGAAGATTAACTTGATAAAATGCTGAGTGTGAAAAAAAAATCTGATGAAGATAAAAGGAAAATGTATTCTCTTCATATGAATAGAAGGCATAGGTCACTAAAAGCACATGAGCATTATATTATAAAAACACTGAACACAAGTGAAAGGATTTCATTAGGATGGACAATCAGTTGCCATGTAATTTGGATTTGTATGTCACAATTTCTGTTTGTTGTTTAACATTTGAACTGAGTATGTAGGGTAACGAGAGTAATAGTTGAACCCTTTTCATTTTCTTCTTTTTGTTTAGGGGTTTTTTGAAATTCACCACATGAATAGTTGAAAATTGGCAGTACCAGTTAGTAAAAACAGAATCCAACAGACAGCAGAGGTGAAGGGAACTTCTACTGATTCTCCAAAGATACTGTTGTCTTCTTGAGAAAGACATGGGAAAAAGTTTGGTAAAAAGAGGCAGCAAGCCTCATCCTAACTACCCAGATTTTGCTTTGATCACCTTCTCCATAGCACTGCTATTCCAGGATGTTTCCTTAGCTGGGACTCCAGAAAATCTTTTTTTTTTAACATCAGGCTAGCAGAATACAGTATATTTTGTGCTTTGCCCTCCCTCTCCCTTCACTTTTCAGAAGTGAAAAAGTTCCACTTGAGAAAACATATTCCCCTCTTGTCTTCTTTTTGGGAACTACTTAAAAGAAAAATCTCAAGTAGCCAATGAAGTAACAAAACCAATTTTGGTGTACTGGCTCTTTGAGAGGTTTATAAATCTGACCTTTTCAAAAGAAGAATTCCTTTAAGAAATAGAAAAAAACTTCCTTTAAAGTTCATTCTCTTAAAGAAGCTATTTGTCACCCTCTCAAATCTAGTTAAAACATTTTCCAAAACTGTTTAATAACAAACATGGCTTTTTTTCTTAAGCAGTAAAAGTATGTACTGCTAGCATATTCTCTGAAGCCAATAAATACCAGCTGATCAGCTTTGAATCCTTTTAGGAAGTTTAAAACAGCTGTGCTGCAAAATGAAGTGAGAAAAGCAGCAGGAACAGGCTTTGGCAAGCCTGGATTTTTTCATAATGAAACAAAGGTTCTAAATTATTTTAGTGCTGGTAACCTGCAAACTGTAACTCCAGCTATTCACTTTTCTGAGTGAATAGCATGCACGAATGACCCAACAGACAAATTAATTCAGCTGCAATTGGGACACAAATAAAGTGATGCCTTTATAAAGTTTATTTATAAAATATGTTTAAATACCTTGCAGATTTAAAATATGTCAGTTAGATCCACCTGAACTATTTGCAGAGTCAGAAAACTGACTGATAGATGACGTGTGCTTATTTAATTAGCCTAATATGAGAGAAAAAGCTATTGAATGTATTCAAAGGCATTGTACAACAAGAATAATTTTGTCCTAAGTATTGGTTTTTAATCAAATTTACTAATGGAGTGTGTTGTTTGAAAAAACTGGTTGCAACCCAATGTGCCATTAGGTTTGACTTCATAGGCAGCCAATCTTTCTTCAGTGCCCTCATTCCATTGCTAGGCATATTCAGTAGACAGCCTTACTTAATGCTTTATTTCTTTTGATAGTACAATTGATAATTGTTTCCTGTTTAACTACCATTTACATATTCAGCAAATGTTGGACTGTTGACTTGAATATTAGCTGTGGCTTTGGCACTTTCTTTTTCCCTGGATGGATTTTGGTCAGCACACATAGATAGTCTTATTCATGGAGATAATAGCTTTTACTTTGCTAAAGCTCAGTTTCAGATTCAACTTCTGAAATAGCTCTTTGAGAGAAAAGAGGACATAACTTTATTTGATACTCAGAGGAATAAAAATCTACCAGATTCTTACAATTCTGGAAAGAAATAGACAAGTGTTTGCTGTAATTCTAGCTCCTTTCTTTGATATTATTGAATAAAATTCCGGTGTTATTTCTCACACAAAGCGTTTGCATAAGAAATTTACTTCTGAGCATTGGCCAAAATGTCAAATCACCAAATCACCAACTTTCTTTGTTAACTAACATACTTTCTTACAGATGCGGTTCTAAATTCAGATTATATAGTCTTTCTTCCAAAGAAACTTATAATTAGCCTATTCACAATTTTGTGCCAATCTGAAAGTGGTCCATCAACTCAAAATGCCAGTAACACCTTATTGTTTATTTCAAGAAAGCTATCAGTAAAAAATGTTAGTGAACAGCACTTAATGCAACCATATACACTCTGTCCAGGTTCTCCAGGTCATATATTGTACCTTCCAGCTAAAATTTCTTTCTTCTCTTTAGGCTGTTTGCATATGTAAGAATTTTGACTTTTGGTTTTGATTCTCCCTTTCTGCTAATATTCTGCTAATATATAAAGTATCAAGTGAAATGATGCCATATGTATATAATTATTCAGGAAACTCTGGACAGACATTCAAGGAAATGTTTCTTGGCACTTTCTGATCTCCTCCCCAAAACATTTCTGCTTCTTTTGAGGGTTTTGGTGAAATGTCCTTAGAAAATAATGGATTCCAGGACAACACCTCAGCCTTTGACAAGAACTATCCAGTAAAAACATCATCCTGAGGATCAGTTAGCTTGTTCTCTCAAATTTACACCCCACCCTTTTATGTTCACACTTGCTTTTGTGAGCTACTTTAGGCAGAATGAGATTTCTGGAGACCAGAAGTTCTTAAATATTGCTGCCTTGTGCTCTCTCTCTCTCACACACACACCCTGTAAGACTTAAGGGTCAGAGGTTGGTTTCTCACAGTCCAGTTCAATAAGGCACATTAGGAGATTAGAAGCCACCGAGAATCAGAGGAGACAGGGCCGAGCATGTGAAGGTAGAATGAGTGATCCCAGAGCTGCAGCAGAGAGAAAAATATTCACCAGACATCACCAAAGTTAAGAGCAGAGAAAACTTTTGTTTACTGGGTGTCTTTTAAGAACTCGGTGCATCAGGCTTGATCACAACAACATATCTGAGCAGCAATTTCCTCACACCCAGGGTACTCCTCATTTTCTCCACAGCTGGAGTCTTCTAGTTATAACATTATACTTTTTCTCTGACCCAGACACCTCTTTCCAGCTGAAATTCTTCATTTCACACCCACAGCCACTGGAGCAACACTTCTTCCCAAGCTTCACTCGTCTATCCTACAGAGGGGATGACTTCTCCACATACATCCTCCTGTGTAAGGGTGGCTGCTTTTATGGGTTTAGTTTATTGACAAACAAGAGAATTAGGAAAAAATCCTCTAAGGAATAAAAACCGGCCTTAAGACAAATAATAGCTTCAATTTGAGATAAAAAAGAGTTAAGTAAAACTTCTAGCTGCCCAAAGATGATATAACCTGACAAAACTTCTACTTAATCAACTATATATGCACCTGATTTTTACTCTTAACAAGGTAAACTGTATATAAGATATATATTAGTCTGTTTGAGTTTATAGTAAAAAATCATCAGCACCTATGGACACTCAGTTGGGAGAAACACCTGTTGAACAGGCAGTGCCTTGGCATGCACAGGATTCAGAATCTGACACTGCATTTTGAGTGCACAGCCCAAGGAACCCAGATGGTGAGATCTGTAGCCAGCAGATCCAGATGGTACTAAATTCCTCATCTCTGATCTAAGAAACATATTGTGGTAGATAGATGCAGAGATAGGAAGTTGCTAATATGCATCATTAGCATTTCCAGACTGGTGCCTGTTGCCTGGGAGATGCTCTCACCTATTATTGAGGTTGTGCAGAGATTTTGACAGCTGTAAAAACTGTAGCAATGATCTTTTCTACAAAAAACTTCAGGAAGGAATTGGAGGTCAGAAAGAGTTCAGGTCATTGAGTTCTTAAATCCATATCAGTGATAGAGGAAATTAGACTAATAGAAATATGCAAGGAGATTACAAAAAAAATTATCCAAGGTAAAAACATGTGAGATACATCTCAGGTTAGAACAATAATGTTTTTGCCAACTTTTAGCTTTTTAATGTAAATAAAAGGTTCCGAGCTTTCTGATTTTTTTAATGTTCTGTTTATATAAAATCAATCATTTCCAGTGGATCAAGATGCCAGTACAATTTAATGGTTACTGAAGGACCCATCACATTTGTTTGGCTTCTGCCTTTGCAAATCATCAGCAGACTAGCTAATGTAGATGACAACAGCCTGACCTAAAATAGGCCTTCACAGAAAATAATCAGGGAAATGCTTGCTCAATTAGTTATATTTCTGCCTCTTAAGGAGTTCCTTTCAATTTAAAAGTTTCTTAATGTGACAGATTCAAGTTGTAAACAATTCAGATGGTGTCTTTCTCTCTGCCAGATGGGGGTTTTCAGTAAAATTCCCAGTAATCAGTCTTCAATATTTGTCCATCAACTATTCTGGGAAAAAATCAGAATTTTTAACCACTCCATATTACCATGTTGAAAAGAAGTACATGCTTATAGTCTTAGTAAGTCTAAGTGATAGCTGGCTTATCAGTAACACACCCAGGAACTTGTGGCATCAAGTATAAAATCCAATATTTCACAGCATTTTAAGTCGCATCACATCTTACCTCAGTTATAGTTATTTGGATTGTCTTTTTCTCTCTCTTTCACTTTTCTTTGTTCTTCCAGCAAATTCAATATATTTATATCTTTTATGATGGATAATTAGTACTGGGAAAGAAGTTAACAATTAGTAAACTTGTATCTCTAGTGCACCTGTTGGTACCAGGGGCACTAAAGGCATGGCATTAAAAAATAAAGAGAATTTACTGTATGATATCCCAACACAGCTCCGCTTTAAATAGCCATTTTTGCACTGGGATGTTTGGTGGAAAATACAAATTATATGTTATTTGGATCCTTTCATGCACCCTTACAGCAGTGCTGGGTTAGACCTTGGAATTACTGAAACAAGAAGCAAAACCCAGGCACCTTCAAGGGAGGTGTCCCAGTTTTCTTGTGAATGTCAAATTAGTCACCTAAGAACCAGGTGTATTCCAAGACAGCTGTCAGTGTAAGGGTGTGAAGAGTGGATGTAAAATGCATGGAATGAGTCATGCTCTGAAGATGCTGGTGTTTCCCTTTGCTACTCCTTGGACTACAGAATGTGCTCAGCCAAGAGTAAGCACCTAACACACGGAGAGGGTCATCACATCACATTATAATTCATCCTAACTCTATCCTTGCCTTCATCAAGATGACTGATAGAAATAAATTTTATTCACTAACCAAAGCTACCTCTGAGCAAGCAGAGTTTTCCATTGAGCCACCTCTTTTGCACTCCATTTTATAGAAAGCAGCAGTTCAAGGAAATATTTTGCTGCACTATTTCTGTGCCCATGCCCTAAAACAAAGACATGTCTATATTGTAAGGAATTGCATATGCAATTAACTTATTCTAATTTCCCTGAGCAAAAGAAATAAAATACTTTTACATAAATTAATTGTTATTTTCAGCAGGCTTATATATTTTTGTCATTCGTTGCTGGGGTCAGTTTGAACAATGAAGGGAGCTTCAATCTGGAACCATGGGAGAGCCCTCTATAAATTAGACAGGATCTACTACCCAGGATTCTCCAGTTCTGTTATTCAAATTATTGCTAGAAAGTTCCACATTCTCTGTATTGCCATTAGGTAGTGTTTGCTGCATTAATTGTAATATTCTGAATCACTTGTTCCTGTTGGACTCTCTGTTTAAACCCTACCTTAACCCCTCCCCTTTCCGAGACAAATCAATAACCCTGTAAACCCTGGACCCCAGCTTTTTCTGGTTCATTCCTTGTACTGTGCACGCAGTTTGGTTTGTTGTTTTATTATTATATTAAACTTGTTTTTCTGGACAACTGGATCAAGCCATCTCTCTCATCAAAGTCACCAGAGCCGGTTCCTGGAGAAGCCTCCAGCCAACCGTCTGGGCTGAAACTGGGGGGCTTCAATTCATTGTGTGTGTCTGCTGGTTTTTTGCTGCTTCATGACCTTTGTGACATTAAAAGACACTCTTTTGTCTTTTGGCGACATTAGCAGTCCCAAAACTTATGTCTTGATCACAGGTTCCTATTGTTCATCAGCACCCTGTGTTATACATTCCTCAGCAGAAAAAAACCCACAGTCAAAACCCTTGTGGGAACAAAATGCGTCTTAATTTTAACTCATACAATGCATAGGCAACTGCTCTTTAAACTGTAATTGTTAGGCTTGAACAAGCCTAACCATTGGAGACCTCTACATTGTTGGTACCCTGGTGAGATCACTTGGAAAGCCAGTGGTTAGTGTTGTACAACAATATGCTAAAATGCCCAGAGGAATTAGGACGCTTTCTTAGCGTTGCCTGTAAACTTTTCTTATTGGCTTGCCTTTTCTTGTATATGCCACTCATAATTAACTACAGCAAAAGAGGGCCCAGCAAGGAAAAGCAATTTATCTGAAAGCCTCTATTCTTTTCTCAAAATGTATGAAGGCTTATTTTGTACTTCCAGCTGGCCAGCATTTCCTTTTTGTTTGCTGAATAATGATCTGATTGTCTCAAATAATAGAACAGCTTCTAGAGAAGCTCAAAGATGATATAAATTTGCACTCATCTTTGTAGGAGCTTCTATACTGGTAAGGAGTCACTACCCTTCCTGCCTAGAAGTGACAAGCATATATGAATAAGTGGATATTTCAGCAGCTATCTCACATGACAAAATAAAAAAAATGGCAAAGTTTGGGTCTTTGGGCAACAAAATAGCCAGTACATGTTATCATCCATGTAATGCCATTGATGCTAGCATTCTAGCATTCCTTCATCTGTAAGAATGTAATTTCTTTCTTCATCTGTTAGAGACAACTTGTTGGCTCCAGTTTCTTGAAGAGAGTTGTTAATGTTGTGGAAGGTTCTGTATTTTTCCAGCTTCTGCACCAGGCAGAGTGTTTAACGTGGTAATATTGTCTAAAAGAATCATGCAACAAGTAAAACACATTAAAAGAATCAAAAGGCTGTGTAAGAGACAAGTATGCAGATCAAAAACTCTTCCACAGAAATGATGATCCTTCAGAACACGTTTGAAAGCCCTGTGCATGGCTGATTTTCCACATGAACTTTTAGGAACTGGTCAAACACAGATGCTTTGCACTGGTGTGAGGAGGAATCTGATCTCTGTAAACAAATGTTACACTTATGGCTGAGACTTGGGCTTGCAGGAATTTGTATTTTCTCCTTTATATTTTGCTTTAAATGTTAGTAATAAGTTGCTTTTAAAAAAAGGACAAATACTCCCATAGACGCAAACATGAAAAGACTACATTGCTCTCTCCTCTTAACCGCACCTTCCCCAAAGTGTCTAAATGTTCGGTCTGGACTGTGTCATCAGTGCCTCATCCTCCATACCAAACGTCAAAGACACATCAAGGCTGAGCAGAAGACCACTGGAGTAGAAATCCCTTCAGTATCTTTAGTGAGCACTGGATGCAGCTGCAAACTTACAGGATGTTGCCAAGAAGAGGCATCTGCTGTCACCAGTTATATACTGACATGCTAAAGGCACGTTTATTAAAAAAAAAAAATATCATTGTGTTTCCCAAGCAGCACACAGAGAAATAAAGGCAAATTTTCAGAATGGAAAGAAAAATCCAAGAAAACAACATTTTTTGAAAACAGGAGGTATTGTTTAAAAAAGATTCTGTGATTGTGCTGATGCCTTGCCTTCCAAGTTTGTGCTTGCCAAATGTAGGAAATGCATACTCAAAGCTATTTTGTAGTTAAATAAACCAAAGGTGTTTGTAATTCTGCAAGCAGTTTCACCTCCTGTGTCCTGAAGTCAGCAGAAGCAAGGTTATTTAAACTGAGTTTCAAGTGACTGTTTTTGACTTAACACCACCTTCTAATTTTGAACGGTTCAGAGCAGTATTTTGGCAGAAATTATACAACAATGGAAACAGGCCTTCTATAGGGGAAAATGAGAAACACTTCTGAAGTGTCACAGGACTGACAGTGAGCGTTGCTTAAATACTGTCTGCTACAGAGGTTAAAAAGCTTCTTCTTATCTTTGGGTTTACAAAATGACCTGCATTATCTTGATTTTCGCCTCAGTGAATCATTCAAATGTCTTACATGTCATTAAAGGTAAGGGGAAATTGTTTAGTGAACTGTTAGCAGGTACAAAATATTTGTTTTTCTTAAAAACATTCCCACATAAAGGATGTTTGGAGTGGCTGTTTAAGAAAAGGAAGAAAACATTTGACTTTAAAAAGGCCAAGACCTTCAGCAAAGATGAAAGCAATGTCAGTGATTAGCTGTGTGTTGAATGTAGTAGCTGTAACTGGCAAAGACAGAGGTCCAAACTTCTAAGGGATGAAAGTAGATTTTTTTTCCCATGTCAAAGATTTAAGAGATTTTTCCATGCATATATTAAACAGCATTTGTCATCTATTTCTCATGGGCTACTAACCAGGTATCCTATCATCCTGGTTTATCTGCTGACTCAGACTGTAATAATTCTTTTCAATTAAACTTCTTGGACAAATTAATAGAGTGAGTTTAAACAAAATCCCAGGCTTGCCCATATCCTTACCCCATATGGGCCAAAGGTGTTGTCTTCCCTGTCCTCTCAAATAAGCCATGTAAGGGATGGTTATAAATCCAAATGCTGCATCCAAGGATGCAGTGTTATGGACACCTACCTTAAGACACTAATGGAAGAGAGTTTCCCTCCTATCCATCACCGCAGGCTAGTCTCATGCCTGCACAGGCTGTCTTTGCTGTCTGTTAGATTCTGTATTTCTTTAAATTATATTAAGTTCTTAAACTGACAAACATTCCTGTCTGCTTTACTTGTACATTTCCCCTCAAAGCATTTTGTTAGACTTTTCTCTGCTGCTTGAGATGTCACAGCTTTATTGACTAGTAGTTATTCGGCATTTGCCAGCCTTTCTCACCTTTCCAGACCCACGCTGGGGTCAGGACATTCCTTAGATGTAAGGCTTTTGGCACTGGAATCACATTTTCATCACTCAGGGAAACACTACAAAGCGGTACCTCTGGAGTCACTCCAAAATGAGTAAAACAATTCAAAAATTGCTTTGATTGCCAGTTTGACTGTCACACAGATTGGGTGAGAGACTATATGTGCTTGTATTTGGCAGAATTCCAGGCAGAATACAGACACTGGGCATAAGACAACAGGAGAAAAGATCATCAGAAACATCAGTGTACCAGCCTCTATGAAATTATGGATGTGGGTAGGTGGATAATGAGCTTCAGCTTCTCTCTTAGCTTTGCACTTACATTTAGTGGTGCAACATCATGGTACATGCAGCTGAGTGTTGATACATGTGTTTCTGTACTTCTGTGAGGTTCACATTTCTTTCCATCTTACCTTCTCTATCCTAGCTTAAAACCAGCACAATACCCTCTTATGAAAACCTTCAGCGTCTACCTCTGAATCTGAGATGTACAAACAATCCATATTTGTGCGCATAGTTGAATTGCAGCCATTTTTACAAAATTCATGTCTGGGCAAAGTTTTTCTTAATTTCTTCTTGATGGTACTGGAAACCACCTCCTGTCTTGTCTTGATAACATTTGTACCTATGGCAGTCCTTGAAAGGCAGATGAGATCTTCAGTCAGAGTATACAGGGAATTCTTAACACTCTGCAGTTTCATTCTTCATCACTCATTTAACATTTTTTCATCAGAATAGCATTACAAGCCAGATTGTGTTGGTTTTAAGTCATTGCTAGGTAGAATAATGAAAATTAAGGAAAGCAAGTGCATGTCTGTGAACTTTGGAAAAGGTATTAAAAGAGAGATTAGCTATACCAAATTTTTTTGCCATTGTTCCTAAATTTAGCATAATATATTAATTGGGTTTTGAATGTGCTAAAATGAAGAAATAAACAGGGATCTGTTCAGCTGTGAGGCCACTGTCACTGCTCATTTATTTCCACTGCTTCACTGTCCAATAGCTCTGACTGATCTGCACTTGCTTGAGGCTTCTGTTTTATGTGTTCATTGGTACGAACAAAAGTCACAAAGCACCATGAGTACTTCTTACTGGTTGCAATACTAGAGGGACATTTTTTAAAATATTAGTAGCTGATTAAGTTAGAGTGAGATGAAACATACAAATCCTAGAAGCCCACATCCCAATCAGAAGACTGAGCTGTTCAAAGCTGGTACATCACAAACTCAGTCAAACCTGTGATCAGCTGCTGATGCCTTCAGGTGTCCTCTATTGCTCTGATCAGGACTATGGTGAACACAAAATGAAGGATCACCACATTAATCCTTTTTCTTCACCTTCTAATGTAACATCAGTGTTGAGAAGCTGCACTGCACTTTCATCCAGTATCTTGCAGAGTCATGCCATCTCCCTTAGGCTTTCTGAGAAGATTATAGTGTTCACAAATGCTTTGCACACTCATACTCTAAAAAGCCAGGGGGACCATATGTGTGTTCTTGTCTGACCTCTCATATAACACAGGTCATAGAATAATTCACCCTGGTACTTTACATCAAATCCAGTAATCTGTGGCAGAATACAGCATATATTTTTGGTACCTTTCTCAATTTCAAGTTGTTAAGAAGCTACATGATTCACTCTGACTTTAAGTAACTAGCTAAAAAAGTTAAATTTATTCACTTTTCAAAAACTGTGCCTTATTCTAGTTTAAATTTTTTCATTTCAACCCCCAGCCTCAGGCTTTGCTACACTTTTATCTGATAAGGAGTCCTTTACTATCACATACAGGTTTCCTGTGCAAGAATTTTGGGATCCTGCTCAGATGAAGTCTCACTTTTTTATACTTAACTCTTCAAGCATAATTGCTATTATTCAAAAACTAAACTGATTAAGTTATTTAGTTGATTATTAACACTTCCAAGTGGCTAAAACACAAACAATTAATAAACATTTGTGAGGTAGCATCATGCCAAGTATACACAGGAAATTGAAAGCTCTCCAGAGCTAATTTAGAAATGTCTCTTCTTGATGTCAACATCCTGATCCTGAAATAGAACTGGAGTTGTTCTGCTAACACCTACCTCTAAAGATTTCTGGTTATGTCCTATTCCAGATCACAGCCAAGCGTGGCTTGGCTTTACTTATATTTTTTGTCATCAAGATAACCCATTTTTATCCATTGTATCCGTTATTGCATTGCTGGAATAGTTAATTTGTCTTTGATGAAACTGAAAGGGTCAAAAGATGAGCCTGGATAAGAGAGTAGATAGCTCTGCTTATACCACTTTGATTGAGCCAGCCATAAATCTCAGCTTGACAGCTCTTTAATGCAGTTGATTCATGAAAGCACACATTTCCTGATTTTCATACAT
Organism: Passer domesticus; assembly: GCF_036417665.1. Classification (NCBI taxonomy): domain Eukaryota; kingdom Metazoa; phylum Chordata; class Aves; order Passeriformes; family Passeridae; genus Passer; species Passer domesticus. The sequence goes on from NC_087476.1 coordinate 51,062,775, forward strand.
TTGTCTTTGTCAGGAAGAAGACAGCTGCCAAGCTGAGCATCAGCATATTAAGCTGCAGGATAAACAAATTTTATCTGTCTCTGAAGCGGTAGATCTGAAGATTTCTCAACAAATTCCATCCTGAATAAGCACCATTTTTTTCCCGAATAAGCTCCAGGTATGAGCCAAAACTCATACCTACCTTAGTATGTACCTCCTCACTTATCTATGATAGACCACACAGTGCAGATCAAATGCAACCACACAGGAATATGTTATTCCAACCCTGCCCTATTAAATGGGTTTTCTTTTCTAACTGTTGGTGGCTTTAGACAGAAATGTGAATTTCATAACTAAAGGTAAACTTCCTGCACAGGAAGAGAGAATTTTTTGTGTGTATTTTTTGTGTGTCTAAATCACTTCTTCCTGTGACTAGGCGCATCTTCATTATTAAAAAAAATAACAAAAAAGTTCTCTTTATATCAGCTGTAGATAATGGTGTACTGTTATGGAAAAGATAATAAGTCATAAAACCTTCACTTCTGGAAAATACTGCACATTTTGAACATGGTTAGTCATGAACCAGAACAAAGCTGTAATGTGTATTCCGTTTCCCTGCCTGCTTTGAGGCAGTGCTTGGAAAAAATTATGATAAACCAGATTAGAACTGTGAAATCACTTTGCCACTTTTATATGCTGTCACTGCCTTGGTGGATGAATAGCTATGAAGATAAGTGCAGCTATGCCACGTAGCTCCATTCCCTCCTCCACCCTGCCACCCACACTCAAGTTCTGATGCAAGTGCAGCCCAACTCCTTCAGGGCTGTCCAGGAAATTGCCACCCAGAGATTTCCATAGTAGTGTTTGCAGTCAGCACCACCAAAGGAGGAAATAAAGGTTTGCTCAGAGCGAATGCCTTGAACTACTCTTTCCACAGTCAGTAATGGATGCTTTAAGCCAGCTTGTGATCAGCCAGTTTCTGGCATTATACACAATCCTTCTTAGCTCATATACAGTTGATGTTTGTGTATAAATGCACACAGCACTTCCCAGAGTAAAAAAAAATAACCTGCAGAAGTGAAAATTTATTTTAAAGGAATGTAGAAGAAGTAACACCATGTAATAGCCTGACTAGGATTTCTGCAGCTGTCCCATGAAATCTGCCTCATGTTACAGGAACCACGTCAAAATGAGTTTTACTTTGTGAGACACTGAGGCCCTTCCTTGTAATTCACTTCTCAATATATTTATCTATAAAACTTCTTAGGAAGTGGCTTTTTGAAAAGCAAGTGGATGAGAAGTGACCCTAGAATTAAGCTCAGTAATTAGTTATTTTTTCTATGATTACTAGCAGAAAAGTTTACTTTTCCAGAGAACGTATGATGTATGATGTACGATGTACAGTGGTGTACCCAAACATTGTAAGCACAAACATTGTAAGTCACAAACCTTCTAGAGAATCTTTAGCAAGAGATAGTTATCAAACCATTCATTGGCTGCACTGTACACATTGCTAGAAATCTTGGCTAGAGACAGAAGTGATCACTTTCTAATGAAAAAAAAAAGGGAAGAAAACAAAAGAATAAACTTTCAAACACAAAATTTCCAACCTGATGAAAAAGTGGGGAATCCGAGAGGTTCAAATAAGAAGGCCAATGCAGGAGCCAAGTTGTACCACACATGCTTTAGGAGCTGAACTTAAGCTAGGCTGGCTCAGAGACAAAGTTTTAGATAGAAGAATCAGGAGAATTGCCATGAAACATGCCAACTTCATGCACTAGCTGTGGAGATGATGTTACTGATAGGGGTGGAAAATGCCTCAGTGAACTGTTGCAAAACCACAGACGTGACCGCTATGCTGAGCTGCTCCTGAGCAGTCAGATTTATGTTCCTGCTTCCACTCTTCAATGAGAAACTTGGTCATCTTAGGCTCCTCAGAGAATCAGTGACATGTCCACTTAGACAGTGGTCTTTGCACCTTTTCTATCTAAAGAAAACCTGGTGCCTCAGTGCTCCCAGGTGAGTGGGAAGAGTAGGGAACAAGCAGCACCTTCTGTTCTCCCTGTCTATAAAGGACAGAGGTGGACACAATAAAGATGCAAACTGGAAAATATCTGATACAGATAACTAATATTTTATTGCTCAGATGAGAATTTCAAAGTTTGAATAAAACAAAGTGGGATTTCCTTCATTTTACTCAGATTTGTCGGAGAGCACTCTTTAATGGCAGCTGGGACAGGTTCTTCTCTCAGAAATCACAAACATGAAAACAAATGTAATTCAAGTCCCTGACATTACTGAGAACTCGTGTGCTCCTTACAAAGGACTGTAAGGAAGCCAGGACAGGCTGCAGCAGAGGAAGGAGCAGGAGCAAGAGCAGATGACGCTGGCTCGTCCAAGAACAAGCACCCTTGCCAGGAGGCCTTTCCAGGTCTCAGGCACAGAATGCTCTGTGCTTGCATAAGAGTCAATGTTTTTCTGTCCTACACATGGCAGCACTGAGGTAATACTCTGTCAAGCATTTTCTACTGGATTTGTGCCCTTATATGAAGTGGGATGACTTGGTACAGAAGCAATGGTGGTGGTTGAGGAGTACTGAGAAAGATGATGGTTTTTAAATTCCATCCTCAGCATAACCAAAAAACAGACAGTGGGACCTCTGGTTTTCTGAAGAACCCTGTAGCTTCAGTAGCAAAAGCAGGGAGGCAGGCAGTGACTGCTAGCTCTTCCCTGAGGAAGCTGCAGGGTGACCCCAATGAATCATCATCCTGATCCAGAGTATAGCAGCAGTAATCATAAATTCAATCCCCTGTTCTTATAATATTAGCATTTATTCATAGAGGACATGTCCCTGCTTACATATATAATCTGTTGCATTGTTAATTATTTCAAAATCTTTGTCATATGTTCTCTCCTTTGCATTGTGGTGTGGAGTTGGCTGAGGGAGGTTGTGGCAGCAAATATTTCTGGTGTTTGTCTTTTATTTTGAATTAAATTAGACTTTCATTTCTCTCGTATTTTAATTTTTTAAAAACCCAATAACCTACAAACAAACAAACAAACAAACATCTGGCTCCTGATACTACTGAAGAAAAGGTGGTCATGCACTTCTTGTCTTCAGCCTTAGAAAAGCCCAGGAAGAAGATGGCCCTGGGTTCCAACTACAAAAGTATCTAAAGTAAGTCTTTTGGCTCAAGTCACAGTCAGAAATAAAAAGGAAGGAAAAGCATTTGTAATTGCAAAAACATTTTCAAGTCAATTATTTGACAAATCTTGACTATAAATAATTAAACCTCTTATGACTCTGAAATTACATAGTATAAGATAGGCATTTCTTACTAATCCAGTACTCTTTAAAGCATTAATTTTAATGTCTTTCTCGCCAACAATTATATATAAAACTCCATCACTTTCCATTCTTTGTGGTGTTCACAAAATGTATAAACTTTTCCAACTGTTCATGGTTTATAGTTTTGTTTAAAACTCTTAACAGAAGTTACACAGAGGTCCAATACATCAGCAAATGTACTCTGTTCTACATGCTTAAATGTATAAAAACCACAATTATGCTTCCTAAGTGCCTAAACTTTTTCATCCAGAATAGTTGTTTTTCTATGTTACTTCCTACCATTCTTGAGTGGCAGGAAAATGAAAAAATATGTGAGTTGATCTGCCCAAAATAACCAAGAGATGGCAGCACTCCATTCAACCCAAACTTGACTTGTCATATAATCTATATGGCTGCAGTACAGCAGTCTGTGCAAGTGGGAAGCGCGAGGGAAACGGAGCAGTCAGCCGTAGAGTAAGCTAGGACATGCATCATTTCATCAGTCACTCTCCCTGCCTGTCGTGGTGAGGCTGAGAATCACAGCAGGCATGGAAAGTTCTTGACTAAGTGGGGAAGGAAGGAAGGAGGAAGCTTGTGACAATTGCATTTCTTCCTGGTGCCCTGTCTGTTGATGGCAGCAATATTCTCTGAGCTCCCAAAGCCATCCCTTGCATTTGAAAGCATAAGGAAAAATATTGACATCATGAGGAAATGTATTAAGATAAAGCGCATAGTGAACATGTTCCAGATTGTATTTTTTTTTTAATTAAAGACCACTGAAATTTTTGCACATATTAGAGTGATCAAATTTCTTGCAGCATGCTTTCTTTCCTTTCTCTTTTAAATGCCTGAGTGAACTCCCCCTAATTCTCCTCACTCTTCATACACTACTCCCTGACAGTGCAAGCTACAAATTATGAGGCACTTCTTCTCAGTTTGCTGAGGTGCAAATGGCCATAGGGTGAGACCTTATTGGATGTCAGGTGCTCTGGGCTCTTTGGGAAGAGAGTTAGTGTTTGGAGAACAGAGTGCTAAGGATTTTTAAATTAACCTTGAAGCAGCTTAACTTATATAGTGGTACATTTTACATTTTTTGGTCTCCAGAAACCTTCAGATGTTTTTTAAGCTTCCTTACAAAAGGCCAGGCACTCTCTGATACTGATGATCACTGCTGGAGCTAGACTCAAATATTCTTCCTTGCATGACAAACATAGATGCATTCACAAAAGCTAAACTTTCTTTGCACTTAAATGGCTGTGTTTATCTTGCATGTTCAGTAAGTGGATTCCAGTCTGGATTTTGCAGTACATGTTAGGGCAATCACTCCATTTGGTTTTATATTTTTTCCCATACATTTTTTCCACTTCCAAAAGGTGGGAGGTTTTAAATTAGCATGCAATAATTATTATGTTGCAAAATCCTAGCAGAGATAAAGCACCTGATATTTACAACACGTCAACTCTGCAAAATTGCTGCTAGTGTTTGACTGAGTCACTCTCCATGAGAGCAAAATTACAAAGGTGTAAGACCACTAGGGTGTTAGAGTAGGAGCTTACACTCATATACAAAATCCATGGTGTGCTGATTAAATCTCAGCTTTTGAACACATAAAAAATTTCATGGATTAAGGTCCTCACCTTTCCCTTCTTACCTAGCTGCCCTTTTAGAAACACATTTTGCAGCTTCCTGTCTCCCAACCCACTCTTCCGACACAGGGGAAGATTGTGTCATACTTAAGAACAATCATTAGTCACTTTAGTTAACATTGGGAATGCTAAAGAAGACAAATGGCTTTTCAGACAAGGCTAAATTAAATAATTAGGTTAATCAGCATTGAAATAGATGCAGCTTCTGGAATATTGCAAATGAAATCCCTAATTTATATATATTTAACATGGATGGAGTAGCTTATGGTCCTTTCCCATTACAGTTGGGTCTATCTTTTATAATACATTAATTTTGCCAAGAAAATGTTCCTTTCATCTCACTTTTGAACAAAAATTTCATATCAGAGACCACTCTCCTGAGATCCTCTTTCCACTTAAGAGTCACTGTTTAAATCAAGCAGAAAACAGTTGGCAGCACTCTGTGCGAAGCTGCTCTGTCACACTCTGTGTGACACCATCAGGATCTTTGATTGCCACCGGCTGTGGGGGCTCTGCTGTGAGGTGTCTTCCGCAAGGAAGACCCCAAGCAGCTCCCAAGCAGCACTGCATCCTTAACGCCGCATCAGACAAGTGCCTGCTGGACCTCAGACTCTGCACATACATAAGCTCAGAGAAGTCCAGGAATGCCTTGCAGCTTTACTGCTCAGGATATAAGCCAGGGACAAGTAGAGTTTCTGTAAGAGGAAAATGTAGGGAAAGAAAAGTGAAAAGGAAACATTTTGACAGGACGGAGGAGAAGATGCCTACAGAGGCAAGAAGCTGAGCTTCAGAGTGTGCTTGAGAGCACAAGTTGAGCCACGCTTTGGCAGGCTGGAGCACACATTCCCCCAGGGCAGCAGCATATGCCAGTGAGAGCTGGGCCTCCCCATACATAGTCTCTCCTAATGTTACTGCTGGATCTTTTATGGACTTCTCTGGAGTGATTGCTACCCCCACACGCTCCTCCTCCACAACTTTCTCTGTAGTCTCCACCTTCGACCTCTATCCCCTATAAGCTTAACCTGCACATGATACTGTGACCTGAGGTGAAATGATATATGTGATGTTCACTATGTAAAGTTCTGATTTATTTACTTTGGAGTCCATCAGGGAAATAGAGGTATTCGAGGCAACCTGAAAAGTTCAAGTAAGCTCTTGATTAATATACTGCTGGACAGGATAAAATTAATATTGCCAATGAAAACACAATCAGGCCAAGTGCAAATGAATGCTTGTATTGGGCTGGGATGGTCAGCATGGGCAAAGAAAGGCTTTTGAATTAACTCAGGGGATCAGAAAAAAATATAAGAATGACTGTAAGAAGGGTGACTGGAAAGAAAGAGTGTGTTGGCCCACGTGTCAATGAATCGGCTGCTGGCAACACATAAATGTTAAGGAGCAGCTTGCAGTCTCTGACTATTTGTAGCCTGATTCCTAAACCAAAGAAGAAATCCAGAGCAGTACTGGATACCAGACTACACCTCTGAGCCATCAGAGCCTTTCACTTGCACTAAGGAAAATAGATTATTGATGCTGGCAGGAACACGTGCTCTAAAAACAGACAAGGAGATTGCAGCCTAATCCAAATCCAAACAGAAGCAAGTTGTCTGAAGCCAAATTCTTTTTACAGTCCCTTAATTTCACTACAAAATTGCTTTCCTTTAAGTTTTAAATTGTGTAGTATCCGAGCCAATCTAGCTAACCCTTGCTTACAAGAGCAGTCTGTCTGTGCAGGAGTGGACCCATTAAAAACTCAAAAGCCTAATGGCTTACAGGACTCGGTAAAGTCTTGGCCCCACTGAAAGCAGTAGGAGGCTTGCCAAGGACTTCAGTGGGGCCAGTATTTTACCTCAGTTCTTTACAAGCAGCAGTGTTGCTCATTTAGAAGCAGAAAAACACCTCTGTGAATTTCCTGAGGCCCAATCACCAGCTTTTGCTGGTGCTTCCGTCGTCATCACATGGCTTCACTTTCAAACCCAAAGGAAAGAGAAGTGAAGCCATATTCTCCCACTAAAAACCTTTTCTTTTTACATAATCTATGCATGATGATTAATTCCGGGGAAAAGAGGAAGAAACCCATAACTTGTGTGGTTTTTTTTCCCCTTCCTTTCATTCTCCTGAAATAAACCTCCTTCTCCTAGAGGGTGGTATAAAGAGACTTTGCTAGAAATGACGGGGCTCAGGGCTGCTGCTCCAGCCAGGGATAGCTGGGACATGACGTGTCTGGAGAGCCGGGCGGGAGGCACACCAACCTCGGGCTGCTCCTGGGGCCCCACCCAGGAGATGACCAGGCTCTGACACAGCCCCATCGGCCGGACACTCGCCAGGCCAGCACAGTAATTGGAAACAGTGGGACTTCTGCCTGCAGTCTCCAGTGTGAGTGCTCGGGAGTGTGTGATCATGATCAATAATGCTCCATGGGAATCTTTTAAAGTCCTCTCAGCCTCATCACTCCAGTAAAGGATTTGTCAGCTTTTCCATAAACCCCAGTTTTGAAAAGTTTATAGAGCAGCTTGTTTTCATTACCTTGAGGTGAAAGTTGCCATATAAAATTTCAGACCAGAAACTTTTTTCCCTTGCTAATACAAAATACCATTTAAAACAAATTTTAGTCTCCAAATTTAGAGTCCTAGTAAGAACCATGTTATTCCCTCAGTGCTTTGAGTTTGTTGTTCAGAACTCCTGTGTGAAAATCTAGTAAATTCAAGAATTAACAAACAAATGGCGAGCTCTTCTGTTGGATTTTTAAACCACTGACTAATATGTCCAGAACTGCCGAGTTATTTTGCTCACCCCCAAGAAATGCTGTAAGTCTGCATCAGGGACTTCTGTGGAAGAAGAACAGACAATGCGCCTCTGTCTCTTCCGTTTCCAGCAGCTGGAATTATGGTTTTGCACTACGTTGTTTTTTTTTAAGGAGTAAAATTTCAGCTCACATAAAGTCACTGTAGTTCCATTCACAACAGCCTACTTTGCATCTTCTCTCTGTTAAAGAGTTTCTATGCTGCAGCCTAGAAATAATTGAACTTCCAACAACAGACAGGACTTTTTCTGTTACAGGCATGAGTCACATTCCAGCTACCTGTTCTTACAGAACACAGTGGGAGATGAACCAAAGCTCAGCTGATGTCAGATGCCTGTGCCTCATACAGACAGGCAAAGCATTTCTCATCCCCTGAGCAGTAATATCTGACCTCTTCATCGCCAACAGCTTCCCTCTCTGCTGAACTAGGCCTTTGCCCCTCACAGTACTGTGACATCCCCTCTCTGCTGCTTTATTACCGTAGTAGCAGGAACAGACTAAAGTTGCTGCCTCTCCTGGGAGGGAGAGAGCTGTAAGAGCAGCTGTTCCCAAGCCTGCAAGCCTAGTGCTGCTGTTTCGCAGCAATAGATACCGGCAACCAAAACAGCAGCTAAGAAGCACCCAAAGGAATTTTGTATCGGCACATACCACTCTCAGGTATCTGTGGTTGGAAGGATTAAGGCTTCTTTAATTTCACAAAGTTAATTTCACACAATGTTCTTACAAAACAGAATGTTGCAGTCTACTATCTTTGGGGGCTGACCCAGGAGAACAAGAACTACTGTCATGTAGATTATTCATCCATGGAAACTAAATGGGTTTATATTTTCTAGATCTCCAGTCTCTGCAACATCCATCCAAATGTCCTATGACCATGTTACTCCTGGTGGAATTGACATATTCTGGATATTTTCTTGATGAGAAAGTATATTTCACTTTTTTTTTTTTTTTTTTTTGCATGGCCTATGCCTAAGATAATTTCTTCTTAAGAGTGGATTTTTGCTGCTGAAAGAAAGCTTGAAAAACTCAGAGGAGAAAAAGATTTCTGTTTTTCCTAAGCAGTGCTTAGAAAAAAGTATCTATGTGGATATTGAACTGATTAGTTGTGGCGATGTTTTTTGGATGATAGGAAATAATACAAAATACCTGGGAATGGACAACAGATGGAAGGAGTCTTCAACAAAATCTAAAATGTATTAATATTGTCATTACAACAGGAAGCTGAAAGTGTATTGCCAATGATGGAATACCAAGTATAAGTACAGCACATTTGAGTCTTTTTTCTTAAGAAAATGAGGGTTATATGATTGTGTGATTGTGTACTTATAAAACACGTGTCTTTCTTCTTCTTCAATCCTTTTTTATTCTCTGGAGTGAATCAGGAGAACAATAGAGGTTTCCAGGGCAAAATATTTCAGTGAGGGTCCTAAAAGTTTGAAACCCAACAGGAAAAGTAAAGTTGAAACTAAACCAAAACAAAACAAAACAAAACAAAAAAAATGCTCACAAAACTATTAGCACTTCCACTGAAGTAAATTATATTGTAAAAATTCATCTGTTTTTGAACACCAGAAAATCCACAGATGGTAACAGACAGAGCACTTCAACAGCTGGGAAGGTTTTAGTTAAAGCTGTTACCTTATTAGACACCAGAAAACCTATTGCAAAATAAAACAGTCTCTCAGACTAGATGCATTGACAGGCAAAGGCGACAAGCATGTATTCTGACTCCAAAATTTCCTGTAAGTTTTCAGTGTTGTAGATCTTGATATCTTCACAGGATGCCAGCCAATAGACAGTATCAACAGAAAGCTAAGGCCCAGCTAACTGAAAGATATATAGACCTTTATTGGAAGGATTTCCTTGGCATTAATTTCATGCTGTAGCCAATAGACCATATTCCCTTTTAATTTCTTTTAAATTGAGACTATTTGGAAAGTTATAAATTCTTTGTAGAAAGTAGATTTTCCTCTACTATTATCCTATTCAAAGACTGCATTTCTTACGGCTTTCCTCTAAGTAAATCTCAGGAGAGTAAGTCACCTGTTACAATTATACGAGTCATTTGCAAATGCCTTTCCTAGCCCTGAGAGCCACAGGCAGAATGAAAATACATTTTAAGCAGCCTTCCAAAGGAGGCAAGAAGACAAGCTTCTGTTTGTTTCATATCTTTCTAAGCTTTCCACAAGATAGTCCAGCAAAAGACAACAGTAAACAATTCCCAGATTTCTTCATTGTGGTAGAACATTTTCCAGTTGTCCCACTTTTCTGTTTCCAGCTGACAGTTTTATGCCCAAAGGTACATTTCTACTGCCATCAGTCTCCTGCATGAGACACAGAGAGTGGGCAGAAGACTGAGTCTTCTCTTGTTTTCTGCTGTAATGGGAAAGTCTGTGATGCTGCAGGCTTCCCAGCCAGCTTGAGGTGGCAGGAAGGGCACAGTCCACACAGCCTCTTGTGGGACCAGTGCCTTTGTACATGGCCAAGGCCTATCAGCCACCCTGATGTTCTGCCAGTGAGCAGAGAAGCAGCAAAAGAAAGCTGGTTTTGCTGAATGAAAGAGGGAAGATCATGTAGTCCAAATGAACAGCAATTTAGACTTTTTATGTACGTAACCCCTGCCTTCTTTGTGCTGTCAAGAATAGCAAACAAGTGCTAGTAGTGAGCAAATCCATCTGGTGTCAGTTCCATCCCCCTCAAACACAGATTCTTGGATTAATGTAGCCCCACGCCAAGTACTTTGACTGGCATAGATATTAGGATTTATTTTCTCTGTTGATAAATAGCCAGAGCAATGTTCCTGTCCTTGTGAAGCTGATGGAAATCCCTCTGAAAGCACTTGTCTCTCAGTATTTCCACTGAAAATACCACAAGATTCTTGCCCAGCCTGAAAAATAGAAGGGTAGGAGGAAGTAAAATTGTGTCTTAGGTTTATCTCCTTGCAGTTTTTTTCAGAGATTTTTATGGGTATTAATAGCAGGCATGCTGAGAAGAAGGAAACCACTCACTCTGCAGCATTCCTGCTGCTACTGCTGCTAGTGAAACTATGAAGAAACCTTCATGGTGTTCGTGATCTCGTGCCAAATCCCAAATATTAAATTACTGTGTGTTGTTGGGCTTCCAGTCATGCAAACTTAAAAAAATCAAAACAAAACAAAACAACAAAAATGGCTTTACAGTTTTGTTTTTTTTTTTTTTTTTTCTGCATGGCAGTAGGCCTGGACATTCTTGTTTCAGATCCACCATAAATATTTGATTCTCAAGTCACTCATATTCATGATTCAGGTTGTTAACAGGCTAGTGGGCACACTTTGGCAGAGGACTCACCATGTGCCAGCTATTTGGAAACACAAACACGTTGGAAACTGCCTTTTTTGACCATCTAATATTCTATCTTATCAAACTGTAAGCACAGGAGAGGACTTAGGGACAGGCTGTTCTTGGCCCACAAAAAACAGAGTAAAAGCAGAGATTTTGTCTGATCAGTAAACACTGTTCTTACAAAGGAGTAAAAGCACTTGGAATACTTGCCACTTTGCAATGTGCACTTGGAGCTGACACTACAACCCCTGAGGACTGAGATGGGCTGCTCAATTTATCGGGAATTTTATTACTCCTCATGTAGAAAAAGGTATAGGAGAGGGACAAAGCCAGTAGCAGCATCTGTCCTCTGCTGGAGGGATGTACTATGAACTGTTAGGTACAATCCATATGAGTGAATATGGTGACAGGAGGGCGGACTAAGCACAGCATGCCTCTGCCAGTGCTGACATTGAAGAAATAGAGACAGATCAAAAGGAAACAAAACCTTATCTACATTTCAAAGTCAACACTGGTGCAGTGCCAAAACTGAGGAGAACAGCTGAGAGCAGCTGGAGACCTTCATTTCTCTTGACCACACTTGGATTTCTCCTTCAGAGTGCCTTACTGTGATCTGAGCCCTCTCCTGGATGGGAGAGATGCTGAAGAATGAGTCGTGCATTGTGGGAAGAGGTCAAATTTTTTAAAAGAGTGTGGATGAAGGAGGAGAAGAATGAAAAATTATCTTCTCTGAGTGTCTGTGATTTTATCTTCCTGTGACCAAAAAGAGGAAGCCAAATTCAGAACAAAAAGTGTTTTTTCACTCCACAGAGAACCGCTAAAAAGGTTTAAGCCTGGTCCTTCCACAAGGTATTTTATATGCCAGCTGTGAAATATCACAAACACTTGACAAATGTTTAACAATCCAGCCTTGCTATGTTTATCCCTTTCAAACAATACCTTGTTGGGGGCCTGGTTCTGAGAAGCAACTGTGCAAAGAATGTGGATGGGAAGAAAAGCAGCTTGTCAGAAAAGAGAAAAACAGCTTTGACAGAAGCTGCAAAATTTCTGTGAACTCTATTCTTCTGCCAACATACAGATGTCACTCCCTGGCAGGTGGAATCATCAGCAGAGAGTGCTCCCTAAGCATTGCTTAAATGAGCAAATGCCTTATTTTCCAAGCTCAGTTGTGATAGCAAACTGCTGGGGAAGTTAATTGGTGAGTCTGGATACATCTAAAGCATGAGGAACCTGCAATCACCTCCCAGCATCCATTTCTTAGCAAATGGCTGTGTCGAGCAGGAAAGAGGACCTACCACAGCTCCATGTCAAAGCCAGTGTCTTTGCAAGGAAATACTTTGATGCTTGCTTTTTCTTAGTGGCCTGTTGTCCTGCATAAGGCATGCTTACAGATTTATTTGGTCTCCATTGTGCAATGAAAGAGCTATCAGAATTTCTTTCTCCAGGCAATGAAGCACTAGATACTCCCTTGTTACCTTTAACTCTGAAATCGTCATTCAGAAATTTACAGGCTGACCTATAGCTCCCAAGAGAAGCTCTGCATTACTTTTCTTTGCCTTTCTCTCATATGCCTGCCTTTTCCTCTGTTGCCCTGTCTCCCATCAGAACTTCCTTTTTATCCTGATGGCTCCCATTCCGTTCATGCAGTGAAAAGAGTGAATGTATTAAAACCATTTTGGATGACTTAAGCCCTTTTGAACATTTTCCACATGCATCAGATATTGTCCCACCAGCACATCTCTGCCTTTGTTGGAGCCAGGTCACAGTCTCATCTTCAAGGAACAAAGGCATAGACATTCATAGGGAGTTGTATTCAAGGTAAGAATTCATTACCCAGCTGTTGTGTGTGAACCTTGGCCACCAGCTAAGGGAGATAGAATCAGAAAGGTAAAAGTGAGAAAACACATGGATTAAGATAAAGACATTTTAATGTGTTAAAAAAAAAATTTAGTAAAGGAAAACCAAGGGATGAAAAAGCAACTATTCACCACCTCACTCAAATGGCAGCCATTGATAAACTCTCTCCCAGTTTTGCTCCTGAGCACAGTGTTACATGGTAGAGAATATTCCCTTGGAGTCAGCTGTCTGACTATGTCTCTCCCCAGTCTGTTGCCCACCTCTAGTCTACTCTCCTACTGGCAGGAGAAACAGAGAAGACCTTGGCACTGTGCAAGCACTGTTCAGTAGCAACAGAAAATGTGTGTTAAAAATGTTCTTTGAGTCACAAATCAAAAACATAGCACCATACAGACTGCTGTGAAGAAAATTAACTCTCTCAGCTCAACCCAGTACACCAGCTCATGTAGTGACAATAGTTTGGTTACCCAAAGTAATGCACAATCTCCCTCCTTAAAGAGGATTTATACCATCCAAAGATGATCCAGAAAAGCTTGTCCTTTCCATTTACATCTCTTGCTCTAAAACAGAGTAAGACCTTTTCTGCACATCTCAAATCTTCCCTTATATATTTCGGTCATAAAAAGAGCTTAAGAATCACTGTTCCTTTACCTACTGTCCATGAACTGACAGACTGGACTATAGGTTCTGCTCCCATGCAAGCTCTGCACAGCCTCATCTGGATATATTCTGGATGAATGAAATTCCCTGTCTTATCATGTTCACAATATTCTCCCATTTCTTTCATAGCTGTAAGATCTAAGAATATAGAGGAGATGGTAACCAGGGACATTGGGCATTTTCCTTAGAAGGCTAGGGTTAGGAAGAAGCCAGAAATCTCTTCTGGAGCAAGGACTGAAGGCTTCAGTCCAGTGAGGCTCCTGTCCAGTGAGTCTTTGCATCTGGGAGAGCAGAGGTTGGGGCTGCCCATGCCCACCTCATCAGCTGTAAAGGTCTGATTGGAAATTGGGAAAGAAAGAGATGTTCACAGCCTGGAAGCACGAAAAGGGTATGGCCTCACTCATGGGAGTCTTGCTAAAACCCTTTCCTGACAAGGGAGATTGCATACTTGGAAGACAGATACCAGCAGTGCTGCAGTATCCAAAGGGCCAGCCTTGAGGGAGAGAGAGATGTTCTGAGAAAGAGAAAAGAGACAGATCCTGTAGGTATCTAAGCTAGGGAAAATAATATGTCCATACTGAACCACTGAGCCAAAGTGGCTCAGCACTGAGCCAAAAGTGTCTTCAACAGTAACAGTGGAGAATAAGTGGAGAATAAGTGGCGGTGCCTATGCTGCATCTGCTGGGTGCTGTCACTGGCACAGTAGTGCTGGCAGGAGCCACCAGCACCAGCAGTGTTGGAGGTTTGCTCTGTAACAGGCAGTTCCCTGCATTCCCTGCCTTTGTGAACCCTGAGCTATGCCATGGCTGTGGGGGAAGCTGTAATCCTTGTTCTCATGGCATGCACTCTCAGCCCACCTTCCAAGAGGAAGACCTGCCAGGCTTAGGATGTCAATCTACTGGTAGTATCTGTTTATGAGTAAAATAACCCATCTTTCTTGAGAACAGAAAATTTGGTATGGAAGAGTAAGAAAGGGTAAATGAAAGAGTAAAGTGCTATATAAAATTTTGTGCTAGTAATGCCAAATGACTCATGGAAAACTTAATAATCACCTCACTTCAGTTTCAAAACAATGTGAAAATGTTTTTAGTCCCACGTCTTCACTTGCTTCCTTCCCCCACCCCTTTATAGAGACCCTGTCTGGTGGCAGGGTACAGTTTTTCTGTGTCAGAGCTCAGGGCCAGAAGGTCTCAGCCAACACCAATTTGAATTTAATAAAACACGCCCTGCTGAGAACCTCTTCAGACCGATCAGTTTTGTTCTTTTTGCACTAGACTACAGGTAAGTCTGGAGATTGGATTAACTTTTTTTTTTAATCCAATTTTTTTGAGTGTAGACATTCACTTCAAGCAGCCAAAATTCACAGAAATGCAGTCATGAGTTTCATACCCATCATTACATACTTGTATCACATCCAGTACAGAGAGGGATTGGTCCTGAGGGTTTTATCCAAGTTACCACACTACAGAGAAGCATCAGGAAAGCCAGATCTTTTAGCTGACCAATTTCATTGGAGTAATTTTGGATTTATACAGTCAAGATCAGCAGATACTTAGTCTCTGTTTTATTTGGAAAGAGGCTAGCTCTTAGCTGGACTGCATAAGCTAGCCTTCATCCAGGACCCAGCATCATATTCAAATGAATCAGTTGAGAGAGAACTGCAGAGGAGAGGAAAGTAAATGTTACAAAGATCTTGAAAGCCCCTGCATCACCCTGTAATTTCTTTGCAATCTCATCTGTGCACATACTGGATGATGCATTTGAACTCAAATGATAAGTTTCTAGATGATATTTCATCTGAAACTGTGTGGTTTTTAATTCAAAATAAAATAAAATTTCAAAGTTTTTCAAAATAAAAACTTAAAAATCATTTCAGAAAAAAATATGTATTTCTCATGTAAAAGAAAGATTTTGAGAGATCTGACTTCAATAATCTGTTTTGGTGCAAAAGCCATATATAAGCAAAAACTGGGGTTTGGATGAGCCAAAATGAAACTGTTAGTTCTGATCGCTTTATGCTGAAAGGTTGTGATTTCTCCAAACAGGCAAAGTGTTTCTGGTTTCTCCAAACAGGCAAAGTAGAATTCGTGGTTCTGCACCACAGAAGGGGATGAAACCCTGCTTCCCTGTAATCCATCTATTCTGTTCATCCCCATGTTCTCCACTTCTCTCTACCCAGCTGCCAGCTTTAGCACTTCTCTGCCTGCCGAGGAAGCTCGTTCAGCTCACTAAAAGGGCCAAAAAAAAAGGGTAAAAAAAAGAAATAGCAAAAAATGCAGTGGCCTCCCCTTCCCAAAGAAAAACAAGATTTTTTTTTGGCAGGGATTAAGCTAGCTCCTCTCCTGGTCAGAGAGATGCCAGCGCTGTCTGCAGGGTTGGCTGACGGGTGGCTAAGGAATGAAAGGCTCAGGCAGGGAAGTGTAGAGAGCAAGACTTCCCCCTTTTGGCAGCTGCAAGCTGTTAGTTCAGCTCACAGTGGTAACTTTAGTCCAAACCCTAAGTGAACTGAAAAAGCTGGTTTTCATGCAGCTCTCTCTTTTCCTCTCAGGTGAAACTTTGTGTTTTATCTTTGTATCTGTAGCAAGGGAATTGAAATTATCAGATTAGGTAAATTATTGATTGACTCTTAAAATATAATTTGGTACCCACATTTTATATTTCATGTTTCTTTATACCTCTAAAAAGGGATCAACAACAGTAGTGCTAGAGGTATGTAATTTGTACTCCTAAGCACAAACTAATGTGCAAGTTCATCTAAGTACAGGTTTACAACATTTCTTAAAGAGTTCCTGAAAAAAAAATAAAAGGAATATTTATATTTGGTCCCTTCTGTAAAGACAAATTCACATCTATAGCTAGACATGTACAAAAAAACAGGGTACAAAGACAGGGTGATGTGGACAGTTACACATGTGGAGTGGGTCTTTCTGACCTGACCTTTTCAACACTGTGTTTGTGAAAGCAGGACAGAGACTAACTGCAGCAAACCAGAAGCTATAGTAATTACTCTAATTCAGAAGTTACCAACCTTCTGAGAAGGGAAGAACAGGAATAGAATTGTGCTTAAATACAGCCCATTTGGCTTTGTTCTTCAACACAGTCCCATTCAAAATACTTTGGAATTTATGAGTCTACTGAAAGTGAGGTCTCATAATGCGCACAGCATGTTGCCAGTTAACTTGAATGAGCTTCTCCTCTGTTTTCTGTCTGATGACTATAATAGATCGCTTGAAAAGGGGCATACATAAAACATATGTTTTATGATGAAGTAAAAAGTCAGTCCATAAGATATCCAGGTAGGTTTGTGCAGCTCACCTAAAAATCTGCCTTCCAAAATGTGATCTGGTGTCTCTTGAAGCAATTTGGAGCGATGCGTCTCTGCGGCGCTCTGGCCCCAGCCCTGCAGCAGCACGATTCTTTGTCAGCCTTCCAGTGCTTCCTTGTGCAGTTCAAGAGACAAATGCTCGCTTGCCTGTGGGACTGCAGTGCTTTGATCTCCACTTCCAGATGGAACCAGAAGTGCCGAGGCACGTAGGGAAAACAAAAGCAAATTTTTGCAATCTGTAGGAAAGATGCCTAAGAATAATAGAAATGTATTTATGTATGCTGACTGCCTTTTTTTTTGACAGCATCATAACCTCAATCAAACAAAAATCTATAAAACACCAGACAGAAAATAAGGATTGCAGATTTTTTTTCTAATTTTAATCTTTTTGACATTTACTTCTCCCAGAGACATAGACAAAGCTTCTTCTGATCTCAGTGGTAGAGGATTTGACTCTAAAAGTTCAAACCACAAACAATGAAGCTATTGCTCCTATGATTCATCTGACCCTCCACAGGAAAAAAAGAGTACCTTGTTCCTATAGCTGCAGTGCTTACTGCAATTATTTATTAACTGATATGCATGCTGGAATATCCAACATGTTTAGACTGAGATTAGCTCCATAGCACTGGCATATTGAAAGCACTCAGATGTAAAAATTACTTTAAAAATCATTTATGCAACCTTTTGCATGTTGATCTTTATTTCAGTTGAAGCATTTAAAAGCTGTAGAGCTTTGTATACCCTTTTAAATTGATTTCTCAATATTAATTCCATTTACAGTATCTTGCATTAGTCACATTTATAAGTATGCAAAACTGGTTTGAGAAATGCATGTGCTCTCAATATCCTTTTATTGCACTCTGCTCAGAAGTGCTGGAATGACTTTTCTCCTCATTAGAGCTATTCAAACCCTTTAAGACATAGTGGAACTAACATTTTGAACTTATGCAAATAATCATATTTTTTTCTGAAACTGACAGAGAAGTGAAGAAAGTCACATTTATAGGAAAAAGATTGCTTGATACTTGACAGTTACAGAATGTTTTCTTTTTGCTCTCCTTGAGGTCACTGGGAATGAATTCCTGTCACCATCATGGTATAAATCTTATGGTTGCTTAATCTGCACAACATATACTGGTCTCTATTTGTTGAGAAGAAATACAAAAAGTGTTTAATCTGAGAAGTCATACCTTGCTTTCACCATGAGCCTGAAACGAAGGGGAGAGAGCTTCAAGGCTCAGCACAGATTGGAGCTGCTGGCTTGGGATGCATGAGTGGCACAGCCATCTTCTGATATCTTGTCTCCCTGTGTCCTGGGTGCAGAGCTGCAGCCAGGGCAGATACTTTGTGTAGTTGGATGCCCTTTTCGTACTTAGAGAAGATCTCAATTTTCCACCCTCTCTTCAAGCTGCTGAGGCTGCAAGAGAAGCATTTCACTTCAGGAAGTTCCCATTCAGCTGTTCTGATTCCTGGGAGTTTTCCA
This sequence comes from Passer domesticus, assembly GCF_036417665.1. NCBI lineage: Eukaryota > Metazoa > Chordata > Aves > Passeriformes > Passeridae > Passer > Passer domesticus. Next base: position 51,081,180 of record NC_087476.1, read on the forward strand.
GTCTCCCCCACAGCCAATTTACCACCATTCTCCCCAAAGTATGTTACCAAAGGCTGAGGAGACCAGTCTTGCCTTTCTCTGCCACAGTCCTGTTGGAGGAAAAAACATTTAATTAAAGAGATTGCCTAGGATCACTGCTTCTCTTAACCATGTCACCAGCAGGCAGCCAAGGACTAGATAAGGACTGAGCCTGCCTTTCACAGCCTGTGACCTGCCCGGCTTTGAGACAGTGAAGGAGGATGAGCTGCATCAAAGTCTTGTGTCCCATGCCAGCCTTAGCAGGGATGTGTGGTTTGGTGGCAAACTCCACCTGTCCTCACCCCACAGTCTGACTGGGCAAATCCTACCCCACATATGGGAAGAAGGGGGTCACTGAGGATAAAGATGTCAACTGTGATGTGTCTGTTTTCAGGACAGGAAGAGATATTCATTGTCCAGCACTGCTGGGTTTTGTGATTGAGGGTTTTCTTCTTCTTTCTCTTATTTTTTTATCTTTTAATTAAATTGCAAGCTCTCATTTTCCTGGTAAATTCCAGTTTTAAATAAACTATGAGCTATTTAAACACTATTTTACTAGACATACTTCATCTTTGGAGAGCTGGTGATAGCAAGAGGGTCTGAAGGACAACAAGTCCTTTGACAGCTGTTTCAGAGACAGTATTTGAAAGAAACCCACACATCCACACAGGAGCTATTAGGAAACCAAAGAAACAGACACAGGAGTAGGATATTTTAAAATTTCATCCAATTTCAGGGCCAGATCTTGCTAATTCAGTGTACTATGTGCTATAGTTCAGAAGCAAAAAATATTAATGCAGAGTCACTCACCTTTGAATTGATTTTAAGGCAGTTTAGGATTACAACTCTTCCTTATCACTTGCATACATATGCTGGTAGACCAGGAGAATTATAGGAGTAGTATAAAAAACTGCAGTGATGTTGACATAAATTCCTATAGGGGACCTACAGTGGAATGAAATTACTATATTTTCTGTGTAATCAATTCTTCCCTAAACAAAAACATTCTGCTTCTGCCAATAAATCTGTGTTTTAAAAAAATTCCATCTATTTCCCCTCTTTGAAATGAAGGTTTACACACTGTGATATTTAAAATGCCATTTATCCAAATGGTCAAAATTTTTCAGGCTACATAAGCAATTGTCCCTTTTGGAATAACAGACATGTTTGGAATTACTTTAAAGATTTTTATTTCGTCTCTTGACTATTTATTTAAGGGGAAAAGAATAAAAAAGGGGCGTTAGAAATCCTAAGATAAATTCTTTCATAAAACAGAAGTTTATACCTTCTCCCTGAAGAATTTTAAACATTGGGGTTTTGCTCTTTTGTTTACTTCCTGTCATAGTGACCCTAATGACAGAAGGGTGATGATTATATTATTAAATGAAAGTAACTTTGTCATTGCCACTATCACTTTGAGATTTGTGTCCATATTTGTCTGCCTAATTACTGGTCTTCGTAACTGATATAACACAGAGATGCAAAAATACATATGCTACACATGGCATTGACAGCAATAAACTAGTTTGGTTTTATTTCTTCTCAATTATTTTTCCTTATATCAGTCTGCATTGAAAACAGTGCTCTCTATACTCTATGCTTTATTCCTGGGGGATGCAGTTATGATTACATCGAAAAAGGAGGCTCTATAAACCACAAACATTTGCCAGCTTTGCCAGCACATCATTATTACACCACTCAGTATGCTGTTTTTCTTCTGTTTTATGTAAACAAAATTCACACTCAGTGAGAAAAAGTACATTACCAAGGCATGCCTTAAATCCCTCCTAGACTCAAACCCTCCATCCCATAATTTTAGAGTTTCAGATATGCACATTTCTCTCGTGTCTATGTCTTAGTTTCAGCTGATAAAGGAACAGTGTCAGGGAAGATTTTACTTTTTGCCTGCCCTGCCTTGACATGGTAGGTCAATTTGAGTGGAGCTACTTGATCTGCCAGCAGTCAGCTGCTTCCCACATTCAAGTGACCTTAATTAAAGTCTAGCTGAAAATGAATACAAAATACATGAGAATTATACACATGGACCTGGTTAAAAAATTGTTGTAATTTGACCACTGAACAACCAAGAAAAACCAGAATGAATGTGCAGCAGTGCAAACATGCGTGTAGGCATGTTAAATTAGAAAAACATGAAAATTATCATTAATGCCCCTTAACCAATCCCTTACTAGAGCAAAACATTAAAAGTATTATCTGGGAACAATGACATATACAAGAAGTATAAAGAAATTTCAAACGAAAATAAAGTTCAGACCATCTTTTCATTATCATTTCTTTCTTTCCTCTGAGTAGATAAAACAGACCATTTGTTAAATTGAAATCATAAAATCTGACCACAATTATCTTAAATGTGTTACTTATTAATATGTGAGGCTCTGTGTGGATATTGTCTCTGGAAATGCTCTTTTCAGATCTGAAAGGAAGTTCTGCATTCCAACTCCCTGCAGCCCTTCTTGGGAGGCAGGAGATTTTTACTTGTCCTAGCAAGCTGGATGATATTTATCCATTCCAGTTATTCCAGCTAGTTCATGCCACTCTTGATGGGTTGCAGAAACCATGAGAAAGAATACAAAGCAGCGTGGATATTCAAGGCACAGGAGTAAGGTGATAACTTTGTCTGCTTATGCACAGGCTTATCTAGGAGTGCTTTATTCCTCCACATGGGCATCTATCAGAACTCAGCCCTGATGTGAGAGTTTTTAGGACACATAATGCAACTAGCCCAAAGAACAGTGTGAGAATAATTACACTGCCATATCTTTCATGTTTGTGGAAACAAAAAGGCCAGGTGAAGCCAACTTCTGATTCATCTGACTGCTAGGATCTCTCAAAGCCTCACCCTTTTACTCACACAATTCTGGTTAGAATTAACTTCATTAAAGTTAGTCCGATTAAGGCTCATAAATGTGTTTTGAGAATGCTGACAACTTTCTTTTAGAATGGTAGTTTGTGAACAGTTTTCTTCCCATTCCACACACTAACAATGATGCAATCAGGGTAGGACAAGGCGGTGTCACATGCTGGAAACCTAATGTGCATTGCAAATGATAACATCCACAAGTGGGTGAGAAACCTTTCTGCCTCAACTTGTGGACCCTTGGGAGATTCCTGTTTTTGACCTATGAAAATCAGCTAGCTGTGAGAACTCTCTTGTTTTTTCAGGGTAACTTTTTGTGAACTCAGATGAAAACCAAATTAACAACAATCAAAAAAATCTATGTTTTCCTTTCACACAAACCCCCTGTTATTTAGACAGTGTTTGGCCTTGAAAGTGAAGATCCAGGTGTTGGGGGTAGTATGTGAAAGAATTCCACTGTGGTATTTTCAGTACTATCTATTGGGAAGAATACATACAGGAATGTCTTCAAACTGAGCAGGGGTTCCCAAAGGTAATAATTCTATAACTAAGTTGTTTCAGCTACTAATTTCCAATTATTTCAGCAGTTAAAGTCTTTGAGGGTGGAAAGTCTGTAGAACCAAATGAGGAACTACCCATAGGTGCAACCCTGTTCCCAGCAATGCTTTTGACCTCTTTCCCCTTCTGGTACAGGGAAGGCAAATGCTCCTGAATTCCTTCTCTGGGGAGATTGTGACATTTCACTCAACACTGCATCAATCAGCCTATTCAGCATGCACAAAGGGGAAAGATCTTTGGGCAATCCACTCTGAATGGACAGAAATAAGACAGAAATCCTCTAAGCCTCTTTACTTTCCCATCCCTACATCAGTCAGGCATAACACACTGCAGCCCACAGTTTTTTGTCATGCTTTCAGCATCCACATACCCACAATTACTATTTTTGCATTAAGTTGTTATTGGAAAACATTCATTTTTGTAAAGAAATTTGAAACCCTCTTCTTTTCTTGTTGCAATTACAGGCATAGATTTTTCTTTCCATCCTTGAAACATTCAGGATAGTCCAAATCATGCTAACAACACAGTAACTTTCCCATACCTTGTGGAAGAGAAAATGTTATGTCTTTGCAGGAGAGAAGACAAAACAGAGAAGCAGCTGTTTCATACATAAAGGTGCTGAACTAGGTCAAGTCCACTGAATGATGATAAAAAATGGTATGTAGTGAGGCAGAATCTTGAAAGCAAATTTTTAGAACTGTAAATTTTATGTATTAGAATGTTCCAGAGCAACTTGGTTGTTCTATTTATTAAAGATACCTAAGTGTACCTGCTTTTAAAATACTCTTATTCAATAGTTTAGAAATCAAGTATGTTTTGGGCTATCCAGCCTTTTTAAACTTCTAAAACTGCTGGTCATTTTTACATGTAAAATGAAGAATATTGTATTCAGAGGTAGAAACACAAATCAACTAATTAATTCCATTTATGAAAAAGTTTATTAATTACTTTTATTTAATGCATTCAAAAGTTAATCAATCACATTAAAAATATTTGCATCCTATTAATCCAAAATTTAATAAATAAAAGCAGACATAGGTTTTAAGCCAAAGCAGTTGTGTTTGAAAATGTTGAGGTCAATGGAAATGGCACAGGCTGTTGCAACATGGAACAAAAAAAAACAACACAGATAAGATCTTGTACATAAGCCTCCTACAAACTTCAGAGATTAATTTGGTTACCTAATTGCAAAGGATAGTTCTTTAGGTCTGTTTTTCAAAACATGGTGGGAAGAGGGGATATCCATTTGTCTCTAAGATGCAAATAGATAGCAATTGAGTTTTTTAATTTAGAACAAGAGAAATCAAGTATCTAATGTTCTTTGTGTTCATAACTGTGCAGAAAATCTCATTAAACATTACTCGTTTGGGCATTGTTGTTTATTTCCTTGGAGACAGCATCAAATCTTAAAATACAATTGAAATCAATGACAAAACCTTCATCAAATTCCAGGAAAAACAGTTCAAGTCTACAGTGAGGTAATGAGTTTTTTATTTAAAAACCCAACAAAACCAACACAAAACACATTTTTCAAAGCCTGAAAAATGTAGTCCACTAGGAGATTTGGGTATTTCAATGTCTCTATTCCTTTGAAATAAGATAAATCAACTAACTCACAGAGATTTTAGTTTTGAAGAAGACTGGTAACTGAGTAATTGCTAAAAAGGCAACAACAACAAAAGACATGGATTAAGACCTTCAGAAAGAAGGATTCTGTTGCAAGAAATACTTCTGACATCATCTTGGGTTTATTGGGAACACACACACACACACACACACACACACACACACACACACACTCACACTCACACACACCTTAATGCATTTTTGTCTCAGATGGAATAGAAAGAAGCATAGAGATGAAACTTTCTGTTTAAACCTGGTAAGCTCACTAATTTGGGAAAGACCAGAAGAATTTGGAGACAAACTAGAAGAACTTGTGGACATGACATTGCAAGAGAATGAAGTTTGGCAAAGAGAATTGTGGGAGCTGCCATCATGAACTTACCCACAACTGACATCTTTATCAATCAGAAACAAGCACTGAGATGAAAAGGTCTGGGTCTTCAAGTTGGTGTCAGTGTCATAATGAACTTACAGAGAGATGCTTCCATAAAAAAGAGATGTGATATTGAGACATACAAGGGTATTACCTTGCACGATGCTCTTGTGGAAGACTACACAGTGTGAAATAAAGCATTCAGTTCTCTGAAAACAATGATTTTGAATTGGAATCAACATACTGAAAGGATAATGAAAGACTGCTGAAAATAAAAAAGGTGACTAAAAGGGTTTTGCATTGTCATGTTAAGCAAATCTAAGGCCTGGACAGAAAATGCCATTTTTTTATAGACACTGCTGAGACAAAAACAAGTCATTAATAAATTTAGGATGGAGATGAGATTACTTATCCTTCCAGAACTCAGTTTTTGGAACAACTTGTTTTTCAATTAGCCGTTATAAATTTGTGCAAGGATTCCATGACAGAGTCACAAGTAACATAAAGGAATGGGTCTCATCAACACAGAATGTTCCTTTCCTGGGATCTTGTGTTGCTTCGTTTTAAAAATACAATTACACCAAGTGCTGGGGAAAAAATACCAAAACAAACACAAAAACAAAACCAAAAGCAAAAATAACTCAAAAAACCCCCCAAAAAATACCTTTGCAAAGAAGTCTAAAACTCACTGAGCAGCCAAGAATTGTCCTCTAGAAATAGCTATTTTTATTGTTCAAAATATGAACATTTTCTTCAGATTGTATGTTACAAATTGCATTAATCTGATAATAATGTCAAGGAAGGCATATAGATTAATATAAATTTTGAAATCCATTTAGGTTTCAACACAGCACCACCTATTGGAATGAAAATCATAACAATGAGTCTGAAACAGTGAAAACATAGCTGGAGTCAACTATGATTAATTTATAAGCTTAAAGTATGGAGGACTCTGTAAACTCTGCCTTGCAAACTATACCTGCTAATAGAAATTTGACAGCAAATTCAGTATTCTTTTTTCATGTTATTAGAAGGGAAGACTTGCCACAGTGTAGGTGAGGTAAAGTTTTTGTTCGAGTCATTAGATATAACTTGGCACAAAGTGAAGCTATTTACACAGAGTCAAATGAGATAATAATATATTTCCTAGGAAAGAGAGCATTGTGTGTGGCAATTTAAATGAGCTGCAGATAGATAGATATAAGTGATAAAAAGTAGGTGCTTGGTCTGTCATTATAGAACATATCAGCCACTTTAAAATACACTTCACTTAAACTAATGACCACTTTATTGCTATTCCAAATGAGGTGTGCAGGTGTAAAATTAGAATAGAGGAGTCCCTTCTGCTTGATAATGAGGAGATTATAATATGTTGCAGATCAGAGTTTCAGGTGAGCAGAAAGCACAGGCACTGAACAATATCCAGAGAGCAAGATGGGACATGTGTGGTTCAAAGGCATCTTCTTGGAATTTGTCTCTTTTGAGTTCCCTCTTTCCTCCTTCCTTGTGGGAAGAAAGAAAAAAAAAGTCCTACAACTTCCTATTCCTAGGATTTTTTTTCTTCTCACAGCTCTAGAAAGCAAGTTACAGGAAAATAACTGCTTTGCATGGGCATTATACTGGCAAAATTTGAAATACCAGTGTCCCTATACCCACCCTCCATGGCTGCTTTCCCACAGAGCCTGGGACTGAAAAAGCAATCCAGAGAACAGTTGTAAAATGTGTGGGGCAAAAAAAGATATAAAGGCCCATTCCGTGTGTCCCTGAAATGCTAGGATAAAAAGGGTGATCTAAAAAATATATTAAAGTTCCCTTAGAGTAAACAGCTTGCCCTTAGTTGGCCAGGAGTGCTCGGAAATGCTGCCTGCTCCAGCTTTCACAGTGATGCAGGAAGCTGAACTCTGCTGAACTGGTGTGCGGCCCCATCAGGGGCAGCACTGGTGTGCTTGTGTCAGGCCAGGAAAACAGAAATTCTGGATCAGGGGCAGGAGATTCCCCTGCAGGATGCACACAGAGGGCAGCACTGACAGCCTTGCAGAGCTGCTAAGGGGTACAGGGCACTGACTGACAGAATCACAGAATGGCTTGGGCTGGAAGGGATCTTAAAAATCTTCTAGTTCCAATCCTCCTGCCATGGGCAAGGCCACGAGATCAGAGAGCTCAAAACTCCATCCAATCTGGCCTTGAATGCTTCCCTAGATAGGGCACCCAAAACTTCTCCAATGCCAGCTCAGCCCTCCCTACCTCCCTCCAAAAATTAGTTGTTTTTTGTTTCTCACACCAGTGCCAAGACAGATGCCACTAAAAAAAAAAAAGAAAAAAAAAAGTGCTGGGGAGAATGGGGGTTGGAAGGGTGAGTGTATGTACAGCAGTACTGTTGCATTTACTGCTGGCCAAAGGATCTTTCAGGATTCCCAGCCACAGACCTTGGCTTGTCAGGAAAACACAGCCCAGCACCAACTCCCCTTAATACTTACTGTACCCTCACCTGGATGAACTGTTAGGATTTGGATAGGACTTTGGATAGGACAGCTGCCACCTGGCATTAAGGACGTCAGAGTTGTCCCATGTTCCTTGGAGCTTAGGATGTCTCTGGAAGCACTGAGGTGAAACTGCTCTCTCCAGGGTAAGACTGACACTAGAGCTGCTTAAAGAGAAAGAGAGGATCATCATCTGCATCCCTTCCCATCTTTCTTGAGCTAGCCTCAAGTTAGCTGAATCCCAACCAGGAAACATGATAATCTTGTAATTTTAATGCTGAAGAGCCTTAGATTGTTAATTGCTTTCTAAAAAATAAAGGCTGGTACACCCACCACTGTAGCAAAGAGTATGCATAAAAAATTGTAAACACCACTCTCCCATTTAGCAAGAACATCCATATCAAATAAGACTGCTCTTTTGAAATTCATGAACATGAAAACAACAGTGTTCAAGAACAAAAGCAGAACTCCTGCATTTCAGTAGTATGGCTGTACTATAGAAAATGGGTATAAAGTTATGATTCACACTAATTAGAGGATACCAGTTCATTATTCAGTGCAAATTTGCACAATTTTTTTAATAGAGTTTGACATTTGAGTCTTGCACCTTATTTACAGTAAAGCAGCCACAAGGATTCATAGTCTGTAAATATTTTTCTTCTTACTTAGTTTGAAATTTTCACTTGCCCTCTGTTCTCACTCCCTGATAGAGTTTACACAACTAGAAGGAGATTTCAAATGTCTGATTTTTTTTTTAAAGAGACAAGAGCCTAGCACAAAGCTAGTAACAACATGCGGGGTTTCAGAGCATGAGGTTCAAAGTTATCTTATTTTAGACATCTTAGTCATCAACTTCTCACAGTTTTGCTAGACATTAACTCAAAATAAAAACCTGGAATACTTTTAAAATAGTAATAGAATTGAGATTGAGGGAAATTATCCTCTTTTAAAAATCCTTTAAAAATTCTTTATACCCACAAACCTATGTTTTTTTTTTAATTTTCCACCCCATGAACAGCATTATGTTTCCAAGTGGACACCAAGGAGCTTTCAAGTGAAATATTATTCTGATTGTGATTCTTCTGTGGCCTGTCATTACTGCAAGTTTGTTCATTTGTTTCCCTATAGGAGCAAATAAAATAAAAAATTAAGATAGCAAATATATTTTCATGTACAAATAACAAGCATGATGAAGTTTTATTGTATTTGCATTGGTTAGTTGTGACTTAGACTTGTTTTTAAAATCTTTATCATTATGTCTGCAAGCACTTTCACGTTCCTATGCATATCTTAAGGTCAATGTCAGTTTAAAGCAGTGCATTTGCACTAATTCAGACTAAAAAGGAACTTACTCCTATTTCTTTTTATTCTTCTCATAAGTTTTCAAAACTATCTGAAATAAATATTCCCCAGAAATATACTTTGCCATTTACTATAGTGTAGAGGTAGAATTAAGCTGTATGTGTGCCTTCATTTTTATAATGAGTGATTTCAGAAAATATGTAAATTGAGTTTCACCTCAATCTCTTTGAAAGACACACAGCTTACACTACAATAAGTATGCAAAATATAACAGTGTTCTTATATCTTTGTATAGACCATATATTTGTTGATGTGCATTGATGTGATAAAAGTTTTTTAAAAATTGTCTACAAACTCCTGAAAAATAATTTGCTGCAATGTTACATCACTGCATGCTGTTAACCATGAACTGGTAGAATAAAGAAAATATCTGCATGCTTGCACCCTGTTTCTTTCTCTTGATCTGAAAAACCACCACATTAGGGATGTATTTTTGCACTGAGCTGGATCCTTTGGATTGTTAGACTCAAAAATACCTTTTCAAATTTTTTCCCCCTACTGGTTGAAAAAATCCCACGCCTTTGTCCCCTGATTTCTCTCTGGAGTATTTTGAGGCTAATTCTATGAATCCAAAAAATTACCCAGCTAAAAATACAGCCTGACTTTCAAATCTACTGAATATTTGTCATGGATATTGGTGAGTACTCAAATTTTTACAAATTGGGCCATATATGGTAAACGCCATAGGCCGTCTGAGTTAAAAAATTGACCCAATCCTTGTTTTGAAAGACCTGACAAACTGCCAACCGTTCCTAAGTTCCAGTCATTGTACTTTCTAAGAGAGACAGGGAAGGGGGAAGCAAATGGTTGATTTTCCAGCTGCAAAATCCTCTGGTCACAACAGCAGGAAAATCCTGGCTATGGGACGTTATCCTGTGTTACTGAGTCATAGCAGTGCTAGTGTTGCTTAAAGACTTTTCCAGGGCTGCAAGAAATCACTGCACCATGAGTGCTGTTAACTTTATTTCTGACCTTGGAATTATTTTTGGAAATGTTTTCATTGAAATTACATTCACTCCTGAGCATATTGTATTTACAGCGTGTATGTACATATGTATCATTGAAACAAGTGCCCAGAGACACTGTGGAGTCTTCATCCTCAGGAATGCTTACAGCTCAGCTGACCAACACCCTGAGCAAGCCAACACAGCTGCAAAGTTGACCCTGTTCTGGTGGGGGCTGGGACCAGATGCCCTCCAGACAGCCCCTGCAGACAGAATAGATTATTGGATGATTCTGTTGTTCACTGTCATGGTAGCAAACAATGCAGGTGCTTCCTTTTTCTGCCATGTATTTAACATTTTTCTCATTATGTTATTATCAAATCCCGGTGTAATGAGATTTCAATGCTTTTTAGTATTTTAAGTAGGTACAGGAAATAGAGGGGATCATTTGTTAAGAAGCAATATCATCCCTAATTAACTTTGTATACTATTTACATGCTAATTTGTTTTAAGTGTTTTCAAATACAAGCAAAATATGAATTAAAATGACAAAATACTGGGTGGAGCTCTTTATAGTCTTCATCAGATCAGAGAGTATACCTATCAGTTCTCATAATAATTTTACATTGGATAAATTAACTATTGATATTGCTCAGCTTTTACTACAGCAGGTAATTGTCAAACTTCATTTCCAGTCCCAATGTTTTTTGTCTGGAATATAATCCGATAGAAATTGAGATCTCCTGGGCAGTCCAATGAAGAAGACATGAGAGTCAAAGACTTTGGTATATTCATACCTCTGACACTGAATAAGCTCATTCTTAAACCGGGCTGGGGCCCGATTCAAGGTTTATCATAACCAGGAAGAAGCTTTATATTACCTTCAGTGAACTTTTTCCTAGTGTCCACTCATCTCTGTTCTGATTCTGAAAGACTCATGCAAGTGAAAATGTCCATTTTTAATCTTGAAGATAATAATAGGTGCTAAATACAGCCTCAGTGAGGATGAGGAATAGGGCTGTATAAAAGAACAGTGACCCCTATTCATGGATTGTGCAATATGTGACATTTAATGGATGGGGAGAGAGGAAGGGAGAACCTTTTCTCTACTGATAATTTTTCTCATTAAATACTCACCAATTTGCTTCAGAAGGCTCTCGTGAATATTAATTGTTTACTGTCATCATTATTGTTGTATTAATTGCTGTTAATTATGGTAGTATCATAGTAATGCCTTCAGCAAGGTTTTCTAGTTCAGGGAAATGGGAAAATGATGTTCAGTTCCTACCTGTAGGATCAAGATTGTTAGGAGCAGGGTTGTTTCTCAGCTGTTAAGTACATTTAAATACCTTCATTATGCTAAAGTCTCAGAGATTTCTAATTCCACCTGTCCTGCAGACAGGGAAGCATTTCTGTTTTGCTTTGGGCTGGATTGGTTTGGGCTGTTGCTTTTGCAAGAAATCAGTGTTAATAAAATTCACCCTGCAGGTCAGGAAGTCCTCCTGCAGGCAGATGGAATTTAAAGATTATCCAGAAACACCGTCCAAAACTGCCTGTATCTGGCAGGGATGTTGATCATGGTGGGAAAAGATCCTGTTTATGTCTTCCTTGCAGCAAGGGCATAAATTATGGGATGTATACGAACCAAACCTCAATTTCTGCACATCTCTTGCAGGAGGTCTGTGTTTATAAACACATAAACCATCTGTTAAGTGCTTGCAAATTAAACACCTGGCTCTTGCTAGTACAATTTAATATCTAGTTTTAAAAAAGCCTGTGGCATCTAACGAAGTTGCACAGGCTGTTGCTTGACTCTTTGCAAGAAATGCAAAATAATTATGTAATTACAGAAAATGCCTGCAAATGCAGATTGCATTTACCTGTTTCAGTTGAATTCCTATGTTGAAGTAATTAATTGCCCCTTTGCAATGAAAACTTTGCAAACATTTCAACTTTTTCAAGTCTTGTATAATTTTTTGTGATCTGTGTATCTTCATTGAGGAATAACTGGAACAACTGTGCACAAAAGATCAGTTTTACAAATAAGTAAATATGTTATGTGCTCTGGATATATAATGTGAATGTCAAACTGACATATCTACTTTTTCATTCACAGAAAACATCTCCAAGTCACTGTTTATGTCAGCAACACTTTACTGCACTGAGGTGGTTACCAGCTTTCCATACAAGACACTGTTTAGCTTGGAAAGGTGGTTTGGCCTCACAGTTGACAAAGCTACTCAGAAAGCCAAGACAACTTAATCTCCAAACTTTGAAGAGGTTAAAATAGATTTTGATGTCCTCAGTTATGATAGCTGGACACAACAAAATCTCCAAGAGCATCTATTTGCATTTTTGATTGCCCAAACACATTCCGCTGACTGGCCTTAAATCAACAAAGAGATTGTTGTGCAAAAAGATGCTAAGTCTTTTTTTCAGACTGAAATCAGCCATGAAAATTCTGGCACATTTCTAAGTACGTTCCATTGGATTCTTTTTGCAGCAGCAAGTCTAGCTTTAACAGGTGCCAGCCATTAAAGCTTGTGCTGTTTTATGAGGAACATGTCGGTCAGCTCCACTGAAAATTCATGACCCACCAAGAGTCTGTCAATATTCAGTGTATTTGCTCTCTGATGGAGTGGAAATCAACCTCTTTATCAGTGAGCACACTCTGCAGACATATAACAAAATTAAATGAAAATCCCATTTTATTTGAGAATACAAAGTAAAATATTCTTATGACTTAGCTTATTTTTACTTTATCCAGGCAATGCAACAAAAATGTGTCATCATCCAGCTGCACCAGATCTTTACTAATAAATGGCTGTAATTGCCTGATGGTGCATGCAAGGAGTTTTGTTCTGTTCCTACTAAAGTCAAGGGGGGTTTTGCTACTGACTACAACCAAGTATCTTGTCCTTGTGTGAATGTAATAAATGTGTTATTTCCATGATTAGTATGCAACATGTTTTATGATGACTATTTGGTCTACTCATATTTGATTATTGGTCATTTGAAACTTACATGTTAGATATTGGGATACAGTTTCTCCTCTGAACTAATTACTTTGTGCAGCCAAAGAGCCACAGTATTGAAAGATATTGGCACATTAGGGACAGCTAAGAATTCATCTGCCAAAGAGGGTTCCCCAGATGGTGAAGGGAAAAATAGCTGACTCTTATGCCCTGCAAACATCAAACCCAGGATATAGTGTTAAAAATCCAATATTAAGGTGGTTCCACTGATTTTTAGTTTTTAAATGGCCATGAGAAGACGTGCCAGCCAGTATAGAGCAGTGTCTGCACATCCCAGAGTCAGCACTGCAGAAACAGAAAGCTGTTATCTTCTTGTAATCTGAGATATTATCTCTCTTAGGCTGACTTGTTGGCTCCTGAGTTTGAGCATCAGGATACCAAATTTTCACAGTAGTAATAGAAAATTCCTTTTGAATAATCTCTGTAATGCTTTATACAGAGGAATCTTTCTGACATCTCAGGGAACACCCTCTGATTTTCCACACAACAAGGAGCAAGGACATTTTTTGATCTTTTCCTGATGAATACAGGAAAGCTTATCTGTCTCTGGCACAGAGAGAGGAGGTACTTGAGGACTGGAGGTATTCAGATATGTTCACCCAGGTGTTGGAGTAAGAAGGTTGAAGAGGAAGGAATGCCAATAACTCATATTGTTTCACTGAAGACCTTCGACACAGAGCTGCAAGCCACCATCCCTGTGTGATGGGCTCCTCATTGGTGCCTACTTCCATTCAATATCTTTTAGCCCAGAAGTGCTTTTCCCAGTCTACCTCTGGCCACTTGCAGCAGCAGTGTTTTCTCTCCCCATGACTTATAGCTCCTTCCAAACACTCTAAGTGCTAAAAAATGCTGTGATGGTGATGATGGCTGTGAGCAGTTCAGAGTGGGAAGGTGATAAAGAGCAGCAGGCACAGCAGCAGGAGCAAGCACAGGCTCCTATTCCCTTCCTCATGTTCCACTGGTGCATGACCCCACTCATAGGGTCCTGAGAGCTCCCCTATGCCTGGGTGCTTGGGCACAATCTCAGCTTTGCAGAGGCTGGCCCATTGACTGAGGCATCATTTTGTGTTTCTTTTCTTACTCATTTGCCACTATGGGGAAATTTTCTTATTCTCGGGCAAATATGTTTCCTGCTTAAGAAAGTACGTAGCCATTGGTCAGCCACATTGATGTGGCCACTGTGATTTAGGGAAGCAAAGCAAAAAAGCATTGGCTTCTGCAGCATTGTTCCACCTTGCCCACGAGTACCACAGGAGTTCCCAAGAACCACTGGAATAGTATCCTTGTATCAAGGGTTTTCAGGGTGAGAGAATATTCTCTGGTTAGTTTAAAAACTGTCAACTGTCAATACAACTTGCAGTACATGGCAGAAAACTGCAACAGATAAAATCAAATATAAATTATCTGCTTCAACTGCATTGCCTGTGCAGCACCACCTTTGGCTTCTGTTTCACTGTCCCTTTACAGAAGCCTCCTCACACCCATGGACATGTGTTTCTAATCAGAAAATGCTCAAGGAAAGACCACCTGCCTACAAAGGATACTTTTTTTTTCCAGTCTCAGTGGGCGTCTTACAGACAGGTTTTAGTACACAGCAAAAAAACAAGGAGAACAATGAAGTGAAAGGGCAGCTTTCTTCTAATGAAAGCCTACACTGTTATCTGACATGTTTGTAACAAAAGTAGGAGAGAAGGCATTTCTTAATGATTATTCCTGGTGAAAATATAATGAATAAATGACTTAACAGGAGAACACAGTAATAAGAAACTTTGCCTTGGTGCTTTTGGTTACTTTGGCTTATTTAACCAAGACATTTTTTTAAGAAGAAAAGTCTGAATGTATGCACACAGGAAAATAAAAGTTTTTCATGACTGCTGATTTTTATCAGAGTTTTCTTAGCCATCCCTAAACAGTAAGCTGTTAAAAAAATCACTGTTCCTGTTTCTAGAACTCTTCAAAAGTTGACCACAGAGACTGTTGGACAAGGAAGCTAATCTTCTTTGTGGCTTATCATACTGATATAGGTGAGCCAGATGTTAAAGTCCTCTAAGTGGGAATCTCAAGGAGTAGGAGTCCAATCCCTTGCATTTGAGGCTTATCCAAAATGGACTTGGTTTAATGATTTCTGTTGAATTAAGTGGACACTGGGTCAATCTGATCTGCTCTAGTACTTTCAATTTCACACAGTCATGCCTTTAAGAATAATACGATTGCACTGTGAGAGTGATGTGAGCTTTACTTGGCTGGACCATCAGTGTAAAAAAAAAATTGATGCCAGTTAGATCCAGCAAGGATTTGGCACTATATGTTTAAGACCTAAATAAATAAATTAATAAAACCACTAAGAAGAGGCTTTGTAATTGGTAGAAAAAAACCTTATAAATTAAGTGATGGTCAGAGTCAATGACACAGTGGTAGATATCTATAGCAGTGTCAATCAGCACCTAAATAAATGAGCACATGGGAAAGCAGCCCCTTCTGTCACAGTGATTCTCACTGTATGTTCTTTTATTCTAACAGAAATCGGGGGTGAAGAATTTTTCCAGTCCAAAGGCAATCCAAGGAGCTCACCACCCAGGAGCAAGAGAAGCCTCTGCAGTCTGACCCTGCACTAGGCAGCTGCAGACAGCTCTCGTTGCTCGGCAGGCTGCGTGCCACATGAGAGGCCAGCAGCAGACCCAGCAGCGAGCCCGTGTGCTGCTGCTGCTGCTGCTGCTGCTGCCAGACCTCAGCCTGGAAGGTGGTGGCTCAGTGTCCTGCAGCTGCCACGCACATCCTGCATGTGCACAGAGGTGGCTCAGGGTCACTCTCCACAGCCAAGGGAGCGTGGGAGGAGTGACATTACTGTCAGCCCGCCAGCCTTAGGAGGGGGTGGCTGCAGAGCAGTGGCTCCTTCTCGCACATACACCACATGCACACGCAGACTTTTGAGCCAAATTGCTTTCTAACAGCTCTGCTATGTAGTAGATATGAAATCCATGGCTTAGGAAAACATTTCTCTCTGTGCAGAACTTCACTGTTCTTTCAATAATGTTACCTTATGCAATTCTTACTGATGGGGACTCTATTAAAAGCTCAGGCCCTGGGGACACAAAATAAAACAGAAAGCTGAGGAGAATCATGTAATCAACAAGTCATAGTGCTCTGTGGCCTTTTTAATGAAGAGAAAAGAAGCAACCTAAATACTAAAAAGGCTTACATCTTTAAAAGTTTTTAAAGATCCAGACCATTATTAATTTGCAAAACTGATATCTATTCTACACTTCTCTTTTTTTAAAAGTTGAACACACCCACACCCACACCCACACCCACACCCACACCCACCCACGCACACACCTTTCTTCTATGAACCTTTTTGTCCTCAATTACTTTCTACTACACTTGCAGGCCTGAGGTAATAAAAAATGGGATAACAAAAAAAAAAAAAAAGCTCCCAAACAAAAAACTATAATAATCCAGTGGCTGTCTATGTGCTTCCACCCAACAATTCTGAAAAGATGGAATTTAAAAAGGCTGTTAGGTATTCATGTGAGTCACGCAGTGTCCACCAGAGTCCTCAAGAACTTCCAGTCTAGCTCTTCCACATGCAGGAAAAGGCAAGTAAATAATGTGTGTGGGTGTACACACAAACATCTTTGCTTCTTAATCACCCACAGAGTAGAGAGAAGCAGATCAAGCACTACTGTATAAATGGAAAATGATGTGTACTTACTGATGTACAAAATCTCAAGTAGCTTAAAAGTTTGTTTAGAACCAGCTGGGACTTCCTGTTCATCCAGGTCTTATCTGAGCAAATCAGATCTGTCAACTTCAAGAGAATAGGGCTGGAAAATTAAGGGTGATTGTCTATTCACAATACTTCATGGTGGACATGGTGACTTTATTTCAGACAGATATGGGGACAATAATTCCTACACAGTAAATGAGATAAAAGGAAGAGATGGAAAATGTCTGTATAAAAAATTCTCAGAATCACCCAGATAACACCATTTAGAGCACCTAAAGTAATCGAGTCACTTTTTGTGTGCATTACCATGTACTTCTAAGTAACTAAATTTGCATTTTTTTTAGGGTAAAAGCTGAAATCTGCTGCCAGACACTGGAAACGATGGTATAAACAAGTTCTTGAGTCCAGTCGTCTCTTTGGAATGACACTTGCAGCTTTGGGTTTTGCAGTGTTTGCTGGAATTGAAGTTCTATAATGCTAGTCCATGCTGGCTGGCTGAAGTAAAAATTAGTACTTTTCTCCCATCTTCTGCATTTCAAAAAAGTTTTTGACCAAATATCCTAGCCTCTCATTAATTATATACTATACATCTTCTTCACAGGTTCTAATAGAGGTCAGCTCAGCTGCAGTTGGGAAATACAGGTGAAAGTAAACAAATTTATACTCAAGAACTTTGCATCCTTCAGCAAACTTGTGTATAGTTGCCATCTGTCTCTGCTTTTCACCAATAGCCATGGTGATGCCTCAGTGTCTGTTTCTGGCTGTGCAGTACCATCTCTGTTCAGCCACTAAAAACTGACCCAAGCCAAGGTTTATGCAAGGATCAACAGACTGAGCTCCTGATAATGCTACCAGGATTTTATTTCTTTCCTGACAGATACATCGATGTTTGTGTTAAACTATATATCCACTCCCAGCAATTTTTCTGGTCCTTTGCTCCTAAATCTCCCAAACTCAATCCACTTAAAGTGTTTTTAAATTGCTTACCTCAACCCAGGAGATAGCATGATTTTCTCTCAGAAATAGCAGCCATCATCAAGGTTTCTTCAGGAAGACTCCCTTATTTGGAAAGATTTCCTCAGCATTCCTCAGGTATTTCATAACATAGGCACTCTAAAATTTCCATACTGTGATAACAGCAGTGGTTGATGGCACTCCAACAAATTTTTTGAAGGCTTTGGTCAAAGCCCAATGCTGCAGCCAGACAGCTGCTACAGCTGGCATTGAGTTTCACTAGCAAAACCCACAAGTGGTTTGTGATCTGTCCAAATGGTAAAGAGACTTCCCATGCAATTATGGAAGCACATGAAAGTCCAATGATAAAAGTTAGACTTTCTGTCTCCAACTGGCAGTAAATCTACTGTGTCATTTGACTATTCTCCAGAGACTGTCACAGTATGGATCAGAACTATCCCTTCTCGTACATTACAGATAAATTCTTGCTCAAAATAAATAAGCAGCATGGAGGGCCAGAGTAACTCTAAAATATTTGGTTCTCTCTCTCAGTACCAGATATATTGCTTATTCTTAGCAAACTATGTAATAATTTGAAACTGCTAAAGAACAAAGACAAATAATGTTGTTAAAAGGTAAATGAAGGCACACAAGCTTTTAGATATTATGTTCAGAAAATCTGACTGTTCAGATTTTCACTGTTTCACTGTTCATCCTATGTTTTATGCAACATGGACACCCTCTCTGTTCTGCCACCATCAAAATCCTTATCTGTAGTTTAAGCATGTGCTTTGTTTTACAGAAGGCCTGTGATATTTTGTTTGAAGTGCCTTTGTTGGCTTATCAGTGTTACCTGATGCAACAATTATCAGTGTTATCTGTGCAAGAGGAGAGGCTGTAAACAGCACTTGCTAAATCATCTCTCTAGAAAAATCTAAAATATGATTAAAGTTCACTTTAACAATTACTACATCAACATAAACAAACATTTTTGAATGTCTAAAACATATATTTTTTACAACCATCTTCCAACTAAATCCATTGGCTAGCGCTCTCTCTCTGTACACATAAATTATCTAACATTTAGACATTAGTCACTAGCTTTTGTATAGCCTCTTCAGATGTGGATAGTTTTGTCTGGCTTAATGAAAGAGGAGGTTCATTCATAATATTACAATTGTGAAATGATGTTGGTCTATCATCTAGACTCTCTAATTTAACCTCAGGTTTTTCTCTGAGGATCTTAGGAACTCACTTTGTGTTCATATGTTTTGGTCTAGATACAAATCTTGGTCTTTACAACTCATTAACCTCTTTCAAAAACATCATTAAGTCAGTCTTCAGTGTCTGGTAGATTCTCACTTAAAGGCTTGCCCTAGTTTCCATTTCATTTCTTACAAGCAATTTTCTGCCCAAGAAATTCACATTCTTCCCCTGAACAAAAGTACTAAAAAACCTTCTGCTCTATATAGTCTTTAAGTTTTTATCTTATTATCTATTTTAAGGTATGTTTTAGCATTTATTTAATTTAGAGGTTTTTTTGTCAATACTACAGCTGTGACCAAGATCAACTGTGCTATGCACAGCTGATACATACACCCAATATAAACTGATCAACAAATGTGAAATTAAAGTCTTTCTCTTCACATCTTGAGTATATAATTATTTATGTATGTCACTAGTTGACAAGGCTCTACTTTCTTTCCTTTCAGGCCTAAATGTTATTCTGCACAATAAGAAAGTTCTTTACTCCTTCTTTTCCATACTGTCTTTTGGTCTCCATATCATTAATTTGAGAAGATGATTGATGGACTGCTCTGCATTTTCTGGCTTAATGCCTAATTTTGTGGCATTTCTTGCAAGATGCTACTTACAATATACATACTCATCTAGAGTGAGCTAGCTCTTTCAAAACAGAAAAATCCTTTGTAAGTTTGAGACTCTTCCAGCATGCCTTCTTGTATTTTGTTTACTGGGGTAGTTTTTTTTCCCCTCAGTCCTAAGCACAAGTCTCGCAGTATTCCTCAGTCCTTCTTCTATCCCTAATACTAATTCTATTACTTACAGAAATGTCAAATTCACTTCTGCATGAACTTTGAAAGCTGTCATTATTCATAAAAACCAATCTGTCCCAGAGTATATCATTAAAGACATTTTCAGAAAAGCAATACATAATCTTTGTTGCATACACAGTTACAGATTCCTTTTGCATCACTATACAAGTCTGAAATGTGAATCCTTTTCCAATAGCTACATGGAAGTGGTGCATAGCTTTCTGCTAAGTTTTACAAATCTTCAAAAATCCTCATCTTTAAGAACTTCTGGAAGTGGACAGGGACTTTGCAGATAAGTAGCCCTGAGGGAGCCATTTGCTACTCCTGTCTACCATGTCTGTCACAAGAAATTTGTGCCTACATTTTAAAATAAAATTGCAATTTTCACTGGTTGCACTGACTTCCTTAATTGGTCATAAATTTTAATGGTTTTTAAGTGTTCCTTGTCAGCAATGTTGTTAATTCTCTACCAGGATGTTTCAAGCTGGAAATATCTGCCTAACTTAAGTATGGCATGACTGGAATGAGACTGGGGGAAAAATCACTACCATTCAATGACAGGGAGTAAGATTTCATATCTTCTGCTTGCTGAATTCTAAAGTGAGAGAGCTCATGAGGCAGATAACTGTTTTATATGAAAAATAAACTTGCTCAGTTGTCTTCCATCTTAATTTGGAGTAAATCAACTGTTTAGAGATTATGAATGCTATAAAAGGCATTATTTCAAACTTAAATTAATAAAAGGGTTTCCCATAGCAGTTTTTTTCACACACTTGTACCAGACATATCTAGATTCAGGCAACTACAGGCAATTGTTAAAAAAGAAATAGTGGTTTGTGTCCACATTTATGTGCATTTGAAGACAGCTGTCCACGGCTGTGTGGAAATGAGACCAGTGACCAGCTGCCACTAATTTATTTCTTCTTCACAATTGTAAATTTCTCTCAAGGTCAAAAATCCTGGGAATTGAGGAAATGACCTCTGAATTTATTTAAACATTTCTCTACCCTCACATCTTTGACTCACATTCCCATACAACTAGGAGGATAATGATGTTATATGAATATCTGGGGGCTAATTGCACTTATATGTCTGAGGTTTATTAACAGCAATACCTCAAGAACATACTCAAAATTAAATAGATAATCCTTTTTCATTGCCTGCCTTATCTAATAAACATCAGTCCATCCCAAAGCTGGACTTTGGCAGGATATACACATGTAAGTCAAGATCTTTGACCAAAAAAAAAAATCACCTTACCTTTTAAGTATGCATTAGAATTTAAACTTCACTTGTCCTCTTTGCCCAGCTAGAAGTACCTCAGTCCTGTAAGGCCTGGAATGTTGCATATTCATCCTCCTTCTCTTGCACAATATCCGGCCAAAAGTCACAAGGATGTGGCATGGTAACTGCTTGAATATCATGGGAAGAAGCACTACTTTTTTTTCTGGAAGGAGCTCTCAAACCAAATTGTCAGTAAAGCAGCCAATGAAGTGATAAAGGTCCTTAGAGAGGTATGAAGTGGGGCAGATATATTTGTGCAGATTCAGGAAAACTGTGGCATTAAACAGGCAGGAGAATTTTCAAAATTGTCTCTGACAATTTTGCTCATGCTTAGTTTCCAATGATTTGGAAGAATGATAATACTGGGCCTAGACAATTTGGATCAAACGCACTGCCAGCCAGAGAATGGAGCACATATGGCAGAGGGAAATGAAAAGTGTGAGAAAATACTCTAGAGGAATTAAGAATTGATGGAACAAGATGGATACATGTCAACAGATGCATATACTGTTGGAATCATCTTCAAGTAAGGTACTGCCATATCTAACTTCTTTTCAACTTAATCAATTTTCTCAAGACTGCCTAACTAGAAGATACAGTTATTCAGCCAAGAAACTGAAACAATATCACATAATTAATCTATTCATGCACTTCCAACTACCCCATATACTTACAGTATTATCTGCTAAAGTGATCACACTATTGTATAAAAGCAAAACATGTAAAAGAATTAGTGTATAAATTTATATGTGATTTGAAAATATTTGCATTTTGATTATGTGCTTATTGTCAAAGATTGATTAATCCCATTTATTATTTTTTTAACTTATCAAAAGTTAGAAGAACATGGGATATTGCACATTTTCCTTCTTCTGCTGCATTGTATTTAATGGAAATTAAACTCTCTGCATCTGACAGTGGAAAAAAGAACCAGCCACATTATTTTTGTTGATCAATATGTCATATGCAATAAATAAACAGTCAACTTCATCCCCAAGACTGTGCAAGTTTTTTGTTTAACTATATCAATGGATTTAGAAGAAACGTAGCTTGAATTTCTGATTATTGCATATTCTGCTAGGGCCAGATTATGACTTTAGAAAATATTTAGGTAATCTTCTTCTACATATTTATTAAATTGTTATGAAAAATATGGCCAATAGTTATCCCTCAAAAATTGTCCCAATATCTCTCCTTGGTCTTAAGTTTAAAGACCTTTCAGGTTTACATTTTTGCATTTGAAAAATAATTTCAACAATGTGGATCTAATCGGTTACCTAGGTCTAGCAGAGAAATTGACAGGTAGTGAAGTAAGACAGATGTTCCTTTACGTTATTAGCTTTTATGTTCATTAAACCTTTTATGTTGGTTCTAAAATAATATGGCAGTATCAAAAATTACCACCTTGCAGTATGAAATACAGCAAATAATTCACTTCCACAGCAAATAATTCAGCAGCCAAATCCCAAGTCTTTTTTTGCTGGTGAGCTTTGTATTAAGAGAAAATGTTTACAATTTTAATTAAACAGGAAAATTGTTTTGCAACATTCTGTAGTTTATTGAAGAGCATCTGGTTTAATTATCCTAGACCGGGAAACAGAACTTCTTTGATTGGATGCATTAGTCACAAGATATGGGTAAGAATGCTTTGACTTGGCAACTATTCCTCCCTGTTACTTGAAAATGTGCTCTTTCAGTAAACATTCCTGAAAAAAGCTCCCCAACTAGCAATGGCCCCATGAGGCCAACATTTAAAGTCACAAACTAGCATATTTCAGAAGTGACTGCACCAAAATCCCAGTTTGACTAATTAATTATCTTTTTCTTTGATATATAGCAGATGGAAGAAAAGATGGCACACTGATTGTGGAACATTGAAAGCTTTGCCTCTGCAGCAAAGTCTTCTCTGAACATTGAAGTAATATCCAGGGGGATTTTGCTGCTGAGAACTAGCAACAAGGTTGGACCCAGGATAATTAACCCAGCGAATAGCTTCCTTTCCCTGATAAATCCCTAAGTTTCACCAAGGTCAACAACATCCTGATTCTCTTTAGAGCACAGTAATAAGACATCTTCAAATTCCCTCACTCAGACCTCCTAGGAAACCATTTGTCTTCCAATCTGTCTTGACTTATCTAACAGCAGAGGTAGATTTGCTGTGTATGGTTGTGGTGTCCATGCTTGTACAGGTTCACACTTTCCAGAGGAACTGAGTGCAAATCTATTGCTGCCTGGTTGCCACAGAACCTGCAGATCTGTAGAGAGTGGACTGCTGAGGGAGGTTATATAGGTTTTGCCTTACACATTTTTAGTAAATCCAGCCTTTAAGGTGACCTTAAGATCACATGTAACTACTGGTGTGAACACAGAGAAAGTGGCGTGCAGACTACACAACATCCTGAAGGAGCTGGCCTTCTTTGGATTTGTTTTCTGACTGCACTTTGGTCTTAAATCTTATGAAAAAAGAGAAAAACAAGAAAGGTTTATAAATAGCAGATACTGGAGACCTGGTTTTTAAATTCAGTTAAGAACTCTTAACTGAATTTAGAGGTCAGTATCTAGCAAAGAAAAAAATTTACTGGTGTTTTGCACCAATTTTATCCACTGTGATTTTCTGTTTATTTTATTTCTTTGGCTAAACATTTGCAGAAAAAATGAAGATGAAAATCTTGGAAGGAACTTTTAAAAACAAGAAATGTACTCCACCCTTATTACAACATTATTATTATTTAGCCAAACATTTTTCCTTTAACAAATGATCTGATATAGACACATACAGAAAAGGCATAAAAGACCTAGAACAGCCAAATCTTTTCAGATTAAAAAAAATAATTAGGAGGGGTGAAATATGTGAATAGATGAGAGAAGGCAAAGAACGCAAAATAAACAAGAAAGTAATAATCTTTCTGTGAATAAAACAAAGGTCTTGCATAATAATTCCTTGAGTCCATGAAGAAGAAATTAGACTGAAATAAAAATCACATGGGTTTCATGGTTGCTTCCCATTGAGTGGATAGTGGGGCTCATGTGACTAAGCCAATGAAGAAGGAAATAAGCATGTGAAAAGTGGAGGGGGAAAAAGTGAGTAAATAGCCACAGCAAAATAATAGTGACAGGAATGGCATGTTAAAAGTGAAAGCCACGGTAACCTGTACCTTAGCTTTCTGAGATGCATAAGTGAGAGGAAGGCTTAAAAAAGAAGCTTGCAATCATTTCAGGAAGCTATCAAAGATGTGGCCTTTCCCCGTGTTTATAGCTGGGTTTTACTGCCTGGATGGTGTGCTGTTCACTCAAGGTTAGTGATTTATGCTTCCAGTCTCTTTCTGAGAGCTAGGCTGCTGGCTGGAGGAGCCCCTTGGGGCAGCAGAGTTTTCAACAGAAAGTAGCCACATACATCACCAGTTCCCTAAAGTGCATATAATTGCCTTTGCTGACCTACAGACAGACATTCAGAGCATATTATTTCCAAGAATTTCCAGAAGGACTTAAAGCAGGGATTATTACTTTTCCTGACAACCTTCATGTCTCCCAATACAGTTTTCTTCTAAACCTGATTCAAGATAATCTAAGTCCTATGCCAAGAATGCTTTGGTTTACATTGATTGTTTTCTCATTATAAGCCCTGCTAAAGGAGAGACCACTGAATCAGACTTGTTTTCAGACAGCTTTGGCTACTGCGTGCAGTCACTGGCTGCATAGCAGAGTTCTTTCATGCAGCACATGGAATGCCAATATCTCTCAAAACAGCCTGTTAAAAACCCATTTTGGAGTAGTCCCTGATTTGAGTGCAAGGGCTTGCACCAAATGACCTACAGAAGTCCTTCATGATATAAAAGTTTCTGTGACTCTGTAATCCTATATGTTACAATATTGACGCATCAGTGGCAAGTGAGAAGGGTGCAGAGAATGTGTTTCTGTCACCAATATATATTTAATCGTGTCAAGAACATGGATGCTTAAACATTACAAGTTAATTTCTGTATGAAATCCAGAAACTGACACTTAAATATTTTTACAACTCTCATATATTTCCTTTCTTAGTGAAAAATATCACTAAGAGCATTACTGCAGAATTTTTCTTATTAAGAATCACTATTTTGTACGTCTTTTTTTTTGTCAGAAATAGTTCACATATCTCTCCCTTAGTTTTAAGACTTACCGTATCAGTCTTCATCACTACACAGGTAGAAAATCACAATTAGTCTTATAATGGAAACTGGCTTACTGCACTTTTTGGTTTATGTCTCTATGAGAATAAGTGAATGCAACATAACCAAAGGAAGTTTAAATGAGCTGTAAGAGTAGCTATGACTTTGAGAGAATTCCACATTCACAATAAAGTTGCAAAATTTGTATTTACACTATATTAATGATCTGTAAATAAGCGTGGATACCATGATTTTAGTTGGTTGAAGCTAAAACTTTCTCTTGTTTAGCAACAAGTGCATCATAATAAAGTTGAATAACCTTATCTGAAATCTTTGCACTATTTTCTCTGCTGTACAGTCAGTAGTGGTGCATAAGAACAAGGAAAACATAGTCACAGGATGACAAAGGATGCCTTATTGACTTTATAGTCCAACAGGGTGAAAATCATGCCCCAACATGAAGTATTTGCTAAATGGCCTTATGCTCAGGGAGCTAAATAAAATTTTAAACCTAAAATAACTATGCAGTTTTATGCTTTAAGAAGTTGCACCTGGCAGGCACCTCAGGCTGCAAAATAAAACTCCAGTTGTTTCCTGTGACTCTAGTTTTCCTGCCACAACTGGCTTGTTCAGGCCTCTTCCCAAAGTTTGAATAATCATTACAAAGTGCGAGAAAGAGTTTCTCCTTTCCTATTCAAGCTCACCTCTGTGATCTACCAAGTATACACTGGATCTACATATAACTTATTTGTCATGTTTGGATAAATAAATGGTATTTGAACCTAAATCTAAAATTATACCTTTGTATTCCTTTAGATACAGCCCATGAAACCATATACTTACAGCTAGTAATTAATAATACAACACTCCCAGCTGTTTACTGTTAAATCTCCACAACTCTATGACAAACTGCAATGTCATTTTCCTGTAAAATAAGAAAACCAACATATTTTAGCAAGCAGGGCAAGAGGAAAGTCAAATAAAGAGCTAGGTCAAATAAAATCTCCTTTTAAATATTAAGTGATGTAGAGAATTTTCCTCAAAATTCAGGTACAGTTCATTTGCTGTTTTCCTTCTGTTATCAAGAAATAACAAAACCAAACATATATCTGATTTCTGAGGTGTCCTAAAACAGAAACCATCTGACATAGTTCTCTAATGTTCTAGAGATACTGCAGGACAAAACATTTCCAAATCCAGCACTCAGTCATCTTGGTTCAACCAGAAATCTACTTTTTCCAAGGAGCACGTAGGGTTACATAAACCTTAAGTAACAGAATATCAGTCTGGTGAGCACTCTACTTTTCTCAATATTGCTGCTTCTATCTGTTCAGTTTGAGCTCGTTTTCATATACATTTGCTAGAGCTTTTATTAAAAATAACTTTTCCTCTGGGCATTCCCTTAATTTTTTTATGTGTGTCTCCCTCAAAGTGTCAGGCTTTCTCAGTGCTAGTTCAAATGTATCCTTTCAATTCCCAGTGTTGTTTCACTAGCTTCAGACTAAATAAATAAAATGCAACTGGATTTGCGAGATAAAGGTCTTCATCACTACATATTTAAAAGGAAAATTTTATTGAGCTCAGAACATACAGTTTTCCATTCCCCAAACCTGAGAATTTCTAAATTGCTGCTTATCACTCCATACTGAGATCAAATCTATTCTCAAAAGAGCAAAAATTCTCCATGACATGGGATGACTGCTTCCACCAATTTCTAGCAAAGTACCAATTTCCCATAACTATTCTTTGGATAATTGTTCCTTTTTTTCCAACATGATGTTTTCCACTTTATTCCTAAAAATATTAATCTCTGGTGTTGTGCAAGGCAGTCTTTTTTTACTGAAATATGAAAGTAAAAACATGAGTAAATTTACCTAAATTATATTTCCCTGTCAGTTGAAGGTCATCCAAACAGTGAAGCAGTCAGTTTATATTCATTTTTAAGGTAAATGTATTCAGGAGTATATTCATTTTCTCATGCAAAAAAGGTTGTCCAAGCTGGAATACTTGAGAAATAAGCCTGTCATGAATTTTACCATCTTGACATAGCAATACCCAAAACATGTAATTGCATTTCCAGGTATAGTTATGTAGAAAAAGCTCCATGAATCTTTTAGCTCCTTTATTGACTGTTTTTTTTTTCTTTTGAGGAGTCTTATTATTAGAAAAAACAGGTTGGTGTTTTTCTTTTCTTGCCATATAAGGATGTCTTGGCAAAAAAATTTCAGCAGACTGCATCTGTGAGCCTTGTGGTAGAGTCAGAAACATCTTCAGATTGCTTTAGATTTTCCTGAAGCCCCATTACTCCATATCCATGTGCTCTCCCTTGGGGCACATAAAATCATCTCAGGTGGAATTCTTAGTGCTACTGAGTTCTGCCACCAGCATAACATATTTTTTCTTAGAGAGGGGGCATAGCTCTAACTTTGAACATTTCTTTCCTCCTTTCTCTCTCCTTTCTGAAAGGCTCCAACTAATACTAGGAACAGAAAATTTTACTTACACATCCTGTATGTAGACCTTGCAGATTAACACACAAATGTCTGAGAGTACCTGCATTACATTCTGTAGAATACAGCTGTACCTTCTGACATGTTTCCCACTCCTCTAAATGAAGTGTCCATTTTCAGTTGATTAGCTTGAAAACAGCTCCAGGATCAAACACAACACCGGGGTAAAAAGCTGTTAATTCTATAAAGATAGATATAGAAAAGGCAAGACGAAGTATTTGCTGCCTTTCTTCTCATATGTGTTTTTACATGCACTCTTGATGACAAAGACGGAAACAACAGGCAGAAACCCCTAAGAAGAAACAAAAAGAGATTAGCTCCTGGATGCCTTCATTTGAGGACATTAAATCTTTATGCCCTACAAGTCTGAGCAAACATCAGTTGCTTCACTGAGATGTCTGCCTTCCTGATTCACAAAGTTGCATCCACAGCTAGGAAATCACAGCTTCAGTCTCCTAGTAAGTCATGCGTTCTTATGAAAGAAGTTTCTATTCATATAAAAAGAACACATGTAATTTATTTTTCTAATAAGTTAAGCCTCCCAGGAGTATTTGCCAGGGAACTGTTATTCTAATACTTTGCTTGTCTTTGCAAGATGATCATCTTGATAATTTAAAATGTCATAGGATGTTTGCAGGAACAATAGACCAAATTCCTGAGCTGGTGTAAATTGGCGCAACTCCACAAACTTCAAAGAAGCAATGCCATTTTCCACCACATCATCAATGTTCACAAATTAAATGGATGTTTTGTGGTTTACTACATGCCAGAAAACTTGTAGTGCATCTCAAGCCCTCATAAGCTCTGCTGTAAAATTATTTGATTTTTAATAGATATACAAAAACAAACTTTCACATCAGAATACTGACCTCAAATGGTTCTTTAACATCAGGGTCAAACCTCACATCTTTAATGGTTCAGGGAATGACTGTGCAAAGGATGCTAATGGCAAATTCCCTGAAGCACAAGCCACATTTGTTCCGAATGTAATCCTTTACAACGCCTTGATCATAAGACTGTATCTTCAAAGTTTTCTGAGTAAAGTTTAACTGGTTTTATTCTGATCCACTTTCCTCTTTTGGACAGTAAAAGATTACCTTAAGAAGAACATTTAAGGCTTCAGAGTACAGATTCCATCATTCTTTACCTAAAGCATGTGAACACTATTCAGCAAAAGCAACATCTCAACTTGTTCCAAAGTTTTGTTTTAATCCTTTTTTGGCTCATAGAAAATCAACAGCTTTTAAATGTAATATATGTGTACATACAAACACTAGATAGAATATTTATATATATTAAAATAAAAATTACACAATGAGGAACTATGAAGAATGAGCATTTCTAACATTAATTATACATTAAATACATGATACATTTACATGAAATCAATAATAATGCTTAGAAAAATATCTTTCATCAAGTGGTCCAAAATCACTTAACAAATGTCCTGTGATCCTCAAAATATTGCTACAAGACAATTGCATATGAATAGATCCATTAACAGATCACTCAGCCATGCTAAATTATTTTTTCCATTCAGCATTGTTAGGAATAGAACCAGTAAAAAAATAGTCCATAGCATTTCCAACAGGAAAGAGACGTGTAGAGTAGAACGGTGTGAGGACACTATGGGACGTGGCAGAAAAGCGAGGGCCTGAGTCTGAAGAGAGAACGTGGCAGTCCTTTTCATGGCAGCACAACAAGAAAGAGGAAGGTCTGCCCGTAGAGCAAATCAGCTCCTCAGAACCTAGAGTTGCTTGTGCCCAGAAATGTCTCATCTTCTTCTGAGAAATTCCAGGTCTCCTAATTCTCAAAAAAAATCTTGAAATTCACTTTGTTTATATTCCACTCCCTCTGTCTTTACATGCTCAGACAGTGTGCCTGACAGTCCTTTCTCACTTTTCTTTCCACACCTTGACTGCTGACTGATAACTGCAGATCCTCTGTAGACCACTTGCAACTGGTGGAGCTGGAAGACCCACCTGAGGTTTTTATGTTGGGTTTTTTTTCAAAGGAAAAAAAAATCCTGGCTTCTGCTCCAGTAGGGATTTAAAAACATGAGTTGCATGTGCCAAAAAACCATCTGTCTCAGGTGTTAAGGTCAGAGAAGTAGCCATGTCTGATGAAACACATGGCAGCCCAAATCAAAGATCCTGGATGACCATTACCATTTGCAGTGCCTTTCCATCATTGCTAGATGGAATGAAATAAGGATACCATTAAGTCTTAGTTTCCTTCAACATATTTATTATGATAGAAAAATTGTGCATAATTTGATTTTGTATTAATCCATCACATGTTGGCTTTCACAAATGTTTCAAAACCTGCCAACTGAAAAGAGACTGCTACTACACTAGGATATAGTATGGTCTGAAATATACTAGTCAAAACACTTTCCAAGTGTACACTTTCATTAACCCTGATATAAACAAAGAAAGGAGAATTCCTTATCCCTTTTTCTCTCTGAAGGAAGTAGAAAATCACACTCATAAATTTACAGCAGAATGGTAGTTGCATTCCATAGCTCTAGCTACAGTATTCTTTAAAATCAATAGAAACTGAGTTGATAAAGTACTTGCAGAAAACCATCAGTCTGCTTGGCACTTAAGACAAAGCTAAAAACTGAAGCTGTCCTCTGGAATAGCACACGCCAAGAGATAACAAGTGGTAGCATGGATAAGAGGCTCAGAACAACCACTGACAGGAAAAGTTACAGTCTGCCACAACTCAGTGAAAGGTGTAGATGATGTTTTTTTGATGCTGGTCAGATAGACGCAAGTAGTTTTTTTTTTTTCTTAAAGCAGTTGGCCCCAAAGTGCGCCAAAGAACTGTCAAAGCTAGCGGCTCTAGTAATGCACATTAATAGAAAACTGTAATATTTACAGGCAGTAATACAAAAAGTCTGTGTAGACATTTCTTATACATAATTACCACCAAAAATGTCTGCCAAGGCAATTTATGTCACTGCAAATACTACTTTTCCTTGTAACTGTTTCTTTCTTATGTTTTTCTTTTACATACATTTGCAGTGAAAGAAAAGGGTGAGCAAAGCTTTTAGTTTCCTGTACAATAACAAATAGTTTCTAACAGACTAATGAACAAGGACAACAAAACTCTGGGCCATTTTTTGCAACCGGTACAGCTAAAATGTATCTGCCATCTCTAGGAAGAATATTTGGTCTAAAATACATGCATAACGTGCAGGGGTCTCAATATACACGTATTGCCAAAAGATGTATGTGTTCTGTTGGAATATACTAAAACATTTGAATTAATTATATCCAACAGGACCTTCCAATAAATTAGTAACACATTTTGAACAGTTTGCACTGTTCCTTCTTCGCTTGGAGGAAACTCATTGTGTTTAACTGAGAAAAACATCAGAGATGCCAAAAATGGTAGTGATTTATGGTTTCACAGTAAAAGCCAAACACTCCTCTGAAATTTGAATAAAGAAATAATGCATGAATGCTGAGAATATATTCCAGAGATGTCATTCAGCCTGGTTCAGCTGCACTTGGAAGACATTTCCTGCCAGTGGAGTGCTCCTCAACACAGAGAACTCAGCAGAGCTGTGGACTTAAACACTGGAATGGCTATATTCGTTTTAGACTGCTTTTATATTTCATCTTAGCTAGAAAATGAACCTGGGAAATGTTCTACACTGTCTAATGCAAGGGAAAGAGCATTAGGGCTGACTGCATCATTTGACCTCTGGTGCTACATTAATACAGAATAAAATGATCATAATTGAAAACACCACTTGGCAAGTTGCTGTTAATTATGTATTGGATTATTGCCTTAGACCCATGTTGCATTTAGTTCTCTTTCAAAGGTTCTGGTTGCTATTGTGTTTTCATTTTTTGACTGTGGACCAAACATGAGTTGCAGCATTATTTGCAGGATCGTCTTCAATATTCCCTTTCAGCAAGGCTGCTGCCCGCAGGCAGCCATGGACTGGCATATTTTACATGAGGAACATTACAAAATACAATGCAGAATCACTTCAGATTTTGCCTTAGAGGAGACAGGGATCAAAGCCTCCTGACAAACACTTTCAATCATAGCATGACCCTCCTGATCCTGACTCAGTTAGCAGTGCAGAAACCCTAATTTGCCATATATGCATTTACTGGATCAGGTGACTGCTACACTTTCCACTTGACATCCTGAGGAAT
The DNA here is from genome assembly GCF_036417665.1 of Passer domesticus. Lineage (NCBI taxonomy): Eukaryota > Metazoa > Chordata > Aves > Passeriformes > Passeridae > Passer > Passer domesticus. Next base: position 51,113,309 of record NC_087476.1, read on the forward strand.
TCCCATCTCACCTCGAGTTTTCAGCAATGGGTCTGTGCAAAAAATAGATCTCTTTTATCCTTAAATTATACCTGTGCATCCAGCAATAGAAATGTGGTTGGGATCCATCTTGAGCACATCACTGCTTTGTTGTTGAATTAGCCCAGGATATCTGATACAGAGCTCATGCTGTAGTTAAACTTTTTTCTTGCTGGGCATGATAGAGCTAATACCTGAAGTGGCATAGTATTTCAAACAGATGGTATATGATCCAGCATGGAAGCTACTTATAGTCGCACTGTCCCTCACAAAATTTTGAACAAAATAGACCCAGTAAATTGAGTTTATATGTGTTCATCCATTTCTTTCTTATAGTTACACCTCTTTTAAGCTGGTTCATGAAGACATCAAGCATGATTTACTGTGTTGTAGAACCATGGTCTCAGTTTCACCAGCTTGCTGCTTCTTTTCTTGAAAATCCCCAAGCACTAGTAAAAGGCAATTTATATTTAGCAGAAATCCTTCAAAGTATGTGACATTTCTGCATCATCGGCTGCTGTAGACCCATTGAAACCAAGGGAGCTGGTTTACAGTGAGGATCTGACTGCATGTATCATACTTTTTCACAAACCAGCACTCTTTCACTTGTCTTTCTGTTAAAAGCTTCTGTCAGGGGAACAAAACATCAAAACCTACAATCCACATTCAAGCAAAACTTTTTATTACAGAACTGAAAACAAGCTCAATAGTTGTTTGAAGTACAGAACTAAGGACCTGTAATGTTTTCCAGAAAGTAAATTATGTCATTAATTCAGTGTACTGAAACTCCTCACAATGATTAAGTTTAAATTAAACTAATTTTTAACAGCATACCAAACTGCTTTTTTTGAAGGAGCAGTTGGTTTATTCTCTCATTTTCATCTACCATGGTTCACTTTGGGACAAAGACAATTTTGTGCAGAAGCACTAACTCTGCATTTTCATTCTGTTAAATGCTCGATGATTTTTGTTTGTTTGGTTGGTTTTTTTAAATATAGACTTATCTCTGAATTTCCTAGAATTTTAATGTTTGAGAACAATTATAAGATCCTTTTAACGTAACTCTCTCCCTGTAAGGGACTTTACAATTCTAGTCCTTTTTCTTTTTCTGTCCTTGAGAATATTTAGTAATATTTCTTTAAAATCTCTGCATCTATGACAGAGATTGTATCAGAGCTGCAATCTTAATATATACTTACAAGTTTCATGTAACAATGAGAATTACAATAATGGGATTGTTAAGTGGCTTGATTACTTCAACTTAATGAGTTGTTTATGATGGAGAAGGTGCAAATTTACTCATAAATTAGGCAAATTTTTCTTGTCTTCATTAAGACCATTCTTTATTTAATGGTGTGCAGAACTCATATTAAAGGGGTGTTTGGTGGCTGCTGCTGTTTGCATCAGGGCATTCATTATCCCATCGGTTTTGCCATTAGCTGTGCACATACCTACAAAACATAACAATTCTAACTCTGCTGGGCCATTAAAGGTTTGAATGGTTAGTTATGTTCCCAGGACTGCCGAAGCCAACAGAACCAGCTATTCTACTTAATAGGGATAACTAACACTATTAAAATCAGCAGCAGATAGCCAATACTATTGTTCCCAAGAACATGTTTTCAGATGGAAGCATCTAATAATTTAAAACCAGGCCAGTATGCCTTTAACCAGAATATTCTGTAACTCCATGTAGCATTATTTCATTTATTGAAAAGCTATGACTTTTACTTGTCGTGTTTTCAGCTTTCTGGGGTGAAAAAGAAATCTTTTCTCTGAAAACTGTGCACTGTGTACTACTCCAGGCACTATTTTATTTAAACACCATTCAGGCCTTGACAATGGCAGGTGACCCCCTCTGAAACCTTGTTTTATTTCAAGTGTAATGCAGGAGAAAACCTTGCATTTGAGTGTTCTGGTGCTGTACCACAACCAGTCAGATGGGACTGCTTGTCATGACTCTTTTCTTAACCACCATTTTTAACATGTGAGGCTTTTAATCTCTTCATTTTAACTTTATAACAGCTCCATATAACTTTCCAGCACCTTGCAGAGTTACATTTGTTTCAAGTTAAGCTTTTGCCTCATTGCATACTAAAGGGCATTATAGTAGATATTCTTACCAACATTCAAAAAAGGCATCAAATGCATGTTCACAGCCTTGGAGCTCTAGTTGTTACAGTCAAATTGACAGTGGCCTGGGCATTTCGACTTAGGACTTTGCACAAGCTTTCAACAGTTAACACCCATTTCTCCTGAAATTGTGAATCATTTCTTACAGACTTAGCAGCTCAATCACTTTTGTCTTTGATGTGTATCCATATAAGGGTGCTGTTAGAGTAGGAAAAAGCAGACAGGGCTTTGTTTATTTACATCTACTGTTTTCCAGGCTCTGTGAGTATCTAGGAAAAAGTAATCCAAAAACTTTAAAATTAAAACAAAACAGAACAAACACAAAACCTCCATGTTCTATAAGAAACTCCATTTCTTCCTACTCTCAGGAGCAGAATTTGTTAGTAAGGCAACTTCTGTAACCACCTCTGGGTCAGATTTGTTAAACTGGGAGGAGCTGTCAACTCCCTCAAAGGCAGACAAGCCCTTCAGAGTGGCCCCTAATAAATTAGAAGATAATCACCAAAGATTTGAAGTTCAACAGAGGAAAGTGCCTGATGCAGCACCTGGGATGGGGCAGCCTTTTGTGTTTACAGACTGAGGAATGAGAGACTGGAGAGCACTGCCGTGAAAGGGACCTGGGGGTCCTGGTTCAGTGGCAAGTTGAGCATAAGCCAGCAGTGCCCTGGCAGCCAGGAGGGCCAAGCTTGTCCTGGGGGGCATCAGGCTCAGCACTGCAGCTGGGCAAGGGAGGGGATTGTCCTGCTCTGCTCTGCACTGGGGCAGCCTCACCTCAAGTGCTGGGGGCAGTTTTGGGTACCGCAATATGAAAAAGGGATTAAGCTATTGGAAAGTGTCCAAAGGGGGCTACAAAGATGGTGAAGGGTCTGGAGGGAAAGCTGCATGAGGAGTGTGGTTGAGGTCACTTGGTCTGTTTAGCCTGGAGAAGAGGAGACTGAGGGGAGACCTCATTGCAGTTGCAACTTCCTTGTAAGGGGAAGAGGAGGGACAAGTGCTGATCTTTATCTGTGGTGACCAGTGGCAGGACCTGAGGGAATAGCCTGAAATTGTGTTGGGAAGGTTTAGATTGGTTATCAGGAAATGGTTCTTCACTCAGAGAAATGAAGAGGCACTGGAACAGGCTCCCCAGGGAAGTGGTAACAGTACCAAGAAGTATTTAGACCATGCTCTCTGGCACATGGTGTGAATCTTCTGGGTGTCCTGTGCAGGGCCAGGAGCTGGACTCATGATTCTTGTGGGTGCCTTCCAACACAGCTTATTTTGTGATTCTGTGATTCTGTGATCTCAGCATGTGCCCGGGTAGGCTCAAATCTTTGCCATGGCCTGGCTCTCTTCTTCCTTGTGATACCTTTCAGTTGACAGGACTTATGTGATCTTTAGGACATCAAAAGATACCTGCTTGTGATAGAGAGGGGACTAGCCTGCAGCTGTATCTGCACAGGTCTTTCAGGGCTGGAACGATGCAGGCTTGACATCTGGACAGCTCATAATGCCCATTTGTACAAATCACATGAATTGGTTACTGTTACATTTAAAAAAGGTTTTAAAAAGCTTCATTTTACTGAATAGTGCCTAACCTTTGCAAACGAAGAATTGGGAACATAGAACACTTACGTTCCTTCTGCTGAGCAATTTTTCTGTTTATTGGTATTATCTTTCAAATGACAGTACTAAAGGTCTATAATGATCTGTACAGAAGATACTTGGCAAAGGGCTCATTAACAACTGAGATGAACTGTAGAAGAAGCACATAAAATGTCAAGCTAATTTTAAAAAAATCATGTTACACTGCGGAATGGGCAATTAAACAATAACACACAGCACAGTAAGGTCTGAAAATGAAAATATAGGAACGACAGATACTGCTATTGTCTGGAATACAGCTCAGCTCCCATAGTCCATAACAAGACTCAAAGTCCTGGAAATGTAAGGAGAGATGTATAAATCCAGTATGAAAACTCAGTAACCCAGGCCTATGCTTCAGGCATACCATATAGCATGTGTAAGATGCTATAAGTCAGTATGGGGTGCCAGTCTTTATCCCCAATGTCAGCCTGTCCAAAGAGACCTGCAGTAGTAGAGCAGGGACTGCTGTAAACCTTTGTGGTACCACAGCCAGCTATGTGAGGAACAACTGTGACAGAGCAGGAGAGGACAGCACACACATGGTCTTGAGCTGAGCTCCTGAAATCAATTCTGACTTAGGTACCTGGTATGCACTCAGATTTTAAACACCTACATTTCTAATGTAAATACCTATTTTCCCTGTATAAAATAATGGAGACCTCCAGATGGGTCTTCATTCATTCACCCTTCATCTGCTAAAGCTCCCATAAGTAGGTCAGGCAAAATGGATGCTTTAACAGAGTTTTTCACTTGGAATCCTTGAAGCATTCATCATAAAGCTTTACTTATTTTCCGAAAGAGCAAGAAGCATCATAGAAAGATTGTGAACTATAGAATCACTGAAACGAGAGACTTAAAAATGTTGATACTTATTCCCTGCAATTTGACCATTAGCTCACACTGTACTCCCAAGCAATCTTCATGTTTCTGTGTTCATAATCCTTTGCCATGGGAATTTCTTCTTAATCACAATGAAATGTCTGTAGTTCAGAGTGCCTCTATCTATTACTTCATTATTGAATTTCTCATATGACTGAGCTGCTTCACAGATGTTCTGAAGAAGTATTTGAGAATTCAGTTAAGAACTTTTAAAAATGCAGTTCATATCCTTAACTGCCACCAAAAGCATAGATTCTGATCTGGTGTTTCACAGATATGTGTTGTTTTTCAGTCCTAATTAATTTAAAGACAATTATTATGTACTTCTTTGGAGCTATTGAAAAGTTAAGATGTGCACAGTTGGGCTTGTTGTCAATAAAATATCGACTATCTGCTGCTAAAACATTAAAAAGTGTGCAGTGAGCTCTCCCTGTCACTCCTTTAGTTACCAAATTTAGAAAAAGTGAAGTAGGAGTATTAAATTTTTCATAGTTTGTTGACTTATTTACTGTTTAGAGGTTGTTTGGGGTTTTATTTAATATGTTTCTTTGCTCAGGAGAAGCAGCTACTTGTAGGATAGGACTGTTTCTTTTGTTTGGTTGTTTGGTTTTGTTTTAGTGTTTGGTTGTTTTTTTTTTTTAATTTCCATTTGAGAAAGCAGCACTTAAACAGAAAAGCAGTACCTAAAATCCTCAGTCCATGTTTGAGTTTTGAGCAAAATTACTTCACTCTTGAAAACCTATTGACAACAAGGGGCTATATGTCATGTCATGAAAGCATTTTTTAAAGTCACTTAAGAAAGACTAACTCATGATGGGATGTGACACTGTAGTAACCAATAAAAAAATTCACTGAATATGACAGAGAAGGCAGATCAGAAAATGAAGACAAGATGGCAGAAGAAAAATCCAGCAAAAGAAATCAGTTTCAAAAACAGAGTAGAATTAGAAGCATGGAATTGGACCACTGAGAATAATAAGGGAGTTCACCACTTAAGTTGCACCTAGTTGTATTGTTCTCACACAGCTGGGGAACAATCAGGTAGTTATGGCAGATTTTTTATGTATTTTCATTCAATTTCCATTCACATCCCAGAAGCCTGCAGTCACTTAACACAATAGTGGTGGTGGGAAGGGGAAAAGAACATTATAGTTACTAAAAAAGAAGCCAGACTTCTGAAGACATGGGGTTTTTAGTTCAAGGATGGATTGGACAGTTTTGGGAAGCCAATATTCTAAAACAAGGAAAACAATAATGATATGTCAACTGTTCTAAGAAAAATGATTCTGACAAAAAAAAGTTTGAGTCATGGGAAATAGTCTTGAAACCAAATTCTGTTGTTAACTTTATTAAAGGTTTTGGTTTTTTCACTTTTTTGACAGCTATGTGGAAACTCAAATCCAGCATTCAAACTGCAAAACTTGCACACAAAAACAAATATTGGTGCTGCTGAAGAAAGACATTTTTTAAATAGTTGTATGTCTCAGGCAGACAAAAGCTCATCCTGAGCCCATTCTTAAACATTTGCAACATATGGGATACATTTGAGATTTCTTCATAAAGTACAACCAGCATGTTAAAGTGCACTCAAAGTTTGAGCCAACCCCAAAAGCTTTTCTTTTTATGAGCTTCCTTCCACTTAAAATAATATGTTCTACCCCACACACACATATACATCTATACACTGCATGTATACGGAATTGGTTTTTCTATGTCAAAGTATGGTTTTGCCTAAATTCTTTTATTATTTTAAGGCACGCTTTTAAAATTCTTAATATTGGAGTGAAGGTACCCTAGTGGTATATAAAGTTTCACTAATTCATTGATTTGCTCTCTATCTTAAAAAAAAAAAAAAGTATTATTCTCTTTGGGCAATTCACATGGCAGTTCACGAGTTGTGCCTTCATTTTCTGGCTCCACCATTACACCTCATGTATAGCACTTGGCAGAATACCAAATCCTTTTGCTTTGTGAAATAGGAATAAGATTCTCCTGTAACAGGAGGAGTATCCAAAGGACTGAGACAAGATCATATATATTAAAGCAAAACAAATTTTGTAGGCAGCTTGTGGCTGCATACAGTGACATCTCTCTGCTGACAAATCTTCCCACCCACCAGACAACTGTTTTGTCATAGCCCCCTTCTCGCTCTCAAACCCTGCTCCCAATGGTGGGAGGGGTGTAAAAAACCATTAGAGCTCTGTGTTCCTTGGGGTATATCTAATTTATGTCCTTAGGTTAAAAGACTAGACCTCCTTAGGTGATAACTTCCATGAGTGGTAGACACATAAATTTCTTTATAAATCCTTAGGGTATGAGTATACAGCACCAGATGTCTGCATGGTGCTTTAGGTACTAGGATTATAAGGCAATACTAGAACAGGAGAGAAATAAAGTAACAAACTTGATAATCAGACTAATTAAATGTCATTCTCAGTGGCCCCTATGGGCCCAAAGAGCATAATTTTCATCTGCTTTAGGATCTAGCTGGCTCTTCCCTGCTTCTTAACCTGCTCAGAGAGGGGACTTGTTAAGGCTCAAAAAGTCACTGAGTGAATTAAAACCAAGCTTTTAAAAAGGTACTTGCTTGCAGAGTATGTAGGCTTCCTCTTTTTGATCCATCTGTCCTAATTACTTTGAGATTGGTCTATTTACAAAGCTAATAATTCTATTAGATATTGTAATAAAAACTGCTTCTTTAGTCATCTTCAATTAGGTTGTCATAAACAGAAGGTACACACAGAACTAAGCTCTGGCCTGCTTGTCCCACTGCATTCTCCTTTTGGATTTTTATCTTAGGTTTTTCTCTTCAGTTTGGTGCTGAGGCCTCAAACAATTTGCAGTAGTGAATTAGGCATTATTATCACTGAAATGTAGTCACATGTATAATTGCTGTATAGGTCACACTTGGTAGTAAAAATGTAAATAAAAATGCAGCACTAGATTCTGCTCTTAGTTTCACCAGTGAATTTAAACTCATCATTTAGTGGCTCAGAGAAAAGCCCTATTGATTTTTCATGTCCCAGAAGATGTCCACTGCAGCGTAGAGGCCTTGGATATACTTGTATGGTTTCTGATGTAGGTGGCTTTAGGAATATTGAGTCCCTTGCAGCTATGGACTCTCACTTATGCACTGCTGGAGAGTTACCAACTACTACTTACCAAGGAATATCCTCTTTCAACATTTTCTCTGTTAAGTACACCCAGTTTTCCCCAGCAGCTGAAGTTCTGAAGGTGCTCTCTCCTGAGGTTCATCAGGAATTCTTCTCTGCTCTGTGTTTTTCAGGTTTTGAGGAACCTAAGCCTTTCCATATTGATACTGTATATTTTTTAAACCATACTAGCTTAAGAAGGAAGCAGGAAGTTGTTCTAGTAAAAAGATTTTTGTTCTTATTCTTATTTGTTATTTGGTTTTCAATTAATTGGTAGCATAAATATTTATGGTTAGAGACTTTTCTATTCTAAATTATCTGTAACAAAAAATCATCCTTGGTTACCCCTTGGGGAGGTGGACTATATTTTCTCATTTCCCCTAAGAAACTGTGGATATTCTCTAACCCTTTTTTCTAGGTGGAACTTTCTCCTCTTTCATATGTTTTTACTTTCATACTGAATTTTTTGCAAATGTAGCTAATTAAGACCTTAATCTCTGCCTGGAGTCCTCTGACTTCCTAGGTGGTCAGAGTACTTTTAAGATTATTAGAGTATTTAATGAAATCATGTGGGATTAGCAGTGCTCACTATGGTTTCAACTCCAGACCCTGTGCTCCCATTTGGTTAAACTGTGCCTGTACTGCAGTGTGATGTGTCAGACACTTTCTGACTCTTTACCAAGGACCATGGAAAGTGAATCCTCCTACCCACACACTTGGATTGCCTTTGCAAAACAACTAAAGCATGGTTGTTCCAGCCAGACCTTCTTGTGGCCCACACCAGCGTCTAAGAATTTGGGACAAAATGTTAAGAATAATAATCAAATCATAGCACCTAGGTGAAGGGAATAAAGTAGAATTACGTCATGGAGAATCTGAAAATGCCAATGGATGGTGCATCTCAAGATGAAGTGGCATTAGCCTTCACCTGCTGATCTTAACAGTAATGCTCAGTTTGGAAATGCAGAGGTTTTTTCTGCATTTCATGATCAAGGATGAAATCAGTGGGGCTTTTATGGCCACCACAAGAGCATATTACAGACATTTGCATTGTCACTGTACTTATTCTACCTTAAATACTATATTGTAGAATTCAAGCACCTTGTCAAAATCTGATCTGACCAAGATGGGCTTTCCTCCAAGAGTCTTTAACCTTCTAATTAATTTAATTGTGCTTTTTGATTTCTTGTTTCCATTTGAGTTGCTAACTTGCCAGTTCAGTTTATAGGTCATTCTACCACCTCAAGGTTCTGTCCTTTCTATGGCCTTATTGTGAGTCTTTCCTGTCCAAGACTCTGAGTTTTTCAGTGTTTCAACAGTTACATAGTCTTTATGGACACCTCTCTAAACTGCAGCACCTAAGTTCTTTCTTTTGGGCAAGAATTTCTTCTCACTCTGTCAAACACTCTCTTTTCTTCCCCCTCTTCTGACATTTTATTTAATTTATTTTACAACAACACTTTTTCCCCATAACAATTCTATTTTTGTAGTCTCTTCCTCACACTAAACAAAGCAAGACAAAGTGTAGTTCAGGACAGGCTTCTGTTTCAAACTTTTTTTTTTTAATTTCCTGGAAATAAATCAGAAAACTAGCACCATAAAATCCTCTTTACCCTCCCTCTGCAAAAAATGAGCGGCAAGCATCTTCTAAAGCTGTGCTGTACTGTTGGCACGGAGCTTCCTGGTAACTGGTTCTTGGCTGAAGAAAAGTCACGCTCCAGGTCTGCTTCCGTTGCCTAAACATAGGCATCTAGTGCTGCTTCAGACACCACAGGAACTCGGCTTCCAGCTACTGAATGCCCAGAAGGCCAAGGTTTCTCATAAGTCCTGTCTCATGCCTGCCAGCCCCATGATGATGTTTTGGATAATTTAGGGCACCTCAAAGGGTACTGAGCTCCTATATTTGGGAATCTGGATCATTTCCCCAGCAGCACAATTGTTCTGGGATTAAATAAATCACTCACTGGAAGACATATCCTCTCCATTGACTAAAGAGGGAACCTAAAGTACTTGTTTATGTGCTTAGCCTTCAGACAGTTATGCATGGGTGAGAAGAAGCTGAAATTATGCCTGCCCAGATGCATGATGTTGGCAGATTCCTGCCTTAGCAAGCTGAACCTTGGCCAGGTGAGAACAGACAGAGAGGACAATATACCATGGAGCTAGGATCTGAAACTACCTATGCCACTGGTCTAGATCTTCCTAGAGATCTCGTAGGCTGGCTACTACCATGTTCTGGAGCTGATAATGCCACATCTATACAGCTACCATCTAGGAGCTGCTCTGCAGGCTTACATTAGGTTAACCAAAGTATGATAGCAGAGGGTGCTTCATTTTCCTTATTGATCCATTGTAATTATTTAACTTCCTCCAGTGTAGTGCAGTTTAATTGAATGTCTACAGACATCTTTTTCTCCATTATTGTCTTCCAAATTTTTTTTGTATTTGTTTTTATTGCACTGATTTGCTTTCCCAGATTACCCATTCCACTTTACTCATTCATTCCCTGTGAAATCACAGTCTAAAACTTTCTGCAATAACATTTTCAAAGCATAGTTGTTCAAAAGGTTTTATTACCAGAGTCATTGTAACTTCCCTATCAATACAGGGTAATTTTCCAGAGAAGCTCTGGATGCTCCATGCCAGGGAGAGTGGAAGGCCAGATCGGATGGGGCTCTGAGCAATTTGATCTAGTGTAAGGGCAGAGGGGTTGGAACATATTCTCTAAGAGCTCATCCAACCCAAAGCATTCTGTGGCTTTGTGATATGACAATTGTACACTGCAGTGTTTGGGATGATAATTGAGGAATTCTGCAGCAATTTTCAATAGGAGTGGTTTGTTTGTTTGTCAGTTTATTATGTCCCTTTATTGCCACAATCACATCTGCAAACAATAATTCTTCTATTTTGTCCTCTGAGTGTTCAGTTATGGTTCATGAAAAGATGCCATTTTATTTTTCTTTTCCCACTGCTCACATCTTATAAACTGCTCCATTATTTAGATGTCTTATTTCTACGTGTGCACCCCAATAATATACACAACAGTGATTTCTCTAAAAAAGCACTTCCTCTTGCACAAATGTCAAGTGTTACTACAAGATTTTAGTCAGAACCCTTCAGTGCTATGTTCATAAAATCCTTTTTCATTTACAAAAAGACTCGCAGCATTACCAAAGTCACAATCTGTGTACCAAGATATACAGGGGTAAAGAGGACATGTTGGAGATTGGGTTACACCCCCAAAAATGTAAGTGGTAAGGCCATGTGAGCTGGAACCCACTCCATATCAGGCAGAATTGCTTTTTTCCACTGAACTGCAAATTCTTCCCTCATGCTGATAAACAAGTGAAAATTATATAATCAGGGTATGTTTATACTCTACGCAGACGTGTCATAGCTTAAGTATAAACCTGAAGGTATTAGAGCAAAGGCAGAGAAAGCCTATGGTCCAGTGCTGCTGTTTGTCAGAAGTTATGCTTGAATTATGTCCCAAATAATAGGCTGAAACTGAAAACTGTTCAGAAATGTGGAAAAACAGAAATAGGCTGAAATGAAGTTAGGCTCAGTCATTTTCTTCTGACTTCTATTATTTGCTGAGTAAATTCCAAACAAATTGTAGAGTAGCATCAATAGGAAAGTATTTATGATTTACTGACAAAAATATGGTTGCGTTGATGGAAACTCTGACTTAATCTTATAAAATAACTCATTTCCAGAAGCCAGTATTTTCAGCTGATGCATACCTTTGCTCTGTTGAAACCAATTTTCCTTGCTACAGTAACTGAATTCATTCTTCTGCCTAGGGAAAAAAATTTTTAAAAAATGGAAAAAAAAAGAAGGAAAAAACCTCAGGAGATAAAAAATTGTATCTGTGACTGCTCAGCTGTGCTTCCTGTACCTTTAGTTTATGATATTCAATACCTGCAAAGTGTCCTGAACCAGAATTAACAATTTGGAAATGCTGTTAGCACTTAAACCATAGTTGGGAGTGTAATGGATATGTATAATTCAAATACTGTTCAGGCACTGAAAGCAAAAGAGCTGTCAGTGTTGTGCTGTCTCTGCTGAGAAAGTGCTTGACCACCTTACTCAGTTGGCCCAGCAGCTCTGACTGGCACTGTGCTCTCCAGTAAAGTGAGACCAGACACATTCAGAGATTGATTAGGAAGCTTAGAGATAGACTTCACTGCAGTGAAAAGAGTCACTGAAACCCATGGAAGTTAGAAATGAAATGTACATGAAACTAAATTTAGTTTCCAGCTTTATTAATAACAATTCTTCCAGTACTCAATGTTGAATTCAATCAGAAAATAATAAATTGAGTTGTTCTTTCTGAGGTGACTTTAAATATGGACAATAGTCTGCAAAAAAAAGTTGTTTTTTCTTGGGAGGCCTTGAGTCTTAAGCACATCAACCCTTTGCTGGCAGATGACTCAAGAGGTGAAATCTCCACAACTGAAATTGATGGAGAAACTTTTTAGCTGCCACAGCACACTGAAGTATACTTTTAAAGTATCTCTGTTTAAAGATCACCTGCGGACCTAACAGAGTCCACTCTGAAGTAGAGGCCTAAAGTAGGTGAAGGGATACTTTCTGAAACAAACAAGCTGCCAGGTGTTTGCTCCATCTTTATACCAGTCTTTACAAGTAGTCTCTAATAGCCCAGTTCAACTGCAGAAATACTTCAGGTCTAGCCTGATTTTGCTGGTACAGACTGTACTAAATTCCTTCAAAATTCTAGATGACAAGGACAGGAGGAAAGATAAAGATTTCTGCATCCTCCTTTATGACAGAAGAAGGAAGGAAGGAAGGAAGGAAGGAAGGAAGGAAGGAAGGAAGGAAGGAAGGAAGGAAGGAAGGAAGGAAGGAAGGAAGGAAGGAAGGAAGGAAGGAAGGAAGGAAGGAAGGAAGGAAGGAAGGAAGGAAGGAAGGAAGGAAGGAAGGAAGGAAGGAAGGAAGGAAGGAAGGAAGGAAGGAAGGAAGGAAGGAAGGAAGGAAGGAAGGAAGGAAGGAAGGAAGGAAGGAAGGAAGGAAGGAAGGAAGGAAGGAAGGAAGGAAGGAAGGAAGGAAGGAAGGAAGGAAGGAAGGAAGGAAGGAAGGAAGGAAGGGAGGGAGGGAGGGAGGGAGGGAAAGAATTACTTCCAGGAAGTGCCTTTAAAATTGGTTTGTCTGTTTTCAGTAACCTTCTATGAGTAATGTACCTGTGAAATCAACTGAATATAGTACAAGTGTTGTGGTTTGGGATTTTTGGGCGTGTTTTGGGGGTTTTTTGCGGGGGGAGGCAGGATGGTTGGGGAGGAAGAAGGCAGAGGGCTTGGTTTCAAAAGACATCACTGTAACTGTTTGTCTGATATCTGTCTGCAAACCCTAGTGTTTTAAACATTTTGAAAAAAAAATATTTAAAAGAGGTATATAAGACTCAAAAATTCTGCAAACTAAATGTGATGTTAGGGAGAAAGATCCAAACTTCCTTGTCTCTACCAAGAAAAGGCAGTCAGAATTAGTTTTATTCAGACACAATTTCATGGTCAGAGACTGTACACATTTGCCAGGAGCCAGACCACATATGAATAGTTTCACATGCTGTCTCTGACCACTGAAGTGTCCACAGGACAAAAGACAGTTCATAGGAAACTGAACTTCATTAACTTTGCTGCTCACAGAATATCTTGCTGTTATAAACTGGAAGACAAATTTTAGAGAATAGGGGGAATAACAATAAGAAAGGGAATTATATGGTCTGGCTTCAGAACAATGGTCCAGTTACTAATTTCAAACAGATGTTCTTTTCTCAATAGTTCATAAACAGATGAAGAAAGAAAGGGAAACTTGTACTTGAAAAGTAGTAGATCTCTGTCCTAACACATTTGTTCAGATGCACACTTGAAAATTTGGATATCAATCTATTGGATCCACAGCACTGCTCTGTAAGTCTTATAAAAGCACCCTTCCCTTGCTGCAATTCAAATGTTGTCCATTTCTGGTATCAACTGAATGCAGAATTGCTAAGGCTTGAATGCAAAACACAGGAGGAGTTCACTTAATCATGCTTAGACTGGTTTTAAAAATTTGTTTTTATTTACACATTTGGGATTTTAAATTGTCTGATTTTACAGAATCAAATTTCTTTCTTTCCTTGAAAGGAGTTTCAGCTATGAGCTGATGCAACCAAGGTACCATGGATTTGTTTTGGAAGTACTGTTTCACTAAGTTCACTGGACGTGAGGGATGGAAAAAGTGTTTTTCTACAACTATTTCAGCTAAGTATTAGGATCCTCTCTCACTTTCAGGCAGGAGATATTTGAGTGGATAAATTGTTATTTTGGGGTGGACGAGTAAAATCTGTTGAGACTGTTGAAGTCAAGTGATTTTCTTGAGTCCAATGTTCTAGCAATCAAGCACACACTTCCTCCTTCTCAGACAGAGGGACTGCCATAAGCTACCTCAGCAACTTTCAGATTTTCTTCTCACTGGAAAAGAAGGAATGCAAGGAGGCCTCCAAAGCAGACAGGGAATCAAAATTCTCAGGCTGCACTGTGTCTCCTCTCAGAGAACTTCACTCCAGACTCTTGCCAAAACAGATCTATTTGGAAATGTTAGTGTCTTAAGGAAAACTGTAGTCCTATCACACCAGGCACATAGGTGAGGTAAACCACTCCTTACATAATTCTTTGTTTTGTGTGAATTTCTCTACTCATTTCATTCACAAATATATTTTTATCTCTTACTATAATTTTGTTCGGCATCTTGTGATAGGTTTTCAGCTTTTCTATGTGAATCTATCACATTATATATTTTGAATAGTTTATCTATGAAGAAGAGTAGATGATGAATTTGATTATTCAGCTTGGAATACACTTGACCCACAAAGCCGTGTTTCACATTTAGTCTGTGAACTATAGGATCTATGGGATTATTCACAAGATTGAAATTAAGCATATGCTTTCACACATTGTTGGATCAGAAACTGGAGTTATGGTTTAACTGCGCCAAGGTTCATATTTGTTCTCATGAGGAAATAGAATAAACTACAAACCTTACATCTGGAGGCTAATTTGAGCTTCCTTCATATCCAGGAAAGAATTAGGGGATTTTAATGAATTCTTATTCACTATTATAGGAATCTATTGTCTATTAAAGGTCAAATAATATTTTTCCATCTTTCTCATATCACTGCAATTAGTAAAATGTATCCGCTGTGTTTATGACATTATTAACCATAATAAGATATTGTCAGTAAGAGAAGTAGACAGAGGTATTTAGAATTTAAATTAGTAATCAGAATAATTTTTAAAAAGCCTTTTTATCATAGATATAAAACTAAACAGTTGTAAAGAAGATATTTCATTTTCTTTCACTTCATCCAGAAATACTTAAATAAAGCATCTTCTAGATTCTGGTTTTAATCAGCTTTTACAGAGAATTCAGGGAAACAATATCAACTAAGATGGTAAGAAAAAAATGTTAATGAGTGTTGTGACTAAACATCCATTGTGTTATGAAAAAAAAAATACTGAAGGATATTTAGTCCTTTCCTTTCCTTTCCTTTCCTTTCCTTTCCTTTCCTTTCCTTTCCTTTCCTTTCCTTTCCTTTCCTTTCCTTTCCTTTCCTTTCCTTTCCTTTCCTTTCCTTTCCTTTCCTTTCCTTTCCTTTCCTTTCCTTTCCTTTCCTTTCCTTTCCTTTCCTTTCCTTTCCTTTCCTTTCCTTTCCATTTTATGTACCTTATATGTTTTCTAGTTGGTATGCTATTGGTTATGAAACACTTAGCACTGAGTGATTTAAGAATTTTTTTTTGCATTCCATGTTTTTTCACAATTAAAAGAAAAATGCAGGGAGAAAATGAGTTTTCATGCATGCAGCACATAACAAAAATACCTGGTTCTAGTTTGTAGCAGGAGCATTCACTGAATAGGACCATAATTATGATATGGTTACCATTCAATATAGAAATTGTTTTATGTGCTTTTAAGACATTTTGGTCTCTATTCCTCAGTCCTGAAAATTAAGAACATGTACATGGATCCTATAAGTTCATCTGTCTTGGCCTGAGGAAGAATTAATCCTGTGTCCTTCTGGTTTGGGGCTAGTAATGGATGTAAGAGTTAAATATAAATTAACTTGTACAATTAAAACAAATATTGAGTCAGTTATTTAAGAGAAGGGAAAAGGAAATGGAGCTCTCAAACTGATTCGGGGAGTTGCATATAAAAGATGAAGAAAAATCATCATGGAATGAAGAATGTAATGCAGCAATATCAGCAACAACAATGTAATAGTGATGTTAGTGTCTTATGATTGCTTAATGTTGTGTCAAATGTAATGCACACAGAAAGCCTTCTGAATTCAGCAGCACAGATCTAGAAAAAGGAAAAGCAAAACAAATTGAAAAGAATTTGCGTCAAGGGTGACAACCACATTGCTATTAAGCGTGCCTCACATCTGTTAAGATATTTAAGAAGCAATTTTACATGTGTTAAGCACAACAGTTCTTGTCCAGTAGCTAATATGTGCTTGCATTTATTATTTTTTTTTAGTGGGTCCATAGCCCTTAGTGCAGTTAAGAACTGTGCCTTTGCAAAAAAGACTGCCAGGCTTGTTCTGTAATGTAGACTAGAGCCAGACCTGTGTTGAGCAGGAAATGTTATAAATAAAAACACGATCAAGATGTTGGCTGATTATTACTGAATACATTTGAATGCAAAATCTGCTAGAGTGAGTGTTCCCTTCATCCATTTATTTTATTTCTTATTCTTTAAGCCTTGTCTGGACTTGATCATGAACAATAGAATTATTGATTCTACACTTACAAATGAGAGCCTAGGGGCCTGACTCTGCCAGAATGACCAGTCTCAGGAGAGAGCTGGGAGCATCACTGTGATTTCTCACATGGTTGTACTTAGAATGTCCATATTTTAACTTCTGGAGTAAACATCATCTGCTTGTCAAGGAGCAGCTATGACTTTAACTGCCTCCACAAATGTTCTATTTTCACAAGGTTCAGCTGTGAAAGGACTGGAGGTGGCCTGAAATATCTTGTCCAATATTTTCTGACATAATTTCCTTTTTTTCACTTGCTGCAGATCTTCTTTCAGGGCTCAAGATTTAGGGGTCCAGTTATCACAAGTTACCACATGTCAACAGTAAACACCTGGGTGCATAGTCTTAGAAAAAACCCAAAACTTTAGGCTATGATTTCTCTAGCAATTAAATCAGTTTTAATTGATCACTAAAGCCACGGGGACTTGTCTTATTATCTTCCCACTTAGTCTTCTACCTTTTTACCTTTGTTCTTCTCCCGTCTTGTCCATTGTCTCATGACTGTCATAGAACTCCAAGAAAATTCAACGTCACTGAGTTGACAGAAAACCATCCAGTTCTTTTTATAAAAGTTTTGTTGGTTTGGGATCTTTTTTGCAATGTTAGTGAGCTGAATCTGCTTGTGGTGGGATGTCATGTGTGTACATCAGGGTTCAATACACTCTGACTAAGATCTGTTACATATTCCACATGAAGAGAGTTCAATTTTTAACACAAATTTATATATTTGTATGTGCTTGACATGACATGGGAATTTGATTCAGCACAGTGATACCACAATGTACTGAAATCACAATGCAAACACAATATAGCAGTTGCAACACAGAATTAAATTACAATACAGAAGTGATTCCCATTTACCAGAGCCTGTGGGCTCAATGTTGTGACAGGGGACACCCCCCATTTACAGGAAAGAATACATGGAATGTATGGGACATGTATCTACCCCAAGCCTTTCATCATGGGCTGTTTGGTGGACTGTCAGTGGTGCTGCTGATGCATAACCAGAACAGAGAGCTTAAAGCAGGGAGCAAGAAAAGAAGCAGAAGGGATTGAGAAGTATAGGATGACGAGTCAATTGATCTGGCCTCATGAAATTGCAGCTCTGGTTTAATTCACCATTCTTATGGACTAAAAAATTCCTGCCTAGTACTGAGAGATATGCAGAATTGTAATCACACACAAATTCTACAGTCTCTGTTCTTTGGCATCTCTTTTGCAGTCTGGCATCTACATTCTCCCTACTGTACTAGACATCACCAGTTTCTGGAAAAATGATCATGAAAATCAGCTTCTCTTGGACAAGGAGGAGCGAAACAAATTCTTATTGCCTATTACTGATCTCTGCAGCTTAAATCAGTCAGAGCTGGTCTTAAACCTGACTTTCTGAATGCATGCTTATGGAAGATTTCAGAACCACATAGAGGCCTCCATGTTACAGAGAAGTATATTGCACAATTTCCCAGACAAAATTACTTTAAGTAGGAGTGATCTTTGAAAGATGTAGTTCACCCTGTTATACAGGTGATGCTCTGTGGAGACCTGAGTCTGCAGCTTCAGCAGCACTGCCAAGTGTGGCCAGTCCAAAGAGTAACATCCTAAGCAGAAGAGCAGTGCAAAAAGCACAAACACATTGTCAAGCTGGCTCTGACAGAAGTTTTCCATGTTTTCCAACTTCAAAGCAAGACCGCTAATATCAGTCTGCAACAGCAATTCTAGAATAACTATGCAGATTTTAGTAAGTTATGGAAAAAATATTTTAAAACAAGAAGCTGTTGGCTCAGCTTACCCTCATAAGGACAATCAGAATGGCAGCCTAGAGTACAAACTCACTGTTT
Source organism: Passer domesticus (assembly GCF_036417665.1). NCBI lineage: Eukaryota > Metazoa > Chordata > Aves > Passeriformes > Passeridae > Passer > Passer domesticus. The sequence goes on from NC_087476.1 coordinate 51,131,773, forward strand.
TATAGAACACAAAAAGTCTTTACAGCTGCCTGTAGCCAGAGCTTCATTTACTGCTGGCTTCTGGCAAACAATTTCTGCTCAACCGATTTCCATCCCTCGCATTTCTTTCACAAAGAAGAAAAGTAAAATTTGCCAAACCCTCAGCATGCTGGGACCCCTTTCTCCTCCACCTATTGCAGCTACCTGGAGTAAAACTGTCAGTGTTTGTAAAGAAAAAAATGTGTCAACTTTTTGATTTGCTACATTTTCACATTTTACAATATTTAAACTACTTTCTATAAGAGTTTTATATGCCTTAATGGCTTCCGTTCAAAGCATTTCTGAAAGGAGCTGTTTATCATTCTCATTAAATGAAAGGGGAAATTAAGCTCTCAGTTGAAAAGCAGTTTGTATTTTGTCAGACAGACAATGAATTTGTAGATAAATGCTTTGGATGCCTCTCTCAGCTCAAATACCAATGCCTTCACCAGTCTGAACATTCTTTCTCACTGCTTTGTGACTTTTGCCATTCTATAAAAAGATACAGGAAGTCAAAAAAGGAATAATGATTTGCCATGGAAACTTCAGTGAATATTTCATTGAAATGAAAACATGTTCCTGTGTATATCCAGACCCATGGAGCATGACAAAGTTCTGCCAACAGATATGTCTGGTGTCATAGGTTATCCATGACTTCTACAGTAGGTTGACAAAGAATCAGGATGCATGGGAGTCTGGTGCCATTCTGGGCTAACCTCTGAAGACCATGCAAGGTAACTTGGGGCAGCAAAAAAGGCTAACTAACTAACTGCATGGAGCTCCTGACATCTGCCTTTATATCTCAAGTGCTGAAAAAGGAAGGAGACATAAAAAAATTCTCATATCTGTGCTTAAATACAGTCCACAACTTATGTTTACAATATGTGCTTTGTATAGCCAAAGTTTGCCAAGAATTACCTCTGAGAAAAGACAGTAATTGTCCTAAGTAAGTTAGCTCTAGGCAAAGTTTTATTTTACAATGAGACCCACTGCAACTGTACTGCCTTGGGGCTGGGGACTTTTTTGGATTTGGGGTTGGGGGGCGGTTCTTGCTTTTTATTATTGTTTTAATTATTAGGCATTTTTGTACAATACTGGGAAAAACATCAAGTTAGGAAAAGCCAGTTTGTGGGTTACCCATGCAATCTTAAATCATCGTCTTCATTTTACAATGAAAGATTTAATTCCACGATCACGGAACACTTATGTCAGAAATCCCTTGCCTCATTGAAGAAAAAATGCATGTAACAAACAAGCAAGGCATGGTTTTTATGTTGTCAAGACATTTGCTGATATGCTTTCTTAAAATATTGGATGAGAACCGATGAGAGCCCACACTTTCTGTGCCTCACCTATTTTCAGTCGCACTGGGCATGATTCTCCCAGAGCCGGGTACCAGAGCAGAAATCTGGATTACAATGGTTTTGAGAACCTGAATTATTACACCTCCTGCCCCTGGCTCTTCAGTTTGAATTTGAGCACTGTTTTTTGGGTTTGTTTTTATTTTGCTGGGTTTTGGGGGTTTTTTTCTGCAGCTATCTTTTAGCAAAAAAGGAAAAGAATTGTAGTAAAGATCTGTGTCAAAATTATGCAATAATGGAGTGTCACTGAATAGCTGAGTGAATCTAAGAGTTTAAAAACATAATTTTTTAAGCATCTGCTTAGTGAGGTATGGAAATTGATCTGCTTTAATGACAAATTAAAGCCTAAAAGCCCTTTTATGTGGAGCTGGTATTAGGGTGAATCCTCTTCACACACAACAATGTGTGAAGAGGTTTGCAAAAGTTTTTCTTAAAAGTAAGGTAACTGGAATTTTGATGAATTTGGTTATTTTAGGTCATTAAGCTGTACGGTAGCATTAGGCATGTACATGCATTGTCTCATTACTACCTTCTGATTCTTTGCCATCCTTGTGTTTAGCCAATAGTTATTGGCTTTCCAGTGGATCATGTCACTGCTGCTATGCAAACTCTAAAAGACAAATTATGTTGTTCATCTAAAAGAATTGCATAGATACAAAAGACTGTTTACTAAAGGACTAATTAGTGTATAAGCACTAACCACAGCTACAAGCATTAGAAAAGGAATTCATATAAAAGATTTTTATCTATTCTAGATAAAAGCAGGTGTAGTGATCATATTGGGACTGATGACATTTGGCTTGTACAAAGTATAGGAAGCCTTTGGTTGTGATACTGCTAGTTCTGGCATGGGGAGGGCTGCTTTTTTAGTGAGACCAAAGTCTTCTGAAGCTGTGAGAGATTTGCTTCTCCAATTAGATATGCTTAATTTGCTCTCAGTGTACTCATTATCTGTAAGAAATGACCCATCCATCCTGAAAAACTGTTTCTGTTTTGTACCGTGAAACTTGACTGAATTTATAATGGGAGATGTTCTGCATCAGTTATCCAGTTAAAAATGAACCAAAGAACTGCCTTGTTTGCCAAGACCCCAGTTCAATGAGCTTGCGTCTCCCATACAATTGTTGATGGTGATTTTAGCAACCAAGCAGAGTAGGAAGCTCTATCCTTTGTCCTTCTGCAGAGCGTCAAATGTGCAGCTGCATGTTTACTGATGCAATTTGCACGTGTATGAACAAATCTGAGGGACAAACCTTCCTGCTCTCAGAAGAACTAAAATGCAGTTCCTGGACCTTTTTATCTATATGACATAGCTGCACGTATTATCAGCACCAGCTGCAGAAATTGGCACCTCTAAGAGATAAGAGCAAAGCAGTTTCTAGTTACTGGTCATAACTTACTCATCTGTGGTCAGACATAGGATGCCTTCTTTCAGAGATGTAAAAACAAATGCTCCAGGCCTTTCTTTCCTTATTTTCCTTTCACCAACCTAATGCTGTTTCATAGGCTGAGGTTTCTCTGAACTCCTGGTTGGAATTTCTCTAGGGGAGATATATATCAGGATAGCAAGGCATAAATAAGCTATCATGTCATATAATCCAAGAACTGGAGATTTTGTTCCTATAAATTTATATTTTTCCACTTGTAAATCCGAGTTTTTGACTGGTGAGGCTGAGAAGAATCACAGCTATCTTTTATGACATATCTTGGTCTGGGTTTGTCTCATAATAGACCAACATACCTTTCTCAGCAGGAACCTGTCTCTGCTTCTGGTATTTTCTGTTCAGAAGGATGATTTGGGCCATTTTCTCTGGCTGATAATTGCTGTATGTCTTTCATCCCCTTGTCTGTGTAGCATTTGAATTATCTGTCTTCCTTCGGCATTTTTAGGGGCAATTCCAGAACCTTTGGTGTGGAATATGAATACACTTGTGCACCTCCTAAAGAGACTGCTTAGTAGAGAGCAATTTATCTGTTTGCCCATTCCCATGCTGAAGTATTGAGTAGTCACTATGTCATCATGATATGAGCAATTAATGAGTATCCCGCAGTTCCCCATTAATTTCACATGGAAACAGGCATCTTTTTTTCCTACTCCCTTTTGCACATTGTTCTCCTATTGAGCTATGCAAGTTAAAGCATCTTCAAGGAATTTCACACTTAATTTTTAAACTTCAGAGGTTTAAATCACAAAAACTTTGATGTTGCCAACATTTTTGTTATGCAGTTTATTGCTCAGCAATTTAAAAATTATCTATGTACAAAAAGTGTCAAGCTTCAAAATAATTTAATATTTGAAGTGTTTCTTCTGTTACTTGGATTGGACATGGAATAATTACCATGGGCCCCAATTCCCTCCTCTGTAACAAAAAGATGTAATGAGGTTGTTTCTCTGCATTCTATTTACTTACTAATTTTTAACAGTGTCTCTAATTACAAAAGAAAAGAAATCTGGTCACATTGTTAAACAATAAAGCAGGGTCTTTAATTTGCACCTGATATCAAACCATAACTTTTTCTGTGCTATTGTCTGACATTTTCTCTCTCCCCATTCTTTCCTGAAATCTTTCTCTCTCATTAAAAAAAAAAAATCCATTGAGAATGTATTTTAATGCCAATAAACTTTTCAGCATGAATCTTAGTGATCTGCAGTACATCCAAGAATTTCAGACTAGTCCAGGAATCTTCTCACTGAACCAGCTGAGTTAAGCACACTAGGGAAAACACATGTATTTCTGCTTAGCATGTAAGTCTTGCTGAAGAAACGGCATTATAGATTTAATGTTGAAAAATAATATGAAAAAAATGTCTTCATACAGTGAGATGATCTCTGAGGTCTTCACTATGGCTATGATCTTGATCATGTTCTTATAGGCACAAAAGTAATTTTTTCCTGTCTGTGCTTAGCTGGAGCTGGTTGTCAAATTAGAATTGGAAAATATTATGGAGTATATGATGCAAGATATCACAAAAGCTCAAAACTGAGACTGAATGTACTTAAAAGAGCAATATATCTGGGCCTGACATCAGAGTGAATGCCCAGGCCCTTCACAACTCAAGCCTACATTTAAAGGAGGGCAGCATCTCAGCAGCAGTTTTGTGTACTTATGCTTGTTCCTCTTTTTTTGTTTGTTTCCTGTTCTTTTGCAAGAACCAGCCCACCAATCTGTAGGAATGCTGGAGATGAAATCTCTTAATCTGATGCAGACTTTGGAGTTCATGTGGGAATCTAGGATTATACCAGTCCACCAAAATTGTATTTCACACCAGTCCCCAGAATTGTATTTCTGAAGACAAAAGGACATGACATAGGTTTTGGTTTTGGCTTTATCTCAATTAAAATGGAAAAGTCTATAAACTGTTCTTTTGCAGAAAATCTCTTTTGGCTGTCAAAATATAACAGTGAAAACATTCTTGCCCTGAGGAGAACACATGAAAATGTGGAGAAATTACAATACGTCCAAAATTTCCTCATTTATACTTTGTGGAACTGTAATCCTGATGTGTAAGTGCTGATATTCAAAAATACTGCTTCTTCATATACTCAAAAATAAAGCTGCACTCCCACAGCTTGCTTCTCTGTTTCTTTGTCTCCCCACCCTTCTCACAGCATGTGAGCAGCTCTGGAGAGTTCCTCACTGTCAAGTTATAAGAGCAACCTCAAAGAAGTGAAACAGACCAAAACTTATTGTCACATCTGCCATGGTATTTCTTCTTTTTTTGTGATTTCTTTTTTTTTTTTTTTTGTACAATAATTTATGGCATATTTCTGTCTTCCCTCAGACCTTCTTTTACTCTTTATAGCACACTGCTCAGTCAAGTCATAACTGTTTGTGTTGAAGGGTGACAGAACACCCATCTTCTCCACTGAAATGGTGAAAAGTGACACGTTTTTCCAACAATTTTCTCTTTAAGTGCTTAAACTCACCTGCAGGTAAACAGTATTAAGCTGGCAGAAGAGAGAGGCAGGAAGGCTGTTGGTTTAGAATTTGGAAAATGAAAAATTATTGTCTTGCAAACTCATGCTTTTCCATGCTAAAGAGATGCTGCTTTATGAAGAATCATCCCCCTTATCTAAATAAAATTACCTATATTGATTTAAACTCTTTATTGTCTCAGCTCAAGTAAATCAAATATATCTGATACAGCTCAGTAGCATTTATCACATCATCAGAATATTAATTTCCTAGACGACTGCATCCTGGAATTATATAAAAAATCAATTTCATCAGTTTTAAAAATAAGACAATTTAAACAAAATTTTATTCCGGCAAAGAATTTCTAAAACTTTGCACCACTGTCTAAATATCAAATTGAAACAAGGACTTCAGAGTTCTATTTTTGACATACCTGCTATCTAATGGTATAGACATATCATGCTGCTATAAAATGAAATTTTTACTGTACTGTACTTTGGAAGGATTCGACCAAAATTTGTTTCTTATGCATCATAAAAGACCAAACCAGAATAGCAAGTCTTTCAGGAGTAGCACTCTGCAGTAAATAAAATACACTTGGAATTGGATCGTCTGTTCTGCTTGCAGTTTGAAGGTAGCTTAGTTATTTTTTTCTGCCTCTCTTTTTACAATGCACGGTACTTGCTGCATTAATGAGCATGTTTAACTTTTCATCAACACAGCAGAAGAGGTATTTCTTCCACAGGCAAACTACATGACAGGATTCACACCTGACTCTTGGCATATAAGACATATATGGCTCTCTTTCAATATATGAACAAAAGGTCTGATGCTTCCTAGTTGTCCCATACTCGCTGCAGGATAGACAGACATACATATTTTGATAGAGAAATCTCAACCTTGGCACGTGGTGGCTAATTAATCACACATCAGCTCTAGTTACCTCCAAACATGCACTGAAAATAAGTGATATTTCCTGAAAAGGGAGCTTGTTTAAAGAGAAGATGGTTCTTCCAGGTTAGAAAGTCTCTCATATGCTTGACTCAGTGAGCTTGATCCAAAGCTTATGAAGCCAAAAGGAGGTTTTGCCTCAAGTTCAGTGGCTTTAAATCAGGGCCCCAACAAATGCCAGAGGGAAAATTTGACCTAGTAGTTTATGGGCCTTAACAAGGAACTTGTTCCCTTATGGGATCCTAACAAGAATATTGCGAGATAAAGTCATAAGAATGACTTTCATAAGTCATGTAGAATGACCATCACTTAAAAATAAATATTCCTGCATTTTCAAAGGCTTTGGGTGAGTTTTGAACAAAAACCACAAGGATTCAAGTTGCTAAATTACTCTTTCTCCTAAATGTTTTCCTGTTGGAATGTATGTGCAGAGGTATGGCATCATGAATGTTTTCTCTTATGAGTCTACCATACTGCTCAGATTTCACTGGTCTTTTAATGATGTTTCTTTTTTTCAGCCCTTAAGAGAACTAGAAAGTTTTAAAGATGGTCTATTAATGCTTCATAGCTTTATTTTGCCTTTCTGTGGTCCAGTAAATGTTATCAACTTTTATGTGCTAAATTCATTTACTGGCCAGTTTAAAAATTCACCCTTATAAACATTTCACCTTTATTTCTTTTCATATCAGCACCGCATGGGATGAATAATAGTGTTAGCATGCCCAAGCCTGACTTCAAGGGCCAGTAACTGTGCAGTACTAATCTGGAAAACCATGTGCTCCACAGGAAGGATTGACTTCACAGCAGTAAACGGGGCTTGAGCATTGCCAGAAATTCAGAACAGCTTTTTGTCCAGCAAGATTTTTTTATAATGTACCATTTGTAGATAAAAAAATAAATCAAGTGACCTCAAAGAACATTGGATTTCTCTTTCATTTTTTGTATAGGTAATTCTTTCCTAGACCTTTACTTGATGCAGCAGTTCCCTATTACCTTACCTTAAGAGTGACTATTGAAAATCCTTTAGAAACATTGAACTTTGTATCACATTAAAAATTCTGATAATAAAAGCTGTTCTGAAATATAATATAGAGGAGTTCCAAACAGATATTTTATTGTCTCTGCAGCGCCCCATGTTGAGGCATGCATCAGCTTATTTGGAAGTATTAGGGCTCTGTACATTGGTATCCTTTGCTTACCTCTTTAATTCTTGCTCCAGCTATCATTACCTTTAAATTTTCTGAGTGTGGGTGTTGCTGTGGCCCAGTGAAAAAATGATGTTTCTCTAAAGTGAAAGTGGAGCTTTAAGAGGCTGAGCTTCTTTTGCAAAATGAGGTAGTGGTAAAAATAACAAACTAATTTCCTACCCCTTAAAGACTACAGATGGAAGAAAAATCAAAACTCAAACAGCATTATGGCAAAATTTTAAAAGAATTTTTTTCCTTTTCAACTCCAGAAATATGAACCATCTGTAGAAAACCCCTGAGGGAACAGCAGTCTGTTAATGTCCTGGCCCTGCTGTTGTTTGCAATGCATCTCAGGCTATCTTTTTCCTATGTACATTTCATGATCTCTAACACTAATTATTTGGGATTCACTTATTGTAAATACCTTCTGTCTCTTTGCAGTGTGGCATGGATGTTCACTACTGTTGTGTGCTACAGAATTACTATTGTAATGGACTTCCAGACAGAGAAATCAAACTGTTTTCTTGAACAACATTTACTTTAACAAGGTCAAATATACCTCTGTCAGGGATGCTTTCCTTTATTATTTTGATTATGACAAGAAACAAATCAAAAAATGTTATTGGGACAACGTAAATTATCTTTAGTTGTATTTCTGCACACATTTCAATTTCGTTTAAATTATGCTTTGTTATAGAAATAAGAAATTTTCAAATTCTAGCCCACAGAGCTTTTGTTGGAAAAAACCTCAATATTATTGTGGTTGATATTTTTGCTCCTTGTAGAATGGTAAAAGAGCAGAGCCTGTCTAGGCCAGAGACAGAAGACTCCTAAGACTGGGCTGAAGCACCTCTCTCAGGGGCTGAACACCTCAAGAGCCACATGCCCTTTCATCCTAGAAGAATGGAATCTGTCAGCATGTCATCTATACCTCTACCTTAAAATAATATATGTTTTCATTGAAAGAACTGCAGTGTCACATAGCCAAGACATTAGGGACTGCATGCATGACATTGGGATTTGCCAGGGGTCAGAGCTTCTCATTTGTCCCAGAAAGTCAGGGCGAATGATCCGAGCCTTCTCTTCTTAGCTTGATGCCCATGCAGTCCTTCTTAGGCTATTACATTATCAGAGTTCTTGTCAACATTTTCCATGAAACTATAATCACACTGTGGTTTCTTTTTGGAAGACAAATTTAGGAGGTGAATCCTACCCCACTGACCCTTATCTGTTATCCAACCTGCCATCTCCAAGGTTCCTTATGCCCCAAGAGACAGCACCACCATCATATAACCAGGAATTATGTTGCCATTAACTTTCTGTTCTAATGGGGGAGACCAGGAGGGTCGCTGGAGCTGGGCTTTAAAATTTACTTATATAAAACACCTTTACAGGGAAACAGAATTTGCAGAGCCTTCTGACTTAAAAAGTTTTCCCTTCTGCCCTGCAAAGTGTGGATCTTTAAGTCAGCATTACTCTACTATGAAGGAACAAGTTTGTCTGCAATTAGGTGCTGAGTGAATCTAAGCCAGGTACTCAAACTTTTCAAACTTGTCTTCCAAAACATAAGCACTTGAAGTTTATTCCTTGTTTTAAATAAAATCCAGAATTTCTAATCTAATTCCAATACTGTCTGGAATACAGTGACTATTTGTCCATTCAGTGTGAACTTCATGGGATCATGTCCAGCCAGATTGAGTGAGAAATTGTGAGGGCTTCTGCCTGAATTACTTGCATAGAAAATTCTGCTGCTATCACTTTAATTCAGATTTACATCTGAATGAATGTGGAAGCCAAGGATAGAGTGTGCCAGTTGCTGCTTTCAGTTCTTAATGCAATAGGATGTAATTCATATCAGTGTTTGACAAGCTGGGATCTTTAAAGGAAATTGCTTAGTCCTATATTATTGGAAGTGGCATTTATATATTCGGGATGTTTTCTTGTGGTTCTCTTTTTCTCTGTAGTTTAGCTCTCTGGTACTAAGAAGTTTTCCAGAACAGAAATGCAATAAAGTCAGGCAGTGATTTATGTGCTGAAGCAGAGGTAATTCTAATGTTGAAAACTGATGTATATTTTTTTCTTACCTTATTTGCTATAAACAACAAGGAATGAACTAGATCAAATTTATTCATCTTTGAAACCTTTATGCACCTATACCAGTCAAATGCCAAATGGATTTCCAATCAGGTCTTTAACAGTCAAATAACAGGATAGTATGAAATAAGCAGAAATACACACATTTTCCTCATGTATGATGAAGTTCCTGCTGTTGTTGAAGTGTTGTTTTTAGCATCCAATGACATTATTTGGCATGTTCGCTTTATTGTTCTTATTCCCTCAAGATTTTTTTACAGTATTTGCTTTTTTTTTAAGCATTTCTTCTATTACTCGGTGTATCTGTGTTACCAATAGGTAAGGCTTTATAAAGGGAAGGCCTTGTGACATGGCTCCAGCCTGTTACTTAGGCTAAGTAGAAGGGAGCTATGGAAGAGTGACTCGGCTGAAATAAGGGTAGAGAAACATCAGAGATGAGACATGAGAGACATGAGACCTGCTGTGTGACTGCCACATGTCCACATCGTCTCCTTATCATGGTGTATGGTGGTTGGTTGACTTGGGCTTGTTGTGCCTTAAAACTGTGTAAACTGGTAACAGACTAACTGCTTAAAAAGGCTGGGGTTTTGGCAATATGGAGCACTCCTTTGTACCTGCCTGGGGTCCCTGTGTCACTCATTACTGCAACATATCTGATATTATGCTGTGGCACAAGGTTAACCTGTTTATGATTCTGTGCAATGTGCTCTAGGATGATCTTGCTTGAGCAGGGAGTTTGGAGCCACTGTGGTGCCTTCAAACCTTACCCATTCTGTGATACTGTGATCTCTGTGTGTGTTCTTTCTGCCAGGCCAAAGCTTGTTTCCCTTCCCTGATTTGCAGCTACACCATGCCCAGACCACAGCGTTCAGTTCCCCAGCCCAGCTTTCCCCCAGTGCTCACTCTCCCCTCTCATCCCAGTTCCCTGTTCTCTCCAGATACAATCCCAAACCCTCCCACTTGCTCTTCTCCCCTCAGCACCCTCTTCCAGGGCCTAAACCCTACTTAGATCTCCCCCAATCCCTTCCTCTGAGCTCTCTGAGAGACCCCCACTCCATCTACCATTCATATTTTCTTTGACTTTTCTTTCTTTCCAACTGTATACTTGAAAAGCCACAGTGAACAGCTAAAACAAGGGACATTGTTTTGCTGGAATGTGATAGTAGTCTTCTGAGACTTTCTGAGACTAGGACTTTCATCCATAGACAATTAAAGAGCTGCTTTGTCAACTAACCAAATGCCAGGGACTCTGCATGTCTCCCTTTCCATTCTTTAATATTCTGATTTCTTCCCAAAACCCTGGGTTTCTACCCATTGACACAAGGACATTCCACAGAAGTGGCTAAATGTGGAGAGTTCCAAAGTTACTGTGCCAATTCCAAACATCCAGAGATGCCAGTCTGCAAGGTCTTATAAGCTCAGACAATAAATGTCACCACAAGTGCCCCATATTTACTGTCTCTCAAGAAGCAAATGTACTTTCTACCCAAGCAAAAAATACGTTTCTGTTTTTTCTAATTATCACCTTTGTCATCATAGGCTGGACCCTGGCACTCAATCTGAGTTCATACCTTCTCATCCATCAACAGCAGTACCAGCAGTCCTCCAAATAAAATAAGGCCCTGTTCAGCCTTGTAAAAAACAATTTTCTTCCTGCTGTGTTCTCAATGACTCCAAGGCTCCCCTGTTCTTAACAATAATGTCTCTTTCAACCATTCAGCCATTACCAGGTGGTCTTGGAAATCAATATCATAAGCTTGGCTTTAAACTAACCTCTGTGTTCCTTCAGATTTAAAATGCGTGTGGGTTGCCCTCTCAACCTTTTGTTTATCACTGTGAAAACCAGAGTAGAATTTGAATGTTACTACTAATTCGTTACTATCAAATATTTGATTCAAAGAAGAATCTTTTAGAGCAGCACTAAATACTGTCAGGGATTCATGCAGTATTGCATAGCAGTTATTGCAACTGTCTGCAGTAATCTGTCATTCTGCTAGACTAGGTGGGTGAAATAAAATCCCTGGCTCGCTCTGGTTATAGGTCTGTGATCACTCTACATTGACGTAAGAAGCAGCTGTTGCCAAAAGGGGTGGTCTCGTTCCTGCTACATTTCTTGCTCTCATTCTGCTTTTCAGAGCATCATAAGCTGGATCAGCAAACTAATTGGTATTCTGACAGAATAATTCTAAGATGCATCAGGCTCTGACACAAAAAAATTATGTGTCTGCTTGAATATTACTGGTACTAGCATTTCAGAAAAAAGCAGAATGTGAAATACAGGAAAAGTATCTAAATAAGAAAAGAATTTTTTAGCCATTTTTCAGGTTATAAACCTACATTCTCAAAACAATATTGCTGCAATTTCCATACCAACTTGAAAACTGAACTTAGCCTTAGCGAAGAATCAGCTGCATTTCTTGTGCAGCTCCACCAAAGGTATCCCTTCTCTAAATGTCAGGTTCCTGTTGCTCTACTGCTGTGTGGATTATGACTAATGGATGCTGGGTGAGCATCATCTGCCTGTTTTGTGGGCCATGAGAGCACTTATGCTGTACTTACACAGGACATGAAGATCAACAAATACTTCACAAGTCTTCTTACCACCAGCTTTTACTTACAGCAATACAGATTGTGTATAGATTCCACCATAAATATATACATTGATGAATACATTATAATAATATGGTTCTTTTCCTTAAGACTAGAGGATTTAAGATGCAATATTCTATAGATCTTCCTCAGTTAAACGATGAAAAGACTCATGTTAAGTGAAAAATATCTTTAGGAATTGTGTGAAGTATTTTGAAGGTATCTGCATATGTTTTACTCATATAGTAGTTAATTGTTTAGAGTGTAGAGTTGTAGTAGCATGTTCAGTACTTTTAAAATAGTACATTTACTATTTTTTTCTGAAGGAGTTTCTAGATAAATGTTATTTCCCAGGCTGGAAGATCTCAAGGTTTTTTTTAAGGTTCCAGTACTTGTTTTTTCTATGGGCTATGGAAAGATTACTGCAATATCTGAGAATTTTTTTTGACACAGTCACTTTTCATATAAATACATATAAAAGACAGCTTGAACATTCGTAATTTAAGTTTCATAGCAAAGTAACTCTTCTTGAAGCAAAGTTATTATTTTTTTACCATTGAAAACATGAACTGTCTGTCCATGCTGACAAAGAACTTGGCTCTTCCTATTTCTGAGCCTTCCAGACAGCTTTTTGGAATTTGCTTAATTATATCCTTTAGCAAATATCTGACTCATACTTCCTGATGTCCTTAATTAAATGTTCTAAGATTTCCCTCAGTTACAAACCCTTTGATGTACGCAGATTTATTAAAAACCAAAGAGAGAGTGAATCCTGAGCTGAATTGTCCAAACTTCCCTTTCTGCAGAATCCAACAGCATATGCCCCTTCTAGAAAAAGTTGGAAATTATTTTAAATTGTATTAAAAGACTCTGCTGAGCTGCCTTATTCATCTTCACAAAACTGGCAAAAGTGGATTTTCTAGGTTTCCAAAGAAATTTAGCCTGAAATGAAGAGCAAATATGGAAAATTCCAGCTTTCATAATAAGGGTGTCATTATAATCAACTAATTTGAGGCATTCAGAATATACCAATCTACCTTAGTTATAGCTTTTGTTACCACTGTTTCCTACAAAGATTAGAAGGGGTAACAGAAAATCTTGCCTAAAATGCTAAGCAATAGCGGAGGATATATGAGTAAGGCAGGGTTGGTAAATAAGGAACTTCATCACTATGGACACTTGTGACATGCTGCAGTGAGGGTTATATGATACACTGGGCTTGTTGGTCAGCAGCAAGACTGAATTCATTGTTATTCAATTCAAGCACATTCTGCACAGTCTGCCAAGCAACCCTGTTAAATTTGACAGGATTTAGTACAGTCACTTTAGTAAAACAGCAGGGTGTAATATTACCTTATTCAGACACATCCTTGAAACAAAAAAAATACAAGTATTAATCTAGTCCAATCCCTGACGTATAAAAAATTTTTCAAGTGTTGTTTTCCAATACCACACAAATTGACATTTAACAGTCCCTTTAAGTATAGGTATTCCATGGGGACACACAGCTAAAGAAACACAACTCTTAAACCAAACCAGTGGCTTTCTCAACACTTAAGTCCTTTTATACTTATTCTGCTGCAAGCAGATTCAAGACAAGCAGCAATTTATCAAAGTGCTAAGGGGCAATTTTATGATGTTTAAATGCTTTGAGCATTATACAGTGACTGAGAGTTTAGAATTGTTCCAGATGTTGAAAACATCATTTCATAAAAATGAATAGAAGTTCAAAACTCTATTGTACCCCATCAGCTTCTCTTCAGGCCAGCTCTTCTAGCACTGACTCTAAATCACTGATTTTTGGAGACATGCCAAGAAAACAAACCAGTCCCTTGCTGACATCTCCTTGTCTATACAAAGTTATTTACAATTAGAGAGTATCCAAGAATGACGCCGAGGCACCATTTACAAATTGAAAGAAGTAAAATCGCCTTCAAATGAACATTCAGGACCCAGATGAAGAGAATATATAAGCATAAATGTAAACATAAATGTGAATATTAAAATATACATGCACATAAAATATACATCTATATCTACTTGCCCACCACCTGTACATCACAAACAGAATATTTCTGAGGCAAGAAAGCACAACCATGTGGAATACACTTAGAAGTAGGACTTAAGTAAAAGGATAGAATAGATGTTTGCTCTTCCTGAATTATTCTGATCATTCCCTTTTCCTTTGGTCCTTCCCTTAAATATCTGTAAGTTTTGCACCTTCCCACAATCCCATTAAAAGGTCTAACAGCAAGTTTTACCCAGTCCTACAACTGTCTATCCCCAGGGTCCACAGCAAGCCATGTGCCCCTGAGGGCAGTAATCCAGGCCAGTTTTTGTGCAGTGTTTTTCATGGATTTCCTCCTGAAGACCATGGTCTGATCCTTTCAAAAGAACCCTGGGAGTGGTGAGATTAGGGGACTGTTTAAATAGAATAGATAATGGGGGTTCTACCACCCATCATTGTTTTTCTGTGCTCAATATGATTAACCTTCAGTAGCATAACCTAATACAGATATTCTACATATGACTCATTCATGTGCATTCTCACCACTTTGTCTCTTCTTTCCTCCTACGCTGTGCATATATCACTGATCTGTAAAAAAAACCAAAAATGTGCCTACATCATATATTAATAAGGATCCAGCTGTGGCAGCATGGTATCCAGCACAAGATAATTTATGTTTGTTAGGCTTCACACATTCCATTAAGCTTTGACCTGTTTCTACTAAACACTCTGAAAAAGCTTCATATTCCTCAGCATTGCAAAATGTTGTGTCTAGTATTTTCCTCTTTTTCCTCTGCACTTTTATTCTTTGTCCAAATGTCCTGTATGTGCTCCAACAGTCAGTCAAACCTTTGCATATTTCTTTGCTTACATCCTCTGACCTACCTAACCGTTTCAAATATAGTACTGTGAAAATGAAACCCTTTCCCAACTGGTCTCCTTCTGTTTCCTGACAATGAACCTCTTCCCCTAGTCCTAGTCATTTTACAGTTTCTGTAGCATTTTTATGTTCTCTCCCTGTTTTCTCTCCTCAGCATCCTTACACTTTGTGCTTGTCCATATACATCTCTTTCTCCTCTCTGCTTGAGCTTATTCTAGCTATTTGTTTCTTTTTGCTGCATCACCTCTTCTCCAGCAGCTTATCATGGATTCTGTTTCACTACTCTATACAGCCTCCCTGCTGTCTGAAAAATCATTCATGTTTTCCAAAATCACTCCCTATCTGTGTCTTCCTTTGTCTTCTGCACAAAGCTGAATTTCTTTCAGCAGCTACATAATAAGCCAGTCATTGTCAACAAGTCTGATGTAATTCATATAATGCTTACTAAAGTCTTTCCTTATAAGATTTTAATAGACACCCTTTTGTATGCTACTCCAGAATTCTCCAGCTTCTGTTTAAAACTCTTCATTGGCTTCTTCTCAGCAGAAAGTCACTATTTTTTCTTACATCTGAGATGGGAGATAAATGTACATCTATATTGAATGTAAAATCAAATCTCGTATTTAAAAAAAAACAAAAAAAAATCAAAATAAACCAAACCCTCTACTGAAAACAACCCCACGTAACAACAGATACTGCATCAAGACACCATTCCAGTCTTTGCTACTAAATAGTTTTGGGTTTGTTTTCCTTTCCTCTTTAGTTATTCTTTCTCAGCATCTCGGGTTCATCAAGATAAATTTTGTGTCCATTTTCCTCTCTCCTACCTGACTCTCTGCCTGCTGTTGACATTGTTATTCTCTGTGTTAAACTCAACTTGGTAATATCCTAATTATTCCTGTATCATCCTTTCCTTTAAATAACACTTCTGCCCTTATGTTAATAAAATTGGCCATTCCTTCAAGGACTTCAAAACACACCAGGCAGGAGCTTACTATTTTAGGGCAGAGAAAGAGAATAGGAAAAAAAGATGGCAGTTAATTTTAAAGTTTTCTTTTGAAAATTTAATCCTTTTTCTTGTGACTAGCTGTGTCAATGGAGAAGTCAGCAGCTAATGAGAATAATATTATTTTGAAAAACATATTAGGACTTAAAGTGCATGTGAGATGGAACATGCCCTGTGTTAGCTGATGCATTCAGACACCTCTTAGCAAATGGTCCTGGCCCACTGTGTGGTTTGTCTTCTGCTGATATTTGGCAAGAAGCACATGTAGAGACAAAGGTTCATAACTGGACGTGGCAGCTTTCTATAGCTGAGTGGATTAAGCCAGTGCAGTAAAGAAGGAGGTGAGCAAGCTTAAATTATTTCCATATGGGAGAAGAATTTTGATATCTTAAGGGGGTTTTAAGCCTAGAGGCTGAGCCTTCAAAACTTTCCAAAATTATAAATGCACCTTTGCACAAAAGCCTGGGAATTATGGCTGGAGTCCTCTCAGAAGCCTGAAAACCAGTACAGTGCGGGTGTCACATATCTCTAGATGGGCAATATCTGAGGTGATAAATCTAAAAAATAATTTAGTAATAAGAAAAATGGTCTGATAAAGGAGGGAGTAGCTAAAATCTCGTGCTTAGTCATTAGTCTTTTAATAGTGGCAATTAAAAAAAAACTTCAGAGTCAAAATATGGTCATATACCAGTAGTTTTTTTACTTTATTCCCTCCAAAACCTGGTAAGATGACGGTTTTACAGATATAGCTCTAGTTATATCTTATTTGTGTAAGATGGCACTTCCTCAGCTGTGTAAGGGGATGTTAATATCAGGGAGATCTTCACATGGAAGAATACGCAGAACCATTACATCATACTCAGCACCAGCTGAGGCCTGAAAATCTGAAAATCTGCCAGACAAGCAATTTTAGAAAATGGGAATAATAGCATACAATATTATTTTTGATAACCACCCAACTAGACACATTTTTAGCATCTGGGATCACTGTAACTCACACTGCAATTATTATGCTTCATTTGTACACCTTTTCATGTTTAGTGAGAATTTCAGCTTGCACAAAATAATTGCTTCTTCATCTTGATGCTGTCATTTGTTGATTGTGATAGTTTTATTTTTGCACCATTAAGCTGAATATGTTTGTTTATTCAGCTTTTTACTGTGATAGATTTATAACCTGCATTGGTTGACTTTAAAAACTACTTCAATAAAAGAAATGGGGAAAATCCTCATTTTTTTGGATGGATTTAGAAAATTTTTAAAGAAAAAATCCATTTTGTATGAAACTTAAAGGTTTCTTTTCCTTCACTTTTTCTTGCTTAACTTTGTCATGTTTTACTTTACTCTGATTTCTGTGGGGAAGGGAGAAAGAAAGAAAAATTAGTCTGTCTATCTCTTTTTATTGATAAATTATTCATGCAGAATGGCAGAAAAAAATGTAATTATTTCCTCCTGATTGCAATCCATTTCAGGCTGTTGGAGGAAGACAGAAATTGCAGAAGAAAATTTCAAGACAATACAAGGCAGATGTTTAGCCTAGCACTTATTTTGAAGAGGGTATCTTCATGAAAATTTAATCTAGACTATTTGATATGTCTTTCTTTTCAGTAAATTCTGATGCCCTGCATACCTTTTGCTAGTAATACATATAGATCCTAATTTTTCTTTGACTATTAATTACTTTTTAGTTTTATGTAATAGTACATAACAGGAAGTCTAAAAACATTCCCATAATTAGTCCAGTCCCTTGTAGTTATACAGTGATTTTGTATTTTTCCAATAAAGGTACAACAGTCAGGTATATCACTGGCTGCTCATTCTGATCATGTGAGATTTAAATTAATTTGAACATGTGAAAAAGCATGATGCAAGCTACTTGGTATGGGCAAATTTAATATTTGCACTTATTATCCTTCTATTTTTGAAGCAAACATAAACACCATACAGCCTGGATTTGGAGCAGATGGAAATTTTCACAATACTCAAAGACTGGCTGAGAGAGAAGCTGTAAATTTCAACCCAATTCAAACACAGCCTTCCATGTTTCTTTCCACAGTGGGTTTAACAAAATGACTCAGGGAAAGAACTGCATTCCATGAGCTGGAATATAAATTCCGACCTATAGACTTGCCTGAGCTTACAGTAAATGTCCCACTGCTGTAACTGAGATGTTTGGACAGAGTAAAGGCAGATTTTGTATGACTTAGATGCCAGTTATTTATGATTTGTGCTGCAGTTGCATCTGATAATGGGGGACAGGTTGTGTTTGAGCACAAGTAGTTTGCCTGGAGAGTGACTCTGTCTCCCTCTCTTCTCACCCTTATTTTGTCCTTTTCCCTGTTTTTCCTCCTTTTTTCTCCCTGTGTTTTG